>NC_060129.1:173638516-174315302 GCF_021461395.2 Schistocerca americana | reverse complement strand
ACTTTTCTTTCATTTTTAAGTAAACTGTGATTCACATGACTGTGTGGTAAAGCATCTGCATTATTAGACAGCTAACCCAGTGCATGGTACAGGGTCCCAGTCACAGGTTGCCTATTTAGTAGCTTTCATCAACAATAATTATTTGATTTTCAATCTTTTGTGTAATTATTGACAAAATTTAAAAATATAAAATGTTTTTAGCTCCTCATTAGTAGGTAATATTTTATGATAAAGTTTAGTCATTAAACTGCGTGTTTGTCTTAAGGCAGCATAACTGAAGGCACACAAATACCCAGACTATATTTATTCATCCTGTATTTTAGGATGAGAGCACTTAGCAACTACAGACAAACTTCATATATAATTTCAAAACTTCATGAAATGTTTTCTTGCTGACCCCCTCATCCCCCCTCCCCTACCCCTCCACACACACACACACACACAAACATGAAAGGAAGTAAGTTTATCGCGTACTACACTATCACTTTTTCTGCAGTAAAATTGCCTCACCATGCATAACTTCATTCTCAACACATTTTGCAGATAGTGTTCATTTACCATCTAGTCTAGGTCATGCGACTAGGGCCTCCCGTCGGGCAGACCGTTCGCCTGGTGCAAGTCTTTTGATTTGACGCCACTTTGGTGACTTGCGCGTGATGGGAATGAAATGATGATGCTTAGGACAACACGACACCCAGTCCCTGAGCGGAGAAAATCTCCGACCCAGCCGGGAATCGAACCCGGGCCCTTAGGATTGACAGTCTGTCA
Organism: Schistocerca americana; assembly: GCF_021461395.2. Classification (NCBI taxonomy): domain Eukaryota; kingdom Metazoa; phylum Arthropoda; class Insecta; order Orthoptera; family Acrididae; genus Schistocerca; species Schistocerca americana. The sequence goes on along the minus strand of NC_060129.1, from coordinate 174,314,534 downwards.
CGCTGACCACTCAGCTACCGGGGGCGGACATTTACCATCTTAGTTATACCTTTATCTGACACCTAGTTCAGATCAGATGACATCATAAAACATTCTCATGTGTGAAAAACTAGCTTTTACTTAAAACGGGGCACAAATTACACAGATTATATTCACCCAGTGTTTGATAATTATAGCAGTTTTGAACTTTATCAAAATGTGGAAATGGAATAATGACAATATTATGAGAAGGGTGGATTGCTACTCACCATATGGTGAGTAAACTTCTGTAAACTTATCTAAACTTTTTCCCTTTTACATGCTTAACATCAAATACTTAATGCCGTAATTCATTTCTAAAGTAATCAGACATTTGAAATTGCTTTGTACATCAAAGTCAGATTATTTTAATAATGGTGTTTGACTGGTGTTGATGTAATGACCGTACATTGTTTGTCAGACATTAAAAATGTATGGTATATGTAGAAAATACACTGCAGTGACAAATGTCATTGGATGGTGATACGTACATCTACAGATTCCAGTAGTATCGCATACACGATATAAAATGACAGTGCAATGACAGAGCTGCCAATTATACTCAGATGGGAGTGTGGCGCAGACACCACTAAGCCGTGCATCCAGGTTGGCAACAAGGCACTGTGCAGTCTGGTGGTGGATCGGTCCGGCACACAGTTTTAATCTGCCAGGAAGTTTCATATCAGCGCACACTCTGCTGCAGAGCGAAAATCTCATTCTGGAAACCTCCCCCAGGCATTGGCTAAGCCATGTGTCCGCAATATCCTTTCTTTCAGGAGTGCTAGGTTCATAGGAGAGCTTCTGTGAGGATTGGAAGGTAGGAGACGAGGTACTGGCGGAATTAAAGCTGTTAGGACGGGGCATGAGTCGTGTTTAGGTAGCTCAGTTGGTAGAGCACTTGCCCGCGAAAGGCAAAGGTCCCGAGTTCGAGTCTCGGTCCGGGACACAGTTTTAATCTGCCAGGAAGTTTAATATCAGTGCACACTCCGGTGCAGAGTGAAAATCTCATTCTGGAAACTTCCCTAGGCATTGGCTAAGCCATGTCTTCGCAATATCCTTTCTTTCAGGAGTGCTAGTTCTGAAAGGTTCGCAGGAGAGTTTCTGTTAAGTTTGGAAGGTAGGAGGCGAGGTACTGGCAGAAGTAAGGCCGTGAGGACGGGGCGTGAGTCGTGCTTGGGTAGCTCAGTTGGTAGAGCACTTGTCTGTGAAAGGCAAAGGACCCAAGTTTGAGTCTCGGACTGGCACACAGTTTTAATCTGCCAGGAAGTTTCAAGAAATTTTACTTCTACCTGACTGCTTTGATCCAAAGAAAACTGTTATTTGTGTTTCGCATGAGCAATGTTTTCGGGATCCATGCTGGTTGTCATAGAGGATGTCGTTATTAGCCAGCCGGTGTGGCCGTGCGGTTCTAGGCGCTTCAGTCTGGAACCGCGTGACCGCTACGGTCACAGGTTCGAATTCTGCCACATGCATGGATATGTGTGAAGTCCTTAGGTTAGTTAGGTTTAAGTAATGACTGATGACCACAGATGTCCCATAGTGCTCAGAGCCATTTGAACCATTTCTTGTCATTATTATGTTTGAGCTCAAAATATGTATGTAGGTGTAGTCAGCTTGAACTTCTGTTTCTAATGCCTGTAATCCTCACTGTGTTTCTTCCCCACATGAAAATTGTTTGTGCAGTGGGACAGTTACCTCATATGTCATGAGAGAGTGGAAGAAAGCATAGTATGAAAATAGAATGTAACTGATACGTGCTGATACGTGTTCTAATCTGTGTAGTGACTGAATCATCCATGATAATTTAGTGCTCAAGATCTGTGTGAGTGCCTCGTACTTCAGTTTTGAATCCAGAAGTATAATGGGTCACTGAATATCCTACTTTCTCTGTATTTTTATTGGAAAGAAGTTGGAAGACGTATTTTAATAGATTTATAATCAGCAGTTTAGCCAGAGAATGTTTGGCATTAGTCCATTATTTTATATTTCAATTTTACGTTGTCATTCTGTTATTGTCTTTGACATTGCTCTTTCACACTCTCAAATTTCGAAGAAAAAATCGTTTATGGCCCTTCTGACAGTGATTTCTTGCTGCCGTGCCAACAGGTGCACAGACGACGATAATGTCAGCCGCGTGCGCAGAGCGTTGCAACATAATGCGGCTGGTGGACACGCGCTGGGCTGGCGTCGCCAAGGGTGTAGGAGTGCAGCGGATAATCGGCCGCATCCACATGGTGAGTCCGGGTCTGCCAGGCAGTGGGGAAGTCGTCAGACACTGTGCGCTCTAGGTAAAGAGCAAAAAATTCTCTTTTAAAAAATGTAGTTACCTTTTTAGGTCGAGGTACTTTGCGTGGCCCTTTTTAATGGTAGACCTCTCCCCTGAGCTGCGGATCAGGAAGATCTGCTAAAAACCGAAATAAATATTCCCTTTGTCAGAAAAGTTCCAGGACAAGTCTTATTATTTCTGAATTTACAATACTAAAAAGGAAGACGACGGCCTTGCCGCAGTGGATACACCGGTTCCCGTGAGATCACCGAAGTTAAGCACTGTCGGGCTTGACCAGTACTTGGATGGGTGAGCATCCAGCCGCCATGCACTGTTGCCATTTTTCGGGGTGCACTCAGCCTCGTGATGCCAATTGAGAAGCTACTCGAACGATTAGTAGCGGCTTCGGTCAAGAATACCGTCATAACGACCGGGAGAGCGGTGTGCTGACCCCACGCCCCTCCTATCCGCATCCTCCTACGAGGATGACACAGCGGTCGGATTGTCCCAGTAGGCCACTCGTGGCCTGAAGGAGTGCTAAATACTAAAAAGGAACAATGAATTTTTATGTTATCTGGTACCTGCGCGTCCTCTAAATGACCTTAGTCGTGTTTCTGTTCAAACTCACTTGGTGGCAGGGCTGTGCTTAGCAAAACACTCTTTGGGTTCTTGGCACAATAGTCACAGTGACACAGTGGATGCTGATTGTGAGCAAAGAATGAACATTTAAGTTCTGCATCGGGCTCGGGAAAACCCTTAGTGAAATGTGGGCAATGATTCAGCAAGCATATGAGGGTGAGGCACTTTCAAGAAGTTGTATTTTTGAGTGGCACAAAAGATCTTGTGAAGGCAGAGATTCAGTGCGAGGCGATCCCAGAACTGGTCACCTGTCTCCAATGCAAATGTGGAGCATGGAAGGCAGTTATTCCAAGAAGACTGTCATGTAACTGTGCGTGCAGTATCAAAAGAACTTAATTTGAATTGTGATGTGTGTCACAACATTTTATGCTAAGATTTAGGGAAGTGGAAACTTAATGCAAAACTTGTCCCTCACACACTAATAGACAAACAGAAAGAGAAAAGACGAAGACTTTCCGCTGAACTGCTGGAGAGAGCCAGATGCGATCCCACATTTCTGTCAAAGACTATTGCTGGGGATGAAAGTTCATGCTACCAATATGACCCTCACGCGAAGTGGTGGATTTCTGGATCACCAGCCTTTAAAAAAGTCATATGACAACCATTGAGAACAAAGACAATCTTGATCACATTCTTTGATAGTAAAGGATTGGTTCACCATGAGTATGCTCCTCCAGGTCAAGAAATAAACCAAACTTCTTACATATAATTCTTGAAACTTTTGCAACGGGCAATACGACATTGCCGCCCTGATATGTGGCTTTCTCAGGACCGTTTCTTACTGTGTGACAATGCAAGGCCCCATATTGCTTTGTGTCTTACCAAGTACCTGGCCAGACATTCTGTTACTACCATGCCACACCCAACGTATTTGCCCGACCTCTCGCCTTGCGATTTTTTTCTTGTTTTTGGGGGTGAAAAGGTGACCGAAAGGAAAGCTAAATCAAGATATCACAGATATCCGTCAGGCTATGACAAATGAGCTCACAAGCATCACAGCTAAAAATTTCTCTGCTTGCTTCTGAGATGTCCAAAAACATTGGCATCTGTATGTAAATAGCCTTGGGGGCTATTTTGGTGGGATCTACAATCATTACTTGGTACGTGCGGTTTTCGGTTTTCTATTAAAAAATAAATTAATTAATTAATTAAAAAAAAAAAAAAAACCTTGCCAGCCGGGGTGGCTGAGCGGTTCTGGAACCGCGCGACCGCCACGGTCGCAGGTTTGAATCCTGCCTCGGGCATGGATGTGTGTGATGTCCTTAGGTTAGTTAGGTTTAAGTAGTTTAAGTTCTAGGGGACTGATGGCCTCAGAAGTTAAGTCCCATAGTACACAGAGCTATTAAAAAACTTGTCCTGGAACTTTTCTGACAAAGGGAGTAATTCCAGCCAGAAATTTGATTAATCATGGAAATAATAATGCAAAATTGTTCATCCCCAGGAGAAATCACACACATACTGTGTTGACAGTGACGCCAGTTCGATAAGTGAGAGAGTTGACAAGTTTCTTCAAGTACACCATATCAGTCAGAATTGGTAGCAAGAGCTTGTGAGTTACAGACTTGTTGATAAAACTATAAATCCTGGTGGTACTTGGAATAGTCACTAATTAGCGACACAGAAGCTCAGAAAAATGTCTTCTGTGGCCATAAAAACAATTAAAGCAAATCTTGCTTTCACATACCACAAAATTTGATTCAGGAAAACTTGCAATCTCAACTTTGAGATATCAGGGAAAATCTTCTGATGAAACAGGTGTGAGCTTGGTACAGTGGTCACCTCCATGCAAACAGAACCTATCTTGTCACAGAAGACTTTTTTGTTATCCAGTTGCACCTTCTGCGAGAATAGAAAATGTGACACTGCTGTGTTCCAGGAGATGGATTGGCTTCTTTGTCGTCCTTACTCCTAGCGTGTGATCTTCCTTGTCAAGGCGTGTGGACATGGCAGGTAACACATACAGGATGATCCAACTGTTTATGGTCCTAATGACACAAACCATAAAGAATTGAAACTAGGTACCACGAAATGAGAAACTGATGGTCTGAAATGAATATTTCAGGCTGTAAGTGGTCTTGAATTGGCATTGCGTGGGAGGTACACATTTGTAAACTGCTTATATTTGATAACAAACAACTGTCCCGGTGGAACTGCATTGTTTAGGGTTAGTGACTGGTTGTTGAAAATGGAGCATTACTAGAGACCTGTAAATTAGCATCTAGTTTTGGGAAAATTAGCACCTATTTATGGCAAAATTAGCATATATACTGGGCAATATTAGCATCTACTTTTGTAAATAATTAGACATATAAATTTAAAAGTTTATCACACTCCATACATGATTGAAATTGTTCACAAAAAGAAAATACATTAAAATTAAAAATAACAAATTAAAAAAGCACTGATTGTAGAAAAAAGTATTAGCAGTAGTAGTAGTAGTAGTAGTAGTAGTAGTAGTCGCAGTAAAGTGAAATAATAAAATAATACAGTGACACCCCTATTTTATATTTTCATGTGGTCCAGACTTAACCGATGCAAAGTTGAGGAAAATGTTAAAACCCCCAAAATGTCAGCAAAAGCACATGTTATTGACAGATATGATTAAAAATTGCAATCCTCTCCAATACTTTGTATAAAATCTGTTTAAGAGAAGGAAATTAAATGTACAGTACAATTTTTATCCAATAATTTGTGGTAATGAATGTCATCAGTTCTTAAAAAACCACAATTGTGATACAGCAAGTATTGTTGTTGTTGTTGTTGTGGTCTTCAGTCCAGGGACTGGTTTGATGCAGCTCACCATGCTACTCTATCCTGTGCAAGCTTCTTCATCTCCCAGTAACTACTGCAGCCTACATCCTTCTGAATCTGCTTAGTGTATTCATCTCTTGGTCTCCCTCTATGATTTTTACCCTCCACACTGCCCTCCAATACTAAATTGGTGATCCCTTGATGCCTCAGAACATGTCCTACCAACCGATCCCTTCTTCTAGTCACGTTGTGACTACCTCCTCATTAGTTATGTGATCTACCCATTTAATCTTCAGCATTCTTCTGTAGCACCACATTTCAAAAGCTTCTATTCTCTTCTTGTCCAAACTATTTATCGTCCATGTTTCACTTCCATACATGGCTACACTCCATACAAATACTTTCAGAAACAACTTCCTGACACTTAAATCTATACTTGATGTTAACAAATTTCTCTTCTTCAGAAACGCTTTCCTTGCCATTGCTAGTCTACATTTTATATCTTCTCTACTTCGACCATCATCAGTTATTTTGCTCCCCAAATAGCAAAACTCCTTTACTACTTTAAGTGTCTCATTTCCTAATCTAATTCCCGCAGCATCACCCTATTTGATTCGACTACATTCCATTATCCTCGTTTTGCTTTTGTTGATGTTAATCTTATATCCTCCTTTCAAGAAACTCAGCACTACAGCAAGTAAAAACTCATCAAAAAATTGGAAGTGGTATGTGGGTACAAGGTAATAGAGCTGTTTTCCTACGTGCTGTGACTACAAATTATTCATTCAAAACATGTTTTTGAGAGACCATCCTTTGTGTTCACCCAGAAAAAAAAGCAAAAATTGATGGACATGTTGAATTGAACCTAAAACATCGCAGCAGCTAAGTGGTTAAATCGGGAGCATATTTTGACATACTTTGTCACCATTGCTGTTATTGTTTAATGCTTTCCCTATGAGCTGCACTTCATATGCTCACCACTGTTAAAGTGTTATTTTAGGCTTGATGAGAGAAATGGAGATTTGATAAAATGAGTTTGCTTCCCCAATTGATGTTACATGCTTATTAGAAGTAGGCTCAGTGAATTTCTGTGTATTGTGTAAAATGTAAATTTGACAGAAATCTCAGGTGCTACAGTTTCGATACATGCCCTCTATCACTGCTGCCAGTGTTTACGAACTACAATGTGTCGTGCAGTGTATATACATGGGTAGTGTATGTAGTTGTTGCAACTGTATCATGTCTGATTTGAACACAAAAATCTTTAAAATGTGCTATTGCAAAACCCTTTCTCTGCTTCCATGTAATGTCTCTGTCATAGGTCATCGTCTGCACAAGAAAATACTTTCACCCCTACCTGCACTCCTGTCGCTGAAAGGCCGCTCACCCTATCCATACATCCTGTACGTGTGCTCATTTTATGTGACTTGGTGTGGTCGCTCCGCTGGCTATTGGGTGACTTAGCAAGTCACCAGCCAATAAGTGTTCACTAGGTGGAAATGGGCAACCTTTCCTCAGCTATGCCCGAGCATATTCTTTGAGACTCAGTGTTTGAATTTAAACGTTTGATGACTGATATTGTTGCGGAATACAGGACATAAGAAATATCTGAAAAAGATGAGACTGAGATATAGGTGGCACAAGAAAAGGTTGTGGCTGGACCCCTTTGTCACATATCGGGTTGGTCTGGAACAATTCGTGTCGAGTGTCTTGTTTTCCCATTTCTGCTGCAACCTAGCAGGAGTTGTATCATAATTGTACAGTGAAGTTAAAGGTTGCAAGTCACGATGACAACATCGATTGTGGATTACGTCAGCATTTCCTCTCTCACATCTCCCCTCTCCACAACAGCCTTAAACATTCCCTTAATTCTGCCACTACCTGTGATGCGAACTGTCTGCCTTTTGGACAACTTATAACTTGTTCAGTTGCATCAAATTACAATAGGAAGAAAATGGGACAAAGTCAAGCGAGACGATGAGCAAGAACTTAGAATCGAGGTAAACCTTATACCTGTCCTTTTTTTCCCCCTAAGGTAAGTCTTTCCGCTTCTGGGATTGGAGTGACTCCTTACCCTCTCCCTTAAAACCAACATCCTTTTGTCTTTCCCTCTTTCCTGATGAAGCAACCTTGCGTTGCGAAAGCTTGAAATTTGTGTGTGTGTGTGTGTGTGTGTGTGTGTGTGTGGGTGTGTGCGTGTGTGTGTGTGTGTGTGTGTATTTTTTGTTGTGTCTATCAACCAGCGCTTTCTTGTTTGGTAAGTTACAGCATCTTTGTTTTTTATTATTATTATTATTATTCGTTACAGTCAACTTTGGACTACGCTAAGCATCAGTCATTTCTTGTGCTTTTTCTTGCGTTCTTCCCAGTACTTCTTCATTTTTTCTGAGTGGGCTTCTTTACGTTCTTGCGACCAGGTTGTTCCCGTCTTCTTTGATTGCGTTCGGTCTTTGAATCCCTGTATTTTGTTGATGGCATTCCTATATTCCATTCTGTTGTAAACTGTCTCTGGTATAATGTTCATTTCTGCAATGTCTTCTTTTACTTCTTTCAGCCAGTTAATTTGTGTCTTTCTGCTTTCCATGTATTCCAGGATTTTCTTTGCCGTTCTTTCTGGTGCCATTCTTTTGACATGCCCATAGAAACTCAGTCTTCTCTTTTTAAAGGATGTTGTCAGTTTTTCAATTTTCTCGTATAACTCTTTATTGGATCGCAATTTATAATCCTGTCCATCCTTTTTAGGTCCTAAGATCTTTCTCAGTATTTTTCTCTCTTTTATTTCCAATTTCTCCAACAGACGTTTTCTGTTCAGTGGGATGCATTCAATCGCATACAAACTTTCTGGTTTTATTACCGCATTGTAGTGCCTGAGCTTGGCATTGATGGAGATCGACTTTTTATTGTATACATTTCGGCATAGCTGGTATGCCGTTTCCATCTTTATTGCTCTTTCCTGTAGTGAAACATTTGGTAACCCTGTCGGTGTAATCCATTCCCCTAGATACTTAAATTTATGAACTCTCTTAATTATTCCATATTTAGTTTGCAATGTCTGTGTTGGGTCTGTTTTGTCCTGTATCATCAGTTCTGTCTTTTCATACGATATTTGTAGACCTGTCTTCTCAGCGATCTCATGCAGCATTTCTATCTGAATCTTTGCTGTTTTATATATATTTTTCCCACGTGGAATGTTTCCCTCTATTATATTTATTCATATGTAATCAGACAATGTACTCTGTGTTGAGTCAGTTCCCCTAACTTTTACTCAAGCTGAGAATATTCTCTGGTGAAGTATTTCTCTGACTCGCTTTATTCATTTGAACCTGAGAATGTTCTCCAAAGTTCTGAGAATAAAATACATTCTCCATTTTATTCATATGACCCATGATCACTGATCCCTGCTGGTGCTGTGGGACTAGTACTCAAACCCTGTGTGGATCAGGATTAGTCTCTTCACTCATTTAAAATTAAGGAAAGAAAATAACAAACTATGCTCAATGGAAAACATAGCTGAGGGCACAAAAACAGCTACTGCGCAGTTGCTTGCTGAGCATGGTATTGTCATAAATAAGGTAGTTCAGGCCCAATCTGTACAAGTATCTTAATGCAACCGTAGTTCAGAACCCCCGACCTAAAACTGTTGCATTAAAGTACCCCCAATTTTGCAAAATTCCAGCTTTAGTTAGAAGAAAAGTGTACGCATTTCTTTGTTCTGATATGCTATGTCCATGGGCGAGTCGTAGACTGCCGTACATGGCATTTATCTTATATAGACAGCTCAACTGCCCATTTTTTGACGGCACCAGAGTGTAACTTAAGAGTGCACTAATACGTCACTGCATACATGCATTGGTGAGCTCTTTATTTTGCAAAAACATTCATACACACATTCTCTTTCCAAATTGGGCTTCCCCAGACCTTTTATGATACCAATAACTGACTATTTGAAAAGTGGAAATGAGAAACTTTCTAAGCGCCAAATCAGACAGTTGCCAGGAGAATTAAAAAATAATTTATCTCTGTTTGTTCCTAACTGATTTGTATCAAAAAAACTGAGAAGGTAGTCTGATGCCACAGAATTATGCTGGTGAAATGAAATGATCGTTTGGCATTGTTGACCGGAAGACCCTATGTGGGGAAGTTCGGTCGCCATATTGCAAGTCCTTCTTAGTTGACGCCACTTCGGCGACTTGCGAGTCAATGATGATGAAATGATGATGAACACACAACACCCAGTCATCACGAGGCAGAGAAAATCTCTGACCCCGCCGGGAATCGAACCCAGGACGCCATGTGCGGGAAGCGAGATCGCTACCGCAAGACCACGAGCTGCAGACTATGCTGGTGACCACATCACCACAAAAAATAGTGAGACAAATTAGAAAGTAAACACTTCATTAAGAAAGTTCAAAGTGCCATGCCGGGAAACTGACTGGTTCTCATCAATGAGAGAGTTTATACAAGTTAGAAAGAAGAAAATAGCAACAAGCCACTGTCAATAATGCTATTTATTTGTACAGACGGTGCTGTTGCTAATTTCTAGCTGACAGGTTCATTTTCAGATTGCTGTTCATGTTTATATAACATTTGTTGTGGTGTACATTAGATGCTATTGCTGTTTACAATCATAGTTGTTGTTTCGATTAGTTGTTGGCTGTTATTTTTCTGCAACAACTAATTTAAACAACAATAGATGTAAAATAAACTTGAACCTGTCAGTTTGAATATCTATGTAAATGAACAGCGTTATTAGCAGCAGCTAGTTGCCGTTTTCTTCTTTGTGAGAATCAATGCTTATTTTGTATGCAGCTATGATCTCAAAAATGTCAGTTTTCCACAACATAGCAGGAAGATACTTATTGTTTAAAGTTCCATTAATTCTGAGGCACTAGGTTTTTTTTTTAAACACAAGAACAGAAATGCAACATTAGGTTTTTCACTAGTAGAACGATAGTGCACAGAAAACTTGTGTGATATCTTTTAAATTTTGGAGCTCCAGAGTGTAATGCAGCTTGGCACAAACGGCATACACCATCTACTAACACACTTTTGAGATAGTTTATCCATTGTTTGGATCTGGATCAAGCATAGGGATGTGCAACAGCGCTGAGAACACAATAGTACTGAAAACTTGTTTTGTGAAAAAATGACACAGCTCCCTCTCTTCTCTTGGTTGGAAAAGAAAACTGAAATAAAGTAATTTGGATGCAATTTCCTCTGAAAAGCATTTATTTTGTAAATTCACATTTCTGAATCTTGAGGAAGAATTCAAATCTGTATTCGCATTTATCACAAATTTCAATTTTTTTGAGTCCTTAAGCATTACTCTGTACAGGAACCTGAGGACAAGTTTAATATACAGTATACTATAGTGCGGTGCCAAAAACTCCAAATGACTGCATATGGAGAAAAGTTTTGCAAAAGTTGTGCTAACTTCAGGATACTTATATTGTCAATAGAAACTTATGAGGAACTTGGTCGTTCAGGGAACAGAGAATTGGCCACTGATCTTGACAAAAAATTCTTTGCACAGCAGAATTTGAGTACATAGGGTTTGACAGCGTGGAAGGAAAATATTTCAGTAAGCCACAATCTCCTTGCCCATGGGATACTGCCTTGGAAGAATACAGTATATATGCATATTTCAACATATACAAGACCGTACTGAACCTATAACTGTCAGAACATAGCTCGAAAGAAAGAAAAACCGACATTTATAGCATCTGAATATAAAGGTTGTGAAACCCCATAATTGGTTTCGAGCAGTCCTCCAGAAGAAAGAGCAAAGTGCTCACATTGTAGTCTGCTCAGGATGCATTTTCTGCTCTGTCACGGATTTGAACTGTTTTGGCCATTTTGTGCAATGCTCTTGACATATGAGTCGTGCCTGTCATCTGCAATGGTAGAAATGTCACACAAATGTTAATGGGTCCCTCGTATGCTTATTATTATAATCAATGTGTCAACATAATGAATGCCTGATAGTGAATATTATCATATTGTCGATACTTGAAATATTTATGTCATCCAAAATATTCTCTGTATCACCAGTGCATATTGAGCACTTGAGGGTGGTGTTCGCATTTTTCCAGTCGACTTTTGTATAATACTGCCAATATATGCTAAGTTCAAGCAATTTAGACTTTTAAATTTTGTAAAATGAATAGTGAAATTATGGCTTAATTTATTTAGTGTTATGGAAACAATCCATTCCTGTACAGTCAGTTATCAAAAGTATTTTTGGCCAAATATTCAAAAAAATGCTTGATAATGATATTTGTGGACATAAACACACACAATTTCAAACAATCAGATGACCTGCTCATCATAATTTACTCGCAATTACTAGTCAACTGGAACTGCCTGCGGTGTGGCATGTTTAGTGGGGCGTTTGATCACTGTCTCTCGTCGTACTGTGCACTACACAAGTTCTACCTACCTTAGTACAGCGTCTGATCACCAGCCTGTTTCTCTGCATACGTAGATACTGTCCAGATGATGTTAAAAGCAACAATGAAGAAAAACACCATCAATACTTACGTTTGTGAAGACCGCGTAAACTCTGGTAGCAAGCTATCCTGTAATACCTTATAACAGATTTCGGGTTGAGGGCAGTTGCTTCATCTCTTTAGAAAAATGTCAACATTCTGCATAGGAGTTCTTTTCTTATTATTATTTTTTAAGTTCAAAATAAACACTTTCCAGCTCGTATGTAATTAGTGAACATCACTGTCCCCAGTTCACAATTCATGCAACCCTGTACACAAGAAAGGCAGCCAGAAATGTACTTAAGTCCAGTCCGAAGAATTACACGATTTTATAGTCAATACTCCACTACTGTATCTGAGTTTCACATTCAGGCCTTTTCAGTGGATTTCTATTAAAGAAATTGCTCGCCAAATATTCCAGATATGAATACAAAACATACCACGCGGAATTCTACAAAGGCAGAAAGTTCACACGCGTCCAACATGACCTGCACGTTCAATAGCTAGATGACGACTCCTCCAATGCTGCTCCTTCCACAGCCTATAACTACTTGCAATGCGCGGGAAATGCTTAACTCTGATTGGTTGTTCAAAATGACCAGCCAGTCAAAACAATCCTTAGAGTTCCTTCTCGCACTAAAACCGTCTTATGCCAATCAACATTCACAGATGCATTTACATCACTTCATCATGCAAATATTAATAAAATGTTTAACAAAACCAAATGAAAAGAAAACTAATCTTGAAATAACTTTAGAAAAAAAACTAAACTTTCAACTGTTGTTCTGGCTGCCCCCTTACAAAAGCAAGTACACTTAGACATACGTCATCAGCGAAGTGGGCACAAACATCTTTCGCGTGCTATGATTATGTAAAGTATTACATAAATTTAATCTTGAAATTTAACGTATGTTCCACATACACACTCTCACTCACTCTCATTTACTTCCATAACAATATTAAACACAACTAATAATTTTGTCTGCTTTTTATATTATGAAAATGTTAAGTAGTTAAAGTTTTTAAATTAAATCTTAATTAAATAATTCTGCCCATTGAGAGTTCTGGTTATGTTTTCAGATTATAACAAAAGGTAAACTGTCATCGTTCCTAGCTGAATTTAATTCTCTAAGCGTCGGTTTAGGGTGTTTTAGGTAATTTTCTCTAACTCTGAAGGTATGCCAGCTAGAAAGCTGAGATTTTTACACAATCTTCTTTTTAATAACAAAGGGCAGTATATTGACTTTTAACTAAATTGAATAAAATTTAATACAGTTTATTTAGATTCTTAGGAGCTCACTTCCCACGGCTAGGCTAGTGACAGGTGCGAATGAGTCATGCCAAGATAAAAGTGGCTGTTTTGTCACCTCCAACGGCTCCAAAGCTACGAGCTGTACCGCAAAGTAGTGCAATAAATGCTATTGTGTATTGACTCATGACGTTACAAACTTAATTGTCTCATTGTCATATTTTTTGTTTTTCTGTACTTTCTCGAATTAGCATTAGTAAATAACTCTTGTTCATTGTGGAAGTATTAGAGCACTGCAAAACCATTTAAATTGATGGTAATTTGTAATGAATTAGCTGCAACAAATTTCTTTTATAGACAGTTATTTTTACATAAAGACATTTCAAAATACCTATCTCCCACTTCCAGATGTTTACACTTGTGTATGTATCATGGATATTTTTTCTTTACTAACAATTCTACACATTTTTGCAATGGAAGTTTAAGATAGTTATTGTAAAATGTAGGAAGTAAATAAACATTGCTCATGATGTGTCAATAAATGTAATTATTAGATGGTGGAATGAACATAAATCAATGTACTCCCAAAAACACTTGTTTTGGGGACTTGATGTGGTGTGTTCGGAAAGCGTGCTGTTCATATCCCTGCGTCACCTCAGAAACATTAATAACACAGATGCTGCAGTTCGTATGTTTTGCGATAGAAGTGCTGCTGTCACTCCACGTGATGCGGTGCCGTGTGGCCTTGTGTAAGTATGTGAATCGGGCCTACATGTAACTAAAGTTTGTCCATGATTGCTTTAGACAGTGCTGATTGGAATACAACACAGATACAGACACTGGTGATAACATAACACTCCAGAGGAGTGATACATATCCTTATGTCTTCTTGCCGATGAATGATACTCGCAACCAAAAGTTGTTTGTATAGTAATTAATGACGTAAAATAATGTGTCCACTATAAATCTACAGATGTTGTCCATTGGTTTTGTTTATACTCTGCTTGCTCAAAAAAAGTGAATCGCTTGCAAGGTGATGAGGAAAAGAACTGAATCCCCACAAATCGGGAGGGTGTGAAGTGTTATTTCAGTGTTTACAAAATTGAATTAAATTTACAAAGAACTTGGCAGTATTAGCCCACTTACCAGTATGAGGTTGCACCCTTTCTGACCTGGATGCACACACTGATACTGGCATAAGGCCGGTATTACACTATCGTATTTCTTTGTCAAACTTGATATGTCAAATATTTGCATCAGAGAAATTTGATAGCGTAATAGGGAATGTTGTCAAATTGCCTTTCGTCAAAGAAATATGATCAAATCTAGAGCCTTGCCCTAGATTTGACCATAAAACTCGTTCATCTTCTGTTCACTGCAGTGTGACATACAACCGCTCAGAGTGCTGGCATCGCTACAACTATTTCACGTCTGTAGTGTGTTTGTAAATGTGACTGCAAAGTTCAGTTGGTGTCTTCCGTTGACTCTTTTTTAATAACCTTACTTTGTCTTGGGTGGGGGGGGGGGGGGGGGGGTGAGCAAGGGGCCCAACAAGTGCTGTTAATAATGTGCTAATGGGCAGGTAGGATATGCTTCAAATCCACAATCACAGCTACAGCCATCCACCTCTACATCTGCAAACAGCCAGGCAGCTATTCAGCAAACAGTAGAGGAGCTGGCCACACTCCAAAATAATAATAAAAAAACTTAGCTCTCCATTCTACTTTCTTAATTTTTAAACTCTGGATGCCACAAGTTAACAAGTGCTTCATCTGTTTTATGATTTTTATTAAATTGTAGTTGTTGGAACACTAATTCTATAATTAAATTATTTAAAAATAAAAATAGCTGTTATTGCCCGTATTGTGTGTACGGAACATTTATTTACCTTAAGCCTCTTTTATTGCTTTATAAACCGCTTCACACATTTCTTGAATTATTTTAGTTAATGTGCTCTGCGGTATTGGAGTGCTTTGTTGTAGGCTAGAATAGCTCTCTCCTGTAGCAAGGAATGACAGTGTTACAGTCAACGAGTCTTGTGCACCTGCAGCATTTCTGAACTGAGTTTTCTGATTTGTAATACAAAGAGCCACTGTACTGAGCAAATACTGAAACACACTTTCATCCTTTCATAAGTAATGTATATAAGACTTGATGTCCTCCACTTCCAGCTCTCATAAAAAATTTTGCCGAATGCTTTTACTATCTCAGTGTAAAACTCATGGCTTCACCGGAGTATGTTTCCTTTTTTTTTCTGTCACTTCTTTTCCAAATGCACAGACAATGGAATTGTGATACAAGCAACTGCAGCACATAGTAACAAGTTGTTGTTGTTCATCATCTTATGATGACAATGTAATACCCCTTTTTAGTGCCATGTCAAATACCTTTGTCAAACAAAATTGATGAGTGTTTGATCATATTTCTTTCTCAACGAAATATGATAGTTTAATACCAGCCTAAGAGACATAACACATAAGGATACAGGTTTCCGCAATGTACAGAGGTGCCATCAGAGTTCCACCACTCACTACCACAGGTAACCTGCAGTCATACCTGATGGCTCACCACACCGTGACATCAGAAGTTACACTGCTGTGCTTCTCCAAAATCTTGAAAGATATTGGGACCTACCCCGAGATCAGCACTGTAATCACTGGAGGTGGTCACGTAGGGTAACGAGGAGCATTGCGGAACACGAGGCGGCACTGTTTGTCAGCTCTGTGCTTCCCGGTTGCAGCACGACTCCCAAATGTGACCATTTGTATCGTGGTGTTAACAACCACCTACGTGTGGAATGTAATTCTGCAGTCGGCTGCTGCTGGTCCTGACCGATAGTATAGGATGATGCAGAAAGTCTGTTCGTTTTTCGTCGATACCAGGTGTAGATGTGAAGGCGTCAGAGTGTGCTCCGGGCACAATGTGGCGATCTTTCCTCGCGGTGGTCAGACTGCAACCTTGACGACAAGTATGCCCGACCTCAAGTTCCCGTGCAGTCCGACATCTGGCCACTATCACATGAGAATGTCCCACAAATCTGGATATTTCACGATTCGGTGAATCGAATAGATGGAGGACCGTAATGAGCTTCCTCCCAAATTCTTATCAGGTGCAAATAATGCGGTCTCGTGTGAGTACTCAGCATTTCAAAGTACTTGAGTGATCACTCAACATCTGACACACTGTTCACATACTTTGTATACTTTGCCAGACCTAGTAACAACATATACACAAACAATTCTGGGTGCCCCCCCTCCTGCCGCAAGGGATCACTCTTCGGTGAATTTCTGCTTGGCTATCGCAGGGCCACAGCCTTTGCAACACCTCTTCCCTTTCCAAGCTGCACATCTATCCTACTGTTGTTCTTTTTCCCTTCCCTAGGGGAACTTTTGATAGGCCAGCATCGGAACAGTCCCTTGTCTGTTTTTCTTTCTTTCTTCATTCTCCATCTCCTCCTGACCTGTGCTTCAGCATTTCAGGTTTCTGTTTGTTTCTTCTTCCCCCCCCCTGTGTGCTTCTGAATGCTGGCCCACGTGTTTTGATGCATAACGGGTGACTGTGTAACGTGTAATTCCCAATCCCTGGTCGACAGGTACGACTCGCACGTACCCCCTGTATGGGCTGCACTGAAGAGGGGTGATTGCATGAGCTATTATCTTCACAATTGCTAATTGGTCCCTCTGTCCAGAGCTCATGCGCCACGAACAATCACGAAATGCAGGTGAGATCCTCTCGGCGGTGGCCCCCAGTTGGAAGTCGCACGCCATTGGAGACACTGGAAGTTGTGGGTTTTTGTTTTTGGCAGTGAGCCATTCATTCTCATCTCAGTCCGCCACACACCTTTGGGTGGCTTGCGGAGTATAAATGTAGATGTAAATGTAGTCTGTCTACTAAATGCAAATGGAATGAGGCTGAAGATTCAGCAACTCTCCCTGCTGCACCTTGGTTCCTCGTGGTTTCACATACTGAAGAACACCAGTCTTTTGCTACAGTTAATCCATTTATTATTTAGAAAGTTGTTGATATAACTGTATCCCTGTGAAGTCCTGTTCTTGCTTACATAATGGGAATTGTAGAGACCAACTGTGATTTTCAAGCCCACCAACTGCTTACAGCTTCACTACTCCACGGCTCTCCTATTCGTGTCAAGGTCTACCGTATGCTGAATTCTTCATGTGGCATTATTTACACTCGGCTGCTTGGTGGTCTGACCAAGGAGGAAATCCAACATTACCTCTGATCAGGGCGTCACTGCGGTCCGTTGAGTAATGGAAAAAGGTTCATGAAAACTTGGGGCCTACACACACTTTTTTTTTTTTTCTCACATTTGACTGAATACTGCTTCCATCGAAATTCAGGGCAGGCTATGAAGTCACCAAGCTCTGATTGGACTTTCCGAACACAATCCATTGCTAGCAGCACCAACATTATAACCACACTTGTGTATCCTGTCAAAACATGGCCAAGTGTGTTACGTGTGGTGGAGATGCTCATGAGGCCAGTTACCCACCTCCTTCTCCCCACTGTATCAATTGTAATGGCAACGGTGCCACCTCATCCCGTGAGAGTCCCATATATCTCGGTGAGTGGGCTGTCCAGGGGATTTGGGTGAAGGTAAAAGTACCTTACTCTGTCGCTCGAAGGTTGTTGGCCAGTCGAAAACTCTGCATTTTACCATCTGGCACTGGTAGTATCATTCTTGCTCCATAAAGGACATGACCGTGCAGACTTGGCAACACCCAATTGCCCAGTATCCCTGTCTTCTTCTCCTATGGCTGCTAAGCAAGCCACCAAATCTTGCGCACCCCTCACTCCACCTCCCCATGGCGAAATCACCTGCTACACAACCGCCAGGCCAAAAAGGAAGACCTTTTACATCCTTCCAGCCAACAAACATCTGAGTCTCTGTCTGCTGACTGTAAAGGCTCTAATAAATTGAACAGAGTCAAATGGTCTTCTCCTCCCTCGACTTGGAGATCCTCTTGAACAGTGTCACTGTGTAGTACCCTCACCTGAGGAAGAATGCCAATGCCTCTGTAGATTTCGTGGAACAGGATCCTCCAGCCTCTGTGTGCCTGTAGCGCGAGCCTTCGAAGGTTGGTACTTGGGGAACTGCCGAGGTGGCTGCCCTACATTTGTTCCATTGTTTCCATGTCGCATTGTGACTCTCCTCAATGGAATGCTCACGGCTTTCGATCCAACAAGGAATTACAGCTGCTCTTGGAATCAATTGCAGTATCCAGCTCTTTTCCACTTTTGTGTTTTCTTCTGGTCTGCTTTGACCTACAAACACACCTCCCACCCTTGCCGCCACTGCCCCCCCCCCCCCCCTCCTGTGGACAGCATTCCATCTGGTGGAGAATCATACTGTTCATTTGGGATGATGTCTATAGACAAACCGTGTAATTTCACGGCAGACTGCAAGCTGTTGCAGCCCGTGTTTCCCTTCCTCCTTTCACCTTTCCTTTTTGTAGTGACTACATGATTTCATTATTCACTGTTACCAGGGCTTATTGGTCATCCCCCTCACCCTTTCTGCTGCTCAGTAACTTAAGCAGCCACCATCCCCATTGGAACTCTTCGAGAACATGTCTGAGAGGTTCCCTCAGGGCTGACCTTCTCAATCAACGCCACCACGCTATGTCCCCGTACCGTGGTGGACTGAGGTGTACCGCGACATTGCTCGCATGCAGAAGTGTGTTCATTGAACACAGTTGCATGCCCAGTGATGTTGCATTCTTTGGTGTAGCAAAGAAGCTTGCTTAATTTCATTTGCTAGATCTTTCAGCAGTTTCGCAACCTCTTCTGTCATCTGGAACAACCTCTGTCAGTTCTCTGGGACCGAGTTTTATTACCTGATTTCTGGCGTGACTGTAGCATTGATGTCATTGTGAACCCTAATGCTATCTCAAACACCTTTGGCCTTATTTTGCAGAGATTTCAAGCTCCATCCACTATCATCTTGCCTTCCTCCGTTGGAAACGAGTAGAGAAGGCTGAGGTGATACCCATCTCTTCTCAGAATCGTGAATTCTACAGTGTCACCTTTACTATGAGGGAGCTTGACCATGCTGTCACCTCATCCTAGTCCTTTTACCTACCACCGCATTTCTCTCTCCTTCTGTGCTTGCAAGGTGATGGAACATATGATTCGTGGCTGGCTGGTATCGTGGCTCAAGTCTCACAATCTACTAATCGATGCAGAGTGTAGATGTAGTGTGTGCCACTCTGCAGGTGACCATCTCGCCAACTCGTGTCATGAATAGTTTCCTGCAGAAACACCTGAGTGTACCCGTGTTCTTTTGATTTGGAGGAAGCTTATGACACATGCTGAAGGACTGGTATCCTCTGTGCGTCTTTGAGGCTGCCTGCCCCATTTTGTTAAGGAATTTTTAAAAGACAGGGTGTTCAAGGTATGTGTTGGTTCTGCTTTATCGGACACGTTTATCCAGGAGAATGCGGTGCCTCAGGGATCCGTCATGAGCTCCTCTGTGCTGCAGCCATCGACCCTGTTATGGACTGTCTACCGAGAGGCATCTCTGGCTCCCTTTTTGTCAGCAGCTTTGTGATCTATTGCAGTTTTCCATTGACTTGTCTCCTTGAACAGCATTTTCAGCGATGTCCCAATTGTTTTCACTCGTGGAGCATCGATAATGACTTTCACTTTTGTACTGACAAAATCATTTGTTTCTGGCAGTGCAATGGGTTTCATCCACTGTCTTTATATCTTGGACCTGTTGCTTTTCCCTATGCTGATACTATGAAATTCCTGGTGCTCATGCTTGATAGGAAACTTTCATGGTCTCCCCACATGCCTTACCTGACTGCACACTGTACCTAGTCCCTCAATGTCCTACGTGGTGCTTCCTGGGGAGCAGATTGAACCACCCTCCTCCTTTTATACTGATCCTTTCTCTATTCAAAACTAGAGTATGAGTGTTTTGTTTATTCTTCTGGACTTCTGTCCATCTTATGCAGTCTTAATACAATGTACCAACATGGAATCCATTTGGCAACTGGTGTCTTTTACAGTAGCCCGATTGAGAGTCTCTACGCACAAACTTCCAAATTGCTACTGTCAAACCATGTGATACCCTTCTCAGCGGATGAGTATGCCGTTTGTCTTACATGCCTCGCCACCCATCCTGTGCCCCCCTTTTTCGATGACGCTCTTGACTGCAAGTACGGGGCACATCGTTCTTCTCTGTTACTTCTCAGAGTTCACTTTCAGCTATTGCTCCGGCAGTTTAACTTTGTGCTACTGCCATTTTTTTTTGATGGGTGTGAACTCTTCACCACCGTGGCTTCGGGCAGCAGCCCCTGTTCATCTTGGACTTCATTCACTTCCTAAGGAAAGTACTCCAGATTCGATCTATTGCTCTAAGTTTTTCAACCTTCACGTGCAACTTAGCGATAGCACCTTCTTGTACTCTGATGGCTTTAAGACTGACCGACTGGTGTTGGGTGTGCCTTCACCTGTAACACTTTCATTTTTGGTGTTGGGTTACAGAACACTGTTCAATAATTATAGCAGAGCTCTTCGTCCTCTATCAGGTGTATGGTCAGATTCTCTCAGTGCCCGTCAGAGTCTCTCTGTCACGAGGAGATCATTTTAGCTAGATTGCGTGTAGGACACTGTCTTTTTAGCCATCGCCATTTATTCACTTATTATGTGGTGAAACCCCAACACTTTGTGTTCATTGTCATTAACCTTTGACGGTTCGCCATTTCCTGACATGCCCACGTGCCCCCCCCCCTTTTTTTTCCCCCCCACCCGCTTGTGTTTGTTGTCTGAGTTATCAGCCACTTTAGTGAACGATGTGCATGCTGTCAATTAGGTTTTACTTTTTATCCTTTGCAGCAATACGGTGAACGACATTTAATCTTTGGTTAGGGACCTCCGCGGTCTCTATGGAGTATTTTGTGCACCTTTCTCCAAGGGGAAGCCCTTGTTTTTAGCTCTCTCTTCTTCCGTTGATTGAGTGTAGCATACAGTCACTTATTTTACATATCGGTGTTCTAAGGTTATGACATTGGTGTGTATCACCTCGGTTGTTTGTGAAGGAAAAAAAAGAAAACTGTGGCAGTCAGTAAGGTTATGATATTGGCGTGTATGACCTCAGTTGTTTATGAAGAAGAAGAAGAAGAAGAAGAAAACTGTGGCCATCATTTGCTGTGCATGTTAAGTTATTGCTGTATGATGCTAAGTTACTTGTGTCGGTAAGAAAGCAAACATTCATTTGTGACTGTTGACTGCTTGTCACAAAGCACTCACTTCAGGATTCCTTACCATCTCTCAAGAGCTTCCTGTAAGTTTCTAGATTTCCTCCTCTGATGTTGTCTGTGTAGCCATGTAGCCACCACTGTCTGTGAGATATGTCGGTCTGGTTGTATGAGACGTGACCATAAAGTGAGCTTCCCCCCTCACCCACAGCTAGCTAACTGTATATTGGACTACATGTACAGGATAGAATAGTGACACACGACGGTACATGTGCTAATGGAACTTCCCGAAGTTTCCGTAGCTTTGTGGCAGTGGTTGAAAATGGAGGCTTGTATTTCAGCTCCCACCGTGTGCGAAATGTTGTTGATGATGAAGGTTTTGAATGGTCGGAACATAGTGCTTTTTGAAATTCTCAGCCGTGTCCATATCTATTGATTTGTCATCACAACCAAGCAGGTAGTGCATTGCTGGTGCAGAGACTTTGCGGCAGGTTGCCACAATGTTCACAAAGGATAACGCAGTAGGAGGCTGTCAGTAATTACACATGACCTCTTTTTAGCTTGTGTGGGAACCCATAATGGAGAATTGTCACTTCACAAACATGGAACTTGCCACTCGGTTCCCACGGATGTGCTGCTCCCTGTTCCACGAAATTGTCATGGCGCATTGTCACGTAGCACCTGTTATTCTAGAAATTGTGCACCAGGTAGGTATGAACGCAAGTGACTGTTCAAAACAAGCACTGCATGAGGCAAAGTGCCAGTTTTGTCTTGCTGCATGATAACGCTGAGCCGCATACGGCTCAACTGATAACAGAGCTGCTGAAAACACTCTGTTGGGGAAGGGGGGAGAATGTTAGATCGTCCATCCTACAGCACGTACCTCACTCCCAATGACTTTCATCCGTTCCCGAACCTCAAGAAATTCCTGTCTGGCTGGAGTCAGCATTTTCAGGTTGACAGATCGACAGAGATGGTTGTCATACAGCGGTCCCAATCCCAGGTGGTAGACTTTTGTGACACAGAGATACAAAAATTTGCCACACGGTCTGAGGAATGTCTGAATACTGGTGGTGAGTAAGTTGAAAAATAGCTCAGTACTTCCTGTACCTGTTCCAATAAATCTTTCAATTAAATGGCACCGAGTTATCTGGTGCAGCAGTTAGCACACTGGACTTGCATTCGGAAGGATGACGGTTCAAACCTGCGTCCAGTCATCCTGATTTAGGTTTTACGTGATGTGCCGAAATCATATCAGGCAAATGCTGGGATGGTTCCTTTGAAAGGGCATGGCCGACTCCCTTCCCTATCGTTCCCTAGTCCGACAGGACAATCAACAAATTAAATGGTGTTTTGTTTCTGTTTACAATCCTAGGGAAAATACGAATCACACATCTGAACTATGTGACAGTCTAGAAAACAGTTTAAGTGGTGAAATATTCCCACAGAACTCTCTGAAAGTAATCAGAATCACTGTCTGGCACTGCAGTTTCTTTGACAGCAACAAAGTTGAATCCTTACCCGTTTTATGCAGTTCATGGTATACATCAGTCTCTCTAACGACACTTGCAGGATTTAATGTTCCTGCTGAGTGGCGTTAAGCCGTTGGAACATGGACGGCGCATCCGAACATTGAGCGTGCCAAGTATCTGACATCACATTGTGGAGTAGCACGTTTGAGACTCTTTTTGAAGGTGCAGAGCAATATCTAAGATGTCAGATATTCTGAGCGTTGACCAATCAGGTGGCACAGCGCCACCTACATCACATGCATGCCATCTCCCTTCAGCACGGAGTTGTGAGGTGCCATATTGGCATTCATTTCAAGCCTATATGTATATATGCCATTTCTGAGCACCAGCAAATTGAGAATAACTCGAAAACCCATTGTTTACTGTGCGATTTGTTGCAATAAAAAATGAGAAACATCATATTCGTGGCAAAAGAATTATTGTAACTTGCATATTATGAGAGTATGGCATTTGAAGGCAACGACACATTGAGGATCCACAAAAAATGCATTGTTCTGGTTACAATTTGTTATAATTACATTTCGATTAAACGTAGCTATGATTAAAGCTTTTAGCAAGTGGCAACATGTTAGAATTGGGTAACAAACATTTGTCAGCGGTTTAGTGGTGGCTAAGTGTGTTCGGTCGGATGGTTATGCCCTCTGCAATAAAAAAACTGAGTAAATGGATCATTGATAAACTTGAACGGGTGTCTTGGATGTCTGCCCCAAGCAAATGCAACGAACAATGTCGAACAAAATGAGATTAAACATTTAAAAAAGCGTAGTGAGTAGCATTACTGATTCTGTACGAGATGCTTGTTATGGCGGCGGTTCGCGTCTCACATCAAAATTTTTTTCCTAACATTCGTGTTTTTAATAGGTTCTTATGCTGTTCTATTAGTTTAATATAAGTATATACTATAATATTTGATGTTATGTAAATATAAGTTCGTAGTGAGTTTGTTCGATTGGCTTAATCTGCAGGACAGCTTGTGCTACTTCTGAAAGAAAAAGGAGCAAAATATCTTTATACGTTTGTAATTCACATGTTGCAAAGATTCTGCTACTGGGTAGGAACAGTGATCAAGTAAAAGTGATCTTTAGGTTGTACTAAAATGGGGGAATGATGAAATAATGTTTATATTATGTGGAGAACTACTGCAAATTTGTATCGCACTGTTAGTAATGGAAATTTTATAACCCTGTGTCCTTACTGATTGGATGTGGTACTTTCCTTTTCATCTTAAAACGTGTACATGGATATTGAAGCCTCTATTTGTGTATATTACATATAGAACGACGTGACTAGCGTATGGACAATGGAGGAAATTTGTGCTTAAATATATAGCTAACGTGGAAATTTTATGCACGCCCCTTTAGTAAACAGTGTTATTTATGAACTAGAAACATCCCGCAACTGCTACTGGAGTGCGTTGTGATCGCGTATACCACATTGGAGCCCATGTACCGTATGCACAAGTCGCATCGTTTATGAGTGTTCAGCAGCACGTTGAACTCAACATGCCCAACGTTGACCTTCGACAGCATGGTCCGTGTGCCGATGGCTTTAGATCCCTTCTCTATATGCAAGAGGTATTTTTTAAATAAAGTGCATTTTTAATAAGAAGGAAGATATTGTAAATACTATTAAAAATGTTTTTTTTTTCCATACCCTACACACTTTTTTCTACTTACCTGCATAATTTTCATTGTTTTTTAAATCTGATGTCAAAGAAATACTAGATTGAGCATGCAGTTGTTATCGTGGATGGAGAGTCAGTGGAAGATGTAGAAGTAACTTCAAGACAGTCCCCGCGAAGTGTGTCGGGACTTGGGCTGTCCATAATGTATATTAATGAACTTGCTGGCAGTGTTAATATTAACTTCAGGCTTTTTGCAAATGACACAGTTATCCATAATGAAGTATGTCAGAGAAATGTTGCACAAATATTCTTTCAGAACTTGATAAGATTTCAAAATGACTCAGAGATCAGCAACTTGCTATCAGTGTTCAGAAATGTAAACTTGTGCACATCACAAAACGAAAAGACAGAGCATCCTATCACTATATCATCAGTGAGTCACAGCTGGAATAGGTCCACTCGTACAAATGCCTGGCTATAACAATTTTTAGAGTTATGAGAGTTAGTCATTGATTCAGTTGTAAGTAAAACAAGTGGCAGACTTCGGTTCATGGGTGGAATACTAGAGAAGTGCAATCCGTCTACAAAGGAGACTGCATACAAAACACTCATGTGGTCCATCCTATAATATTGCTCAGGTGTGTGGGACCCATACCAAGTAAAACTGACAGCAGATATAGAAAGGATACAAAGAAGGGCAGCACAAGTGGTCACTGGTGTGTTCAACATATGTGAGAGTGTGCTGAAAGAAATGAACTGGCAGGCACTTTAAGAAACACACAGATTACTCTGTTAAGACCTTCTTAGAAAGTTTCTAGAACAAAATTTAAGTGATGTACACTCGTGCTCATAAATTAAGAATAATTGCAGAATGTGGTGCCACACAACGTGGCACTACACAAAACTTGTGCTAATAGCATAGCCACATAGGGAACACACACGACACACATCTGTAAGTCCACGGTATTGGTGATAAGTTGAGAAAACCGTCCCGAGACACATGTGCTACAAAACGCCACCGTTTCCTGCGCATGTACCCCGACATCAGTATGGGATATGATCACCGTGCACACGTACACAGGCCGCACAACGGGTTGGCATACTCTGGATCAGGTGGTCGAGCAGCTGCTGGGGTATAGCCTCCCATTCTTGCACCAGTGCCTGTCGGAGCTCCCGAAGTGTCGTAGGGGTTTGAAGACGTGCAGCGATACGTCGACCGAGAGCATCCCAGACGTGCTCGATGGGGTTTAGGTCTGGAGAACAGGCAGGCCACTCCATTCGCCTGATACCTTCTGTTTCAAGGTACTCCTCCACGATGGCAGCTCGGTGGGGCCGTGCGTTATCATCCATCAGGAGGAAGGTGGGACACACAGCACCCCTGAAAAGGCGGACATACTGGTGCAAAATGACGTCCCGATACACCTGACCTGTTACAGTTCCTCTGTCAAAGACATGCAGGGGTTTACGTGCACCAATCATAATCCCACCCCACACCATCAAACCACAACCTCCATACAGGCCCCCTTAAAGGACATTAAGGGGTTGGTATCTGGTTCCTGGTTCACACCACATGAAAACCCGGTGAGAATCACTGTTCAGACTACACCTGGACTCGTCTGTGAGCATAACCTGGGACCACTGTTCCAATGACCATGTACTGTGTTCTCGACACCAGACTTTACGGGCTCTCCTGTGACCAGGGGTCAGTGGAATGCAACTTGCAGGTCTCCGGGCGAATAAACCGTGTCTGTTCAGTCGTCTGTATGCTGTGTGTCTGGAGACAACTGTTCCAGTGGCTGCGGTAAGGTCCCGAGCGAGGCTACCTGCAGTACTCCGTGGCCGTCTGCGGGCACTGATGGTGAGATATCGGTCTTCTTGTGGTGTTGTACACTGTGGACGTCCCGTACTGTAGCGCCTGGACACATTTCCTGTCTGCTGGAGTCGTTGCCGTAATCTCGAGATCACACTTTGTGGCACACGGAGGGCCCGTGCTACGACCTGCTGTGTTTGACCAGCCTCCAGTCGCCCTAGTATTCTACCGCTCATAACGTCATCAATATGTGTTCTTTGAGCCATTTTCAACACACAGTCACCATTAGCACGTCTGAAAACGTCTGCACACTTACTCGCTGGACCGTACTCTGACATGCACCAACACACCTCTGCGTATGTGGACTGCTGCCAGCACCACCGTGCGATGACCACAGGTCAAATGCACCGCATGGTCAAACCCCGAGGTGATTTAAACCCGAATACCGCCCACCAAAGAGTTGTTTCACCACATATCAGTATTATCCTTAATTTATGAGCATGAGTGTATATAGGAGTATACAGGATGTCATAGAATAAATGGTCGGTATTCTGGATATGGCAGGAATGATCTATTGAAGCAAAAAAGTTAACATGTGCTCTAAAATGCATACTGTTAGAACTGTGAGCACTTCGTCATCTTTGCTACCGTGCAACGTATGCCTTCTACTGAACAAGTGCTCGCGGCTCTTAAGGTATGCACTTTAGAGCCCATGTTTTCTAGCTTTTACTTCAAATGATTGTCCCTGTCATACCTCTGAATGCTGATTATCCGCCCTGGGACACCCTGTATTACAACCCCTTAAGTATTGCTCCCATATGATTTGTGAAGGCAGTATGAAACTAATTGCAGTTAAAAGTAAAATCTGTAATTAATCAAACAGCTCCAACTCATTCCTATGATTTCGTTGTTATGCTCTTCAGTTTGAAGACTTTCAATCCTGTGCAAGCCTCTACCACACCCCTCTCTCTCTCTCTCTCTCTCTCTCTCTCTCTATCTCTATCTCTATCTGTCACACACACACACACACACACACACACACACACACACACACGCCACAGTCACCAAACTGTCTGTTTCCCAGGACCTGAGAATGTGTCCTTTCAACAGATTCCTTCATTTAGTCAAGTGGTACCATAAATGCCATTTCTTTGCAATTTAAATAACTAATGAAAAGGTACTCCATCTAACCATTCTCTTTTAGTTCCACATTTCAAAAGCTTCTGTTCTCTTTTTTGGGATTCCGTTTATCACCTACTTTCCACTTCTTTATGAGGCTGCACATAGGACAAATATTTTCAGAGGAGACTTGCTAACATTTTTAATTTTATCTTTTCTGTTTTTAAGAAATGGTTTTTTTGCTGTTCACAATGTGTATTTTATATTGCCTTTACTGTGTATATCATCCGTTTTTTCTTTCTTCTTCCTCCTCCCCCCCCCCCTCCCCCGCCCCCCAAATTGCATAATATCTGCTACTTTCAGTGTCTCATTTACAAATCTAATTCCCTAACCATCACCAGATTAAATTCAACTTTATTCCATTACCCTTATTTTACTTTTGTTGAGGTTCATCTTTACAATCTTCTTTCAAGGTGCTGTTTATTCCATTCAGCTTGTCCTCCAAGTTCTTTGTTGTCTGTGACAGAAATACAATTTCATTGCCAAACCACAAAAGTCTTATTTCTTCTCCCCCAATTTAACTACCTTTTCATATATCCCTCGTTTCCTTTACTGCTTGCTGTGCACACAGATTGGATAACATAGAAAAGACACTAAAACACTGTCTCACATCCTTCTCTGCCAATGCTTTCAATTCAAGTCTTTCCACTGTTGTAACTGCAGTCCGGTTTCTGTAAAGGTTATATCTCAGTTGGTGCTACCTAAAGCTTTTTGTACACATGCTGTAAATAGGGTTTTTCTTTCTGGAACCAAAATCAGTTGTAGGTTCAGTGTGGCCTTGTTTATGGTATGCTTACATAGCTGTTTCCAAAATGAGATTTTCACTCTGCAGTGGAGTGTGCACTGATATGAGACTTCCTGGCAGATTAAAACTGTGTGCCGGACCGAGACTCAAACTTGGGACCTTTGTCTTTCACTGGCAATCTGCCAGGAAGTTTCACATCAGTGCACAGTCCGCTGCAGGGTGAAAATCTCATTCTGGAAACATCCCCTAGGCTGTGTCTAAGCCATGTCTCCGCAATATCCTTTCTTTCAGGAGTGCTAGTTCTTCAAGGTTCCCAGGAGAGGTTCTGTAAAGTTTGGAAGGTAGGAGACGAGGTACTGGCAGAAGTAAAACTGTGAGGACGGGCCGTGAGTTGTGCTTGGGTAGCTCAGATGGTAGAGCACTTGCCCGCGAAAGGCAAAGGTCCCAAGTTCGAGTCTCGGTCCGACACTCAGTTTTAATGTGTCAAGAAGTTCCATACATAGCTGTCATTGCATATTAGGGAGCACTGCACTGCCTGAGGAAAAAGTAAAGCACCCAGGAGGCATTGTTGAATGTCAATGTAACTTCATACATGTCAGCTGATATGTAAATAATCAGAGTTGCAATTCTCTGTGATAAGCAGAATGACTACCAGTGTGCATTAGTGATGTGCACATGCAGAGTTATCGGATTGAGTAAGGTACCCTATTTGTATGAATATAGACCACACTTTTTTCTTAAATTTTGGCTTGAAAACTCATTGTGTGGCCTATAATCAAGATTTTCCACCCCGGATCATAAATTGTCGCTTTCAAAATGACTTAAACATGTATGTCATGGGCTGAAATTAGTACCATTACAAGTTACCTGTAAACCATCAAACATTTAAGCTGTCTCTTGAATTAGTCATTTCACCAGACCTTCCAGTATACATCACCCGTCCTCTTGTGCCCAAAGGGGAAAGCATAATAATGTTGTTCTGCACTGCACAATAGCTACGTTGGCTTGCCAACTTAATTTTGTGTCCGCATTGTGTACTGTTTGTCCACGGTAAGTTGACGATTTGCATGGTGGCTGTCGGGAATAGGAAGTGGTGTGCCTTGCCCCCGCATTATGATTGCCGAAAGGGGAAGAGTGGTGAGGGTAAGGCAGCAGAAGCTGCTTGCTGCAGTCCTCGCATTCTTACCCTTAGCAGTGTGCACAATAATACTTCGCCTTTAGGGGCAGTGTAACATTGGCAGTGCTTAGATATAAATGACTGTGTGTGTGTGTGTGTGTGTGTGTGTGTGTGTGTGTGTGTGTGTGTGTTTCACCCTCAGTTGTACAGAAGCTGAAGAGAGAGACAGAGAGAGATACAACTTCAAGTACTGTGTAATTATACTTTCACATAAATTTAGTAGTGCGTCCTGCATTAGAGATGTACTTTTTACTGTAATCTTGTGTCAAAAGATTAGGTATGGCCTATGTTCGCACACAGCCTATATTTGCACAAGCACAGTATACAAACGACGTGCACAGTGTGTCTGTGGAGGATATGGAGATGCCGCATTATCAGCACCTGGCGAAGTTTGAAAGGGGCTGCATTGTGGGCCCCCGTTTGGCCATCTAATCAAATTGTGCAATATCCAGATTTGTGAGGCATTCAGCTGTGACAGTCCCCCAATGTAGGAGTGCACAGGAATGTGAGGAGAGGTGTACTCGCCGTTAAGGTCCTGTTAAGCACATCCGTCTGTACCTGTCATCCAAATACTCTGTGATGATGTTCGGTGTCATCCTGCACCATTGGTTGGAATTAGGGGTGACCAGACAAGGGAATTACTGTCCCTTGTGTAACCTGGCACAAACAACACACCACCACCAGTTGCGTTTGCGATGGTGCATGACTGGGAAGTGCGGACTGCCATTGGATGGTGTCGCATTGTGTTCAGCGACAAATCGTAGTTATGCACATCCCTAGATGACCGTTCTTGATGAGTGAAATTGCAATGAAATCCAGACCTTCAACTGCTTATAGGCATTGTTAAATATCCACTGGGACAGTTGAAAATGTAAAAATGTAAACATATAAAGGTCTGGATTTCATTGTAATTTTAGTCCTCGAGAGCTGTTCTTTCAGACATGTTCGAAAGAACAGATACCGTCTTCATATAGCTAAGGCTTACTGGTCAGTGATCTTCTGTGCAGATGCACTCACATTGCGCGAACTCTTACTGGAATCGGAAATTGACTGCCGTGAGTAATGAGTATAGTGTTCGGGGGTAGTACAAATGAAGTGTGTGGACAGTAAGTTGAAAATGTGGGTCTCACGGGAAGCCTGCCAGAGGTAAGTCCCTGCAGTCGCACTATCCTCTGTGTCCTCGGTGGCTCAGACGGATAGAGCGTATGCCATGTAAGCAGGAGATCCTGGGTTTGAGTCCCAGTCAGGGCACACATTTTCTACTGTCTCTATTGACAAGCAGCTAAATGTCTGGATTTTATCGTAATTTCATTCTTCGAGTGCTGCAAAATCAGCAATCTTGAAGGGACTGGAAAAAACAACAAAAAAAAAAGAAAAAAAATACATCAATTAATCTATGTTCTACACTCATTGAAATTATGACCCAGTGTCTGTGCTCCTCGACATGTTCATGCAAACTCAGGAAGAAGCAAAAAATCAGATCATGGTACCAACCCAGAATCTCATTTTTTCATTTCTACCTCCGTAGCCTGATACTGGAGTCTTATTGCACCTGTCTCCAACCATAGAGACCTGATAAACCTCAGCTAAACCCTTTTGCCAACTTATTCCCATGCACAAAGCCTGAAAAATCCCACACCACTTCCTGTACGACTGAGGGATTCATGTAAGTATGTTGCAACGCCCCCCCCCCCCCCATCCCCCCCCCCCTCCCCTCCTATGGACTTATTACACACTTCCCAAAAGAATCAGGGTGTGCATCCAGGCGCGTGGGAGTGCAGCATCATATTGTTTATTGGGATTGTAGTGTAAAGTTATTTCTAAATTTGACTCAATTTTGTGATCACTGAAATAGCATCACATGCTGTCTCAGCCCATGAAGTTTCATTTCGTTTCCTCCTTCCCTACTGCTCATTGCAAATTTATTTATTTACACATTTATCAAAAAACAAAGATGATGTGACTTACCAAACGAAAGCGCTGGCGGGTCGAAAGACACACAAACAAACACAAACATACACACAAAATTCAAGCTTTCGCAACAAACTGTTGCCTCATCAGGAAAGAGGGAAGGAGAGGGAAAGACGAAAGGATGTGGGTTTTAAGGGAGAGGGTAAGGAGTCATTCCAATCCCGGCAGCGGAAAGACTTACCTTAGGGGGAAAAAAGGACGGGTATACACTCGCCAGCGCGCGCGCGTGCACACACACACACACACACACACACACACACACACACATCCATCCACACATATACAGACACAAGCAGACATATATGGTCTTTAAATATGTCTGCTTTTGTGTGTGTGTGTGTGTGTGTGTGTGTGTGTGTGTGTGTGTGTGTGTGTGTGCACGCGCGCGCGCTGGCGAGTGTATACCCGTCCTTTTTTTCCCCCTAAGGTAAGTCTTGGCGCTGCCGGGATTGGAATGACTCCTTACCCTGTCCCTTAAAACCCACATCCTTTCGTCTTTCCCTCTCCTTCCCTCTTTCCTGATGAGGCAACAGTTTGTTGCGAAAGCTTGAATTTTGTGTGTGTGTGTGTGTTTGTTTGTGTGTCTTTCGACCTGCCAGCGCTTTCGTTTGGTAAGTCACATCATCTTTGTTTTTTGATAAATTTTTCCCACGTGGAATGTTTCCCTCTATTATATTATTTACATATTTATTTATTTTCTATCCAGACAGTGTACAAGGAGCATTTCACTAAAGCAGTTGATAAAGTTTTTAGAAGATGTTCTCTCTGTGTGTCCACAGGTTCAGGTGCAGATAGAAACAGACCACCTGACAACTTCCTTCAGTGTGCTACAGGAACAGCCCATGGACATGCTCTTGGGCCTGGATATGCTGCGCGGGCACCAGGTGAGGACTAGCAAAACCACACAGTGGGAGGCTTGTGTTTCTATTATATAGCCAATAGCACCACAATCATGACAAACCATTAGATCCCCCCACACTTCCAGTCTCCAGCTATACGTGTCAACCTGCACATTTCTGATTGATGTCGTCGTCCCCCGTTCTCCTCCACCCCCACCACCATCCACCCCCCAAAATCTGGTGGGGTCTTGTAATTACAGTTAAAAGTAAACCACATTTTGAAATGTTTCTGTGGCGCATCAACATTAACTGCCAGTCAGCAAACTGTCATCCAATTGCATTATCATTATATTTGAGTTTCGAACTCCCAGGCACCATAAATATTAATAAATGTGTAAAAATCCAACTATCATGTAGTCACTTGTGGAGGTACAATTTAATTCTACTCCTGGTAAGTTTGATTCATAAATTAATAAGTTTCTTTGGTTCATCTCAATTATAGGCTACAGTATACCATGCCTCGAGCCTGTCTCAACACATCGAAATGTGCTGCCATCGTAATGCGGTACATTTATAAAACCCTGGTAATCTCTAGAAAACAGGACGTGAGCCACAGTCAAATTTAACTGCAGTCAACTCCTCCGTTTAACTTTGATAGAGGTCAGTGCACCAGAATTTTGCATTGAATTGGGTCAAGTGCCAACTTGACTGCGGTTAACTTTTAACCGACGTTGGTGCACTTGGCCATCAGTCTTCTGACACCTCTCTGTAGTGAGTGTAGCGGAGAACTCTGTCTCCCCACCTGCCACTCGTTCTCCTGCTACATGTCCCGCCCACCTCCACATTATTCCTAGTATGTCTCCTCCCAGTCCAGTCTGTTCCCTGACCCATTTGTCTGTTTCCTCGTCTCTCTACTCGTTAGAGCACTGCGTAAAGAGTATGTGCACAGACAAGAGTACAGGTGCCGACTAACATAAAACTACAAAATATCAGAAGTGTAAGTCACATGTTACGACGCAATAGCAGAGAGTGACAGCTGCGCTCGAAGTGGCCTGGCAGTGAACAAGAAAATATGGCACGAAAATCTGGACTTTTAATTTGAAATACACATGATATTGATGACAGTATTTTTAGTATATTCTGTATGTGTGGGCCTCGTATTAAAGTGCAAGCCAGAAACTGAATGGTTTTTTGTAACTGTGAAAGGTAATATATTCGAGAAATCTTAGTCAAAAACTAAGATTAACTTATCGTAGCTGGTGTTCACTGTCGTGTAAAATTTTATGATATCCTGGGTTGCCTTTTGACTATAAAATTATTTATTTGCAAAACCCAATATTGTGTTTTCAACTGTGTGCCAATTACCAAGTGCAAATAATTATGCTTTAGCACATCTCAAAACGTAAAAATCTTCTGACAGGACATGACGTGATGCAGAAGCTACTTTCGTCACGTTGTATTCCCGATTATGACATTATTGTGTGTCTTGCACTATCTGAATTGCATTGTAAATATGTTGCTTGTTTTGAGCTTAATTTTTGCTCACATCCACGGTATTGGGTGGGGTAAATGATTCCATTTTTCTTTTTGTTTTGTATAAAACAGAAGCTGTTTTCGTTGATGGTATCCTGTGGACGCGTCTGTTTATTTGTTACAGATCCGTATGTGAAGTGCTTAATTTAAATGCATAGTAGGATATTGCTCATATTCTTCCTTTTTTTCACTTGTTTTTCAACTTTCTTCCATTTAATAGAAATGTTGTTGACCACCAACTGTTGCTTCACAGATGATCCTTTTGTGACATAGTGCATTTTCATGCTTATACAACCAGTCATCGTCTCCCCAATCTGTTCCCCTACAGCACACGCTACACATTGCTGTAAAATGTGTTCATATCATTCCACATTTAGTGTTTTCTTAAGTGCAGTAGCGGGACCACTCCCTAACCTTGAAAAACAGTGTCTTACTGTACCAGTACCTCATGTGCACTTTACTGTTGTCATTACACATACGGAAGGTAATGTTCCCTCTGGGTATAGCATTATTCGTCGCTCCTCTCCTATTGTCTGCTGTCTAGTGCCATTGCTGCCTACAACATTCCAAGTGTCGCTTAGTGCTGACTAGAGAAATATATGGTTTATGAGGAGTTGCTCAACCAGTGTACTTCACAGTGTTTAACTCCCCATATGCTGTCATTATTCTAGCAGGCTGGTAGCACTCTGGAACTCACAGGGTATCTCACCCGCTGATTTCATGAAGTTTGTTTATAATCACCCTCTGCACTGCTTGATTGTCCCATTCTTTCAGTACAGGGTGTGTGCCTGATCTTGGTTTACCTGTCGTTGTCCCTTCCCATTTGCACTTGACCATCACACTGCCAACGACTGACTGGATTTGTTACTGAGGTGACATCTAATGACTAGTCCATGTCCAAAGTTGCAGAGCTCTCCTGGCCAACCCATTTTGCTGCTGCTGCTGCTGCTCTGCTAACAGCCTGACTTTTTCCATACTGACAGGTCTGCCTCGCGTGACACATGGTGGTGGTTAATTCTGCATTATGTATGGGTGTGTGAATACTTCAGATCAGATAGTGTAAATTGTTGATTTTAAGTATATCTGTTCCATAATTAGTTTTAAATTTTAAAGTGTTTAAATCTGAAACTTTGTTAAAAATCTAAAAAATCAAATTCTATGAATAGTACAGCTTAATCTTCTGAAAACAATGCTTGTCTTAGTCACTAGGTGGCAGTTCCTCTTTAAATGGCAGCATATAAAACAAAAAGACTGGGACAATCAAGCATTACAGAGGGTGGTTATAAAAGAACTGCATGAAATCAGCAGAAGAGATCCTATGTGAGTTCCAAAGTGCTACCAGCTGGGTATAATAATGACAGCATGTAGGGTGTTAAACACCATGAAGTATGATGGTTGAGCAGCTCCTCATAAACCAAGTAATTCCCAGCATACCTCTCCTACTGCTTACTCTGCAATCATCACTTTGCGAATGGTTTTCCCATTAAAAGTCTGTCCGTAGCTCGTGGTCTAGTGGCTAGCGTTGCTGCCTCTGGATCACAGGATCCCAGGTTCGATTCCTAACCGGGTTGGACTTCTGTATCTGGAGACTGGGTGTTTGTGTTGTCCTCATCATTTCATCATCATTCGTGACTGTGGTGAGATTGGGCTGTGGAAAGATTGGGACTTCGTACAGGCACTGATAACCACACAAACCAATCACCACCACCACCACCACCACCACCACCACCATTAAAAGTCTGTGTTTTTGTGTCGTAAGTCTAGTATGCTAATACTTTTTTTGATAATCTATATAGTTACAAAAAAAAAATAGAGTCCAGGCCGTTTTTCTTCTCATGTTCGTTTTTAGTCTCATTGTATCAGGTCTACTTTCAAACTTGTTATGAAATTATTCTTCCATACTTTGTCAAAGCTTTTCTTCTCAAAACAGCCCAGTGTTATCACCAAACAAAGGAGTGTCATATATATGTGAATCACAAACATGAATTCCTCCTCTATTTCCAAATTAAAGGATCACAGGACTTCTTATGAGTGTGGACCATAATTCGATGACTTGTAACCTCATTTCCAGACTCCTCTACCAATGTGAATTTCTCACCAGCACTATGCTAACGCAGGTTGAATCGATGCTGTTTTTCTCGAGGCCTGGCAGTACAGATTTCACAAAAAACTTTCTCAAAAGTGTGTGAACACCAGTCGTAGAGAGAGTTCATACTCGTTGCTCTGTCTGCAGTTTTGATTACCAGCTGGCAGTTGACTGAGCACAATGTAGAGAGACAGGGGTGTGTGTGTGTGTGTGTGTGTGTGTGTGTGTGTGTGTGTGTGTGTGTGTGTGTGCGTGTGCGTGTGTGCGCGCGTGCGCATTTTTTTCCTATAGCCAGAAAAATAATGTGTAATTCATGTCTTTCGATACAAACATTTAAAGAGGTTTTGCATCTTTTGTGCTATTTTTTTCTCTTGTCAGTTTGCCATTTGCCAGTCCATATGTGTGTCTACAAATGTTCTTGGGTGTGTCTCGAATGTAGAGAAATGCCATGTTTAATTTGGAATATAAGTGAACATTTTAGACCTGATACACTTTAACCAAATTGGGTAAATAGCTCGACAGGAGAAGTTTGAAGGAAAAAGAAGGCAGGTTGTCAAATTGATGTTATTGCTTGTACTGTACTAGAGTTGGGTAACATTTTTGTAGCAGAATATACAGATACTGCAGTTCATTAATTTGGAGAAGCAGGCTGCAGAAGATTGGGAAAAGAATTTTGTGGGAGACAAGTTTGCTTGGTTGGATTCGTTGCTGATTTGATGGCTGATTGAGATGTTTGACCATTAGAGAAGGCAAGTGTGGTCGAGTGGTGTTCTCTTATTAAGTGAATTATCACACACGGTATCTGAGCAGTTGACACTGATATAGGATGTATAAATGCCTTTTAGGCACACAGGCACAGCAGCCGTATTGGAATGTGACATCACCAGAAGTGGACCATATGTTATACGAAGTTTCAGTTCGTAAGGATGTTGTTAGAAATTCCAGTTTTTTATAAGGGAAATTTGAAAACAGTACATGAAAACAGTGCATCTCCAGAATTTGAAGATAAAAACAGCACATATTAGAGATAATGAACAGTATTTCATATATGCTTATTGAAGACTGGTGAAGAAGGCTTTTTTCAGGTTGTAAAGCCTGAAATATATGTTGTGAGTTGGAGGCATGACCCAAGATACAAACCAGAGGACTTGCTATTTTCCTCTCTTGTGAAATTATTTCTCCAGCTGCCTAAGCTTCATGATGGAATCTGAAAATTTTCTACTCCCCTACCCAAGCACAT
This sequence comes from Schistocerca americana, assembly GCF_021461395.2. Taxonomy (NCBI): domain Eukaryota; kingdom Metazoa; phylum Arthropoda; class Insecta; order Orthoptera; family Acrididae; genus Schistocerca; species Schistocerca americana. Next base: position 174,277,165 of record NC_060129.1, on the reverse strand, counting down.
TTCCTTTTCATCTGCCTCTTCCAGTAATGCTGTTACAGAACTGAGCGCTGTGTATGAATTATGAGCTCCTTCAATGAATCTATCATTGCTTTTCTTCTTGGTTTCCTCTACACCCATTCTAAAAATTCTTTTTGCATGTAAATATTTGCTGCCAAATATTTCATTTGATCTGGTACCACTTGTACTTTCGAGTGATTATTTAACAGCCATTCAGTGCATTCTAATTTTTTCAGTTCACTAATATACCACACTTTGCCTGTATATGATATACTTGCAGGACATTTTGTATTCTTTTGTGGTTAGATGTAGTCAAATGTGGTTTTAACGGTCTGGGAGAGCCTTTGGCTTTAATCAGTTGCTGCCGTTTTCTGTAACTGAGTCTGCGATTCTGTTGCAGATAATGCTGTTTGAAAAGCATAGAATGTTTCCTTATTTATGACCCTTTTTGTGAATACATTATTAAAATGCCAGAAAATTAATTCTTTTTATATGAAGTTTCTTAACTAGAGTTAAGTGAGTGAACTGCAGCTGCTATAAAACTTGCTGTGTTGAGAACAGATTGGGGGAGGAATGATTGATTTCCCTGATTGGTTTTCTTGTGTTGCTGTGTGTTAAGAAATATTTATTTTCTGTGTATATTTTGCTATATTTAGTTCTTCATTCTTTTGTTCATGTTGCATAAATCTCATTCTGCTGAACAAGTCAAGATACGCATTAACAGCCAGAAGGTGGCACTGTGTCTTATTCATGTGAAGTATACAAATAATAAATCGGGGCAGGAGGAAAGTATTTGGTTTGAAAAAAAAGTCATTGCATTCTTTTTGTAATATCCAGCTGTGGTTTTATTTGTGACTTTGTACCAAGCATTTATGTTACGTTACTCATTTTAGGGATCGTCGTCGTCATTGGTGTACACTCTGGAATAAAAAATTAGTTAATATCAGTAATGGTGTGAACTGGTAGTCACACTCCTGAGTCCAAAGATTCTGATAAAATATTGGAGTGGCTAGTAAGATATTCCTTTAGTTTCTTTTGAACATCTTGGGATTTCAAATTTTCTTCCTGATGTCTTCCAGTACCAAGTTAGATTTTTTTAGTGCAATTATGCTTGCAACTTTTTCTCTGTTTCCATTACAGTTATGTCTGGATTAAAGGAAAAGTGAGTTTATTGCATTGTAAGAATATTTTTTTGAAGAGACATTTTTCATCTCCTGTGTGTCCTTAGTAGACTTTCGCGTAGTAAATTCTCTCTAAATGGTGGAGGTGAATCAGCGTTTATGATTCAGGGTAACTGTACTCTCTCTCTCTTCTTCAGCTAAACATGACTGATGAGCATGGTTTATTGCTGCCATGTTACCAACATAGTGAGATAAACCATTTATTATGGAGTTCACACCTGTTTCATGAAAAACAGCTGGAATTAGTGCAATAGTGGTTGATGACTTATTGTATGGCCTTTTTTTTGTTGGGAATATTACTACAGGAAGGAAACCAAAGTTGGACAACAATGTCCTCAACCAGTACATTCAGTACAGTCAGTTTTTTCCAAGATGAAATTAATATTGAAATAGGCACATACAATGACTTCCTAGACAGGAATTAATATTGAAATAGGCACATACAGTGACTTCCTAGATATTTCTATTAAGCATTATTAGCACGCTGATTACCTGGTGAAGTTTTAAAAAAGTTGTACTGCGGTCCTTTAGACTGACAGAACTAAAATAACTTGACTGCAGCACTCATTTATGACTTTGGCCTAGAATTTTATTCCACTTTCTATGCATATAGCCAATTCTTCTTTCCTTATACTATGCCTACAGTAATTTGATACTGACAATTATCATATAGGTGTATCTGTTCAATTTCTGTGACGTCCAAATGATGTTTTGTTGCATATAACACAGCTGTAGAACTACCTTTCGATTTTTCAGTTGCCTTTAGTTATGAGAGAAGCTCATCTTTCTTATGTATCATGCTTGTTATGTTTTCATGAAGAAGTCCAAATTTATTTCAATAAGGTGTGCCACAAAGTTAAGAGTGAGAACAGTTTTACTCCAGTAAAATCTGCATTGTAGTTTGTGCACAGCTTCTTTCAGGTGAGACAAAAAATAGCTTTGTTTCTACAGTGAGACAAATATTTCAGTATCTTGTACTGTGTTGCTCTGTGTGTGTGTGTGTGTGTGTTATGTAACAGTTTACTGATTCATATTGTCATACAAATCTTCTGTGCTGAAGAATAAATTTTCATTGACTCTGTGGCTCGAAAGTATTTAGTGTTCATTATGATTCTTATCAGATTTTTGAGTTTTCAGGATTTTTATTTCAAAGAGCTACAGGATCATTTTGGACAATTATACAAATATCTACAGAATCATTTTTTAAATACCCTCCAAAACTTGTTTTAATGAATTCAGTGTTTCACAGATTAAACCACGTAGGAAGAAAAATTATGAGGTAAGTGCCTTGTGATCAAATTAATACCACACACTGAAGTGTATAAAAGTCACATAAATTTTTTGTGCTTAAGGTTCCTTTAGGTCTGAAAAATCAGAGAAATAAGAGCTTCGACTCTTTTTTTCTTTTTTTAATGAAGAATATCTGAGATGCTCCATTCCGTCAAACGATGAAATGTACTAAAATAACCTGGAAAATAAATTTTTACATTTTGTGAGAGCCCTCTTGATTGATTTCGAAAGGGAAAGGTCTGTGTATTGTTGCATATGAATGATTTTTTCACTGCTAGAAAAGGTAATCTCAAACAGAGAGAGAGAGAGAGAGAGAGAGAGAGAGAGAGAGAGAGAGAGAGAGAGAGAGAGAACTTAACGATTACAGTTTTCTTTCGGGACTACAGATGCATATTTGGAGTACTTTGAGAAAGCAATAATATATGCTCGCGAATCGCAGAGCAGTTTGGTTCCATTTACATAATGGTATAATTTTTCTTAATTTAATTATAAGGCTATATAGGAGAAGAAAAGATGGAAAAACCATTGCCGTTTTGTATATGGAACTTTTTTAAGTCCATATACTGTAGCTGCAGCATGCATCATACTGCAGTTCTGACAGAGACCTGGCCATCTGTGTATGATGTCATCAGGCTGCATACAGGGCTGTACTCCAGGTGCTGTTTGATGTGTCCACCATCCACCTTTATAACAGCTTGAACTCTACTGGGGACAATTCAGTGAGGTTTCTGATTGTCTGTACAGGAATGACAGTTAATTCTTCCTCAAGAGCCGAAACCAGAGAACATAGTGATTTAGGATGCCAGAATCTGGAGCGTTTTCCAGTGGGCTCAGTTTGAAAATCTGGGAGGCCAGTCTATTTCAGGAATGTTATTGTCCACAAACCATTGTCTCTCTGATGTTGCGTGTGACAGGGTGCATTGTCATGCTGTCTCAGACCTGTTCTTCTACTGCATGCAGTATGCAGTGCTGTAAAATGTGTTCAAATCTACATCGACATCTACGTAGTTACTCTCCATGCTGCCCCCCAATACTAAATTGGTGATCCCTTGATGCCTCAGAACATGTCCTATCAACCGATCCCTTCTTCTAGTCAAGTTGCGCCACAAACTCCTCTTCTCCTCAATTCTGTTCAATACCTCCTCATTAGTTACGTTATCTACCGATCTAATCTTCAGCATTCTTCTGTAACACCACATTTCGAAAGCTTCTATTCTCGTCTTGTCCAAACTATTTATCGTCCGCGTTTCACTTCCGTACATGGCTACACTCCATACAAATACTTTCAGAAACGGCTTCCTGACACTTAACTCTATACTCGATGTTAACAAGTTTCTCTTCTTCAGAAACGCTTTCCTTGCCATTGCCAGTCTACATTTTATATCCTCTCTACTTCGACCATCATCAGTTATTTTGCTCCCCAAATAGCAAATCGCCTTTACTACTTTAAGTGCCTCATTTCCTAATCTAATTCCCTCAGCATAACCCGACTTAATTCGGCTACATTCCATTATTCTCGTTTTGCTTTTGTTGATGTTCATCTTATATCCTCCTTTCAAGACACTGTCCATTGCGTTCAACTGCTCTTCCAAGTCCTTTGCTGCCTCTGATAGAATTACATGCCCCTTTCATGTCCCTCGACTCTTATAACTGCCATCTGGTTTCTGTACAAATTGTAAATAGCCTTTCGCTCTCTGTATTTTACCCCTGCCACCTTAAGAATTTGAAAGAGAGTATTCCAGTCAACATTGTCAAAAGCTTTCTCTAAATCTACAAATGCTAGAAACGTAGGTTTGCCTTTCCTTAATCTATCTTCTAAGATAAGTCGTAGGGTCAGTATTGCCTCACGTGTTCCAATATTTCTTCAGAATCCAAACTGATCTTCCCCGAGGTCAGCTTCTACCAGTTTTTCCATTCGTCTCTAAAGAATTTGCGTTAGTATTTTGCAGCCATGACTCATTAAACTGATAGATCGGTAATTTTCACATCTGTCAACACCTGCTTTCTTCGGGACTGGAATTATTATATTCTTCTTGAAGTCTGAGGGTATTTCGCCTGTCTCATACATCTTGCTCACCAGATGGTAGAGTTTTGTCAGGACTGGCTCTCCCAAGGCTGTCAGTAGTTCTAATGGAATGTTGTCTACTCCTGGGGTCTTGTTTCGACTCAGGTCTTTCAGTGCTCTGTCAAACTCTTCATGTAGTATAATATCTCCCATTTCATCTTCTTCTACATCCTCTTCCATTTCCATAATATTGTCCTCAAGAACATCGCCCTTGTATAGACCCTCTATATACTCCTTCCACCTTTCTGCTTTCCCTTGTTTGCTTAGAACTGGGTTACCATCTGAGCTCTTTATATTCATACAAGTGGTTCTCTTTTTTCCAAAGGTCTCTTTAATTTTCCTGTAGGCAGTATCTATCTTAACCCTTGTGAGATAAGCCTCTACACCCTTACATTTGCCCTCTAGCCATCCCTGCTTAGCCATTTTGCACTTCCTGTTAATCTCATTTTTGAGACGTTTGTATTCCTTTTTGCCTGCTTCATTTACTGCATTTTTATATTTTCTCTTTCATCAATTAAATTCAATATTTCTTCTATTGCCCAAGGATTGCTACTAGCCCTTGTCTTTTTACCTGCTTGGTCCTCTACTGCCTTCACTATTTCATCCCTCAAAGCTACCCATTTTACCTACTGTGTTTCTCTCCCCCATTCCTGTCAATTGTACCCTTATGCTCCCCCTGGAACTCTGTACAATCTCTAGTTTAGTCAGTTTATCCAGGTCCCATCTCCTTAAATTTCCACCTTTAAGCAGTTTCTTCAGTTTTAATATACAGTTCATAACCAATAGATTGTGGTCAGAGTCCACATCTGCCCCTGGATATGTCTTACAATTTAAAATGTAGTTCCTGAATCTCTGTCTTACCATTATATAATCTATCTGACACCTTCTAGTATCTCCAGGCTTCTTCCTAAGTTACGCTCTGTGCAAAATTCTACCAGGCGGCTTCCTTTTTCATTCCTTACGCCCAATCCATCCATGTTCACCTACTACATTTCCTTCTCTCCTTTTTCCTACTATCGAATTCCAGTCACCCATGACTATTAAATTTTCGTCTCCCTTCACTATCTGAATAATTTCTTTTATGTCATCATACAGTTCATCGATTTCTTTGTCATCTGCAGAGCTAGTTGGCATATAAACTTGTACTGCTGTAGTAGGTGTGGGCTTCGTGTCTATCTTGGCCACAATAATACATTCACTATGTTGTTTGGAGTAGCTTACCCGCACTCCTATTTTTTTATTCATTATTAAACCTACTCCTGCATTACCCCTATTTGATTTTGTATTTATAACTCTGTATTCACCTGACCAAAAGTCTTGTTCCTCCTGCCACCAAACTTCACTAATTCCCGCTGTATCTAAATTTAACCTATCCATTTCCCTTTTTAAATTTTCTAACCTACCTGCCCGATTAAGGAATCTGACATTCCATGCTCCAATCCGTAGAATGCCAGTTTTCTTTCTCCTGATGATAACGTCCTCCTGAGTAGTCCTCGCCCGGAGGTCCGAATGCAGGAATATTTTACCCCCGGAATATTTTACCCAAGAGGACGCCATCATCATTACACCATACAGTAAAGCTGCATGCCTTCGGGAAAAATGATGGCTGTAGTTTCCCCTTGCTTTCAGCCGTTCGCAGTACCAGCACAGCAAGGCCATTTTGGTTAGTGTTACAAGGCCAGATCAGTCAGTCATCCAGACTGTTGCCCCTGCAACTACTGAAAAGGATGCTGCCCCTCTTCTGGAACCACACGTTTGTCTGGTCTCTCAACAGATACCCCTCCATTGTGGTTGCAACTACGGTACAGCTATCTGTATCACTGAGGCACGCAAGCCTCCCCACCAACGGCAAGGTCCATGGTTCATGGGTGGTCTTTAAATTATATAAATCGGAAAACTGTGCAATGTAAACAAGTGGATAGCCAATCAGAAAAGTGTTTATAAAGAATATTAATTACAGAACAAGACATAAAAATAGATGATAAATGAAAATACATTGCTAGCTTCTAATCTTCAAGTCACTTTACAAGATAATGAGGTGCTCTGTGCTAACTCGTCACTTGATTCTAATTATGGTTATTAGAGGCGCCAATCACCTATGCCAACACTTGCACAGCAATTTATTATCTGTTGCTTTTTATTTACTCCTTCAATTTGTCAATCATTTAATTTAGCATTTGTACCTAATTTTGTTAATGACAACAATCTCTTGATAATGATTACAATATACGTTTTTCCAAAACCTTCTGTTTGCTTTCACAATGAATGTCAAGTATTATTGGTAAATTGGACAATGATATGCATATAGACACACATTTTACAAGTCTTCACAAAATATTCAGATTTCTAGCAAATTGAGTCAAATGACACTTGTATGTGTATCTCTTATAACGTCCTAGGAAGCACCAAATTGTCCGATAATTATCCGGATGCATAAAAAGAAAAAAAAAAGTAGGTGGTATCAGACATCTCCTATGACTTCTGAGGAAGGCATTATCGTTATAAGATGTAGTAACTGAGCTTCTCTGCCCCACAGTGCTGCATTGACCTTCAGAAGAACGTGCTCCGCATCGGTACGACGGGAACGGAGACGCCGTTCCTGCCCGAGTCTGAGCTGCCAGAGTGTGCCCGGCTCTCCGGGCCCGGGGAGAACATGTCAGCAGAGTCATTGGGGCGGTCCATTTGTGAGGCAGAGGATCGTGAGCTGGCGCGCGCCCTACAGGATTCGGAGGCCTCTGCCATGGCGCACCGTAGTGAGTCTGAATCTACTCTGCTCTGTATTCTGTTTACCTGGCTTTATGTTACCTAGTGCCACAGTTGGTTTTTTTTTTTTTTTTTTTTTTTTTTTGCATGGAGCATAACTTTGTCTCTTACTATGTTGTTGGTATTTTACAAGGTTGTCTGAAGCTACCCTTTTCCCGTACAGTAAAATGTACTTGAAAAGTGTTCAACTCTGTCTCTCTCTCTCTCTCTCTCTCTCTCTCTCTCTCTCACACACACACACACACACACACACACACACACACACACACACACCAATGTTCAGAAATTCTTTTAAGGCTTAGAAGGTCTCGTCAAGCAGATGAAATATTATTTGATGCTTGAAGTTTATTTTTCTTTTCTATTAAATTGTTTACATCACTGGGTTTGTGGTCAAAGATTTTTATAGCTGAGCACATCACTCTTTCTCTACCACACTAAGTCTGTGTGGTGAATAGTGCAAAACATTTCTTTTTCTAGTGCTATGTTTATGAATGTTACTATTGTTTTCAAACTGTGAGTAATTGTTGACAAGTAACTTCATAAGGTTGTAAATGCACTACGAGGGTTTTATCATCATGCCAAACTGTCTACAAACAACTGTCTACAAGAGAGTCTTGGAGGGTGAGAGGGGGGGGGAGGATGCCACACATTATCCTTATTATACACTCTTGTGTACAACAAACTCATATCTTCCACAGTGAAAAGTGACCCCAGAATATCATGCCAAAAGACCCTGGTGAATGAAAATACAAAGAATAAGACACAGGGTGTATACGACCCGGGAGATCCGGGAAAACCCCGGGAATTTTTTCATCCGGGAGAAAACCGGGAAAAACCCGGGAATTGTTTAGAATTCCGGGAATTTTTCATTGTTTTGGTTTTCAGTTAAATTTTTGTGATTTTTGACTGGTAAGAACCAATACTCTAACAAAGGATATTACTGTATCCCGCTACTGCAGAATAATACTGCAGCAACAAAACATGAACGAGATAAAAAAAACAACAAAAATAAAACTTTAGTTGCAAAGGAAATACGCCGTATACAACAACAAAACACAGTACTCTTACAAGCGTCTGCTAACAGCACAGTGTGTCGAAGGCTTAGGAAGACTGTGCAATGCTTCATAACAACAAATTGCCTCCGATGAGATTGACGTGACAACTGTTTAGAGTCGTTTGAGCAGTTGCGGGCGGGTTTTTTGCGCATGCACAGTTTAATTGCGTTTGCGTAGTACCTTCTCCCGCTTCAGGTTACCGAAGTGTGGCTGGGCGCCACTACCTAACATTGCCCCGGTTCGGGAATATAGTAAATCTGGGGCTGATGCAGAGAGCAGTCAGAGTTGAGGTGGGTCGTCTCCACGTGACCCATCTTTAATATGTTCAGTGATTTTGTTGTTTCATCTTCGTTTATTGCTCTCATGTTAAATGATGATGAAACGGATTTTTGTGGACGGGAGGTATCAAATGAATTAAAATGCGTTCGCTTAGTAACGGAAGGCAAAAATATGTTATTACTTTCAGATTTTATTTCCACTTTCCTGACAGTCAAGCATTAATCGCCTTGCAGAACAATGAAGTTATTTTTGTCGGTTTGTTAAAGAGATTTGACTTTTATTAATCTTTTCTGCTGAGGCAGTCAATTTATTTGAAACGAAGTGTTTAATTTCACATTCTTGGCTGGTTTCAACTGTTCGCTGCATTTCAAGTACATGTATGGCATTATACCATAATAAAGAACCAAACATGAGATAATACAGCACTGGTACTCCAAGAAAATTTACATCCGAATATGGACATACGAATGTGCACTTTAAGCCGAAATATGCATTTTAGTGTGGTTCACGAAATTCCGAAGCTCTTGAAGTATCCTCTGATGTCTTGTTTCTTTTATGACATAATATAAGATCTTTTAATGTTTTACACGTACGAACATGTGGGCTACCTGCGTCATCGTAGCTGCGCAAGTGTGGTGACGCCTGTTAACTGGCGCTCTCTTGCAACTGCTGAAACGAACCTATTTCTAACAGGTCGCGGGAAAATATTGCGAATGGTGGTTTGAAAAGCGTTACATTCAAAGCAAATTTCCTTTTGTGCAAGATGAACTGTGTGCGAGAATGTACGATGAATTTCTTAAATCACAAAGCATTTGACTCATTTAAAAATCAACTTAAAATATCTTCAACATTTCGCGGCCCTGTCAGCAACTGTATAAATATTAATTTTAATTTTAATAATGAACAACCTCAGTTCACTGTTTACCTAGAATTTACTGTATTAGTATTTAGATTCTGAAGAAGGTTGGGTTATCCCGACTGAAACCTAGGTAAATTCTAAGTAAACGGTGCAACTGAGGCGGTTCATTATTAAAATTAATAAAAATCAACTCATTGAGGACGACCATTTAGAAGAATTTTGAGCCCAGATCAGACATTTACGTCGTTATTAAAAATTTTACTGGCACATTTGTGTGATGTATCTTAATTTAAACCACGAACTTTTCTTATTTGTGTGTTCGCGCTACTTAAGAGTGATTTTGCTAGCGCATCGCAATCTCAATTTCAATGCTTTGGAAAGTGACATGCGGTGTTTGGAGGAATTCAAATTTATACCTTCGTAATATGAAAATATGCAGTGTACATGCCCCCCCCCCCCCCCCCTCCCCTTCGGGAAATTCTATGTCGCTATATAAAACAATAAACATTCAAAGCATTGATGAGTTTTACAGTGCTGAGGAAGAGTATCTGTCACTTAACACGGAAAAAGTGTATTTTCACCCGGGAGAACGTGTATTTTTTACTGGAAAATCCGGGAAAAATTGGGGAATTTTTTTTCTTTGTCCACGTATACACCCCGAAGACAGCTTTTCCAAGATCTGCTGTTGCCTGTTACACAAAACATGCAGAGCTTACAAGGGGAGGTCCCCACATCTGAAATCAACTTTTTGAAACAGTCTATGCAGTGGTGTAAGTTCGGTCCCAGGTATCATACCCTGCAGCCATTCATTGAAGTGAGCCCTCATTTGCAAATAATCATCAAAAAATAATTTCACGTAATGCTCTATAGCTTTATAAATAAAAGTGTCATGTAGAGTGGTGGTGCAGTGTAGTGTTCAAGATACATTCCTGATGTGCAGAAGGTTGTGGGTTTGGACCCTATTAGGTGCTTTGATTTTTTTGTTAAATTTTTATAAAAATGACTTGTGATCATTGTTTTTATTCAGTTAACTGCTTTATGTATTATAGTATTTAAAAATTTGAAAATGTTGCTCAATTGATTAAAAAAAAAATACAAAATAGTCTAGGTATATTGGCTGTGTGATGATGTCAGAAATATATTTCTTGTTACAAGATTATTTTTATTCAGTTAACTGCTTTATGTATCACAGTATTTAAAAATTTGAAAATGTTGAGCAATTGATTAAAAAAACAAAATACAAAATAGTCTAGGTATATTGGCTGTGTGATGATGTCGGAAATATATTTTTTGTTACAAGATGTACATTTTGTGTTGTGGTAACTGTAATACAAACATTTAAAATGTAAATTTTTGTTGCATTATGGAGAAAGAACACAGGTGAAGATTTAGATAAAAGAAGGGATTATAAATGAAAAGAGATTCAAACAAACTGAGGAATAGCATAATGACTGTAGTGATGTGGATGAAGAGAAGAAATGTTATAATTGAAGAAATAAAATAAAATACAAAAAAATCAGGAAAATCACATGGGCAGAGATACTAAATTAGAAAAGAGTGACAAGAAGAAATAAATGAGAGCAAAGGAAAAGGTCAATAAAATGATTAAAATGATGCAACAAATAATTAGAAATTAAAAAATTGCATTTAAAGCAGTTATTTCAATAAAAATAATGATCAAAGTCATTTTTATAAAAATTTAGAACTCCACATTAAACTCATTTTTTCCAGTGATTACTCACTAACGAGGGCCTACTGTGATGAAGGAATGGCTGCAGGGTTTGATACCAGGGAACCTAACCTACACCAACATTTAGATGATTTAAAAAGCCAATCCCACCTTTGGGTACCGCCCCTTGTTAGCAGTTCTGGTTCTTATCTTACCTAAGAATTTAGAATTTTCTGCTTCACTTATTGATTTACCCTCATTTATTATTTCTGATGGTGTGGTCAGACCTTGTTCAGTAATGAATAACATGTATTGTGTTTTATTGAAATTCAGTTACAGTCCATTTGCAGGGAACCAGTTTTTAATTCTCAAGAAAATATTGTTTACATTTTCAACTGTTGAAGTTACTTCTATAGGCTTGATTATAGTGCTTGCATCATCAGCAAAGACAACTATTTCTACTTCTTGGACATATGATGGCAGGTCATTTACACTTTATAAAAACAAAAGCAGCACCATGGTATATCCGTAACAATTATTCTCCATTCTGAAGATTACCATGTCCACTGACCTGAGAAGTGATTCTCAAGGAAACCTTGAACTTCCATGGGGAAATGAGGTACTGAGGCACAACATGAATTAAACTTGAGGTTGTTTGCTACAAAATGACTTATCTACTAATTCTGTAAGTTATTTCAATAATTTTTTATATCATTCCAAAATTGTAAACTATGTTTTGACTCACCCTGTGTATTCTCCTTCACTATCTCCGACAATCTGCTAATGTTGGGGTAACTTTTGATTCCGTGACTGTAGAAGTCACGTAGTTTTGGCACGAAGAACTTGTTAAGCTGTGTTCGGAGCACATTTTCATCCAGAAAGGAAGTTTCTCTAAGGTTACTTGATAGAGAGTGGGAAAGGTGACAATCGGAGGGACCAAGACCAGATGAATAAATTGGGTGCAGAATGACTTCCCAATCCAATTCCTATACACTGTTTTTTGTCGGTTTAGCAGAATGTGGGCAGGTGTTATCATGGAGTAACATCGCTTCAAATAATCTTCTTGGTTGGTGTTCTTGGATTGCATCTGCAAGACGACTTAGTTGTTGACAGTGAAAGTCAGCAGTGATGGTAACACCTCAGGGAAGTAATTTGCAGTACACCACGCCATCATAGCTGTACCAGATTCGTAACATTGTCTTTTGTGGATGTGCGTAGGTCTTTGTATGGGAAGTTGCTGCTTTGTTTGGGCTCAACCATTCCTTTCTGTTCCTTATGTTAGCATAAAGACAGCGTTTCTCATCATCAGTAACAATACAGGATAGGAATACTCAGTCTTGTTTATGAGCCGGTTGATGATGAGCAAGCAGAGATGCACTTGTGGCCATCTGCTGATTTTTGAGAGTTTGACTTAGAGCAGGTGGTACCCGTACACACAATTTTTGAACTTTCCCCACTGTGGGGAGTCACTAATATGAGAACGATCTTCCTTAAAACTAGAAAACTATTTTCTTGCCATGCTCTGTCCAATGGCGTTATCCCCGTACACGGCACAACTGTTTATGGCTGCCTCCGCTGCCGTCACCCATCTGTTGAACTCTAAAGAGAAAAATATGTCGTAAATGTTCAGATTTCTCTACTTGGATCTTCATTTTCTAGCACCCACAGCCCCACTCATTATCTTCATATGACAAAATGCCAATTTATTAGCTCAAATACCAACAGTACACTACAAATAAAAAATGACAATCAATAAATGAAACCAAACAAAAACACTGCGAACTAATGTACCAACCCAATAGTTGTAAAAATTGGTTAGTGTTGTAAAAAAATTAATGATAGGAATTTAGACTGAGCTATTTAATCATTAGCATGCAAAAAAAAGACCAATATAACCTATAAAAACTCAGTTTCACCCACTAGGTTGGGTGAAAAAAAAAGTTTTTTTTCAACCATGCTTTTTGAACAAATGTATTTTTGCAATCTCTTTCATTTCCTTTGCCAGTTTACAATACAATTTTATTCCCTGATAGAAAATGTTTTGAGTTTCTGGTGTATTTACTTCTTGGTAGATGTAAACCAAAACTTGCTCTTGTTCCACAATTATGTACAGAACTATTAGTGACATACTTAGTACTACTTAGTACTGTTGTCTTTGATATGCACCACAGATTGGTAGGTGTTGCAGAGAAGATGCCCAGTTATTTTTAAATAGTTCTTTACAGTGAGTCTGACTATTATTGCTAGTTGTCATTCTTATTGTCCTTTCCTGCAATTGTGTCCATATATTGTGCCCTCAGAAAAGAATCTTGTAGCTATGAGCTCAGTGTACATAGGAATAGGGTATTGCCACAAGATATTGGCTGTTACAAACTCATGATAGAGCCCTAAAAGCATAATACGGTGACGACATTCTTTTTTCCAGTATCTTTGTGTGTTAATTCCATGTTAACTTGCAATCGGTGCTCACCCCTGAAACTTTGGGTTTGTTACAAAGTCTGTTGATATTATCTATGCTTGAGGATCCAGTCTCCACAGTCACCCTATAAAATAAGCATTTTTAATGATTTGTTTGTGGAAAATCTAATGAACCGATCAATGTAAATCATTTTCCACATCATTCATTGATCCCAGAAGAACATTTTCTGATCTTTTTAAGAAATTCAGTCTTCATAAGCTCCCCACCTGAGGAGTTAGAGTTACTCCATCTAAACTAAGGTGTGTCCGTGACAGAAGTCCTGCAGTCTTCAAATCTTATCTGAAATAAAAAAGCGCAGTTTTCTTAATCTATAGGATATTGCACACGACATATTCCGACCTGGAGCTTCTATTGGATATTGCACACAGAATATTAGCACACTTTTTAGGAATTTTGTGAAATAACAAAATGGCAGAGGTTTGAAACAAAGGTATAGTTTTGTAAACTTTTTTGATCACATTATTTGCAATAACTAATGAATAAATTAAAATAAAAAATAGCGTATTACCTCTTGTGGACAGGCCGAAGGAGTAATTCAGTCAAATTTTGGAAAGGCACCTCTATTAGTGTGCCCGCAATCCACTCCATCAGCTTGAAATAGACTGTACACTGAATTTCTTTGAAAAAATCAGAAAATGTTGTCCGAAATTGGGTAAATAATGTGCAAAAAGGTTTATGTTGAATTCGTCACTTATATTATAGTCTGACTGAAGAGGATGGACCTTTAATGTGACATAGTGTTGTTTCCCCTCTTTAATTACTGCTGAACACTAAACATCCTTCAGGATTTTGTCAGTTTTAAATTACTTTTAACTTTTGTTACAGATATAAGTACAAATCTGACTTAAGCACAGACTAGGCTTCAACTGAAACTAAACCTTGTACATAATTTCATCTTTTACTTATTGTTTGACATTGTTATCTTCAATGTCCATGCCATGGAGGACTCTGAGGTCTTCCATGGCACTCCGTAGGGCCTCTGTAACTCTGTGTGGTATTAGCTGTGACATAGTGATATCTAGTGACCAATTCCATTGGCTGCGCACTAAGATCATCAATGAGCTCCATATCCTCAATTTAAATTCACCAATGGGTCCTATGATGATATCCGTGAACTCTCTGTCCCCATTCGCTCTGAGATTTAGCTCACCAGGCTCTGTCACTGCCCATTTAATTGGAACGTCATCACCCGAGTCTGTTGTCAGGTGCAGGTGGACTATACCCGTGTAGGAAGGAGAGCAAGTACATCATTTCACAAGTTTAACTGAGGACTCTCATCGTTGCTGCTATGTACACAACTATTGGGCGTGATTATTATTACAAGCCTATGAAATGACTGATCAGCAGTGAATGTGTGTATGTGTGTGTGTGTGTGTGTGTGTGTGTGTGTGTGTGTGTGTGTGTGTTCGAGAGAGAGGGGGGGGGGGAGAAAGAGAGAGAAATTTTTTCCAAAAGTGATAAATATATACTCGAATCTAAGCCGCACTTTTTTTTCCAGTTTTTGTAATCCAAAAAACCGCCTGCGACTTAGAATTGAGTACAGAGCAAGCGGAAGTTCTGAAAAATGTTGGTAGGTGCCGCCACAACTAACTTCTGCTGTCGAATATATGTACCGCTACACAGGCATGCTTTGTACGCACAAAGTTAAATACTGGTGCCAAAACCTCTGCGTCAGTACATAAATTAAAAAAAAAAGGTGGAAGCCGAGCTTTTTTTCTCCGCCCCGATTTTCGACCACTGCATTTTCGTACATTATCCAACAAAGTAAACACAAATTCTGTATTGTTCATCTTCGAATGTAGCAGAATTTCAATGTACTACGAAAATCCGACTGGCAAGACTGTTTGGGATGTTTGTCAATGTGGCCAAATCTACGTTCTGAATTTTACTACCTGTGAGAAGAGATGGTTGCTAATAGGAACCTGATGAAATGTGAATCACATGCAGTATTCTCTTCACCATAAGAATAATACGAATATAAACATTTGGCATGTATTCTTTCATGTTTGCTGCTATCTCGTTTAAATCCTGTCTGCCTAATAAACTACGAAACTAGAGTGAACCAACAGCAAACGCGGAAGAATATATGTATCATGTCATGTTTATATTTGTATTATTCTTATGCCTAATAGTGATACAGTCAGAAATGATGCACGGCAACTGACTAGATTTTTAAATCTAAGATGACTCTAGTTTCTGTGAAGAATTTGATGTACTAAAGAAGCGGCTGCAAAGATTTTGAAACGGAGAAAAATTTTCGCCTAACTCTCGTTCAGAACATGTTCTAACATACGCAGTCTATTATTTGATTCTTGTTCATCACTATCAAAGAAAGCAGCAGTGTAGCAGCGTGGTAGCACCCACAAAAGCAAGCCATGCCGCGAGCGGCGACAGGCCGTAAACATGCACTATCAGAATGCAACAAACAATGCATGACACAGTACAGTAATGCATTTTCAGCTTAGAGTGACGTAAACACCTATAACAAAGAAAACGGCACTTTCAGATCAAAGCAAAATAAGCAATCGATTCAAACTAGACGAAGCACGTGAATTAGGAATGGTACCCGTATAAGTACGGATGGAGTGCCTGACGCATAGCAATGGCTACCTGGTAAAGCTTAACTGCTAAGCTTACGACTCGAACCAAACTACTGTAGCTGTATCGTCATTCATTCGACCTAAATTGTGTCTCATATTACAATGGACCAACTTTGTTTCCATTTGGAGGTGCGGTCTAAAACTTTTCTCTCCCCTTGAATTTAAAGTCTCAAATTTCAGGTGCGGCTTAGATTCAGGAAATTTTTTTTCCCTTGATTTCGAGTCTCATTTTTCAGGTGCGGCTTAGATTCGAGTGCGG
The DNA here is from genome assembly GCF_021461395.2 of Schistocerca americana. Classification (NCBI taxonomy): domain Eukaryota; kingdom Metazoa; phylum Arthropoda; class Insecta; order Orthoptera; family Acrididae; genus Schistocerca; species Schistocerca americana. The sequence continues at coordinate 174,260,669 of NC_060129.1, read as the reverse complement.
CTTAGATTCGAGTATTTATAACAATTAGTTGATATACACAGTTCCTACAAGTTACCAAGTCTGTAAGGACAGTGCAAGTAAACAGGACACAAAGACAAAGTGTGTTCTCTAAATGACAATTGATTATAATGGTAAAAAAAGTGCAGAGATGATTACAAATACAGATTCCTATGAGTAAAAGGAAATACAAGTAGCAGACTTTGTGAACAAAGTGACGCTGCTATCTGTCCTGTTTTTGTTTGATGGAGCGCACACATTCTCTCAGGATGTGGGTGCAATAAACAAGAAGACAACCATTTTGTTTGCATTGGGTAAACTTTGTATGTTTTTGTGTGAAGTGTGGATTATAGCGTAAACTGTTTCCAGGTATCACTCTTCCTCTTATGGAGCACGTTTATAATTGTATACGCTGCATCACTTGCACTCTCCACAGCCTCACAAAACACAGATTTGTTAGAGGTCATCTTATCCTGACAATCAGTAATTTTTGCCAAGTCATTGCTACTCTACAGCAGCAAGGTCACGCACCCAGACTCCGTACTAAGTCACGACCACCTTTACCCTACTGCACACCTCAGTAAGAGAGAATTAGTCGACTAGTAGGAAGCAACCAGAGCGCCACTATTCTCAGGGTTGTCATACTCACGAAATTACAGCAAGAAGGGGGGAAGCTAGTATAACAGTGACGTAACAGCAGTGCCTTGATTTCTAGTGTATGCAATCTGCAAGAGTAGGCTCTTATTTGTTCCATTTCTGATCTCTACTGTATGCCGCCTGAGGAGCATTTCAGACAAATAGCAAAATGCAAAACAAATATTTCAACATTTTCAGTATATTATCTGCATATAAATAATGTCTTTCTGTACTATTTAAGTATCATAAAAATTATAATAAAATTAGTTGTAGACACGCATGCTCATTTATAGACAGTGAGAGTACAGAAAATTTAACATCTCTAATATTTATGAGAAAACTCCCGAATTTAATCTGGCCAGATTCTGTACCCTCACCACTGTTGTCACTAACACTGCATTGTGTGCAATGTTTTTTGCAGGGCACAAGTAACAAACAACTTAACACGAGAAAGATTCTTGTTAACCGAGATCGTATTAACTCGACTCGTGTGTGGAGACCTTCAGCAGCAACTTTTCAAGCCACAATGCGAACAGAAAAATTTGCTGTGTGGAATTTGTCACAAAGATTGTTATTTTGTAACTCTTAGTTTTGGTGTTTCTCGAGTTAATAAAAGTGGAGTTACTTTTTTCTTCAGACTTTTGCTTGTCTTTATGTAGTTAATTGTTTTATAAAAATAAATTAAAGCATACAGATTAATACAATGGGTGTTCAATAAGTAATTCAAAACATTTTATTTTCTCAGCCAATTTCCGTTCAAAAAATGTGGATTTTTTTGTGGAACATCATGTTGTAATACTCCCACTTCATCCCCTATAGTTCCACGAAGTTCCGATAGGTGGCAGCATTATATATAGTCTTCAAAATGGATCTGTAACAGAGCTGCGTTCCAAGCAGAAAGCTGTTATTAGTTTCTTTTGGTGGAGAACAAGACATGACAGATATTCATAGGCACTTGCAGAATGTGTATGGAGGCTTGGCACTGAACAAAAGCATAGTGAGTCATTGGGTGAGGCATCTGTTATCATCGCTGCAAGGTCACGCCACCCTGTCTAATTTCCCGTGTGCTGGCCGGCCACGCACAACTGTGACTTCCTCAGTGTTGGAATATGTGGACACACTCATTCGAGGTGATCAACGGATCACTATCAAACAGCTCACTGCCCAAATGGACGCCTCTGGACACACTCATCCACCAGTTGGGATGTGCAAAAAGTGTATGCTTGCTGGGTTCCTAGCTGCGTAACAGAGAACCATAAAGAATAACTAAGAACCATCTGTGCAAAATTGCGTGCACATTACTAGGCTCATTGTGACAGTTTTTGTTGAACATTGTTACAGGCAATGAAACATTGGATCGTCACTTTGAATCAGTAACAAAGTGGCAATCCAATGCCACACCATCTCTCTTCTGAAGAGAAAGATCAAAGCCACGCCCTCAGCTGGTAAAGTTATGATGACAGTTTCTTGTACTTTGAAGCTGTTGCTCTGTTTGATGTCCTCCCTTACGGTGCAACGATCAGCTTTGAGTGTATTGTGCTTCTGTCGGGAAACTGAAGAAAAGACGTAAGTGTGTTTGTTGCCAAAAAAATGCAAATGAAGTTCTCCTTCACCATGACAATGAAAGGCCTCACACAGATATGCGCATCCATGAGGTGCTCAAAAACTTCATTGGACTGTTCTTCCTCATCCACTCTACAGTCTTGGTCTTGCAGCGTCCGACTTCCATCTGTTTCGCCCAATGATGGATGTACACTGCGGGAAGCAGTATGTGGATGATGGTGAGGTTATTGATGCAACAAGACATTGGTTCCAAACGCGACCAATAGAGTGGTACCGTGTGGGCGTATAGGCCCTCCCAGTAATGTGGTGTAAGGGCGTTGTATTGAACAAAGTTCGTGTTGAAAAATAGGATTTTGTACTCAAACGAGCTGGGGATATTGGAGTCCTGAATAAAACCAACCTGCTTTCAGGGAAACAAGTGTTGCATTACTTACTGAATGCCCCTCATAATAAATAAATCAAAGGAAATCAAAAGTGGTTGCAGTATCAATTGACAGGCAGAACAAGAAAGGAGAAATAATGCTGGAAGGTACATAGCTGGTAACAGTAGAGCAGTACAAATATTTCAGGTGTGTCATGTCATTCGGTAACAGGATACAGCGTGAGGTCAATAATGTAAATCAAATCTCAGCTCTGTTCTACCACCAAGTTTGGAACCTGCTTTGGAATGAATAAGTTCCCTTAAGATCAAAACAGATTGTCCTTTAATCATTCTTTATTCCCATAACAACACATGGGCGAGAAACATGCACAACTACTGAACAGGTTGGCAACACACTGTGAGCTACAAAAATGAAGTGCTTGTGAACTGTGGCCCAGAAAACAAGCAAGGGAAGGATAAGAAATGAAAAAATAATGGAAGAAACTGAAGTGTACACAGCCTCAAGAGATAAAGTGACAAGGGCCCAGTTGAGATGGTTTAGCTGCATCAAACAAATGAGCGAGGAAAATATAGCAAAATAATGGCTACAAATAGATGTGATTCAAAGAAAACTGCCAGGAAGATCAAGGAAGAGATGGTTCCACCAAGTGAAGAATGGTAGAGGAACAAGAGGAGTCAGCTGCCATACAGTCCTGAGGGGAGAGTGGTACATGTACAGATACAAACTGACATTGCCCGTCAACCACACCAGGGTACTTGGAGTGAAAATCTGATTATGATAATGATAAAAAGAATAGAAACACTGAGAATGGAACAGAAAGAGAACTGCTCGTATTGGAGAGGGCAAAACCAGGAATGCCTTCTAATCATGTTGTTCAGTCTATCACAGAAGTTATGAAGGAAATTAAAAAAAAAGTGAAAGTGAATGGATATCACTGGTAAGACTGACTGATTAACATTGAAAGTAAGGAAGAATTGCAGAACCTGCCAAATTGGGATGAACTATCTACAGGGCACAAAATTTGGATTGAGAGTAAGTCAAAGACAGACAAAAATAATGAGTAGGAGCACAAAAAGGATAAACAACAGAATTGGCATAAAAAACTGGGGTCCCCAAATTAGAGAAGTGAAGAAATTCTGCTAAATTGGAGGCAAAGTAACATGTGATACGAACAAAGGCAAAGATTGTGTTCCACACCCAAGTAAATGTAGTGACATGACAAAGCTGTATGACTGTATGAGTAATGATTGAAAAGGGTCGGCATGCGACGTACCATGAGGAGACAGAGGGATTTGCAAACATGTCAGAGTCTACAGTACATTCCATTTCGCATAAGATCTTATCTGTTGGATTCCATGAAATTTGGCCAAAGGTCAAAAACAGACTCTTGTGGGTTGCTGTAAGAAAATACCTGTACAATTTGGCCTAAGAAATGTATAATGTGTACCCAGTATTATAATGGGAGACAAAACTTGCATATGAAAGATGTTTGAAAAACGTGTCATATGTTGCTGCAGGAAAAACTACATTCATGCTCATAAATTAAGGATAATTGCAGAATGTGGTGCCACATAATGTGGCACTACACAAAACTGGTGCTAATAGCATAGGCATATAGGGAACACACATGACACAGATCTGTAAGTCCACGGTATTGGTGATAAGTTGAGAAAACTGCCCTGAAACACATGTCCTACAAAACGCCACTGTTTCCTGCACATGTAGCCTGACATCAATATGCGATATGATCACCATGCACACATAAGCAGGCCGCACAACGGGTTGGCATACTCTGGATCAGGTGGTCGAGCAGCTGGTGGGGTTTAGCCTCCCATTCTTGCACCAGTGCCTGTCGGAGCTCCTGAAGTGGCGTAGGGGTTTGAAGACGTGCAGCCATACGTCGACCGAGAGCATTCCAGGCGTGCTCGATGGGGTTTAGGTCTGGAGAAAAGGCAGGCTACTCCATTCGCCTGATATCTTCTGTTTCAAGGTACTCCTCCACGATGGCAGCTCAGAGGGGCCATGCGTTATCATCCATCTGGAGGAAGGTGGGACCCACTGCACCCCTGAATAGGTGGACATCTGGTGCAAAATTACGTCCCGATACACCTGACCTGTTACAGTTCCTCTGTCAAAGACATGCAGGCGCGATCTCCATGCAGGTCCCTTTGAAGGACATTAAGGGATCGGTATCTGGTTCCTGGTTCACGCCAGATGGAAACCTGGCGAGAATCACTGTTCAGACTCGTCCGCAACATAACCTGGGACCATTGTTCCAATGACTATGTACTGTGTTCTTGACACCAGGCTTTACGGGCTCTCCCGTGACCAGGGGTCAGTGGACTGGACCTTGCAGGTCTCTGGGCGAATAAACCGTGTCTGTTCAGTCTTCTGTAGACTGTGTGTCTGGAGACAACTGTTCCAGTGGCTGCGGTAAGGTCCCGAGCGAGGCTACCTGCAGTACTCCGTGGCCGTCTGCGGGCACTGATGGTGAGATATCGGTCTTGTTGTGGTGTTGTACACTGTGGACGTCCCGTACTGTAGTGCATGGACACGTTTCCTGTCTGCTGGAATCATTGCCATAATCTCGAGATCACACTTTGTGGCACTCGGAGGGCCCGTGCTATGACCTGCTGTGTTTGACCAGCCTCTAGTCATCCTAGTATTTACCCCTCATAACGTCATCAGTATGTATTCTTTGAGCCATTTTCAACTCACAGTCACCATTAACATGTCTGAAACCGTCTGCACGCTTACTCTCTGCACCACACTTTGACATGCACCAACACACCTCTGCGTATGTGGACTGCTGCCAGCACCACGACCGCAGGTCAAATGCACCGCATGGTCATACCCCGAGGTGATTTAAACCTGCAAACTGCCCACCAGAGCGTTGTTTCACCATGTATCAGCAAGCCAATACTTGTTGAGATATGAACCAATCTGTCCTCTCATTCCCATCTGTCTGTAAAAAAGCAGTAGACACCATAGACTGTTCTGCATGTGCTTACCATGCATCCTGTCACACGCTTCAGCCCATCTTCACAGTGATTCGCACACTCTTTGAAATGCACCTGCTGCTATTTGGATTGCATTGCATGTGTCTGTCAGTATCTCCTGTAATGTCTGCACTGTGTCAATGGCTTGGGAATGCTTCCATGTCTTCAAATTTTCCAGTAGCTCTAACTAAACAGATTTGGGTGCAGTAAATGGGGATTTCACATTACAGGACTTCCTTCAACACTCCACTGCCCGAGAAACATTGTGGTGAAGTGCTGTTGCACTATCTGTAGAAAATAAGTTGGTGCCTCATTGTGTGTAAACCACAGTCGCTCCCTTTCTGCAGTCATAACATTCTCCAATACCACTGGTAATTCATTGCCGAGAAATCGGTGATAGACAGCAGCTGTTAATCTGTTTGGTGAAGTGTATGATCCTCTTGAGTCTGTCACCAACAATTCCTGCCTGTACAAGGGGGTACAAAAAAAATTGTTTTTTAAAAGCTATATATTCTCAAATTGTTTACAAAACAATCTTATCCCCTTCAAAATACTCTCTGTTACAGCTAATATATTTGTCCCACTGGTGCTTCCAGTGTTTGAAACATTTTATGTAGCCATCATTGGTAATGGCTGACAGCTCCTACCTTGATTTTCTTGACTTCTTCAGTCTTGTCAAATTGGTGTCCTTTTATGCCCCTTTTCATGAGTGGAAATAGGAAAAAGTCAGGTGAGCAAGGTATGTGGGGCAGGAGAACCGTGCCATTTTTAGCCAAAAACTGTCCAACAGAGACAGCTGTGTGTGCAGGTGCGTTGTCATGCTGGAAGAACCACTCTCCTGTCTGTCAAAAATTGGGTCTTTTTTCACGAACACTGGAGCGTAATCTTTTTTAAACTTCCAAATAAAAGGTTTGATTGACAGCCTGACCTGGAGGGACAAACTCTGAATGAAATGTGCCCCTGACATCCCATCCCATCACAAGATTTACCAGTGGAGGGTGTGGGGGGGGGGGGGGGGGGAGAGAACAGCCACTGGTGTTCCCCATTTGCACACTAAAGAGAGAATAGAAGAGGGAGGGGCAAAATGTAATTTCACCTACTTACTGAGACTTCTCCGCTCCAGGAGGGATGCAGAGAAAGGTAAAGAAAATTTTACATTTTGATAATGAAAATATTATGAAAAGGATAGATTGCTACTAAGGCCTTCTTCTGATTTGGATAACACACACACACACACACACACACACACACCAGGGTGTATATGATCCGGGAATTTTTTTTCCGTGTCCATGTATAACACCCTGCACACACACGCGCGCACACGCACGCACACACACACACACACACACACACACACACACACACACACACACACGCACACGGGGGGGGGGGGGGGGGGGAGAGAGAGAGAGAGAGAGAGAGAGAGAGAGAGAGAGAGAGAGAGAGAGAGAGAGAGAGAGAGAAAAGCAGTGGGGGTAGTGGGGGGAAGGAGGAGGCTGGGGCAGGTTGGGGTAGGCAGAGTAGAGCCGGGGGACAGGTAAAGTGCCGCTTATGGGAGTGTACAGAAACAAGGTGGGGAGAGGCTAGAGCAGCTAGGTGCACTGAGGAGTTTAGACGGAAAGTGGAAGGGGGGGGGGGGGGTGGCTTAGATCCTTGTCATAGACCTAGCTGCAAGACCTGTCCCGTACATCCTCCCACCACTACCTACTCCAGTCAGGTCATAAGCATCACCTATCCCATCAAAGGCAGGGCTACCTGTGTGGCCTACAAGCTAAGCTGCAACCACTGTGCTACATTCTATGTGGGCATGCCAACTGTCTGTACACACCAATGGCCACTGTCAAACTGTGACCGAGAAACAGCTGGGCCATGCAGTTCCTGAGCACACTGCCCAACACAGTCTTCATTATTTCAATGACTGCTTAGCAGCCTGTGCCATATGTATCCTTCCTACCAACCCCAGCTTTTCTAAACTGTTCAGTTGGCAAATCTCCCTGCAATATATCCTACGTTTCCTTAACCCTGCTGACCTCAAACCTCTTTAGCCACTGTCCTTCACTCACTTATCCCATTCCCTGTTCCCACTCCAGCACTACACAGCCCTCTATTCCACCAACACACAAGTCTTTCTACTTCTCCCGCCTCATCCCTTTATGTTCCCACAAGCAGCACTTCACTATACCCCACCCCTTCCATGCTGTCTGTCACCCTGCAAACCCCAGCCTCCTCCTTACCCCCACCGCTCAGATTGCTTCTCCCATCATGCACAGCTGCACACAATCTGGTCTCGGCAGCCAGACAGTGGTCGTGCGCACGTGTGTGTGTGTGTGTGTGTGTGTGTGTGTGTGTGTGTGTGTGTGTGTGTGTGTGTGTGGAAGACGGCCTTGGCCTTTTGGCCAAAAGTTTACTTGTTGACAGTCTTTCTGTTGTGCCTATCTGCAATGCAACATCTCCACTATATGTTGATTAGGAATGTATCCTTTTCATAATATTGTCGTTATTCCATTCTGGATTTTCAAATACAGTTATAGAAATCCTCCTACAGAATAGGGGTTGTCAATGAGAAGTTTTTTTTAGTTTGTTCTCAAATTTTATCTGTCAAGACATTTATTTTCCTGGGTAATTTATCAGAAATGTTGGTTGCAGCATTGTGCACCCCTTTTGCACTAAAGACAACCGTAATGTGGAATAATTTCTGTCATTTTTTCCTTCTGCTATTCTGCTATTGTAATTACATACATTACTGATCTGAACTGTATTCATCAAACTTCATGAGGAATAAATATACTGTGAAGCAGTAGTCAGAGTGCCCAACTCTTTAAACGTGTGTCTACAGGATGACTGTACTGAGCATAACATATTATTCTTACAGTACATTTTTTAGCAGTGAAGATGATGTTTCTTAAAAATGAGATACTTCAGAACATTATTTCATTTGACATTATTAAATGAAAATGTGCCAGGTGAGTGGAGGGAAGCGAGGGCATGTTGTAGTGCGAATTCCCAGCTGCAGAGTTATGAGAAACTGGTGCCTGGGGGAAGAATCTAGATGGCACATGTGGTGAAACAGGCACCAAGGTCATGGTTGTCATGTTGTAGATCATGCTGTGCAACAGGATATTGTGTGTTGCCCGTATACACCCTTTGCCTATGCCCATTCATCCTGACTGACAACTTTGTGATAGTCATGCCAATGTAAAAGGCTGAGCAATGTTTACATAACAGCTGGTATATGACGTCTCATTTCACCAGTGGCTCTCCCTTTCATAGTATATCTTTGCCAGTTACAGGGCTGGAATAGGTGGTGGCAGGAGCGGGCATAGGGCAAGTCTTGCAATGGGGATGGCAAAGGGTAGAAGCCATATTGGTGCAGAAAGGGCATAGGGTCTTACAGGGATATTGCGGAGATTGGAGGGCTGTTCTAGGTGTGGTGTAAAAAATCTTGGAGAGAATGGATTTCATTTCAGGGCATGATTTTAGGAAGCCATGGCCTTGTCGAAGTAGCTGATTGAAACATTCAAGACCATGAAAATACTGGGTAACAAGTGGTGTGCTCCAAAGTTGTTTTTTTGGAGAGATTGGCAGTACCAGGATTGGATGTGATGGCCCGGGACATCTGCTTTTGAACTAGGCTGTTTGGATAATTATGTCAAGTGAAGGCTGAAGTGAGAGTGGTGATGTATTTTTGTAAAGAGTCTGCATCTGAACAAATGCGTTTGCCTCGGGTTCCAAGGCTGTATGGGAGGGAACATTTGACATGGAAAGGATGGCAACTGTCAAAATCTAAGTACTGTTGATCATTAGTGGGTTTGATGAGGATGGAAGTGCGTAGCTGACCTTCAGTGAGGATGAGATCAATATCAAGGAAAGTGGCATGGGATTCGGAATAGGACCATGTGAAATTGAATTGGGAGAAGGTATTTAGAGATTCCAGGAATTTTAACAGGTCAACCTCACCAAGAGTACATATGTCAAAGGTTTCATTAACGTATGTAAACCAAACCAGGGGCTGAAGACTAATAGGTCCCAGGAAAGCGCCCTCCAAGCGACCCACGAAAAGGTCGGCATAGGAAGGAGCCATCCTGGTTCGGATTGCCGTGCCCCTGATCTGTTTGTATGTCTGCCTCTCAAAGGTGAAGTAATTGTTGTTAAGTATGAAGTTGATCAAAGTTAGCAAGAAGGATTCGTAGGCTCGGAATCACGTGGGCGTTGACTGAGGAAATGTTCAACAGCAAACGGACCATGTACGTGGGGGATGTTGGTATAGAGGGAGGCGGCATCAGTGGTGACAAATAAGGTTTGTGGTAGGAATGGGTCGGGCACAGATTTCAGATGATCAAGGAAATGGGTGGTTACTTAAATATAGGAGGGAAGTCTTTGTACTATGGTTTGCAGGTGTTGACCAACTAAGGCAGATATACGTTCGGTGGATGCTTTGAAGCCAGCAACTGTAGTATGAGCAGGATGATTGGGTTTGTGGATCTTAGGAAGAAGGTAAACAATGGCGGTGCACGGTTTGCGTGAGGTAAGAAGTTCTGTGGAGTGAGGTGTTAGTTCTTGTGAGGGGCGTGAGGTTTTTAGGAGGGACAGCAGGTCAGTTTGAATCACAGCGATGGGATCTTGGTGGCAGGTGCTGTATGTGGAGGTGTCGGACAGCTGGCGTAGACCTTCACTAACATACTCCTGTCGGTCAAGTACCACAGTGATAGATCTTTAGTCTGCTGGGAGGATAATGATGGAGTCATCAGCCTTTGGGGAATGTAGAACTTGGAGTTTTGCAGAGGACAGAGTAGGGTCATGTTGTAGGAACCTGAGGAAAGGTTGTGAAGCAATGCTGGATGTTGTTTGACATCAGTCACCTTCAGAGTTGTCCGCTTCAGCTTCTATACACCTCTGCCAATGCTGCTCCCAGTGCTGGAAGCATTGCTAGGAGGCCTTTTTTGGTACAGTACGGTGCTACTACTTCGAGTTATGCACAGTGTCTTCCTCGTTCTGAAATCTGATCCCTTTCAGAGTCTTTCAGTTTAGGGAAAAGCTTAAGAGTCACTCATTGCTAGTCAGACAAATAGGGAGGTTGACAAACCACAGCCATGTTATGTTTGGGCAAAAAATTATGAAGTAGTTGTGAATGACCAGTGGGTGCATTATGTGGTGAAGTTGCCACCTGCCCACTGCCCCCCAAGTCTGTATGTTTCCATCCCACTGCTTCACAAAGGAAATGCGTAACTTCTCAGTATACTCCTTATTGTCACTAGTACCTCCTGGAGGTACTTGTCAAAAAAGATGTGAGTACAACTTTCACATTGCTGCAGACCTGTCACACTTTTCTGGGTCTCGGGGATGACGGATGTCTCCATTGCGATTACTGGAACCTTGTTTTTGGGTCGTACCCGTAAACCAGATACTCATCACCAGCGATCACGGTGTTAAGGAAATTGAGATTAGTGTTTACAGTATCCAGCACATCCTGTGCAAACTCTGAACTCGGTTACTTCTGCTCACGTGTCGGCAACTGTCTCACAAATTTTGCCGAGATCCTTCCGAGGTCAAAATGTTCATTAAAATTGCACGAATGGATCCAGTACTAATTTTAATCTCATCTGCAAGTTCTCTGATTGTGTTTCATGTACTCTGCATCATCTAGGCCGTTACGTGTTCAATAACCCCCTCATTTGGATTTTGAATATCTACCTGAACATTGTTCACTCTTCGCTGATGACTAACCATCTTTGAACCAGCTGTACTACTCCTTTATCAGTGTGGTACCCATTGCTTCATCCCCAAACACTTGTAGAATCTGGCAGATTGTTGTTTCAAATTGAGTATTGCCAAGCTTAAAACAAAATTTGATGCAATAATGTTGTTCCACTGTTTCTGTCATCTTGCACACAACGCAAAATCCGGCAACTACAACTTACGCGTGTTTACTTGTCAATGGCTAGCTAGCGACTGGTTGTTTCTACAGTCATGAAAAAAATTAGGCATTTACATTATGTAATAAAAAAAATAAGGTCCTATAGCAGAGACCCTACAACTACCGTCACCATCTCCTGTTTGCACAGGTAGGGGTAGTTATTTTGTGCGCATTCTTCTTATATCAGAGCAAAAAGGGTTTTCAGAATTGGTTTAAACTGATACAAAAGTGTGTAGATTTTAAAGGCAAATATTTTGAGAAACAGTGGAACAGTTTGTACCAAAAGTTGTTGCTCTTTCATTTTTTTGTTATCCGAGCGGAGGCTCGGCTGTACAGAACCTGCCATGTGCTGAGGCTACTTCGCCTTGTTTTCCAGGTTTCTCCACAGAATCACAGGATGCTGGTGCCCGGGCGCCATCTCTGCCTAGGGACCCGTCACTGACTATACTGCCGACCGACAAGTTCGGCGAGAATGAGGTGCGCGACTTGGTCAGCCTCGGTTTCACCAGAGAACAGGTGAGCAGTGCTGGCGGTCGCTCTCTGCTAAAATAGGGAGGAAAATTTCCATTTCCCCTGTCTCTCACTAAAATCTGTTATCTCCCCCACCCCTCCCCTCCCACCCCGTGCTCCTTTTGATGTGGTTCAGCACAGGTCCCTCCCTTGTGCCGACCTCTTCATCTCGGTGTAGCATTTACACTTACATCCTCAGTTATTTGTTGGATACCTTCCAATCTGTGTCCTCCAATATGAATTTTGTCCTCTACAACTCCATCTAGCACGATGCAAGTTATTTTGTAATATCTTAGAACATGTTCTGTTGTCCTATAACTTCTTGCTGTCAGTGTTTCCGATGAGTTCCTCTGCTTGATGATTCTGTGGGGAATGTACTCATTTCTTATGTTGTCAGGTTACGTAATTCTGAACATCCTTCCGTGTGCAAAGCAAGTGGAAGAGGAAGTGCGCTCATTCCCGTAGTAAAGTAGTTCCACTGTGAGATGTGAGTTGCTCCGCTTGTGACCCACAGAAATTCGTGTTACTATGACAGAAGCAGCACACGAACTTTACATTGTGGATAGGATTGAGCCTCAGTGAAGTTACGTGGAAGACAAAGGGTTTCCTTAATTACATTTGCTGTTCCAAAACTCAGTCGCAGTTCTTCAGTTGCAAATACTTAGATAACATCCGCATTTGTCACACATATGATGTCGAAGAAAATTCATATTTATGTTCACAGTTGCCACAGAGAGGTTTTACAAAAATTTAAACACATTGTAACTTGCCCAAGGCGATGGAGTTTATTACTGACAGATGATCATCCCAGAGATTTTGCTGTCAGGAGGAAACTGTGATCTGTTTCCCATAAGTATTGAAGTATTCCTAGGGTAATACCAGTCGCTACCCTTAGAAGTTGAAGAGTTCTTTCGGAAGCAAACCTGTTACTTTAATCGGTGAGAATGCTTCTCCATTTCATTAACTTTTTATGAGCTTCTGCGTTTTTGTAGAATGCATCACTAGGAAAATAAAAGTGCATCCAAAAAGTTGTTCATCTGTCTAATGAATGGCCCCATTGATTTGCTGTCTTTGAATCGTATTGTTTTAAATTTCCATAAGAATTTCATGCCTTTGGCTAATAAGATACTGCAGGGCTAATTTTACATTTATGTAATGAAATGACATCGGATTCAAGTGAGTGGAAGTTAACTTGTGGCAAACTTTCAATCTGGCGAATTGTGGGGAAGTATCTTCTCGATAAAAATTATATTTGACACTGTACGTCAGTTTTATCACATCGACTATTTCTTATGCAGTTTATGGCATGAAAAGTGTCTGAAAATGCTCATATTCTTCTGGTTTCATCAGCTGCATTTGATATGGAGAAAGTGACTGTTTTATATGCCAGTAATGTAGGAATTATTTTTTATTCAGTTGAATGCTATAAGCAGCAAGTATCGTTCCAGCTGGCTCTAACTACTTGAATCAATATATACGAGACATTACCAGGAGTGGCATTATGATTTGCATACACAGCAGTAGGGTGGATACAGTTATGCAGTAGAGCAACAATCATGAACACAAGAGTATGTTTTTTAAGGTTAGTATTACAATCATCTGGAGTATAATGCCATAAATTGAAAAAAAAGTCAAGTTTCATCGAAGTATTATTGAAATGTAGCTCTTCTTGAAGATTTACTTCATCAAAAATCAGCACACCGTAGTTTTCATCTTGTTCTTCCCAAAAATGATTTTTTATTGCTTGTACAGCTTGTGTGTCAGGTTCCACATGAAGCGTTTGAGATTATTTACTAAATTTTGGAGATGTGCTCCAGAAGGTTGTTGGAACAGTCCGTGCTTCAAAGAATTTCTGTATCTGTTGGGCTACTTAATTTTTAAGAGCACCCTGTCCACAAGAATCTCGTTATCATATCGCATAATGCATTCTCTTGGTTTTAAATTGGCATTTCTTTAACATAGTGGCAACTATGAATTTCTGTTTGTTACTGAATTTACAATGATGTGAGACATTTGACAGAGCTGTCTTATGCTTTTTATCTGAGAGTTTCTTTCGCAGGAGATTGATTTCCGCATTTCCTGGTCTTAATTTATTTTGTAATCACACAATTTCCAGTTTCTTGTGCTTCAGTATTGTTTTAATGTAATTACTGCTGCTCCATTTCATGCCAGTCCATTACCTGCATTTTCCTCAAAGAAGAAAAACTCGTGCAACTGCGTCTCATTTCCATCTTCTTCTCACAGCTTCTCTTTTGCGAGTGTTTTCCTGGTGATTTTTTTCTGTATAATATTTTTGATAAATATTTCAGTAAACTAGGAAACAAAGGAGGAACCACTGAACCACTCCTGCTTTAAGAGACCACCCTTATCTTGGAATTTCAAGTTGTTTACCAATAATAAACAAGTCTGCTTTTGTTGTTCCTCAGCAAAATGTGAATCACCCACAAAATAACTGTGAGTCATATCCCTGTCTTTCCAAGGAATTGCTCTTCTTCTCCTCTCTCTCTCTCTCTCTCTCTCTCTCTCTCTCTCTCTCTTTTTCTTTAAGGCCTAGAAATATTTACCGTTAATTTCTCTGCAGCCAAATCTGTATGCTGGAACAAAAAAGTGAATGATATTTTTCATTCTTTTTCTTCTAGCAACACCGGTAATTATAACTGTTAATACTTATTTATCACTGCAGTCTTCAGCTCTTCAAAGGTCACTCACAACAACATAAACAAACTCACAAAATAAGTGTAGACAGAAGCAAGAGACACCGACTGTTTACACATCGACCTGAGTCCCAAACGACAGTGCTGTTCTTAATTTTGAAGCACGGCACCTTTCTTATACTGCTTGTGTTAACATGCAGGGAATCAGCAGACTTTCTGTTCTACTCATTCTGTAAAATGTCAGATGCTGTTAGCTGTTGTTTGAAACATGGAGTTCGTTTATTAGGTCTGCAACTTCGCTCCCATCCTTTTTCTTGAAGTTTGAGGCTTTATTGTGAAACACTTACAAAACATTTACTAATCAAAGTACTGCCTGTTGCAGGCTGCTACTGTTACCCATATTTTGGGTGGCATACAAATCCGTGGCTAAAGAACTGGGTGTCTTTTGAGGAGATCCACAAATCAATCAAATTTTGGACTTGCTCATGTGACCAGAAGTGCTGGTCAGCCATTGATTGAAAAAAGTGGTAGTCAGAGGGAGCAATATCTGGAGAATATGGTGGGTGGGCTAGGACTTCTCATTTCAACATTTCCAAATATGTTTTCATGGGTTTTGTGACATGGGATCAAGCATTGTCATGCTGCCAAATCCCCTTTTCATTTATGTCACTGTATTGTGGTCATTTGTCTTTTGGCTCAAAGACTTTAATTACTTTCAGTAACAATCTCCTGTGATTGTTTCCGTCAGTTTCAGTAGCTTCGAAAATCTTCTCCCATTCGATGCCTTCGAAAATCTTCTCCCTTCCGATGCCACGCTGATCCTAGATGTCAAAATCACCGTGCTTGAAATGTTGAAACCGTTATCTGCATGTTTTTTCACTAATAGGTGCCTCACTGTAGGTCTTACTGAGCAATTTTTGAGCCTCAACCAGAGAGTTCTTCATGTTGAAGCAGAATATTAAGACTCCCCACAATGACGACAATTCTGCACGGAATTGCACAGGTTCATTTGAGGATAACTTCATCATGCAGTCACAAATCCACTAATATTTGGATGGCCTTACGTTCACAAATGCCTAAGCTTTTTGTATGACACTTGCAACGTACCACTTGTGCCATCACTTGCCGCTACTGTTGTCAATTGCAAAATGGTGGAAGCAAAGTTGTAGACCTAGTTCAACAGTGTATCTCCCACATTGTTGTTGTTGTTGTTGTTGTTGTTGTTGTTGTCTTCAGTCCTGAGACTGGTTTGATGCAGCTCTCCATGCTACTCTATCCTGTGCAAGCTTCTTCATCTCCCAGTACCTACTGCAATCTACATCCTTCTGAATCAGCTTAGTGTATTCATCTCTTGGTCTCCCTCCACGATTTTTACCCACTGCGCTACCCTCCAGTGCTAAATTTGTGATCCCTTGATGCCTCAGAACGTGTCCTACCAACCGATCCCTTCTTCTAGTCAAGTTGTGCTACAAACTCCTCACTTCCATACATGGCTACACTCCATACAAATGCTTTCAGAAACGACTTCCTGACACTTAAATCTATACTCGATGTTAACAAATTTCTCTTCTTCAGAAACGCTTTCCTTGCCATTGCCACTCTACATTTATATCGTCTCTACTTCGACCATCATCAGTTATTTTGCTCCCCAAAGAGCAAAACTACTTTACTACTTTAAGTGTCTCATTTCCTAATCTAATTCCCTCAGCATCACCTGACTTAACTCGACTACATTCCATTATCCTCGTTTTGCTTTTGTTGATCTTCATCTTATATCCTCCTTTCAAGACACTGTCCATTCCGTTCAACTGCTCTTCCAAGTCCTTTGCTGTCTCTGACAAAATTACAATGTCATCGGTGAACCTCAACGTTTTTATTTCTTCTCCATGGATTTTAATACCTACTCAGAATTTTTCTTTTGTTTCCTTCACTGCTTGCTCAATATACAGATCGAATAACAACGGGGATAGGTTACAACCCTGTCTCACTCCCTTCCCAACCGCTGCTTCCCTTTCATGCCCCTCGACTCTTATAACTGCCATCTGGTTTCTCTACAAATTGTAAATAGCCTTTCGCTCCCTGTATTTTACCCCTGCCATCTTTAGAATTTGAAAGAGAGTATTCCAGTCAACATTGTCAAAAGCTTTCCCTAAGTCTACAAATGCTAGAAACGTAGGCTTGCCTTTCCTTAATCTATTTTCTAAGATAAGTCGTAGGGTCAGTATTGCCTCACGTGTTCCAACATTTCTGCAGAATCCAAACTGATCTTCCCCGAGGTCAGCTTCTACCAGTTTTTCCATTCGCCTGTAAAGAATTTGCGTTATTATTTTGCAGCTGTGGCTTATTAAACTGATAGTTCGATAATTTTAACATCTGTCAACACCTGTTTTATTTGGGATTGGAATCATTATATTCTTCTTGAAGTCTGAGGGTATTTCGCCTGTCTCATACATCTCGCTCACCAGATGGTAGATTTTTGTCAGGACTGGCTCTCCCAAGGCCGTCAGTAGTTCCAGTGGAATGTTGTCTACTCCTGGGGCCTTGTTTCGACTCAGGTCTTTCAGTGCTCTGTCAAACTCTTCACGCAGTATCATATCTCCCATTTCATCTTCATCTACATCCTCTTCCATTTCCATAATATTGTCCTCAAGTACATCGCCCTTGTATAGACCCTCTATATACTCCTTCCACCTTTCTGCTTTCCCTTCTTTGCTTAGAACTGGGTTACCATCTGAGCTCTTGATATTCATACAAGTGGTTCTCTTTTCTCCAAAGGTCTCTTTAATTTTCCTGTAGGCAGTATCTATTTACCCCTAGTGAGATAAGCCTCTACATCCTTACATTTGTCCTCTAGCCATCCCTGCTTAGCCATTTTGCACTTTCTGTCCATCTCATTTTTGAGATGTTTGTATTCCTTTTTGCCTGCTTCATTTACTGCATTTTTATATTTTCTCCTTTCATCAATTAAATTCAATATTTCTTCTGTTACCCAAGGATTTCTACTATCCCTTGTCTTTTTACCTACTTGATCCTCTGCTGCCTTCACTACTTCATCCCTCAGAGCTACCCATTCGTCTCCTACTGTATTTCTTTCCCCCATTCCTGTCAATTGTTCCCTTATGCTATCCCTGAAACTCTGTACAACCTCTGGTTTAGTCAGTTTATCCAGGTCCCATCTCCTTAAATTCCCACCTTTGTCCAATTTCTTCAGTTTTAATCTACAATTCATAACCAATAGATTGTGCTCAGAATCCACATATTCCCCTGGAAATGCCCTACAATTTAAAACCTGATTCTTAAATCTCTGTCTTACCATTATATAATCTATCTGATACCTTTTAGTATCTCCAGGATTCTTCCATGTATACAACCTTCTTTTACGATTCATGAACAAAGTGTTAGCTATGATTAAGTTATGCTCTGTGCAAAATTCTACCAGATGGCTTCCTCTTTCATTTCTCTCCCCCAATCCATATTCACCCACTATGGCTCCTTCTCTCCCTTTTCCTACTCTTGAATTCCAGTCACCCATGAGTATTAAATTTTCGTCTCGCTTCACTACCTGAATAATTTCTTTTATTTCATCATACATTTCATCAATTTCTTCATCATCTGCAGAGCCAGTTGGCATATAAACTTGTACTACTGCAGTAGGCATGGGCTTCGTGTCTATCTTGGCCACAATAATGTGTTCACTATACTGTTTGTAGTACCTTACCCGCATTCCTATTTTTTTATTAATTATTAAACCTACTCCTGCATTACCCCTATTTGATTTTGTATTTATAACCCTGTATTCACCTAACCAAAAGTCTGGTTCCTCCTGCCACCGAACTTCACTAATTCCCACTATATCGAACTGTAACCTATCCATTTCCCTTTTTAAATTTTCTAACCTACCTGCCCGATTAAGGGATCTGACATTCCACGCTGCAATCCGTAGAACGCCAGTTTTCTTTCTCCTGATAACGACGTCCTCTTGAGTAGTCCCCGCCCGGAGATCCGAATGGGGGACTATTTTACCTCCGGAATATTTTACCCAGGAGGACGCCATCATCATTTAACCATACAGTAAAGCTGCATGCCCTCGGGAAAAATGACAGCTGTAGTTTCCCCTTGCTTTCAGCTGTTCGCAGTACCAGCACAGCAAGGCTGTTTTGGTTAGTGTTACAAGGTCAGATCATTCAATCATCCAGACTGTTGCCCCTGCAACTGCTGAAAAGGCTGCTGCCCCTCTTCAGGAACCACACATTTGTCTGGCCTCTCAACAGATACCCCTCTGTTGTGGTTGCACCTAATGTACAGCCATCTGCATCGCTGAGGCACGCAAGCCTCCCCACCAACGGCAAGGTCCATGGTTCATGGGGGTAGACATTGTTCTTACAGAGTACTAATTTCTTGTGTGTCCTAAGACTCTAATATTTCTCTTTAAACTTTTCTTGAAACTCGTTACATAAAACAAATTCTTCTGAATGTACTCTTCTCCATTAGGCAGCATCCCCCTGCAAACAACTGAAACAATATCTACTTCCTTAGTACCATCCTGAACTTCTTGCAAATCGTAAGGAACAAAATTCCTGGAACAGTTCTGTTGGAATCCCACACCTCTCAGTATATTTCTTCCTTTTCACATCCTCCTTAGTCTTTGCTAACTCCTCCCAAAGTTTTTGGAATTCTGCTTCTGTGTTCTCAAGTCTACTAACGGATGTTTCTATCTTGTCCTGAACTTTTTGTCCAATTAAATCATTCATACATCCCTCGAGTTTCTGTGAAGATTTAACCTGAAAAAGCTATTTCAACTGGGTCTGTACACTATTATAACACATTTAATATTATCCTAGTGTCCGAAACCTATTTTTGCATTTTCTTACATTCTTGTTCAGCAGATTCTTTGATTTGTTTTATGTCAGTATTTACTCCTTTACACTGTTCACCTACCTTATTCCTAACTAAAACAAATTGCTTAAGTATCTCAAAATGTAATTCATAGGAGTTTGATTCTTTAAAGAATCAGTGTTATAGCAGTCTATCCTAATTTGTATTATGAAAAAGATAGTTGCTACTCACCATCTTTCCTGTGTTTCTCACGTGGTGAGCAGCTATTATCCTTTTCATAATATTGATATATTCCATGCTGGATTCTCCATTGTCTAATTTGTATTATTGTTATGCCATCCAAGATCTTCCATTGTTTCATGTTCATGTGGTATTCATATAATGGCAATGCTTTAAGGGACAAGTTTTCACTAAATTAAATATTTTCCCCAATAAACTATCAAACTACAGGCTGTCCCAAAAATAATGACCCAATTTTAGCTTGTAATAATATTGAGACAAATGTCACTAGGTAACTGAAATAGTGCTAGATGTAATCGACATGGTGTAGAGTTTCAGAAAAAATCTGCTAGATGTCGCTACGAGTGCTGACCTGGAGCGTGCAGCCGGTCTTGCGCAATATGGTATTCTGTGCAACAGAAGGCATATTGTGTTATCGGATTTAGTAGTACTCAATCTGTGATCGCAGTTCAGCGGGCGTTTTGTATTCAATTTCGTGCTAAACCACCATCCGACGAGCATATGAGCGGAGCCCCCGCAAGTCTACGCGTTGTGCTAGCCGAGAACTTGTGTTACCACGCATGACAGTGTGGCGTGTGTTACGGCATTATTTAGCCCTCAAACCATACCGATTACAACTGGTACAAGCTCTTCGAGATACTGACAAAGTGAAGCGAGTGGACTTTACCAATGCTATTCTAGAGGACATGGAAGATGACACTTTTATGTCACGGTTGATATTCAGTGATGAGGCAACTTTCCACATTAGTGGTAAGGTTCACCGTCATAATGTGTGTATATGGGGGCTCGAAAATCCTCGTGAAACAATTGAACACAAATGTGACTCACCAGAAGTGAATTTTTTTTGTGCTGTTTCACAAAGCAAGGTTTATGGACCTTACGTTTTTGAGGAAGAAACTGTTACAGGACAGTCATATCTTGCAATGCTACGGAACTGGTTATTCCCACAACTTGACTCTGACAATTTCAGCTATCTCCAAGATGGGGCACGACCGCACTGGCACAACAACGTGCGCAGGTTCCTCAATGCCAAAGTGCCTAACGTTGGATAGGGCGTACAGGACCGCGAGACCAGGCTTTACACTCTTTGCCTTCTAGGTCTCCTGACTTAACAACATGTGATTTCTTCCTGTGGAGATATGTTAAAAAATGTGTTTACACTCCTCCCTTACCTCGTGACATTGATGAACTAAAAACCAGAATATCAGTTGCTGTAGCTTCGGTGACAGAGGACACCTTACGCTCAGTTTGGGATGAATTCGGCTATCGGCTAGATGTCGTCTGTGCAGCCAGTAGAGGACATACTGAACATTCATGGAGGATTTTTATGAACTTCTGTCTCTTCCGAGTAATTTAGTATGCAATTTGTTGGTGTTAAGCCCTTCTTCCTAATAAATAAAATCTGTCATTCTTTTTGGGGCACCCTCTACTTTGCACACATTCACTAAAACTGTCTTTTGTAGTTGCCAACATACCCAAAGATGCAATTTCACATCCTATTGACAGTGATGTCTGATATTACCACAATTATGTTGGATACAGATTTCTGTTTACACACAGCTTTCATCTCGTCCACCAGGACCCAGAATTTAGCCATTTCCTCATTGCATGTGATTTGCAGTTTACGCAAGTTGAATACAAAGATGTCTATAAGGAAGGTGATTTGCTCAGCAGATTGTTTTATCAGTTTTTTTGCTGTAATTGCAGTAAATTTTGAAATATTCATTTTCTACAATAGTGAGAGAATCGTATCTGTGATGAGAAGGAAAGTGTTTCACAAACTAATAATGCAACTAACTGCTGGCAGATTATTTTGGTGATCTCTTCGTGCCTTTTCAAATATTCTGTAGGTGCCAGGGTTTTATAGCGAGATGTAATGTGTGATATCGCCTCTTTGGATTCCACATTCCCTGCAACTGCCACCTGTTCTTCAGTCTCTCAGGAAATACTTGTGGAAGTTCCTCAACACATTGACTGTCAGGAAGCCTTCAGTTCCTGCATGTAAAACTGTGTCAGTCAACCTGTTGTTCAGTGGTTGCACATTGACCTCCCTGCCTGAGATAGTTTGCGTGTTTCCCGTGCAGTTCTTTTCTGAGCCAGGGTGTTATATTGGTCTTGCAAGGAAGGGTCTACAGCGGCGGGATTGAGTTTTTGAAATCACCTGTACTGTGATGTAGGTTAAGATCCCAGGTATCACAGTCTGCAGCTATTCACCCTGGTGGGCCAGTCATTGCGAGTAATCGAAAAAATTAATAATAATAATGGGAATTTTGTGTCCTGCTCTACAGCTTTAAAAGTATTAACATTAATGAGACTGTTGCTGTAGCATAATGGTTGTCGTGCTATTGTCACACTCAAAAGGTTATGGGTTTGAATCTTTTCAGGTGATATGAATTTTTTTTGTTTGTTTCTGTTTCTTTGTTATATCTTTTTAATCAGCATATTAACTGTTTCAATTGCTGTCACGTCTTCTAACTATCATCTTTTTTACACTTGGAATCTTTGTGCATGTGAATTTAATTATTGTTATATATTGATTTTGACTTAATTTCGCCTCTTTTTTCCTCTTATATGTAGTTGCATTCATTATTTTTATTCCTTATTTTGCTGGAATTTCATTTAAATTTTCGTCTGCATTATTTTGTGCATCGAGCAATAAGAATTTATGTTTTGAACGTTTATACAATAGTTTCCATCCAAAAAAATGTACATCTTGTAACAAGAAATACCTCTTTGATGCTGTAGCACTGTCAGTGTGAATAGATTATTTCATCTTTTGTTTTTTAACTGATAAATCAGCAGTTTCAAATGTTTAAATATTATGGTAAATAAAATAATAATAATTGTAATTAAAATTCACATGCACAAAGATTCAGAGTGGAAAAAGAATGATAGGAAGAAGGAAAGGAGAGGAATTGAAACAGTTAATATGCTGATGAAAATGATGTTACAAAGGAATAGAAATTTAAAAAATTACTGTTAAAACAGGTAATTGAATAAAAAAAAAGATCAAAGTTGTTTTGCTAAAGATTTCGAAATAAATATTTTTCAGAGTACCTGATGAGACTCAAACCCCCAACATTTTGTATGTGAGGACTGTTTCACTACAGCAACAGTCTGCTTAACATTACTATTTTTGAAACTGTAGAGCATCACTCGATGTTCAGAAATATGGGATGATTCAAAAAGAATGCGACAACTTTGAAAATCAAGAACTCTACAAAGAAGAAAAGAGAGCTGCGGTCTTTCTGTCATTCATTTGGTCGCTAGAGTGCTGTTGGCAACCTTCAATTCTGCTGTCAGTGCAAAGGTGCCGATTACTCAGTAGAAAACTTTTTGTGTTATCAAGTACATCAGAAGTGGATTAACAGCAGTTGTTCAACATGCATTTTGAACAAAGTACGGTGTTTAACCACCGGACAGGTGGTGTATCGTATGTTGGTGTAAACAATTCACAAACAAGGGCCGTTAGTGCAAAGGGAAAAGTTCCAGATAGCTGTGAATGAGTGAAGAAAAGTTGGTCGCATTCAGGAAGCATTTTCTCACAGTCCAGGAAAACGGACCCACCGTACTAGCGGAGAGCTGGAAATTCTGCAACCAACCATTTGGAGAGTCCTAACGAAAAGGTTAGTAATGGGAACCTTATCATCTACAATTGGTTTGAGCCCTTTCCAAAACTGGTAAGGTGAAACGAATTGAGTTGTGTGAGTTTGCCCTCGACCAAATGGAAACAGATGACTTGTTCATTTCGAAACTAGTGTTTGGTAATGAAGCAACATGTCACACAACAGGGGAAGTCAATCGGTACAACGTCCATACGTGGGGCACTGCGAATCCCGTGGGGAAACAATTCAGCATGAACGTGATCACCTAAGGTGAACATTTTCTGTGCCATTTGAGCCAACAAAGTTTTTGGGCCTTTTTTCTTCGAAGTTGCAACTGTAACTGGGCAAATGTATCTGGAAATGTTGCAGAAGTGGCTGTTCCCTCAACTCAAAGAAGAACCACATCAATTTATACTCCAGCATGATGGGACACCACCACATTGGCTCTTATCTGTCAGTGTCTATTTGAATAAAAAGTACTCACAGCAATGGGTCGGACTCCAAGCAGCTCGTGACAGAGCACTTCATCACTGGCCTCCAAGAAGCCCTGACCTCAGCCCCTGTGATTTTTTTTTTTTCTTTGGGAGTATGATAAAGACATGGTGTTTTGACCACCTCTACCAGCGAACATTGAGGAAGATAAGAAGGAATAACTGCAGCTATCCAAACTGTTACGCCGGAGATGTTGCAGAGATGTGGAATGAGTTTGAGTATTGGGTTGATGTTGCTTTGTACTCGTGGGAGGTGGGGGGGAGACCTTTGTGAAGTACTCTTCACATTGATTAATTACCCACAGTTCCATCGTATTTCTTAGAGATTAAATATAGATTTTCAAAGGTGTGGTTTTCTTTTTGAATCACACCATATTGTTTTTGTCAATTACTTGCAAATGAGGGCACACCAGGGTGAATGGCTGCAGGGCATGATACCTTGGACCTTCACCTACATTACTGTATAGATGGTTTCAAAATTTGATCCCACTGTTGGGAACCTCTCCTTGTCAGTTATTTCTTAGATATCAGGGCTGTTCCAGATGTTTGTGCTGGATTCAGTGGTGTAGTAGACCCCTGAAGGTGTGTGGTCCATCCTAGTGGTCTGCACAGACCTGCGATGTGTGAGGGAGAGCACGAATACATTTAGTGTAGCTCGGTGAAAGTTCCCGAGGATGCCCATTGTTCCCTTTCCTAATGACACAGCTGACGGAGTGTCTGTCCACAGATGTCGTGCACTCACACCCCCTTGCAAGTAGGCTTTGAATTTGCAGTGTATGCATGCACAGTACACTTCGATTACCACAACACCTGTATCTCTCCAACCAGTACAGTTGTTCTTCGTGTCAGCCAACTAGGGGCCATGCCAATCGAACTGTCTCTTTTCTTTTTTAGCTTTAGCTGCCACTCAGTGCCCCTGCATTTGTTTATGATGGTGTTCTTCTCTCTCTTACGTCCACACCTTCCCTGCCTTCATCTTAAGCTTGTCCTGGAAACTATTGACCAGATCATGCTCTTGGACATTATGGGAGAAATTTCCAGTTGCCATATATCTTTTTCAACTTCTGTGAACCACGCCCTTTTGGTTTTCTTCTCTTGAAAGGAGGTGATTATCCTTTTAGACATCCTTCTTTGTATCATTTATGTCACTTACCTTCTCCGTGTGCTTACATAGTTTGTGGCTGTGACACCTTCTGTTCTTGCTCTTTCCTTTCATGGGGCCCAGGATTTTTCTGAAAATCTTTTCTTTCTTTGGCCTCAGGTTTCTCTGTAAGACCTTTCTTGTTCGTTGTAATTGTTTCTGCCTCTTATAAGGCTTCCAATCAAATAACAGTGCAATACTGTCTAATTTTGGCATCTGGGAATTATCAGTCTTACTGTAGATGCCTTTAGTTAGTTGGTAGGCCATTTCCATTTTGTTAATGCTTGTCACAAAGGCTTCTTTCTCTGATAGGCTACTTGCTATCCATTCACCTGAGTGTTGATAACTTCTTCTAGTCCGAACCACAGTTCTTGGAGCTAATTTTATGTTTGTCATAAAATGTATCTTCTCAGAGGAGAATTCAGTGCCCTCCATTTAAGCTGTTGTGCAGCTGTATCTATTGAGTCTGGAAAGATAATTAGACCATCTCTGAAGGCTATACAGTAACTGTAAGATTCACATAGATAGCCTATAATTTCATCAGGCAGATTGCATTTTGCGAAACACGCATAAGTGTGTACTCGGGGTCTTGGTTTCTGGGTAGTTAGAACTTTGCGGTTCATTTTCTGATGTTATTGAAGAACATCACACCAATTAAAAAAGCAACAGATTGAGGACTTGAAACAAGTGTTGATATCAGAAAGTCTTTATGTACAGGGGGAGCTCGTGCAAGATAACTTGGTCCGTACACCGAAACACATTCTTATTCTCAGCGTTGGGTGACCCATCCCTCTGTGCTGGAGGGGTGGCCGCTGCAGCATGCTATTGCGTACTGAGCTGTAAGTTTCGTCCATTACAAACAAAACACTCTCTCTCCGCCTCGACTACACTGTGGAGATGAGCCGTGTGCGCCCTAGCTGCACTGAAACCTTTTTCAATTAATTTTAAAGAAATTACTTGGTGAAAAATAATTATTCTCTTTGTATTTCGTAGCCTCCTAGTCAGCTTTATCAGCTTCGTGATCAAGTGCCCATCATTTCTTTAATGTTCATAGTTGTTCTGAAATTTCTATGTTGAGTAAGGTACTGCATGAAATTCATACTTTGCAGTGAAAAATAGAGGTTGCTATGACTTTGTTTTTGGTGGATGTTTGTTCATACATTGATGCATGTGAAATGTAGGTACCATATTAATTTTTTCTTTAAATGCTAGAGATCTGTATTCAGTCTCAAGAAAATTGACTTTATTTACTGCACTAACTTCTGGTTGCACCTTCAAATGATAGAGGAAAGGGAAACATTCGTAACATCCCTCATATCTCATTAACAGTTCAAGATATGAAAACAGGTGCTTGGCAAATGATAGCATGTGAAGTGGAAAATATTTTGCCATTTTACTGTGTTTTTTGCAAAAGAAGCTAATTTTAACATGGCAACAAGAGAGGAAAAAATGTTTACAATCCACACAAAAATAATTCAGCATAATCCTGTAATACATTGTGTTTTTAATAATAAACAGTTCTGTTATTGATTATTGGTTGTCCTGGTAAAACCTGTTAACATGTTCTTAAACAAGTACTTCATTTCTGTTACTGAGAGCTTGGGGTTATCAGGTTCGGTGAAGAGTGCAATGGAGTATCTGAGACCAGTCTTTAAAAATACACTCCTGGAAATTGAAATAAGAACACCGTGAATTCATTGTCCCAGGAAGGGGAAACTTTATTGACACATTCCTGGGGTCAGCTACATCACATGATCACACTGACAGAACCACAGGCACATAGACACAGGCAACAGAGCATGCACAATGTCGGCACTAGTACAGTGTATATCCACCTTTCGCAGCAATGCAGGCTGCTATTCTCCCATGGAGACGATCGTAGAGATGCTGGATGTAGTCCTGTGGAACGGCTTGCCATGCCATTTCCACCTGGCGCCTCAGTTGGACCAGCGTTCGTGCTGGACGTGCAGACCGCGTGAGACGACGCTTCATCCAGTCCCAAACATGCTCAATGGGGGACAGATCCGGAGATCTTGCTGGCCAGGGTAGTTGACTTACACCTTCTAGAGCACGTTGGGTGGCACGGGATACATGCGGACGTGCATTTTCCTGTTGGAACAGCAAGTTCCCTTGCCGGTCTAGGAATGGTAGAACGATGGGTTCGATGACGGTTTGGATGTACCGTGCACTATTCAGTGTCCCCTCGACGATCACCAGTGGTGTACGGCCAGTTTAGGAGATCGCTCCCCACACCATGGTGCCAGGTGTTGGCCCTGTGTGCCTCGGTCGTATGCAGTCCTGATTGTGGCGGTCACCTGCACGGCGCCAAACACGCATACGACCATTATTGGCACCAAGGCAGAAGCGACTCTCATCGCTGAAGACGACACGTCTCCATTCATCCCTTCATTCACGCCTGTCGCGACACCACTGGAGGCGGGCTGCACGATGTTGGGGCGTGAGCGGAAGACGGCCTAACGGTGTGCGGGACCGTAGCCCAGCTTCATGGAGACGGTTGCGAATGGTCCTCGCCGATACCCCAGGAGCAACAGTGTCCCTAATTTGCTGGGAAGTTGCGGTGCGGTCCCCTACTGCACTGCGTAGGATCCTACGATCTTGGCGTGCATCCGTGCGTCACTGCGGTCCGGTCCCAGGTCGACGGGCACGTGCACCTTCCGCCGACCACTGGCGACAACATCGATGTACTGTGGAGACCTCACGCCCCACGTGTTGAGCAATTCGGCGGTACATCCACCCGGCCTCCCGCATGCCCACTATACGCCCTCGCTCAAAGTCCGTCAACTGCACATACGGTTCACGTCCACACTGTCGCGGCATGCTACCAGTGTTAAAGACTGCGATGGAGCTCCGTATGCCACGGCAAACTGGCTGACACTGACGGCGGCGGTGCACAAATGCTGCGCAGCTAGCGCCATTCGACGGCCAACACCGCGGTTCCTGGTGTGTCCGCTGTGCTGTGCGTGTGATCATTGCTTGTACAGCCCTCTCGCAGTGTCCGGAGCAAGTATGGTGGGTCTGACACACCGGTGTCAATGTGTTCTTTTTTCCATTTCCAGGAGTGTAACTTCAGTAAAATGGAAATGACACTCACATCTCCCAAAGAAGTAGCATCCACCACAAAATCCTTAAAATCTAAGTATTCCAGTGGGTATGATAACATATCAACAAATTTAATCAAAGAGTGCTCATGTGAGTTTAGTTCTATCTTAAGGTATTTGTGTAAGCAATCTGTTATCAGCAGAACATTTCCAGACTGGCTAAAATATGCTGGAGTTACGCCTCTTTACAAGAAGGAGGATAAAGAGATACCATCAAACTATTGACCAATTTCACTTCTTGTGGCTTTCTGAGAGATATTTGAAAAGGTTGTGTTCAAGCGTCTCCTTAAGCATCTGACTGCAAATAATATATTGTCCTAGTTACAGTTTGGATTTCTTAAGGGTTCTGATCTAGAGAAAGCAGTGAGAATATGCTTAATTCATTAGATGATAAGTTAGAGGCTACAGGCATTTTCTGTGACCTGTCGAAAGCCTTTGCATGTGTGAACCGCAGTATTCTCTTAAGTAAATCAGAATATGATGGTGCCACCGGCAGTGCTGCAAAATGGTTTGAGTCTTATCTGTCTAACAAGAAACAAAAGGTGTCGTTGCAAAATACCTGTGCAGTAAGTAGTCTGTCTTCATCTGACTGGGAATTAGTTACATGTGGTGTCCTCGTTCTCCAATACTCTTCCGTTTGCAAAGACAGGTGGTGCAAGGTATAGAAACAAATTACTTCAGTTGATCTTTCATTCAATGTATTGTTTGTGATTGTAAGTTGAATGTAATAAATGTTACAAAGCCTTCAAATCCCACTACTCATTCTGAAACACCCAATAGTTGACAAAAAAAATAACACAATTTGTGATTACCAATGACATCAGCAACTGGCTGGATGAGCAGATAACATCACAAGTTTATGTATTTACAATTCGTAGCAGAATATGGATCTGACGGTTTATTGAGTAGGGTATCGAACAATTCAAAATGTGCTTCTCAGTTTGTTACATTACATGTCCAAAAAACTAGGAACAAACTATAGAATCTGTGTCTGTGTTGAAGGTGATTGCTGAGCTGCGCCGCTTTGACGGAGACAAGAACCGAGCGACGGCTTCTCTCATCGCCAAGTCGACGAGATTCGTGTGACTCACGAGCAGCCGAGACAGACAGAGAGGGCCGACCGCGTCCCTCCGTGCAGAGGTTGCTGCCGCTTTCTGTGCTCCTCCCCCTCTGTTACCTCTTCTTCCTGCGCTCCTGTCACTCCGCAAACTTCCGACTGCAGCGTAAACACCTCGGCACGGTGGAAAAGTTCGACCGTGGCACGCGTCTGAGTGGGTGGGGATTTGCAGTTTTGTGTTTCCACTCAGTTACCAGTGACTGTGGGTCCTGTGTGGGGATGGAGTGGTAACTGGCTTTATTCCTAGTAGAGAAAGTGTGATCTCTCGTCTCAGTCCACACGTGCACTCAGGTAAGAAGGAAAGGGCTATTGCCCCTCACACATATACTTCAGTCTTGCGCAGTTCCACATACTTCCTACGTTTCTTTATACATTAGCTACCATCCTTTGAAGTGATCATCAGTTGTATCATTACTTTATTTCTACAGATGGCCGCGGTAGAATTTTGTAAGTGGTATTGGTGGCTGGGCATTGATGGATGTTAGGTCCGATTGTTCCACATGGCTCGTGCAAAAAAGAAGAGGTTTCAGTTTTATATGTAACAACCAAAATACCATAGTTGATACAGTTTTGTTTAGTTATTTACATGTTTCGTAGGTTGTAATCTTGATCTCTTGCTGTGACATGGAGTGGGCCAGTTTTACAATTATAGTACTCCTACACAGTGAAGAATATGAAAACATACTGGCTATGTAGAGGATTGCCTTAAGTGTTATTTCTTCTTCTCCTCCTCCTCCTCCTTTCTCTTCTTCACTTTATGTATCAGGCAAACTGTCTGTTACAGTACACCCTCTCTTGTATGGTCATCCTAGATGCTTTCTTCCAGTGCATTTATAATTGAGAGCTTTACCTGGAGTCTTTCTCCACCAATACTGTATGCATATTCCTTCCATTTTCTCCAATTTTCTTCTATTTTTTCATTTAGGTTATATATTCCTAAATCTTCTGTATATCCTTATTCCTTTTGCACTTGTATGTACTTCCTTGGTGTCTTATCATCATCATCCATCCTTCACTTCCAAAGTAAGGATTGGTTGGCACTGCTGTGGTTTTATAAAACTTCAGCTGAGTTTGTCTCCTGGCTTTACTCTGCAATTCTTTTTTACAATTGTTCCATATGTAAAAGTAAATTTATTTTATTTTCTGTTCACATTATGCTTTTGTTCCTATGTGATGCCACATGCTAGATATTAAAAATATTTAACTTCGTTACTCTATACTACCTTTGATCTTACAGTCTGTGTGCCCTGACACACCATGACTTTCGCCCACCTAAAGACAGTTCAGAAATTTATTCTGAAGCTATCTGCTAGAATTATGGACTCCCATCTGACAGTCGTCTTAATTTTCTACAATCAGTGTTAGGTCATGTGCATATAGGATTGCATTCAGTTTAATGTCATCATCTAAAAATACTCCTCTTTTTATTCACCATTTTTCATCAATTGATCACTTCATGTATGTATACAGATCTCTCTCCTGAGAGTCGTCAGGCATATTTTCTCTGGTGTTTCAGCAGAGAGTTGCAGTTTTGTTTTTGTGTTGTGTAGCTGGGCTCAGCCCAAACAAGTAGTGCTCATCACATCTTCCATCTGACACCCAGTGTCTACTGAAAGCATCAGTTTGTTTCCTGTTTCAAACAAAACCGTTTTTAAAGCAGATTTTTACATACTCGTTCGGTAGAGCAGTCCCAGATCAGTCTAGTGCAATATCAGTTTTATCTGTAGATATTAACAGTGACAGTGAAACATGAAGAATAACCAGCTTTCTAGCAGTGGCAACACCACCTTGGCCAGTACTGACCGCTACCGCCAAGCGTGTGCCACTTCCGAGTTGCTGCTGGATCTCTGTTTATTCTTTGTGTTTTACCGTCCCTGTTAATATATATCGATGAAATGAATATCAGACAAGACTAATTTGGGAGCACTGTATTGGATGCACGTGTAAAATTATGAGTTAAAAATGATTTTATTTGTAATAGGAAACAAACTGATGCAGTATGTTGATACTTTGTGTCACATGAAAGCCATGGGAGCAGTAATTATTTGCTTATACGGATATGGTGTGTGTTCTTTCGGACATGTTGATGACCTGCAGCTGTCTGGAACAAAATTAGAATTATATATTAATACCTTCAGCTGCTGATGGGCGTTGATATATGTCAATGGTGACAGGTAAAAATGTGTGCCCTGACTGGTACTCGAACCCGGGATCTCCTGCTTACATGGCAGACACTCTATCCATCTGAGCCACCAAGGGCACAGTGCGACTGCAGGGACTATCTCGCGCACGTCTCCCGCGAGACCCACATTCTCACCTTATATGTCCACACACTACATTCTTAGTGTCCCTACCCAACACACTCATTACTCGTGGAAGACATTCTTACCAAGTCCCATAAGAGTTTGGGTAATATATGTGCATCCGGATATAGTATACAGCTCTGGCAATACCGGCCATGACCTCCTTCTCCTGTGCGGATGCACACATATTACCCGAACTCTTACGGGACTTGGTAAGAATGTCTTCCACGAGTAAGAAGTGTGTTGGGTAGGGACACTACGAATGTAGTGTGTGGACGTATAAGGTGAGAATGTGGGTCTCAAGGGAGGCGTGTGAGAGAGAGTCCCTGCAGCCACACTAGCCTCTGTGCCCTCAGTGGCTCAGATGGACAGAGCATCTGCCATGTAAGCAGGAGATCCCGGGTTCGAGTCCCGGCCGGGGCACACATTTTCACCTGTCCCCGTTGATATATATCAGCGCCCATCAGCAGCTGAAGGTATTAATATATAATTCTAATTTAGTAACTATTTAGGCTAATTCCAGCATCACACTGCAAAAACTAAATTGCAATCATCTTCCGAGACACACAGAAAATGCTCCTGGTGACCCTGAGGAGACATACCCATTATATTCCAGCTTGTCCTATGCCTTTGTGCGAGCTCATTGGTTTTGTGGTTATGTTCCCATGTCACACACACAAGCTAACTCCAAGAGGCTTATACCTCTAGGGTTGTTCCAAAATCACTGACAGAAAACATATTCCTGGAGTGTGGTATGAAACTACTAAGTGTGTCATTGTGATTCTTGAGGCTAACTCAGATTGGTAAATACATTCCCCAAGATACGTTTATTTCTATTACCCTTTTTAAAGATTACTTTGACTTTTGGCCACTCTTTTGGTACCTTCACACTTCCGCAGTACCTATTAAAAATGTGAAGAAGCCGCTTATGTTGGAATAACCCTCCATATTTACATACTTCCATATTAATACCATCTAAACTACTGATTTTTCTACTCTTTGCAGCTTTTAGAAGCTCCATCAATCCTCTCGTTTCAGTAACATTCAGGTTTTTTTGTATCATTTAGTTCAGATAATTCTGAATTACACTACCATCACACCACATTTTTTGTAATGATCCATCTAGTCCTTCTCTCCTATATTATTGACACACGTATGATCCGTTTCCTGTCTGTTGTGTGCTTTCATTGCTTTGTAAGCAAACATTTGTCTACCATGAAAATTGTGTTTTATGTTGCTAATAAGCATATCCATTATTGTGCATGTGAACATGTGCTTTCCAAATTGTGCAGTTTGCGTTGTATTAAATCTCTTCCGAGATTCCATTCCAAACTAAACTCGCTTAATGCCTCCTTGCTGGAATCTCACTCTTTCCCTTGATTTCCATTTGAATTTAAAGCTTTTTTTATGCACTAATGATAACAATGATTAACATTCATCTGTTTATTATTATACGCACATGACACTTATATGAACTCTGCTCAGTACGTTAGAGTTTACAGAACAGCTTAAAGAAAAATCATTGTATTAAAATTGCTTTTCATCGGAGGTACAGTACTTAAACACAGTCATACTCACAATTACTTTCTCTCAGATTGTTATTTCTGTAGAGCTTCCAGCCAATCACTCGGCAGTGTCCTGCAGCATTGCCCAAACTCGTCTGACGAGTGTCACTAGATCCTTGCCACTGCCCTGTGACTCATAAGAAACTCAGGAACTCATAAAATAACGGGATTGACATTAGTAGCAATGTATTGTGGATGACAACATATTGAGAGTATGGAGATGGACATGTGCACACTTTTTAGGAACGGCGCTAAGGCTTTGTATCTCTCTCTCTCTCTCTCTCTCTCTCTCTCTCTCTCTCTCTCTCTCTCTCATTCAATCAATCCCTCTCCCTCTTTTTCCCCCTCTCCCCCCCCCCTTTCCCTCTAAAAGAAACAGCCCCCCCCCCCACACACACACACCCATTTAGAAATTCTTCTATGGAGTAGAAGTTGTCAAGCGGATATGATTTCAGTTTGTGTTTAAAGTTAGTTTTGTAAACTTTTAGACTGTTTTACATCTCAGCGAAGGTGATCTTTCCAAAGTAGTAGGCTTGCTGAATATCTCACTCATTTCTGTGCCACACGATGGCCGCATTAAGGCTAATGGAAGTCACTGAAGATTTTCTATTAAGCTTGATTATAATACTTGTTTCACCAGTGAAGAAGACTATTTCTGCTGCTTCGATATATGCTAGTGAATCATTTATATATAAAGCAAGAACAATACTGAGTCCAATATCAGTCCTTGTGGTACAGCTGTGGAGATTATTCCACAGTCAAAAGATGCAGTTTTTGTTGCTTCCTCTTCCTGCATTTCCTAAAGTAACACTCGGCTTCCTTTTAGTTCATTAGCATGATAGTCACCAATAACATCTCTGATACCAAAAATATTTGAATACTCTTAGGAGAATCTGGTATGCTTCAGCCAGCACAAAATGTGTGTCCCCATTATGTACTAAACCTGTGTCGCACACTGCTCCTGTGCTAGTACAACTCCGTTGTGAAACCATCACTTATTGTTCATAACAAAGATTAAAACTTTTCATGTTGCAGTTAGGTGGAGGGTCTTTGGGAGTAATTGGCACTCTTGTGCACTTCGTATTTCCAACATTTGGTTCTATTTCAACTCATCCTCTCCACATTACTATTATTTTTTTGTTGTTGTTCTTATTGACGGGCTTGCCACAGCTCTCCATGCTAGCCTATCCTGCAAATTCCCCTTCATCTCTGCGTAACTACTGCAACCTACATCCATCTCAGCCTGCTAGCTGTATTCACTCTACAGCTTCCTCTAGTACCTTGGAGGTTTATTTCCTGACACCTCAGCACAAGTCCAATTATTCTGTCCCTCCCTCTGGTCATTGTTCTCCCATGTTCCTTTCCTCGCCCATTTTGCTGATAGGGTACCTCATTTCTTGTCTTATCAGTCTGCATTCTTCTATGTATCATATTTAAAATGCTTCGATTCTCTGATCTTCTGGTCCTGCCACAGTCCACAGTTGTCTTTACTGTGCAAGTGGGAGGCAACAAAATATTTTGGCATTCAGAGGATCGAAGTGTTACTGACGGAGCTTTTGTGAAAAGCTTTCTCCGCAGTGAAAAATGTGCTTGTTTTAAAGGATTACTGTCTCAACACACTTATCGTATCTGTGATGCTCTCACAACTATTTCGGAATATCACGAGACGAGCCGCCTTCTGTTTTTTACTTTTTCGATGTCTTCTGTCAATCTTACCTGGTAAGGATGTCTCTTTAGTGGATTTGTGAGACCTTCAAAATCTCAAAATTTTGTTCCAGTTTAATGCAGTCTTTGGTTTGTCTTCAAAACATCATTTTCTATATCATCATTCAATTCTAAGTTGTTCAAAACTGTAATTCCATTATATTTACTTGTGCTGGATGAACTTACTATTATAGCAGTGTAACACATCCTGTTTTCGTTTTGTAAGTGCACTGTAATTTGCAAGCAAGATGTGTACAGCTCTAAAGTACTTTCGTGTGTGCATTGAATGAGTGGACATGAGAGGAGAGATCAGAATCATTGATGTTGTGTGTATATGTGTAGTAGTGGCTCTTTGGAGGAAGAGCAAACAGAGGTCTCAAGGGATAAAACAGAGGGACAAGTTTTCCCTGTTTTTCTCCGACACCTGCCTGACTGTTACTTGTAAGACTGTGTCTATGGTGTTTTATTATGGGTGTACTTGCCACAGTTGGTCACTAACGTATTTTTCACACTTGATATAAAATAGGTATGGCTAATTGAACAGGTATAATACATTTGGATTGATGGTATGTATTGGGATCTGTCTGCTGAAAAAAAAAGTCAATAATTGTTTGGTGTAATGTGATTTTTGACTGCTGCCATTGCATAAGTGGATATAGATATTTTAAATGTAATTTTAGAGCATCATGACACACTCAATTTTAATGGTTTAAAAGTCTTTTTTGATGTGCTCAAAGTTTGTGACAGGTACCAAAAAGACAGTTGTGTTATTTTGGATCTCATCTTTAGACAGTTTCTTGGAAGAAATGTTCTTTAATAATGTCAAAGAAAATTCCTTTTTATATTAAAAAAAGAGAGATGTGATTTTAAAACATATGAGGTGGCAACATCAGTTGCTCATTTAGTTTTAGTCAGTGTCCTAGTACATAAATATATCATATCTGAAGAAGGTTTCTTGTAGCTTGATATGTGTCTTATTATTAAGTGAAATTATACAAAAAAATCATTGTCAGTGTTGTGATGAAAAAGTAAGCTGTTGTAATAGGTGCAGAAAGGAGGAAGATACCAAGATAACACTGGACACCATCCGTTGTTAGCGAATGACGTGCTGT
The DNA here is from genome assembly GCF_021461395.2 of Schistocerca americana. Classification (NCBI taxonomy): domain Eukaryota; kingdom Metazoa; phylum Arthropoda; class Insecta; order Orthoptera; family Acrididae; genus Schistocerca; species Schistocerca americana. The sequence goes on along the minus strand of NC_060129.1, from coordinate 174,224,780 downwards.
GTTGCTATATTGTAATATGAAGGCAATTCTTTCTTGGAAAAAACAAAAAAAATAAACATGTGGATGTTTGGTATTGGTATCATTACATGTAACTAGTTGTCATTGATGATATTTGTTGCAAAGCGGCTTCTATTGTCATTGGTGATCCGTTTGTTCACATGTATGTTGCATGGCGGCTTCTATTTTGCTGTGGAAACCTAGAAACTTAAGTCACAAAGCCATTGAGGCCCAGATATTAGTGATAGCCAAGGAATTTGTATCATTTTGTGTTGTTGGTGACCACCAAGTGATCATTTTATGAATGTCGTATGGCCTATGTTGTTACCACAAATTTTACACTATGAAAACCTTGCATGTGTATTATTGGACTTTTAAGTTTTTGCAAGATGATTATTTTATTTTTTATCTGAGAGAGAAATAAATTTTAAAATGACGATTGCATTTTTCCCCTCATGGTGGTACTTGCCGTGTCCCTCTTCCTTTTGATTCCCACTTCTTTCTTTGACTTTTACTTATTTAGTTAAATTTTAACTTTAGATACTACTAAAAAATGTGAACAAAACTTTGACAAGTGTAACTCTGTTTGTATAACAATGTTGATGTGTGCCCTAATACAACTAGACAAATTTGTGGGAGAGGTGGTCGCCACAATTGCCACATTTTATGATTGAAATATAAACATCTAATGACTAAGGTTATTAATGGTGACAGGAAAAAATGCTTTTATTGTATGGCCAAATTTGGAGCTATTTTTTGCCAAATTCAGTGCTATTTTTTACTAGTTTTGGTGCTATTTTAAGTCAATTTTGCTATGTTTGGTGTTACTTTTTTTCCTGTTCTGCATCTTTTTTCCGAGTTCCAGTGCCATTTCTTTACTAATTTCAGTGTTGTTTTTTCCTTGTCTTCTTTTTCTAATTTTGTTGCTATTTCTTTATCAATTTCAATGCTTTTTTGACATATTTGGTGCTATGTTTTGCCAATTTCAATGTTACTTTTGCCGAGTTCAATGATGTTGTTGTTGTTGTTGTTGTTGTTGTTGTGGTCTTCAGTCCTGAGAGTGGTTTGATGCAGCTCTCCATGCTACTCTATCCTGTGCAAGCTTCTTCATCTCCCAGTACCTACTGCAACCTACATCCTTCTGAATCTGCTTAGTGTATTCATCTCTTGGTCTCCCTCTACAATTTTTACCCTCCACACCCCCCCCCCCCCCCTTCCAAGTACTAAATTGGTGATCCCTTGATGCCTCAACACATTTCCTACCAACCGATCCCCTCTTCTAGTCAGGTTGTGCCACAAACTCCTCTTCTCCCCAATTCTATTCAATACCTCCTCATTAGTTATGTGATCTACCCATCTAATCTTCAGCATTCTTCTGTAGCACCACATTTCGAAAGCTTCTATTCTCTTCTTGTCCAAACTATTTATTGTCCATGTTTGAGTTCCATACATGGCTACACTCCATACAAATACTTCCTGGCACTTAAACCTATACTCGATGCTAACAAATTTCTCTTCTTCAGAAATGCGTTCCTTGCCATTGCGGTTTTTTGTTAAATTTGATGTTATTTCTTGCCAAGTTTGGTGTTTCCTTGCCGTATTCGGTGTGTGTTACTTTTTGCCAGTTTTGATGATATTTTTGACATCACATCACAGACTGTTATGCGGGAAATGAAATGTCATTTTAAGATTTGATGTGAACCTCAGTGTTTATGAAAACAGAAGTCAAAATGCAATTTCAGTATTTAATAGCTGTCAGTTACGAATATTGGTGAACTGTTGTCCAGAGATTTATAACATTTTTCATATGGGAAGATGACCAATTTCACAATATTTCTTAAAAAGATTTCTGATTTTGTGTTATTTCTCTAGAAACTTCCAATTTAACCTTATTTTTCATGTTATCATTTTCGTAAAATTTTCCTGTTCCTTGTTATTGACAATGAAATAAATGGTCGCAAGCAGTGACTTTAACTTCAACAGCGCTCAACAGACTCGAGAATTAAGTAGTAATACCCTTAATTATAAAACATCACTATTAGTCCCATAAGCATCACCCAGATACACAAACCCTCATTTAAAAATCTCGTAACACTTTTGCCACAAAAGTATATTTACTCCACGTTTGGAAACAGTTGACTTTACTTTTTTTCCCAGATTATGTTCCAAAAAATAATATTTTTTTAAATTAATAATCAACATCCTATAGTGAACAGTTTTTAAAGCTCAAAATAATGACTTACAAAAATCGCCAATAATAAAATCCCAAGTGTACACATGCAATGGACTTTCACAACGGTTCTGTTAACATAAATCTTGCTGAAGCACAGTGGATGTATTTATCTCGGACCACTGGCGACCACTTGTCACACAACTGATGAACTATCATCACTTTCAGTCTCAAGTGAAGTAATAAAATTCTTCCCCACTTTCTTAGTTGCTAAAATCACTGTCAAATTCATTATCACTATAGCAGTCCTTTTTTTTGTAAGCATTGCCTAAACAGCAACAAAGGACAGCATTTGAAAGCACGCATTTTGTTGTCAAGTATCCGAAGTTGCACACAGTAAAGGCAACATGTAGTGGCAACCACCTCAACCAAAACAGAACAGCAAGGCTACAGATGTAGTACCAGATGCTCTCTGGTGGCCAGCACATGTAACTTTTGGTGCTGAAATGAATAAAATCAGGATTTTATTTTTTTCTAAGGTCTACTCTAAGTTGTCTGAGTACACTCTGTTAAAGTACCAAGCAAATCGCAAGAGAAGTATTACAGATCTATTACGTAAATTGTGTATCTGTTTAAAGGTACTGGCTGTATTAATTCATTGTAGTCATGTGGTCAGCATTCACACATGCAAGCAGGTGCCGGTTCGAATCCCACTCACACTTATATTTTAATCCATATTTTTTTAATCACTGGTCTCATTATTTAATTTATATCACATTTGAGAGGTAATACACACATCAAGAAAAGGTTAGGCATCACCTCAGTTCTAGAACCTGTACAGAAAATTGGAATATAGATCAACATAAACATCATTTCTGCCCTTTTTATTGCTCATGAAAACCACACATTCCATGTTGTACCACCATACAGCGAGACCTTCAGAGGTGGCAGTCCAGGTTGCTGTACACACCGATACCTCTAATACCCAGTAGCACATCCTCTTCCATTGATGCATACGTGTATTCGTTGTGGCATACTATCCACAACAAGCTTATCAAGATACTGTCGGTCCAGATTCCCCCCCTCCCCCTCCCCCTCCCCTTCTCAATGCCGATTCGGCGCAGATGCCTCGGACTGGTTGGTAGGTCACATCGTCCATAAACAGCCCTTTTCAATCAATCCCAGGCATGTTCGATAGCGTTCATGCCTCGAGAACATGCTGGCCACTCTAGTCGAGCGATGTCATTATCCTGAAGGAAGTCATTCACAAGATGTGCACGATGGGGGCACAAATTGTCATCCATGAAGACGAATTCCTCGCCGATATGGTTGCACTATTGGTCAGAGGATGGCATTCATGTATCGTACAGCTGTTACGTCACCTTCCATGACCACCAGTGGGGTACGTCGGCCCCACGTAATGCCACCCCAAAACAGCCGGGAGCCTCCACCTTGCTGCACTAGCTGGACAGTGTGTCTAAGGCGTTCAGCCTGACCGGGCTGCCTCCAAACACGTCTCCAACGATTGTCCGGTTGAAGGCATATGCAACACTCATTGGTGAAGAGAACGTGATGCCAATCCTGAGCGGTCCACTCGGCATGTTGTTGGGTCCATCTGTACCGCGCTGCATGGTGTCGTGGTTGCAAAAATGGACCAGGGACGTTGGGAGTGAAGTTGCGCATCGTGCAGCCTATTGCGCACAGTTTTAGTCCTAACACGACGTCGTGTGGCTGCACGAAAAGCAGTATTCAACATTGGTTGCATTGCTGTCAGGGCTCCTCAGAACCATAATCCATAGGTAGCGGTCAGCCACTGCGGTAGTAACCCATGGGTGGCCTGAATGAGGCATCTCATCGACAGTTCCTGTCTCTCTCTATCTCCTCCACGTCCGGACAACATCGCTTTGGTTCACTTAGAGACACTTCCATTGTTGAGAGCCCTTCCTGGCACAAAGTAACAAAGCGGACATGATCGAACCGCAGTATTGACCATTGAGGCATGGTTGAACTGCAGACAATATGAACCATATACCTCCTTCCTGGTGGAATGTCTGGAACTGATTGGCTGCTGGACCCCCTCCATTTAATAGGAACTGCTCATGCATGGTTGTTAACATCTTTGGGCGGATTTAGTGACATCTCTGAACAATCAAAGCAACCGTGTCTGTGACACAATATCCACAGTAAACGTCTATCTTCAGGAGTTCTGGGAACTGGGGTGATGCAAAACTTTTATTGATGTGTGTATAATGAAAAAAAAAAACCACATGCATTTTATGAAGTTGTAGTGAATTTCATACGTTATTTGACTGTTTACTGTTCGTAAGTGTTTGGAAAGCCCAAGTCAAACCTCAATAAATAATTATGTGAATGGCATTATTCAAAATCAGTCATATAGTAAGTCACAGCATGCCATACCAAAAGAGTAACACAGAATTACTTGTCAGGTGTACTCACGGCATCACACATGTCCGCAGCTCGTGGTCTGGTGGCTGGTGTTGCTGCCTCTGGATCATGGATTAGATTAGATTAGATTAGATTTACTTTCATTGCAATTGACCCGTAGTGAGGAGGTCCTCCAGGATGTGGAACATGTCAGAGAAACAACAATACATGACAAATATTTACAACTAAAACAAATAAGCTGATGTACCATTCCACAGGTCCCAAGTGGAATGATCGTCATTGTTTAATGAACACTATATGAAAGAGTCATTTTACAAATACTAATGCACTGAATTTAAAATTAAAAAGTTTTTTTGTTTATTTATAAGGTAATAAACATGTAATACTTATTTACAATGAACACATTACTGCACTGAAAAGGTGCAGAAGTTAGATTGCACTTACACACGCACACACACACACACACACACGCACACACACACACACACACACACACACACACACACACACACACACACATTTACAGTGAACACATTACTGCACTGAAATTGTGGAGAAGTTATATATATATATACACAAATCAGTTGGTTTTACTGAGAAATTCATCAATGGAGTAGAAGGAGTCCCAGGTTCAATTCCTGGCCCGGTTGGGGATTTTCTCTGCCTGGAGACTGGGTATTTGTGTCATCATAATCATTTGTGGCGGTGCCTAGATTGGACTGTGCACAAAAACTGGACTGTGTAAAACAAGACATCACACATTGCAAGATGTTATCTGTCATACAGACGTGGGAAACATAAATTGAAACTTTTTGCAAATACACGTTTTTTTAATTATTATTTATTATAGTACCTCTCAAATGTCATATAAATTAAATAATGAGAGTAGTGATGAAAAAAATATAGATTAAAATATAAGTGTGAGTGGGATTCGATCCATCGTCTTGCCTACAACCATCTTGCCATGCGTGAATGCTAATCACGTGATCACAATGAACTCTTACGTCCAGCACCTTTGCACAGATAAATGATTTACATAATAGGGGAGTAAAACTTCACTTGTGATTTTCTCAGAATTACCAAAAGTAGTGCACCTTTTCTCAGAATTGCCAGAGTAGTGCACGATACTGCTTTCACATAGTGTTGTTTTAATGCCCTACTAAAGGTGTACAAAGTTTGAAGTGTATCTGTGATCCCGTCGTCGTGGTCTCCCTTTGTGAGTTGTTTGTAGCAACAACATATCCAGTAATATTACTAGTATCTTGGACTAAGGACATCAGAGACATAACTTGTGTCACACTTTGAAAAGAAAATTATATTCGTCTTTGTGCAGAACCACAAACCGTTTTGTCTGGATTCGACTCGGTATCCATTTAAGTTCAAAGTACAATAACGTTGACTTATTTGTTGTCAGATAACTGCCAAAATCCATGGTGTTATTGTCTATCATTCGTGTTTCTCGAAATGCCAAAATTTGAATCTTCTGTTGTTTTAATGTATCTCCCAGCTTATGAAGTTTACTTGGTTGTTAAAGTGTATGTTAAGTGTCGCAAAAAAAAGTATTTGTTTTAGTTTTAAGTTAGCCAGAGGATTCCATCTTCCTCAGTTGAATCGCACTGCATTTTAACCTCCCCTCACCACACCAGAATCCGAAAGACCAGTTACACCAGTAATACCGGCAGTGGATTGACCACCTGGGGCAATATTGTGATTATCAAAATGCTCCATAATGGTTGTACCTAGAATTGGGTTGGGATGAGTAGACTTATTGAGTGAACTCAAAGTATTAAGACTGGAAGGCTTAGTTCCAGAATATAAATTTCAGCCACAGCACCGGTGAACAGATGCCGACCACTTTGACGCTTGCTACAAGACGGATGCAAAGTGGATTTGGTTTTGCTTTGCCTTGCCTTGGTCTGGGACTGCTTATTCTGTATTTGCAGTTGTGCACCATATCTGATGGAGAATGTTCACTATCTGCCACGTGTGACCCGACCAGTACTCTAAGCTTTTCAGACTTTCTAGTTATAAAGCCTTGAAGCCCGGAGATAATACCCTTAATTCAAGGAATAATGTAGGTAGAGAGCTGAAAATTGGCTCACGTGCCTCAAATGACATGGGGTTTTATTGAAACAACAAACGAGTGCAGAACTGTCCAACAGATGGTACTTTACTGCAACACATGAGCGACACTGCATAATAATTGTGTTTAAGATGAAATGTGCTGAGAGAGGCAGTCAGACGCACAAGCGGTTGCAGCATATCTACATCTACATCTACAACAGTGCAGGCTTTTCAAAAAATGGAGGAAAGTGACGTCTAACATGTTATTGACGAACGAGGCCCATTTCACTCTACTAGGGTCTGTCAACACCCAGAACTGCAGATTGTCGGCTACCGTAAATACTAGAAGTGTCGAGGAAACCCCATTACGTGACAAAAAAGTTATGGTGTGATGTAGATTTACCACACAGATCATGATTGGACCCTTTTTCTTCAAGATAATTCACAATAAAGCTTTTTAAACTGCCAGCATGACGAGTGCGAGGTAAGCAATATGTTACAGAATTGCATTGTCCCTAGCCTGGCTGATAAACACCTGCTGGAAGGTAATGACTTTTGTGTGGGGTGGCTCTCCGGCCCATATTGCTAACCGTATGAAAGATCTCTTGCACACATTTGGTGAGGATTGTGTTCTGAGCCACTCCTTCCATCATGGTTGGCCTCACAGACCTCAATCTGCGTGATAACTGGTTGTGGGGTTGCCTGAAGTCTTAAGTTTGCTGCAGTCGTCTGACCTTATTAGGGATGCTAAAAGACATCATCAACAGCAATTTCCCACCATGCCTACTGATATATTGTACAGGGCTGTTCATGACATTGTCCCTCGGCTACAGGTATTGTTGATGAATAATGCCAATGTATTCAGCATATGTTATAAAGAACATTGTCTTTGGTCTGCAGCTCTTGGTCTAGTGGCTAGTGTTGCTGTCTCTGGATCACTGGGTCCCGGGTTCGATTCCGTGCCGGGTTGGAGATTTTCTCTGCCCGGGATCTGAGTGTTTGTGTTGTCCTCATTATTTCGTCATCATTCATGAAACTGGCTGGATTGGACTGTGTAAAGAGTGGGACTTTGTACAAGTGCTGATGACCACACAGCTGAGTGCCCCACAAACCAATCATCACCACCACCATTATTGTTGTGGACTGGCAAGACAGCCAATCCACTGTGACGGGTAGCCGAAAGGCACACGTTTAAGCTCTCGCAGACTGGCGTGAGGTCTGGAACAGTTAAAGGAATTGAGTCTAGCAAAAAAGGTACATAGCTGCTGGAATACTTAACTTTAATCCGTAATTGGTGAACATCGGTCTGACGGTACATGCATCACAAGATAAATAGCAGTTGATAATGGCGCCTTGCTAGGTCGTAGCAAATGACGTAGCTGAAGGCTATGATAGCTATCGTCTCGGCAAATGAGAGCGTATTTTGTCAGTGTAGCATCGCTAGCAAAGTCGGCTGTACAACTGGGGCGAGTGCTAGGAAGTCTCTCTAGACCTGCCGTGTGGCGACACTCGGTCTGCAATCACTGACAGTGGCGACACACGGGTCCGACGTATACTAACGGACCGCGGCCGATTTAAAGGCTACCACCTAGCAAGTGTGGTGTCTGGCGGTGACACCACAATTATCATCATCGTCTCTGTTAAAAATCAGTTATTACCCTTGTTATTGGTTTTGCATCATATGAAGCTGTTGGTCATTTTGCGCAATTTCTTTTGTTTCAACATGGGTGTCAATTTGCACTTCTCTAGCTACATTATTCCATGAAGTGTGTATTTTCAAATCTTGACCGAGTTATGGGTCACCACGTAAATTTTCAGGTTGTTGACAATACTTATTTTCATGTATTTGCTTTACAAAATCATAAATACTTTAAATACAATTTTAACTTCTCTAGCTACATTATTTCATGAAGTATTTAATTTTCAAATGTTAACAGACTTCTGGATCGCCCTGTAAATTTTCAGATTTCGTTGAATGTATTTGCTTTACAATACCATAAGTACATTAAATAGAGTAACATTAATTACCAATCATTTACGCATCTGTGATAAATGGTTTTGTAATAAGAGGTGGTACTATTTAATACATACTGATGTCTAGTGATAGCCAGTACTAAACAAAATAGTTGGTATACTGTTCGACCACCAGGCAGAGAGAGCATACAGGTACTGTCGCTAGTGCACTTGTACCTGCTTGCCACATATGACCCAGTGTTCTATAGTGCAGGGCAGACATGGTGTGGTAGTACTGTTTCAGTATTTTTTGGGTATGTGACGTCTCGATTTGTTACGTATTCTACAAGATGTATTTGAAAAGTGTGAGCCATTTACCTAAAATGGTGGCAACTAAGGGTAAAGATGCATGAATGCAGTTCAATCTATTTACTAAGCCACACAAGCTGCTTCTCACCTCCAGTACCTGTTTTGGTTGTGGCTGAAAGCAAACAACAGTGACTTTGAAAACCACGGCTCTTAGCAGTTGGGAAGTGAGGGCTGTAATTAGATGTCTGTGTGCAAAAGGATCTCCATCTGCTCATATTCATCGCAAGTTGTGGTTAGTCTAATGAGAGAATGGAAGGTTGAGAACAGTGTCAAGCCTTTAAGAATGGTGAAGAGCAGAGTGGGGTGCCCATTGTCCAGGCGTGCAGAATGGTGTCACAGGCAGACCAAAGACTAATCTCACTGATGGCTGTGCTGTGGCTTATGAATTTCCCCATGATAACTACATGGCTGCTCATTAAAACTGAAACACGCTGAAGAATATCCCATAATAACATTTTATTTGCTGTTTGGTATACAGCGCAGTTTAGTAGATGGGATATGTTATTAAATTTGTAGGTAATTTGGGGGGGATGTGCTGTCTAAAATACTGCGTATTTCAAAATGAATATGGTGTAGCAGTTCACGTACTTTTATTTTCTTCGTTTGTAGTCCTCGGTGTCGATGTACTGTGTTGCTACACTAGCTGAAAAATGGGTTGTGGATTCTGACACTAACTACTGTAAATGATGAAGCCAACAGGTGCAGAGTCACATTTCGCAGTACTTTAATTTCACTGTTCACAACCCCTTTACACACATTTATATGGCCAGTGCACTATAGCTTAACTTTCGATAAGTCTCATTAATAGTGTGTAGGCAAACCTCCATGTACTGCTGCAATAGTTTACTATCGAACACCTATGAACAGTAAAAACATAACCACATAATTCACAGTTCTTTCGGAATAATCAGGTATGTATGGGACAGACACTGTCATTGCGTTAACACACGGCCTATTGGTGTAACACTTATTCAACTGTAAAGTCAATGCATTGTTGTCATTTTAACCAACAACAGGTTCCTTGTCGGAAACTCAGCCGTGGACTGACTGTCTCGTGACCAAAATTTGGGACCTTATGTATCATCACAATAATAGGTGCTGAAACTACACATTGTTTGAAGTTTAATTTACAGAAATTACATTTAAAACTTAACTCATTAAATTAACTGAATACATCGAAAAATTGCGTCTTTTTAACAGTTTCTCCTACTGTAAGAGTTATGCCAAATTATTTGCTTAAATCATGAAAGTAACAAATGTCATTGTGCAAACAATACTTTTGACAAAACTGTTAGTTACTTTGGAATTAATTAAGGGCTGGCTTTGCTAACATGTTTTCTAATAGAGCCAAATAGATACTTTAAGATTATTAGTATTTAATCTTCCAAATGTTTATAATTAGTATAGAATTTATATTTGTTTATATGTCAACAATATAATTCAAGTTATGAAACAGTTACTGGTTTTGGCCTATAACAATGTATACTAACTGGGCATAGACAAAAAAAATTAAAAAATTAATTACAAGCGTAAATCTAAGCACAAAATTAGTTTTGGTGTGAAGAGGGTAATCCCAAAAGTAAGGTCTTCTTATATGTTTATAAGTACAGAACTCTGTTTGTGTGGCAGTTGGTCACACTGTTATGAAGAGTGCTTCACGCGCTGTGTGTAAACATGCGCACGCCGCGCGGAGGCGCTCATAGAGATGGGCAAACTGAAACACGTAAATGTTTCGAAACAAATGAAACAGTACAATGTAATGTTTCGATACGGTGTTTCGAAACAGTTTGTGTTTTGTAATCTAATAAACCTACACATTTAATCATCTTGAATGTCTACTGTATAAGTATGTCCATATAAACACAAATGAGGTGCGAGAGCGCTAATCATATCGCAGAAAGTATGAAACTATCACTTAGGCGTCTTGGCAGTTTCGTGTTTCCTGCAGCAAATGCGCTGCTTTCGTGTCGTGTGACTTTCATACTTTCCAATTGGCTGAGGACAGCCATAGCTGGAGACAGAAGAACCACCACGAACGGATCTGGAGGTGGGAGCAAACTGCAGAAACAACGGATATGCTACTGGGATTCCCACATTCCGTTAGTATGGGTAATACACTCATCCTGCTAATTTCCATGCACACAAAGGGAATCATTGAGGATAATAGGCACAGTGACTATAGACTCACAAATAACGCCAAATAATTCGAATAAATAACAAAATACAACAGAAAAAAATTTTGTCTTTCAAGGTGTTTCGAACCTTTACTATAAATTTACGATGCTTCCCGTTCACCATTACACTATCAGTGATTCGTCAAACAGATTGCTTGCAATTATACCTACATTAAATTTATGTACATGTCTAATAACTGTCACTCTACGCCTTTTTTTTATTTAAAATGTTGTAGTCTTACTTGCGTTTCTTAATATGATTACTGTACATGCGTATGTTATAAAAAAAAGTGTAATTTAACTGAATGATTTTCACATATTTATTATTTTGAATATGAATAGTATGCGTTGTTTTATTGTTTGGTTAGTGTTTATAAAGCAGATGTAACGCCATTTCGGAATAGGACAGTCAGTTACAAACGAAGCTTTATTTTCGGATATCTTAAGCTTCATGCTATTGTCTGTCAAAAAGACTTCGACGCTCTTGAAAGTGTTCCATGAAGTGGTATGTTGTGTTTCAGTACCTGTGCCGAGCCCGAATCTCGTCCGACACAGAGCGGAATGAAACATCATTGTTTCGATACAATTAGTCCGTTCCAAGCACAGGTGGACTGAAACAGCCTTATTTTGAAACAACGATACAGTTTCTGTGTCTGGCTCGAGATCGAATGTGGTCCGGTTATCCGAGACAGGGGCGGAATGAAACACCACTGTTTCGAAACAGTGAACCACAGCCGTTCCGAAACACTGAAACAGTTCCACGTATCGATACACTGTATCGAAACATAGAAACAGTGGCCAAGTCTAGACGCTCAGTCTTGGCTTGGCAGCCGTTGAGAATGGAGCTTTGGTTGGGTGCCAAGTGCTACTTACGCGCAGTTATTCAGTTTTTGAACGCAAAGGGCACTGCGCCGAGTGAAATCCGTCGCTAATTGACGGAAGTGTATGGTGAGTCGTGGATGGATGTCAAAAATGTTCGTAAGTGGTGTAGAGAGTTTGCAGCTGGTCGGACCGAAATTCACGACGAACAAAGGAGCGGGAGACCGTCAATTTCTGAGGCGACAGTGTTGAAGGTTGAGCAAAGCATGCACGAAGATCGGCGGATCACCCTGTATAATCTCTGCACGTTGTTTCCTGACGTTTCCCCAAGCACCGCTCACAGAATTTTATCGGAAACACTGAACTACCGGAAGGTACGCGCAAGATGGGTGCCACGCATGCTGACTGAGGACCAAATGCGGCAACGAGTTGATGCTTCCTGCACATTTCTTCACCGCCATGCAGCTGAACGGGACAACTTTATGGACCCGATTGTCACGGACGACGAAAACATTTGGCCGGAAAGCGATTCAGCTCCGACGGCGAGGTGGAAGAAGAGGTTCATAACTTTCTGAACAGCATGGCGGCGAACTGGTATGACATGGGCGTACAAAAACTGCCACAGTGTCTACAAAAATGTATCGACAGAAATGGTGATTGTAGAAAAATAGCTAAATGTTCAAGCTGTAAACTGATGTAAACCATTGTGGAAATAAAAAGGTCGATGTACTTATACAGGGAGCGAAAGGCTATTTACAATTTGTACAGAAACCAGATGGCAGTTATAAGAGTCGAGGGACATGAAAGGGAAGCAGTGGTTGGGAACGGAGTAAGACAGGGTTGTAGCCTCTCCCCGATGTTATTCAATCTGTATATTGAGCAAGCAGTAAAGGAAACAAAAGAAAAATTCGGTGTAGGTATTAAAATCCATGGAGAAGAAATAAAAACTTTGAGGTTCGCCGATGACATTGTAATTCTGTCAGAGACAGCAAAGGACTTGGAAGAGCAGTTGAACGGAATGGATGGTGTCTTGAAGGGAGGATATAAGATGAACATCAACAAAATTAAAACGAGCATAATGGAATGTAGTCGAAATAAGTCGGGTGATGCTGAGGGAATTAGATTAGGAAGTGAGACACTTAAAGTAGTAAAGGAGTTTTGCTATTTGGGGAGCAAAATAACTGATGATGGTCGAAGTAGAGGATATAAAATGTAGGCTGGCAATGGCAAGGAAAGCGTTTCTGAAGAAGAGAAATTTGTTAACATCTAGTATAGATTTAAGTGTCTGGAAGTCATTTCTGAAAGTATTTGTATGGAGTGTAGTAGCTATGTATGGAAGTGAAACATGGACGGTAAATAGTTTGGACAAGAATAGAATAGAAGCTTTCGAAATGTGGTGCTACAGAAGAATGCTGAAGATTAGATGGGTAGATCACATAACTAATGAGGAAGTATTGAATAGGATTGGGGAGAAGAGAAATTTGTGGCACATCTTGACTAGAAGAAGGGATCGGTTGGTAGGACATGTTCTGAGGCATCAAGGGATCACCAATTTAGTATTGGAGGGCAGTGTGGAGGGTAAAAATCGTAGGGGGAGACCAAGAGATGAATATACTAAGCAGATTCAGAAGGATGTAGGCTGCAGTAGGTACTGGGAGATGAAGAAGCTTGCACAGAATAGAGTAGCATGGAGAGCTGCATCAAACCAGTCTCGGGACTGAAGACGACAACAACAACATGTACTTATAAAAAAATAGGAGACCTTACTTTCGGGATTACCCTCATATGAGGGCCAACCTTTCTCTTTTATGAAAATGCAGATTATATTCGCGTATTCTAATGGTAAATAGTTAAAAGTAACAAAACGAATTTAGGGAGGCAGGTGGCAAAGCAAGAGGGGAATTAAAATTATCCCAGCGTGCTTCGTCAAAATAGGAGTTTTAAGGCTTTCGTATCATTTATTACATTCCACTTAAAATTGTAAATAATACGTCTAATGAAAGAGAAACTAAAATGGTTTTTCTTACAAGTGTGCAATGGGAGTACCATTTGTCTCACAGCACACACAGTCGATAAGTGAGTTCTCCCCAACCCTTCATCAGTGTGTCTGAAGTAATTGTTGCAACTGCTTCAAAGCTGTTTCTTTAGTGAGATAGATCAGTCAGTAGTGAAGGCACGTACACATGATCCTTTGTGAACCTCCAAAGGTAAAAATTGCACAGTATCTGTTCTCGTGAACTTGGAGACCGTGCAAGACCAGCTGCGTCAGCCAATCCAGCAGTGGGGTACACTGTCATTTAAACAATGGTGCACTCAGTTATACCAGTGATTCAGTGCACCATCTTGCTGCCAAATAAAGTTCTGGGGTTCAGCTTCTTCCAGTCGAGGAACAAATCATATTTCAACCACACTGAGCGTAAAAACATAAGTTACAGTTGCTTCACCAATAAAGAAAGGCCTATAAACTTTCCACTGGGTTGTGGCACCAAAAAAAAAATAAAGAAATAAATTCAGTGTGAGTGAGTCCGCTGCAACTGTACCATATTGTGGGAATTTTGTGACCCTCAGATGCACAAAAAAAAATTGAGTCTCGTTGCAGCTGTACCATGTTGTGGGGATTTGGTGACCCCCAGATGCACACATGTTGTGTGGTCACATTTCCAGTTATGTGAAATGTTGATTTATCTCTGAATGTAGCACTATCCAGAAATTCTTCGCTGTGCAGCAACATTTCGTTTGAAAAGTTGGCACTAAAGTGTAGTCTGTAGGCTTTGGAGCAGTGGAAGTTAACCTGGTCCCTCCTGCCCGTCAGTGGGTGCTCAAGCATTCGTGGTGAGTGGGAGGTGGTAGGGATTTTAAAAACATTTTCGTTAGTTTTTCAAAAAAATTGATGTAAAGTACTTGGTAAGTATTTGTTGTTATATGCTTCAACTTGCTGTAGCTCTGCTTTATAAGTTCTGTAAAGTAAAGTTACTTTCTTACTTAGTAAATCACCATTACTGGAGAACCAGCAGTCATTTGGAAACTTCCTCTACTAACAGAGACACAATAGCAGGCATTAGGTAAATGCTTTAGATCTTGTAGCAACTGCAAACAATAATGATGTAGTTGTAAGCATCCCCTTAAAAGTGTCCACACAGATGTCACTGGAAGTGCTAACATCTGACGGCCCCTCCTAACAGGTTTCTTTGGGCTGTTCTTCAAAGACTCTGTCGGATGTTTAACACATTCTTTCTTCAATTACTCTTGATCATCCCATACTCTTTCCTTTGCAAATCCCCTGTGCACAGGTATTTGAACAAAACTGTTGAGTTGCGCTTTCACTTGATGTATTATTCATAACTGTAAGTTGAAAGTAATAAATGCTACCAAGCCTTAAAACCCCAATATTCATTCTGAAACAGCTGGTATTGTACACAGGACTGTCACCAACAATAGCTCTAAACCAGGTGGACATTGAGTCAAACTGAGCTTGGATGATGTAAGGGAACATTATTCTGCTTTACCCGCTGCAGTATCTTGCCAAAAGATGTCACAGAGACTTTGAAAATATGGTGCAGCCACCAACCTTAAAATATCAGAAATGTAATGCTTGCAGTGAAAAATACCACTTATACAAACCAGAGGTGAGCATCTTTTGTACCCCTACCATCATGGCAGTTGCTGGACCTCACACACTGGGAACATTCATTCTCCATGTACGCACTATACATGGATATGAGATGTGTGTATAAAATAATGGGGCTTTTGCTGCTAAACATTGTATTTCAAAAACATACATATTTAGTTAGTGTTGCCCACAATGTACTCCCCTTCTCTATCCCTACAACGCTCCATGTGTATTTTCCATTGATGGAAACGATACTGGAAGTCTTCCCCTGTGAGTTCCTTGATGACACGTGCCATTTTTTCTTTCACTGCTTCAACGAACTAAAATCTTGCTTCTTTCAATGCATATTTGACCTTGGGGAATAGATAGGTCACATGGTGCTAGGCTAGGTCAGGTGAGTAATGTTGATGGTCTAAGACTGGAATTGTTGCAGTTCACTAGAAACCTCTTAACAGACAATGCCTTATGAGCCGGTGCGTTGTCTCGATGCACAACCCATGATTTTTAGCTTCAGGAACCCAGTGAAGATATGCATAATTACATGAATATTGAAAAAAATCATCATTGCTTTTAATCTTGATTTGTTCATTCGAGCTTTTCTCGCTTTTGGTGAAGCTAAGCCCTTCCACAGCATGGACTGTCACTTAGTTTCTGGATCATAAGTGAGAAAGAAAGATTTGTCACACATTGTTACTCGTTCCAAGAACTCAGGTTCATTTTCAGTTGTATTCAAACTGTCAGGCTTCTTTTTGTATGATTGTGAGAATTTTTGGCATCATTTTCACCCGAACATTATTCTTATCTTAAATTGGTTATGTGAAATTTGCATTGACAGTCAGATCGAATCAGATTACCAACTTTTCCAATATTTTCATATGTTTTTCATGTTGAAGTGCGTCCCAGGTGCCAGTCATCTTCAGCATCTTCTGGCCATCCTGGAAACACTTGAAAACTCGCGTACGTCACAAACAGTCTTCGCTATACAATTAATTCGTTTAGTAACAGATTTCAGTAGACGTTTTTGCAAGTTTCACGTGAAACTTCACAACAGTTCATCGCTGTATAATGACACTTATTTTTTTGTCAAAAGAGAGTAACAGCTCTTTACACAAACCGAGGCTACGACCGCACTCATCTGCCTACGGACACCAGAAATGCTGCATTTGACTGAGAAGGCTGCACGCTTCACAGCTGTTGGTCGTTCATTGTTGGAACACACATACTTGTGTGTGACAGTATCAGTCCCATTATTTTATAGCCACACCCAGTATGTCTGAGGTGATGCTGCATGTGAAATTTGTCTGAGAAGATGGTGCGGCACCAACCGTGTCCAGTACTGTTGTCAGCCACTCCACTTTCGAAGCTGGTCTTTGTGCTATAGTCCCTGCTACTCCAGACGCTGATGCACCGACTCTGTAGATACTTGCCTTGCTGAAAACAAGACCTTTTCACAACTTAAGCTACACGATGTGGCTGTACATTCCTGTACTAACGAGGAAACGGTGTGTCTGTAAGGTCAGGCACTAGTTACAAGGGGTCAATGAGATTCTACACAGAATTTAATATGGCACTCTTAAACATATTGAATCCACTGTACAACACATTTTAGCTTTCTGTGTGCCGTATGGATAATATAACGGTTTTTCAGTTGTCATTGTTAAAGGGTTTGCAAATAAAAATTTCGTATCACACACCATTTTCCAAATGTAGGGGTTCTATGAGGGGGTTGGAAAAAAAAAACCACCTGAAATATCATTGCCAGGGGCTGAGCTTGTGTAGTGCACATTTCTGCCACTAGGTGTGTAAAGCGCAACTCATTGCCAGTTCAGTGCCGGCCGTGTTGTTGACCTGGCTAGTTCTGTTCACCTGCAGTGATTGTTTTCGCTAGCACTGTTCTGTGCTTGTTTCGTTTTTTATGATGGCAAGTTTCAGTGAATAACATGCAGGTGTGAAATTTTGTTTCCTATTCAGTAAAAATGGTGCTGAAACTGTTTTAATGTTGAAAACAGCTTACCAAGATGGCGGCATGGGAAAAACTCAAATATACGAGTGGTTTGTTTGATTTAAAAATGGCGATATGTTAATTGATGACAAACCTTGTCCTGGATGTCCATCAACTGCTTGAATTGACGAAAATATTGAAAAAAATTGGGAGCTTGTGCTCACAGATTGTTGACAGACAATTGATCAACTGTCAGGGATTAGTGGGTGATCATGGAGCTCAGTTCAGTGAATTTTAACGGAAGATTTGGGAATGAAAAGGGTTGCTGCCAAGTTTGTTCATCGGGTTCTGACTGACAATCGAAAGGAATGTCGTGCATTAAAACAACAGCTTGACTCTGTTCCAGATTTTCTGTCAATGGTCATTACTGGTGACAAGTCATACTGCTATGGTTACGATCCGTATACAAAGCAACATTCACCCCATCCAAAAACGTGTTGTCAAGTCAAATCAGACATCAACACAATCTTGATTTGTTTTTTTTGATGAAAAGGGCATAGCTCATTCAGAGTTTGTTCCCCCACATCAAACCATCAATCAAACCTTTTATTCGGAAGTTTTAAGAATACTGCACATCAGTGTTCAGAAGAAAAGACCTGATTTGTGGCAGACAGGACAGTGGTTCTTCCATCACGACAACGCACGTGCACACACAGCCGTCTCTGTTAGGACAGTTTTTGGCTAAAAATGGCACGGTTCCGCTGCCCCGCACACCTTACGTGCCTGACCTGTCTACAGGTGACCTTTTCTTATTTCCGCACACGAAAGGACGCTAATTTGACAACACTGAAGAAGTCAAGGAAAAACATGAGGGAGGAGCTGTCAGCCATTTCTAAAGATTATTGCAAAAAAGTGTTCTGAATGGTGCAAGCACAGTTTGGAAAATGTATTAGTTGTAATGTAGAGTATTCTGAAGGGGATAGGGCTGTTTTGTAAAAGTTTGAAAATATGAATATAGCTTTTAAAAAATAATTCCAGTTTTGTTTTTGAGTACCCTCTCATACTGTTTATGAGAAATACATAATTTTTAAACTCTGGAAAGGCCCAAGGACAAGTTTAGAAGGCTATTTTTCTGTTGGTTTCTTTTGTATTAATGTTCTGCAGTGTCTCTAAGGACCAACAATAATCTGCTAACATGCCATAGTTCCACTGCCTCTCAAAACACTTTTGTATTGCTCCTATGTCCTGGTAAAACTTGCGCATGTTCGTCATTTGTAGGCCCCCAAGTTCATAGGGAAAAGAGTCAGGATGGAAATCAAGGAAATGTAACTTTGGTGATGTGACACTTCGTATGCAGGAAACAGCTTATCATGTTATTCACAATCTCTTTATAGTCATCATATTTCTGATTTCCACACTAACTTGAAGGCACTCCATGTATCCTTTGAAATCTCACTTAATTAATTGGTGAAGTCTGTATGTTGCATAAGCTGTCTTTTTTTGTGGGCCAATAAATACTCCCTGTTTAATCTTTGCACTGCTAATGTTGGGAAACGTAGTCTTCAGATGTGTAAAAACTTTGCCTTCTCTGTCCATTGCTTTTACAAAGCTATTCATTAACCCCATTGTAATATTCAGAGGTGTGAGATATACCTACATCTTCAGAGTTTACTGACAGCTCATACAACACCTCAATTTATCTGAAATGGAGGCATTTCGCTTAGGCCTCTCTCTACATATGTAATGTTCTTTGTTGTTGGGACTGGTCCACTTGCAGAGAAAGCAGCAACATTTTATGTAACCTGGTTGCCCACCAGTCAATAGCTCTATTACTTTCAGATCTGAACACAGTTTCCAAAAGTATCTTTCTTCTTAACCAAGTATCCAACTGGAACTGAGGGGTATTTAAATTAAACTATGCGTATATGGTTGCGGACAGCTTTTTACTCTCAAAGATCTATGATGTACACTGGTGAGCCAGAACATTGTGACAAGCTACCTAATAGCCAGTATTTCCACGGTTGGTGCAGATAAAAGCAGCAGTGCGTCATGGTATGGAAGCAGTGAGGCCTGGCAGGTTGCTGGAGGAAGTCGGTACCACTTCCGCACACACAAGTCACCTAATTCTCGTAAATTCTGGGGAGAGAGGTAATGAGGTCTGTTGCCACATTCAGTGACATCCCAAATGTGTTCCATTGGGTTCAGTTCTGGCGAGTTAGGGTCCCAGCACACCAACTGGATCTCGCCAGCGTTCCTCGAACAGCTCGATCACACTCCTGGCCTTGTGACACTGTGCATTATCTTATTGAAAAATGCCACTGCCATCGGGAAACATGATCGCCACGGAGGGATATACGTGGTCTGCAACCAGTGTACGATTCTCCTCGGCTGTTGTGGTGCCTTGCACAGCTCCACTGGACCCACAGATGCCCACACGAGTGTTCCCCAGAGCATAAAGGAGCCGCCAACAGCTTGTCTCCATCCTGCAGTACAGGTACGGATGAGCTGCTCCCGTGGAAGATGACTGGCCTTTCCATCAGCATGATGATGAAGATATCGGGATTCATCAGACAGTGAAATGCTCTGCCACAGCACCAATGTGTAGTGCTGACGGTCGGCTGCCCATTTCAGTTGTAGTTTCTGATATCATGATGTTAATATTGGCACATGCACAGGTCGTCGGCTGTCGAGGCTCGTCATTAGGAGTATTTGGTGCACCGTGTGTTCATACACAGTTGTTCGCTGCCCAACAGTAAAAGTCTGACGTTAGTTCTGCCACAGTTTGCTGCCTGTCTTGGTTTACCAGTCTGTTCAGCTTGCAACGTCCGACATCTGTAAAGAATGGTGGTTTCACCACATGTTGAAGACACTCACCACAGCATCCCTCGAACACCCAGCAAGTCCTGCATTTTCTGAAATGTTCACGGCGAGCCCCCGGGCCGTCGTAATCTGCCCTCGATCAAACTCAGATAGATCGCACCCCTTCACTATTCTACACACGGCAGCAAACTCATTGACACTGGATGCACCGTGCATGTGTCTGACCAGCAGGCATTGTTCACCAACTGACACTGTTATCACCTGGATGAGTTTATATCAATAGTTGATCAGTGCTTATAATGTTCTGGCTGATCAATGTATATATGCAGACTCAATCAACGAGTAGAAAATTTGTATCAACGCCAACATTCAAACCTGGTTCCTGTGCTCACTAGGTAGACGTGATAACAACTACACCAACACATCATGCCAATTTGATGTTTGCACAGCAACTCGTGCTTTTGCAGTTTTAACAGCCACCCTTGCATTTACATAGTTCTTACAGAAAAGCTAGAGTGCATTGAAAATACTTACCAACACAAAGAGCAGAGAATGATAGATGTCAGGCGATTTTCAGACTACTATGTACAAGATGGAGATGATTTGTTTTCCCACACAGTTGCAGGTGGTGATGTGCAGATATCTTACCGGGGCTCCACAGACATCAAACAGTGAGCGCAGCAGACCTGCGAATAGTGACAACTGTACATCTTCCTCCATCACAGAACAGGGAAGGTGGAGGGAGAGACGTGTGCATGTGCAGACTTCACGAGTCAAGACTTTTTATTCACCATCGATCATTTTACAACGAAATAGGCTTTGTCATAGGATGTAGTAATACACTGCTGGCCACCGTAAATGCAACACCAAGAAAGACAAGAGGTAGCACAACAAAATTTATATTGTCGATAACATGTTGACCAAGTATCAAATGATTACATTTACAGACGTCTGTGACATGTGGTTCCTGCCAGAATCAGTAGCCAGAGTAGCCGCCATTGTTGGAGATCACCGCAGCCACACGTCTCGGCATTGAGTCAAAGAGACGTTGGATGTGTTCCTGGGGTACAGCAGCCCAAGCAGCTTCCACACGTCGCCGAAGATCATCTGGTGTGGCAGCTGGGGATGGAATCTGGGTCACTCGTTGAGCAACCATGGACCACATGTTTTCTGTCGGGGAAAGATCCGGAGAGTGAGCCGGCCAGGGAAGCAATTCAATCTGGTTATTGACGAACAACCTTTGGACAATGCGTGCCACGTGTGGTCGCGCATTATCCTGTTGAAATATGGCTGTGGCCGAGCCCTGAAGGTAAGGAAAGACAGCTGGCTCCAGCACCTCGGATATGTAGCGCCGGCTATTTAAAGTACCGGCAATGCGTACTAGAGGCGTGCGAGAGTAATATCCAATGCCGCCCCATACCATAATACCCGGTGCAAGACCAGTGTGGCGGTGCATAATGCAGCTGTCCAGCATCCTCTCTCCACGGTGTCTCCACACTCGAATCCGACCATCGTGGTGCTGCAGACAGAAGCGTGCCTCGTCAGTAAAGACAACGTCATTCCATTCTGCCGTCCACATCCGTCTGTCATCACACCAATGGCGACGGAGACGTCTGTGGTTCTGCGTCAATGGTAGACGAAGCAATGGACGTCTTGCGGACAGACCACTCTGCTGTAAACGGCGTCGAATGGTACGCGCAGACACTGGATGATGCGTTACAGACGCAATGTGCTGTGCTACGGTTCGGGATGTCACTGAGCGATCCGTCACTGCCATGCGCACAATTTGCCTATCAGCACGTGCAGTGGTGCACCGAGGTGAATGCGATCGACCACGTCGGTCCGTCGTACCCTCCTGCATCCAACGGTCACATATCCGCATTACAGTTGTTTGGTTTCGTCCAACACGACTAGCGATTTCTCTGTATGATAATCCACAATCTCGGTAAGCCACTATCCTTCCTCTGTCGAACTCGGATACTTGATCAAAAGATGTTCGCTGTTGTCTACGAGGCATAACTGATCGTCTTGTGAAACAACCACAAGGTAAACACACGTGCCGAACGTACACTCGTCGAAGTCGCCAAGCCTTAAATGGCGCTATGAGGTGGCGCCACAGGCGCGCGTGATGTGCGTCTGCGCTGAAATTCTAATCAGTTGCATATCTCATCGCTGCAAACCCATGGTGTAAATTTCACTTGATTCGGATGCTTCCTTCAGGGTGTTGATTTACGGTGGCCAGCAGTGTGCATGCATAATAATAGAACAACCTCAACAAACTATAGCACACATATTAAACTGCACTGTCTTCAGGCCACAAGTGGCCCATCGGGACCATCCAACGGCCGTGTCATCCTCAGCTGAGGATGCGGATAGCAGGGGCGTGTTGTCAGCACACCGCTCTCCCGGTCGTTATGATGGTATTCTTGACCGAAGCCGCTACTATTCGGTCGAGTAGCTCCTCAATTGGCATCACGAGGCTGAGTGCACTCCTATATTAAGCAGAGCAATAATGAAATATATTACAGGAAAATTAATAAGAGCCAGTGTCAGTAACCTGTATTATACTATACTATAATACAGAGTGGTATACTCAATGTGCATAATAATAGGAAAGGGTACACAAGACATTATACAAGACATAACCACAGCACACAATAATACAGGGTGATTCAAAAAGGATACCACAACTTTAAAAATGTGTATTTAATGAAAGAAACATAATATAACCTTCTGTTATACATCATTACAAAGAGTATTTAAAAAGGTTTTTTTTCACTCAAAAACAAGTTCAGAGATGTTCAATGTGCCCCCCTCCAGACACACGAGCAATATCAACCCGATTCTCCAACTCGTTCCACACTCTCTGTAGCATATCAGGCGTAACAGTTTGGACAGCTGCTGTTATTTCTCGTTTCAAATCATCAATGGTGGCTGGGAGAGGTGGCCGAAACACCATATCCTTAACATACCCCCATAAGAAAAAATCGCAGGGGGTAAGATCAGGGCTTCTTGGAGGCCAGTGATGAAGTGCTCTGTCACGGGCTGCCTGGCGGCCGATCCATCGCCTCGGGTAGTTGACGTTCAGGTAGTTACGGACAGATAAGTGCCAATGTGGTGGCGCTCCATCCTGCTGAAATATGAATTGTTGTGCTTCTTGTTCGAGCTGAGGGAACAGCCAATTCTCTAACATCTCCAGATACTGTAGTCCAGTTACAGTAGCACCTTGGAAGAAAAAGGGACCAAAAACTTTATTGGCTGAAATGGCACAGAAAACATTCACCTTAGGCGAGTCACGTTCATACTGAGTTGTTTCCCGCGGATTCGAAATGCACGCTGAACAACTGTCGTCGATTCACTTCTGCCGTACTCAATAACACAAAAAGCTTTCTGTTGAGCGGTCGCCATTTTAGCATCAACTGACGCTGACGCCTAGTCAACAGCGCCTCAAGCGAACAAATGTACAACTAAATGAAACTTTATAGCTCCCTTAATTCGCCGACAGATAGTGCTTAGCTCTGCCTTTTGTCGTTGCAGAGTTTTAAATTCCTAAAGTTGTGGTATTCTTTTTGAATCACCCTGTACAATAACTTATAGTGAAATTCGTTAAATGCTTTTCCTCTTCAATCGTCTCAAAGGATCTTTTAATATGATGAAATGGGTGATCTGATAGTCAACTGTGCCACTAAATTTTTTAAAAAAATGAATGAAAATTTGTTGAAAATTTTTGAGTGGGTTCACGTTGTGAGAATTTCCATTTCTTGATCAGCTGTGCCTTGATAAATTCAAGTTAGAATTAGTCCTGACATTGTGATTATGAATTTAGCCCCACACTCCAGCAGCAAATTTCAAAATATTATTTTAATATAGAGCACAAAATACATAGATGTATAAATTTAATTGTGAGTATTCTGAGCTTGGAAAAAAAAGAGGTTGACAGTACTCCATACGACCAATTTTAAAGTTATTTGTGAGACGTTTCTCCTATTTTTAAAATATTCTTGATGTGAGGAAAGTGTCTCCATACAATCAGACCAAAATATGCCATCCTATGACAATCGAAGCTCACTACACCTCTAAGTTTCAAAACGAGATGCGACACTAAAGGTATTTTTTCTCATATGTGATTGATATGTGCCTCCCAGCAGAGTTTGAAATCATGTAAATTACCTAGAAGTTTTCCTGATTTACTTCCTGCTTCATTTGATGTTTCCTTTACGAGTTGTTGGGTTTTTCAGGATTACACAGGATTTTATTAACTGCAAACCAGTCTAAGGCTGTTTCAAGAGCTTCCTTTGTTATCCTATTTGACGTGTACAGGTCGTCTGGCTAGAACGGCTCGTGCAAAAGTTTACGTGGTTAGAGGTGGTCAGAAGAATTGTGACAGTACAAACAAATTAGTGGCACACAGATACGCAATTTGTTGTGGTGTGATACGAGCGTTAGAACGTAAATAGGGGCAACTATTTATTCACAACCGATACAAAAGAGTTACATGTTCGCACCTGTTACTGTCCTTCAAAGTAGTCACCAGCGTTGTGTAGAATCCTTTGCCAGCGATGTGGAAGGCGTAGTACACCGTTAGCAGAGGCTGTTCTGTTGATGGTGCGAATGCAGTGGTTACTGCATGTTGAATCTCTGGAACAGTTCTGAAGCGAGTCAAATCAAAGTCACAAGGACTTAAGTCTGGGGAGTATCGTGGACGGTACAGTACTTGCCAGTCCCATCGACTGAACAGAGCAGCCACAGCTTGCGCTGTATACCCCCGCGCTTTGTCGTGCAAAATGATTGGTGGGTTGAACAGAAAGTGTCGCCGCTTCTTTCTCAAAGCTGATCGCAGGTGATGCTCCAAAAACGAACAGTAATACTGTGCACTGACGGTCTGCCGTGGAGGAACGTAATGCGTTAGGATATCACCGTCACAGTCGTACACGAGAATCACCACAACTTTCACCATACTGGGGCTCTGACGCACTTTGGACTTTCGCGGCGATTCATAATGACGCCATTTGCTGGATTGGCGTTTCAGTTTTGGCTCGTACGATGTGGCCCGTGTCTCACCCAGTGTTACGGTACGGCGTAAGAAAGCCTCTCCTTCGCGCTCATAGCGCTCCAAGTGCGTCCGAGCAGCCTCGTAACGCAACTATTTCTGCATTTCCGTCAAGTCGTGCGGAACCCATCGTGATGCAGTTCTTCGCATGCCCAGGCGTTCCTTGAGGATGCGAAGCACAGTCCTATGCGCTAATCCGGTTTCGTGGGCCAGCTCACGAATCGTATGGCGTCGATCACTGTCCACTAACGCGGCAACAGCATGCACTTCTTCTTCAGAGACGCTGGGACGACCTGCCCGATGCACGTCTGCCACAGTTTGCCGACCTTCGTTGAAGGCTTTTACCCCACGTGCGACTGTTCTGTACGGCAATGCCGATTCCCCGCACGCCTCTGGAAGACCCTGATGACACTGTCGTGCTGTACGACCTCTGGCACATTCAATCTTGGCCCAACTCCGTCAGTCCTGTTTCGAAAACGTAGTGACACCGTTACGTTAGACCGCTCGCTCACAAGTGACTGTGTTTCCCTCGATTGTGCGCACGCCGGTGACGTGGGACGGGCGAGTTTATTTTCTCGGACGTAAGGTAGGTATGTCAACAACGAGTGCTGTCAGCGACCACAATAGATTCCATTGAATAGTGTTCAAATGGCTCTGAGCACTATGGGACTCAACTGCTGAGGTCATTAGTCCCCTAGAACTTAGAAGTAGTTAAACCTAACTAACCTAAGGACATCACACACATCCATGCCCGAGACAAGATTCGAACCTGCGACCGTGGCGGTCTTGCGGTTCCAGACTGCAGCGCCTAGAACCGCACGGCCACTTCGGCCGGCCATTGAATAGTGTCTCCACAGTAGTGTTGCTACTATTTTATAAGTTCCAACCTACATACTTAAATTAAACAGCAACTTGTTATGTGCTTGTGGGTGGATGTAACCAGCAGTTGCCTATCAAGGCGTGCATACTGAATACAATGTCAAGAAGACTGTGTCCGTCCTGGGCAACACACTGTCAGTCACTGTAGTAAATACTGAGGGGGAGGGGGGGGGCTATGGAAAGCCTATAGGTAAGTCCACTTGCAGACTAAGTCTCATAGGCTGATTCCACTATGAACTGTAGCTACGAACAGCAACCCTGGAACTTGGCATTATAACAGTTGTACACCAATGCTGGCCATGAGAAGTCTGTTGCTGCCTGTGGCTACTGCTTATCATAATGTGGAAGTCCATCCCATTTGTGGCGGCGCAGAGGTTTCCGATTGGGCCACGCTTGTGGTTGGCGGTGAACTTCAAAGCGTCACATGTGGCGCCAATCAGGAACTGTCTCAGTGCACCAGCTCCAGTTCCATCCATTTGTAAGTACACAACAGTATTCAGATCTGAACTTCTTCGATAGGTGGCAAGTAGTGTTGTTTCATCGGCATAACACATAACAGAGTGAGCTAGTTGTAGGCAAATTATTGATTGCTGTAATGAAGAAGAAGAAGAGTCCGAGAATAGCTTCTTGTGGTACACCTGTGCTGATTTTCATCGAGGAGGAATTTACATTCCTGACAGAGACAAATTATTTTCTACTGCTTGAATACACTATGTGATCAAAACTATTCAGACACACGGCTGAAAATGACTTACAAGTTCGTGGTGTCCTCCATCGGCAATGCTGGAAATCAATACAGTGTTGGCCCACCCTTAGCCTCGATGAGAGCTTCCACTCTCGCAGGCATACATTCAATCAGGTGCTGGAAGGTTTCTTGGGGAACGGCAGCCCGTTCTTCACGGAGTGCTGCACTGAGGAGAGGTATCGATGATGGTCGGTGAGGCCTGGCACGAAGCCGGCGTTCCAAAACATTCCAAAGCTGTTCCATAGGATTCATGTCAGGACTCTGTGCAGGCCAGTCCATTACAGGGATGTTATTGTCGTGTAACCACTCAGCCACAGGCCGTCCATTATGAACAGGTGCTCGATCGTGTTGAAAGATGCAATCGCCATCCCCGAATTGCTCTTCAACAGTGGGAAGCAAGAAGGTGCTTAAAACATCAGTGTAGGCCTGTCCTGTGATGAAAATGGAAATGAAGTCCCATGCTTGTTTACAGAGCGTAGGGGAACGATGCGGGAGACCCGCACCGCTTTACGATAGTGCCACGCAAAACAACAAGGGGTGCAAGCCCCCTCCATGTGACCATCCCATAATACTGCCATAGTTCATCAATCATTTTGTCTGTCAGCCTGCCTCTTATGGTTTTACCATCAGAAAGTAACTTGTCTCTCAAACTTTGTTTCAACTTCCTCAACCTGGTGCCCATCCTCTTCTGGACGTGACCAACACATTCCAGCCTTCTATATAAAAAATTACTAACTTTTTTTTACATCTTGAAGTAATGCACATAAAAATTTTAACATTTTCAACCAGTGTAGATTATCCAGAATGAGATTTTCACTCTGCAGCGGAGTGTGCGCTGATATGAAATTTCCTGGCAGATTAAAACTGTGTGCCCGACCGAGACTTTTTTTTTTTTTTTTTTTTTTTTTTATGCCTGCACCCTCACACAGGTAGGAACAGATGTCCAAGTTCACAAAATTTACAGCAGCACACCAACAACAATTTCTACGTGAGACTCGAACTCGGGACCTTTGCCTTTCGCGGGCAAGTGCTCTACCAACTGAGCTACCGAAGCACGACTCACGCCCGGTACTCAAGCTTTACTTCTGCCAGCACCTCGTCTCCTACCTTCCAAACTTTACAGAAGCTCTTCTGCGAACCTTGCAGAACTAGTACTCCTGAAAGAAAGGATATCCTTTCTTTCAGGAGTGCTAGTTCTGCAAGGTTCGCAGAAGAGCTTCTGTAAAGTTTGGAAGGTAGGAGACGAGGTACTGGCAGAAGTAAAGCTGTGAGTACCGGGCGTGAGTCGTGCTTCGGTAGCTCAGTTGGTAGAGCGCTTGCCCGCGAAAGGCAAAGGTCCCGAGTTCGAGTCTCGGTCGGGCACACAGTTTTAATCTGCCAGGAAGTTTCAGTGTAGATTATGTTTAAAAAATAAAATAATTCCCAAGTGAGTTTGTAAGTGATGTTGTAGAACAGGGGCGGGCAAACGTTGCACGCGGCTCATGAGTGCACAGTGCTGTACGTGTGCTGCTCGCGTGCAGCTGTCGACCGGGGCTGTGGCGACAGCCGGCACGTTGCGGCAGTGTAGTGCCAGGCTAAGCTGCAGGCGTTGATGCGAAGCAAGCACTATGTAGTGAACGTTGTATTTCAAGAAACGGAGAAGTGGAGATTTGCTATCTTTTAAAAAGTAATGGGAGAATCATTTTTTCTTTGTGCAAAAACGTGAAAATTCGGAATGTTTAATATGTGGCAGTATTCTCGCTGGTCAACGGGAGTTTGGTATTGAAGGCCATTATAATAAATTTCACAAGGACGAGTACAATTTATTGTCGGATTCTGAGCGGATGGGGAAATTGACTGAGCTTAAGAAGAGCGATCTGACGATACCAGATGAACCTGTCGTAGTTGGCCGGCCGGAGTGGCCGAGCGGTTCTAGGCACTACAGTCTGGAACCGCGCGACCGCTATGGTCGCAGGTTCGAATCCTGCCTCGGGCATGGATGTGTGTGATGTCCTTAGGTTAGTTAGGTTTAAGTAGTTCTGAGTTCTAGGGGACTGATGACCACAGCAGTTAAGTCCCATAGTGCTCAGAGCCATTTGAATTTGTCGTAGTTGCTGTTGTCACGAGAGATCTGCGACTTTCTCTCGTCACGTCTCTCATCTAACTGGTTTAACATTTTATGGAGCACTGTTTTCAAGTTTTCAGGACGACAGCAATAATAGCCCAGCGGTATGTGCAAGTTAAAAGACTGCGCTTAATATAGCAAGAGCTGGAAAACCATTTGCTGAATTAATAAGTCTCGGTTAAGAGCAAACATCAGTGATGAAAATTTACGTAACTGTTTGTGTTTGTCTGTATGTGGAAATTTTGTTCCAGATATTAAAGTATTGTAAACTCCACCTGTGATAATTAAATAAAACGTATCGTAGGTAATAGGTACTCTTTCAAACCATGATTTCTTTCAAGCACTCCTACTAACCTTATTCATTCACTCAATAAAGCAAGCTAGGAAACAAAACGCATTACAGGGGAAGGAGCGGACAGAGGGTATGGTGGGGAGGGGAGAGAAGCGGGTGGCCAGCTTGCCCCTGTGAGCACACAGAACACCTGTTAACTGCACACGTGCAAGTGCACCGCACACGTGCAGAATTCCTGCCCGCCCCAGTCGTAGAAGAATCCGGGTAGCACAGTAACTGTGGCCTAGTGGTTATGATACTAGACTGTTGTATGGAGGGTCGTGAGTTCAAAACTCACCTCAACGGCAAAATTTTAATATCTACACTCCTGGAAATGGAAAAAAGAACACATTGACACCGGTGTGTCAGACCCACCATACTTGCTCCGGACACTGCGAGAGGGCTGTACAAGCAATGATCACACGCACGGCACAGCGGACACACCAGGAACCGCGGTGTTGGCCGTCGAATGGCGCTAGCTGCGCAGCAATTGTGCACCGCCCCCGTCAGTGTCAGCCAGTTTGCCGTGGCATACGGAGCTCCATCGCAGTCTTTAACACTGGTAGCATGCCGCGACAGCGTGGACGTGAACCGTATGTGCAGTTGACGGACTTTGAGCGAGGGCGTATAGTGGGCATGCGGGAGGCCGGGTGGACGTACCGCCGAATTGCTCAACACGTGGGGCGTGAGGTCTCCACAGTACATCGATGTTGTCGCCAGTGGTCGGCGGAAGGTGCACGTGCCCGTCGACCTGTGACCGGACCGCAGCGACGCACGGATGCACGCCAAGACCGTAGGATCCTACGCAGTGCCGTAGGGGACCGCACCGCCACTTCCCGGCAAATTAGGGACACTGTTGCTCCTGGGGTATCGGCGAGGACCATTCGCAACCGTCTCCATGAAGCTGGGCTACGGTCCCGCACACCGTTAGGCCGTCTTCCGCTCACGCCCCAACATCGTGCAGCCCGCCTCCAGTGGTGTCGCGACAGGCGTGAATGGAGGGACGAATGGAGACGTGTCGTCTTCAGCGATGAGAGTCGCTTCTGCCTTGGTGCCAATGATGGTCGTATGCGTGTTTGGCGCCGTGCAGGTGAGCGCCACAATCAGGACTGCATACGACCGAGGCAAACAGGGCCAACACATGGCATCATGGTGTGGGGAGCGATCTCCTACACTGGCCGTACACCACTGGTGATCGTCGAGGGGGCACTGAATAGTGCACGGTACATCCAAACCGTCATCGAACCCATCGTTCTACCATTCCTAGACCGGCAAGGGAACTTGCTGTTCCAACAGGACAATGCACGTCCGCATGTATCCCGTGCCACCCAACGTGCTCTAGAAGGTGTAAGTCAACTACCCTGGCCAGCAAGATCTCCGGATCTGTCCCCCATTGAGCATGTTTGGGACTGGATGAAGCGTCGTCTCACGCGGTCTGCACGTCCAGCACGAACGCTGGTCCAACTGAGGCGCCAGGTGGAAATGGCATGGCAAGCCGTTCCACAGGACTACATCCAGCATCTCTACGATCGTCTCCATGGGAGAATAGCAGCCTGCATTGCTGCGAAAGGTGGATATACACTGTACTAGTGCCGACATTGTGCATGCTCTGTTGCCTGTGTCTATGTGCCTGTGGCTCTGTCAGTGTGATCATGTGATGTATCTGACCCCAGGAATGTGTCAATAAAGTTTCCCCTTCCTGGGACAATGAATTCACGGTGTTCTTATTTCAATTTCCAGGAGTGTATATTCGGTTCTAGTACTTTCTTGGAGCGGCAGTTCCGTTTCGGCCGCGCTCGTGAGTGGCCGCGGTTAGCTGTTGCGCTGCACTTCAGTGTTTACATCGCTGTACTTGTGCCCCGCCGAGTGCCGTCCGTCCGTCAATCTCCGTGTTCGTTCCTGTTCCTTGTGATCTGATCGCTCCTTCTGGTCTTGCTGCTGGTACTTGGAATTTCGGTTGTTTAACCGAAATTGCTTCGCTGGATTAACCGTGGCTACAAACCTCAGGAAGAATACTCTGGTCTTTGCTTTTGACGAGGAATCCCGTCCTGTTCAGCCGACATCCCTGGAAATAGATGACTGGATTACACAGGTAATTGGTCTAAATTCTGAAACCGTTCATACCTGGCAACTGGATCAGGAAAAATACTGTGTTTTTGTCAAGTTAATCAGTGCTTCGACTGTTGATAAAGTGTTAGGAAAGTGGGGCTATGAAGTAGATTTTGTGCATGGAAATGGTTATAAAAGTAAGGTTTCCATCTATAGAGCGGACATTCATTACAAAACCGTTCGTGTCTTGAATCTTCCCATTGAAATTGAAAATGATAAGATTAAGGAAGCTCTTTCAAACTACGGAGACGTTAAATCAATTGCAAATGAAAGATGGTCGCCTCGCTTTAAACTGCAGTGTTTTAACGGGGTCCGCTGTGTAGAGATGGACGTTAAGACCAATATTCCGTCTCACATAACTGTTTGTGGGTATAAGGCACAAATTGTTTATACAGGTCAGGATGCTACATGTCATATATGTAACGAAACCGGCCGCTTCAGACAGGAATGTCCGCGGCGAACTGTTGTTCTTAAAAGTAATTTGATACAGCGTCAGAAGCTTGTCTTAAATGATCTGTTACCAAAGAATAGCCCGGAACAAGTGGTTGAGGATGTTAACGCAGCGGGCCAAGCTGATGTCTCCCTTCACGATAACAGTCAATTTCCCCCATTAACAACAAAAGGAAACCCTGAAACTTCCTGGCAGATTAAAACTGTGTGCCAAACTTCTTTCAGAAGTGCTAGTTCTGCAAGGTACGCAGGAGAGCTTCTGTAAAGTTTGGAAGGTAGGAGACGAGGTACTGGCAGAAGTAAAGCTGTGAGTACCGGGCGTGAGTCGTGCTTCGGTAGCTCAGATGGTAGAGCACTTGCCCGCGAAAGGCAAAGGTCCCGAGTTCGAGTCTCGGTCGGGCACACAGTTTTAATCTGCGAGGAAGTTTCATATCGGCGCACACTCCGCTGCAGAGTGAAAATCTCATTCTGGAAAGGAAACCCTGTTGCCACTACCCGTGAAACTGAAACGCAACCGAAAAAACGACCTCTGGAGATAACTGATAGTTGTTCAGAGGACGAGCTGTCTTGTCCCACTCCCTCACTTCGCAAGCAAAAACAGTGCGATGAGCAGGCAGAGGAACCTGAAGGCAAAATGCGAATAGAAACTAATGAACAGAAAGATAATACACATACGGTACCAGAAAATGAAGGGGGTGTAAGCAGCATTAATTTGCAAGAAACAACAGGTGCAGTAGCCGATTGCAAAGATCAGAATCTGTTTGTTAATAAACAAATTCAGGGAGAGGTTGCAAAACTGCAGTCTCCATTTGTTTCCCTCGATCAGAAAGTGCGTGAAATTAATAAAGAACGAGGAAGTGGTGGCCAAACTGAAATCACGGTCAACACCTCACTGCAGGCACCGGCAACCGAAATTGTTGAAGCGTCTGCTGCTGCTCCAGATAAGCCGCGAAGTAAAATACCGACGCAACCAAATGAGAATGTAGCTCGTAATCAAGGGAAGGGAAAGTCCGGTAGGGGCGACGCAAGCCCAAAGAATGTTCAGTCCGAAACGGTCGTACACGAATCACTGGAGGAAAAATCAGAAAGTTTACCAGGAAATCAGTCTGCTTGCGTTACAAGAGAAAACATCAGAAGTAGAAAAAAACGGGACAGTAACTAATAAACTGATTGAAGTGTTATTCCATGTTCAGCCATCCGAGGAAACAGTTACAGCGTAACTGAACCCTGAACCACAGGAAACTAAATTAGTTCATCAAAACAACTACATAGTGACAGCACAATGACGCAATCTTATTCTGTCACCACTATAAACATAAATAAAATCACGACCGGTTTGAAATTATCGGCCCGTAAAGAATTTTTGTGCGAATCCGCGACTGATATTGCCCTGTTACAAGAAGTTCTAATTTCGGATTTGGTAATTCCCGGTTTTGTCAGTTACATAAATGTGTCTCCCGAAACAAGTGTTGGAACAGCTATTTTGGTGAGGGAAGGGATTACAGTAAGCGAGGTGGAACGACTGGAATCCGGAAGGGGAATAGGACTAAGGCCGGCCGCGGTGGTCTAGCGGTTCTAGGCGCGCAGTTCGGAACCGCGCGACTGCTACGGTCGCAGGTTCGAATCCTGCCTCGGGCATGGATGTGTGTGATGTCCTTAGGTTAGTTAGGTTTAAGTAGCTCTAAGTTCTAGGGGACTGATGACCACAGATGTTAAGTCCTATAGTGCTCAGAGCCATTTGAACCATTTGGAATAGGACTAAATATCTATGATGTGACTATCATCAACTTGTACGCCCCTTCAGGAAGTTCTCATCGAGCTGACAGGGCACGTTTCTTCAAAGATGACCTGATATACTTGTTAAGGAAATCGCCAAGACAGTTATTACTTGGAGGTGATTTTAATTGTGTTTTAAATCGAAAAGATCAGTTACCTAATTTT
The DNA here is from genome assembly GCF_021461395.2 of Schistocerca americana. Lineage (NCBI taxonomy): Eukaryota > Metazoa > Arthropoda > Insecta > Orthoptera > Acrididae > Schistocerca > Schistocerca americana. The sequence continues at coordinate 174,190,847 of NC_060129.1, read as the reverse complement.
AATTTCTCAAGTAAACTAAAACAACTAGTTACGGAGACACGAACGGCGCACCCGCTTCCCCCTCCACCTCGCCCGCCGGCTCCTATGGACCCAGCCTCCCGCGGCCAGGTGGTGGGGGGCACACCGCAGGTATAAAGGGACCGGCATCCGCAAAGTCTCGGCACTTCGCCAGAAGATGATGAGTATGTCACTCGTCGAAACGTCGCTGTTTGAAGACACCGCCACCTGGCTGGAAGCCCGAGAACTCTTCGCCAGCTGTATACGCCGGGAAAGCATACACTCACATTAACTAGTTACTGGTTTAGAATTAAAGGATATATGGGAAATCAAATACCCCTCCACTGTTGAGTTCACTTATGTCACGGCAACATCACGTAGCAGGATTGATAGACTATATATTCCTAAAAATCTTGAAACTTCCGTGACGAAAGTAGAAACCATTCCTACGTACTTTTCAGACCATTCAAGTGTCTTAGCTTGCATAAATCTAACAAGACAGCCGGTTCGCCAATTCAAGAATCAGTGGAATTTGAACACTTCGTTGTTAGTAAATCATGATTTAGAAGATCTGATTAAAGAAACATGGGCAATATGCCTGCGAGCCCGTAGTAGATATGCCACTGCTATTGACTGGTGGGTTAAAATGGCAAAATGGAAATGTCGTGTGGCTAGGGCCTCCCGTCAGGTAGACCGTTCGTCTGGTTCAGGTCTTTCGAGTTGACGCCACTTCGGCGACTTGCGTGTCGATGGGGATGAAATGATGATGAAAGACACACAACACCCAGTCATCACGAGGCAGAGAAAATCCCTGGCCCCGCCGGGAATTGAACCCGGGACCCCGTGCGCAGAAAGCGAGAACGCTACCGCAAGACCACGAGCTGCGGACTAAAATGGCAAAGCCAAAGTTGAGGAAAGTTCTTATTCAATACAGTGCCCAGAGCGGGAAATGCGCTATAGAGTATTACTATTCCGTTTTGAGAGATCTATATGATCAAGTCTCAGCAGGTTCCTCACTTCGGATAGCAGACATCAAAAAAGTCAAAGCCAAGTTACTTAATGTCAAGAGAAGTCAAATGGAATGGTTGAAAATAGAACCGAAGGCAAATTCGGTGTCAGAAGATGAAACTACTTCCCTATATCATTTAGTGAAGCATACGAAAAAGGGGAGAAGGACTTTTATTGATGGAATTCGAACAAAACACGGTACGATTCTCAGAACCCAGCAGGATATCATGGAAGAGATCTATCGCTATTATTGCGAGCTATATTCTGTACATCAAAGTATAGATGCTTCTTTGGAAGAATTCCTTGACATCCTAGCCCCACAGCTGACAGAAGATGACAACGAAAATTTTATCGAGGTTGACAGTGAAGAAGACGTGTATGAGACTCTGTGCGCCTCACCACCAAAAAAATCTCCAGGACCGGATGGTCTGCCAGCAGAGTTTTACATCCGTTACTGGCCAATAGTAGGTGAGAAAATCACGGACATTGTAAATGAGGTTATTCAGGGAAAAATGATTCCGGCTGAGTTTAAGGAGAGTAAAATTGTTCTGGTGCCAAAAAATAATGGAAACAAAGATTTAAATAATTTTCGTCCAATTTCACTGCTGAATTCTGATTATAAAGTAATAGCTAGAATAAAAAACAAGAGAATTTCATGCCTTACAGATAAAATTATTAGTCAACATCAGAACTGTGCGCAAGGCAGAACCATTTTTCAAAATCTAGCGGAATTCAGGGATATCATTGCAATAACTTCTGTAACAAACATAAAGTGTGCTTTAATGTTTTTAGATTTTTATAAAGCGTTCGATGTAGTAAATCATGAATATCTTTTACAGACATTGAAGAAAATAGGTTTCAACGATAGGGTCATACAGTTGATTAAGAACATAGCAACTGGAATAAATGCTAAAATAGCGGTGAATTGTCAACAATGCAGGCCGATGCAAATGCAACGAGGTGTTCCTCAAGGAAGTCCTCTGTCCATGTCGCTCTTCGCCATTTCGCTGGAACCTTTCCTCCGACATGTCCATGCTAGATTAAAAGGCTTAACATTATCAGGAAATAAAACAGTTATAAGAGCCTATGGTGACGATATAGGGGTCATTATAAGGAATAATGACGAGGTAACCACGCTAGCAACGGTGATTGATTCGTACTGTAGAGCATCTGGAGCCAATGCAAAGGAAAAAAGAAGTAAGATGGTAAATCTCAGAGGTTTTGATAATATCAACGTCGAGTGGGCAAAATTAGTCCGACAACATAAAACACTTGGGATCACCCTGACAGCATGCCCTATGAAAATGACGGCTTTAAATTGGAAAGTTGCAGCAGATAAAGTGCAAGGAGCCATTGTAGACAATTTAACTCGATATATGAACCAAGTTCAAAGAACACAGTATATCAACTCATGCATCCTTCTTGCTAAGACTTATTATACTGCCCAGCTGTTTCCAACGCCGAGAATGATAGTGAGGAGAATAATGTCCAAAATCACAAACTTTTTGTGGAGAGGTGAAGTGTTCAGAGTACCTGCGAAAGTAGCCACTTTAGATCCTAAAAATGGTGGACTAGGATTAACTGATATAGCGGATAAAGCCTCTGCTCTTTTTATCAAAAGGCAAGTTAATTTAATAAGAGACTCGCGAGAAAGCATAACCAGCCAACTTTTCGACCAGTCAGTGTCGAACTCAGGCAGTACCGACACTTAACATCGATTAGATTAGATTAATACAAGTTCCATGGATCATGAATACGATATTTCGTAATGATGTGGAACAAGTCGAATTTTCCAATACATGACATAATTAGGTTAATTTTACAACATACTTAAGTTAATATAACAACTTCATTTTTTTTGTTTTTCTTTATTTTTTATTTTTATTTTTTATATTTTTTTTATATTTTTGTTTTGTTTTTTTTTCTTTTTTTCTTAATTTATATCTAAAAATTCCTCTATGGAGTAGAAGGAGTTGTCATTCAGAAATTCTTTTAATTTCTTCTTAAATACTTGTTGGTTATCTGTCAGACTTTTGATACTATTTGGTAAGTGACCAAAGACTTTAGTGCCAGTATAATTCACCCCTTTCTGTGCCAAAGTTAGATTTAATCTAGAATAGTGAAGATCATCCTTTCTCCTAGTATTGTAGTTATGCACACTGCTATTACTTTTGAATTGGGTTTGGTTGTTAATAACAAATTTCATAAGAGAGTATATATACTGAGAAGCTACTGTGAATATCCCTAGATCCTTAAATAAATGTCTGCAGGATGATCTTGGGTGGACTCCAGCTATTATTCTGATTACACGCTTTTGTGCAATAAATACTTTATTCCTCAGTGATGAATTACCCCAAAATATGATGCCATATGAAAGCAATGAGTGAAAATAGGTGTAGTAAGCTAATTTACTAAGATGTTTATCACCAAAATTTGCAATGACCCTTATTGCATAAGTAGCTGAACTCAAACGTTTCAGCAGATCATCAATGTGTTTCTTCCAATTTAATCTCTCATCAACGGACATACCTAAAAATTTGGAATATTCTACCTTAGCTATATGCTTCTGATTAAGGTCTATATTTATTAATGGCATCATACCATTCACTGTACGGAACTGTATGTACTGTGTCTTATCAAAATTCAGTGAGAGTCCGTTTACAAGGAACCACTTAGTAATTTTCTGAAAGACAGTATTGACAATTTCATCAGTTAATTCTTGTTTCTCATGTGTGATTACTATACTTGTATCATCAGCAAAGAGAACTAACTTTGCCTCTTCATGAATATAGAATGGCAAGTCATTAATATATAATAAGAACAACAAAGGACCCAAGACTGACCCTTGTGGAACCCCATTCTTGATAGTTCCCCAGTTTGAGGAATGTGCTGATCTTTGCATGTTACGAAAACTACTTATTTCAGCTTTCTGCACTCTTCCAGTCAGGTACGAATTAAACCATTTGTGCACTGTCCCACTCATGCCACAATACTTGAGCTTGTCTAGCAGAATTTCATGATTTACACAATCAAAAGCCTTTGAGAGATCACAAAAAATCCCAATGGGTGGTGTTCGGTTATTCAGATCATTCAAAATTTGACTGGTGTAAGCATATATGGCATTTTCTGTTGAAAAACCTTTCTGGAAACCAAACTGACATTTTGTTAGTACTTCATTTTTACAGATATGTGAAGCTACTCTTGAATACATAATGCGGGAACGAAAGAAAAGCGAAGGAAGAAACAAAATAGAACGACAGTTTCCAAACATTGACTGGACTGAGATTTGGAACAACATTAGTTCTAATGTGCTCACGTCTAATATAAAAACGTCATGGTACAAGACACTTAACAACACAGTTAGCACCAATGAAAGACTGCACACAATCGGATTCTGTGAAACAAATTTATGTCAACAATGCCATCTAGTTGACACAATAATTCGTAGATATACTTGCCGTGGCCACATGAATAGTTGGAAGTGGATCCGGGAGCAAATAGCTCTGATTACAAGAACATCCCCTGAGTATATATCGCTGTCATTGATACACAGGCCTGAAGCACACTATTTCCCAGAAGCAAAAAATAACGCTGTGTACTGGTTGCTGGGAAATTTTGTTAACTACGTCCTTAACAAATTATGATCCGACAGCATCATAGAGTTCAAGGTACACATGCTGTGTGAGTTCCACAAAATTAGTAGCTATTCGAATCACAAGGAAAAGATGGGTAATATGTTAAAAATTGTATTTGAAAGAATAGGCATTGGTTAATATAAAAAAGAAGACTGTGTTGACAGTGATGTATTGTAGTTACCTTAAGGATACTATTTAAGATTTTACAGTATATTTATGATGTGTGCATTTTCTACTTCAGAGAGTAGTTTTTGCAATTTATAAGATAATGTACAGAACTTATGTGACATTGAGATTGTGTGTCTAATAGTTTCAAAACACAAAACATTAAGGGTGCATTATTGGCTTATACTAGAAATTTGGAAATACACAGTTTTTATAGAAATGTCCTTACCGATTGGTTAAAACCATAAGATTCTATCTGATTCAATGGCTGGCACATTCCCTTTTCATTTTTGCACTGTGATCTGTAAGTCAGTTTCGCAGTGAAAGACTGATTATATAGATCTGATCCAGTGAAAGACTGATTATATAGATCTGACCACTTCAGATGCTTAAGATTCAATTAATGTCCAGAAAGTGTAGTTGGAAGGTTAGTCAACTTTATTGTATATCTCCTTTCCGCCATTCTCAGGTATTTCAGAAATTGTCTAATATGATTACTAAATTGTTTTATATTTAAAATTATCCCACCAACTTGCTGATATCCATCATAAAGAAATTATGCTTATGTAAAGATTGCAGCTCATGTAATTCAAAGTGCAGATTTTACTTCTTCAGGTTGAAGTTTGAATGTCTTTATAAAAAAATTTTTCTTGATGTTTAACTGAATTCTTTTTGGTAATTAGTCAGTAACACAATCTTCTGTTGTCTTTCCTTAACGTCAGCGTAATTGAAATGATCAAACCGTTTTGTTTAAATAACTTCATGTATGTATAACTTAGTATGTATTTGGAGTGTAACATTGTTTTTTTAATAAATGTTTTTATATAAAAAAAGTGGTTATGATACTAGACGGTTGTATGGATGGTCGTGAGTTCAAAACTCACCTCAACGGTAAAATTTTAATTTCTATATTCGGTTCTAGTACTTTCTAGGAGCATCCACAAATGTCAAGAATCATTGTACTGGAATGTTCTGTAACTGTATATACAGGATGTTACAAAAAGGTACGGCCAAACTCTCAGGAAACATTCCTCACACACAAATAAAGAAACGATGTTATGTGGACATGTGTCCGGAAACGCTTAATTTCCATGTTAGAGCTCATTTTAGTTTCGTCAGTATGTACTGTACTTCCTAGATTCACCGCCAGTTGGCCCAATTGAAGGAAGCTAATGTTGACTTCGGTGCTTGTGTTGACATGCGACTCATTGCTCTACAGTACTAGCATCAAGCACATCAGTACGTAGCATCAACAGGTTAGTGTTCATGACGAACGTGATTTTGCAGTCAGTGCAATGTTTACAAATGAGGAGTTGGCAGATGCCCATTTGATGTATGGATTGGCACGGAGCAATAGCCGTGGCGCGGTACGTTTGTATCGAGACAGATTTCCAGAACGAAGGTGTCCCGACAGGAAGACATTCGAAGCAATTGATCGGTGTCTTAAGGAGCACGGACCAATTCCATGGCCTCCACGCTCTCCTGACCTCAACCCTCTTCACTTTCATTTATGGGGGCATTTGAAACCTCTTGTCTACGCAACCCCGGCACCAAATGTAGAGACTCTTCGTGCTCATATTGTGGACGGCTGTGACACAATACGCGATTCTCCAGGGCTGCATCAGCGCATCAGGGATTCCATGCGACGGAGGGTAGATGCATGTATCCTCGCTAACGGAGGACATTTTGAACATTTCCTGTAACAAAGTGTTTGAAGTCACGCTGGTACGTTCTGTTGCTGTGTGTTTCCATTCCATGATGTGATTTGAAGAGAAGTAATAAAATGAGCTCCAACATGGAAAGTAAGCGTTTCCGGACACATGTCCACATAACATATTTTCTTTCTTTGTGTGTGAGGAATGTTCCTGAAAGTTTGGCCGTACCTTTTTGTAACACCCTGTATATCGTATGTCTTCTGGCCAGAGGCAGCTCGCTCTGAAAATTGCAGATTTTATAATGAGATAAAATTCCGAAAATGTGAAATTTTTTTCTATTCTAACTCACATAAATGACTACCCCCTAAAAATTGCTCACATACGGACTGTGAGGGTAAGATTAGAGTAATCACTGCATACACAGAGGCATTCAGTTAATCATTCTTTCCAAGCTCCATACGTGAATGGAACAGGAAGAAACCCTAATAACAACTTCTACAATGGGACGGGACGCACACTCTGCCATGCACCTCACGGTGGTTTGCAGCGCGTAAGTGTAGATGTAGATCTGTAGCGTCGTTTGTTTTACAAGAAAATGAATGTACTACAGAGATGCTTTATTATGCCTTGTGCATACAATCTGTGAGTTGTAGGTCACATACGTTATAAAACCCTCGATATAACACACACATTTTGTGCCACAGGGGTTCTTCGTAAAAATTGTCCAGGTGCCAATTGGTCTCACTCACTGAGGGTTCCGTACAAACTTAATTATGTTTTCAGACAGTTCATCAATTCCGGGAATCGTGAATCTCGCCCATTTTCGCTTGTTATCGACATTGATACTGGGAGGATATCGGTCCCAGGGAGTCCAAGATTTCCGAAAATGTTTTAATTTCAGTCAAGAAACGCAGCCAAACAATCAGGTGAAACAGAAAAGAAGGGAAGGAAAATAATCAGGAAAGTCTTGGGAACAAAATATGAGAATGGAAAATGGAAATTAAGAAGTAATATGGACAGTGTCTTGAAAGGAGGGTATAAGATGAACATCAATAAAAGCAAAACGAGGGTAATGGAATGTAGTCGAAATAAGTCGTGATACTGAGGGAATTAGATTAGGAAATGAGACACTTAAAGCAGTAAAGGAGTTTTGCTATTTGGGGAGCGAAATTACTGATGATGCTCGAAGTAGAGAGGATATAAAATGTAGACTGGCAATGGCAAGGAAAGCGTTTCTGAAGAAGAAAAATTTGTTAACATCGAGTATAGATTTAAGTGTCAGGAATTCGTTTCTGAAAGTTTTTGTATGGAGTGTAGCCATGTATGGAAGTGAAAGATGGACGATAAATAGTTTGGACAAGAAGGGAATAGAAGCTTTCGAAATGTGGTGTTACAGAAGAATGCTGAAGATTAGATGGGTAAATCACGTAACTAATGAGGAGGTATTGAATGGAATTGAGGAGAAGAGGAGTTTGTGGCACAACTTGACTAGAAGAAGGGGTCGGTTAGTAGGACATGTTCTGAGGCATCAAGGGATCACCAATTTAGTATTGGAGGGCAGCGTGGAGGGTAAAAATCGTAGAGGGAGACCAAGAGATGAATACACTAAACAGATACAGAAGGATGTAGGTTGCAGTAAGTACTGGGAGATGAAGAAGCTTGCATAGGATAGAGTATCATGGAGAGCTGCATCAAACCAGTCTCAGGACTGAAGACCACAACAACAACAACACGATTTACAATAAACTTTTCAATAATCTTTTCTCACACAGTTGGCTCTAGTTCTTCATATCTAGGGGTCACGTTCTTGAAGCTGAAATTCTCACATTTTGGGTTCTCATGGTTCAATCGATCTAAATAATTCTGAAAAATGTCTTTGCAGAATTGTTGTTTTCACGATAACTTGTTGTCTCACATTGTAATATATCACAGCGTCTTTTGAATTTTCACATTAACGAAGCCGAAATTACATTGATGTCCAAAGTATAAAAATACGTCCGATCACATCAGAGGCATGGTTTCTATTACTTCACTCGGCGGAGTAACGATATTCCAAATGGTTTACAATTTTTCTTGACGAATGAATTTCTATTAGTTTAAATTATTTCTTTATAAATCAATCTAGAAATAAACGTAATAAAAAGTACTAGATTGCGTAATTAATAACAGAAATTTTAAACGTGCCAAATATTTTGTAATTTCAAATGTTTCTAAAAAAAAGCAATTTTAACTGTACATTCAGAGCTAGTAAATATCGATTGTAACAGCGAAAACAAAGTAATTCCTTTTTCATAAATTTTAGCTTGAAATATAACATATTGTGTATTATAATACATGAAATTTTTCAGAAAAACAGCTGAGATAATTCTGACCTGTCCGAAATTCGAAAAATATTTCTGGTATCGACTACTACTGTTGAGGAAACCTAATGGTAGAGGAGGATGTCCCTTAACAAACTCTGAAAATTATAAGACATTTTTCAGAAAAACAGCTGAGATAATTCTGACCTGTCCGAAATTCGAGAATATTTATGGTATCGACTACTACTGTTGAGGAAACATAATGCTAGAGGAGGATGTCCCTTAACAAACTCTGAAAATTATAAGACTTTTTTCAGAAAAACAGCTGAGATAATTCTGACCTGTCCGAAATTCGAGAATATTTATGGTATCGTCGTATAAAATTTCCTGGCAGATGAAAATTATGTGCCACGCAGAGACTTGAACTCGGGACCTTGAACTTTCACGGGCGAGTGCTCCAAACTGTATCCACAACACTACCGCAATCCCCGGTGCGTAACGCTGACGTTTTTGTATTTGTTTACTAACAGCCATTCATACAGTTGCAGATGTTATGATGTATGCCCACAAAAACGGCAAAGAAAAAAACCCCACAAAATATGCTGGAGACAGCGGCAAAATATGTGAAACGCAACCAAACACACCGTGGCATAGACAGGGGTAGGGATGGGAGTTTTCGGTTAGAATGGTTTTCTTCATTTCCAGTGTAACCTGACTGCTAAAATCACTCAGGATAACCGGTTTCTGGGATCACAGATCTTCAGTTTTTCATTCTTATAATTTCCAATAGCAAATGGAGACATCGCACAAAGGCTGAAATATTCTATGACTCTTCAGACTTCTGCATTCTACACGTCCGCCTGCTTAGCTGAGTCGCCGGCACGGTAGCTCAGCGTGTTGGGTCAGAGGGTTAGCAGCCCTCTGTAATAAAAAAAAACGAACTTAAACGGATGTCTTACGACGTTCGCCCCGAGCACATGCAATGTCCTCATCATCACTTCATCCTCATCACCGGCACGCAAGTCGCCCAATTCCTTTCTTCATATCTAAGTGAAATATCAATTTTCATAAATTTGGCTTCAAAATTTTTTAATGTTTCTGTTGTTGTCTTCAGTCCAGAGACTGGTTTGATGCAGCTCTCCATGCTACTCTATCCTGTGCAAGCTTCTTCATCTCCCAGTACCTACTGCAACCTACATCCTTCTGAATCTGCTTTGTGTATTCATCTCTTGGTCTCCCTCTATGATTTTTACCCTCCACGCTGCCCTCCCTTGATGCCGGCCGTTGTGGCCGAGCGGTTCTAGGCGCTTCAGTCTGGAAATGCGCGACCGCCACGGTCGCAGGTTCGAACCCTGCCTCGGGCATGGATGTGTGTGATGTCCTTGGGTTAGTCAGGTTTAAGTAGTTCTAAGTTCTCGGGGACTGATGACGTCAGCTGTTAAGTTCTGCTCAGAGCCATTTTTGATCCCTTGATGCCTCAGAGCGTGTTCTACCAACCGATCCCTTCTTCTAGTCAAGTTGTGCCACAAACTCCTCTTCTCCCCAATTCTATTCAGTACCTCCTCATTAGTTATGTGATCTACCCATCTAATCTTCAGCATTCTTCTGTAGCACCACATTGCGAAAGCTTCTACTCTCTTGTTGTCTAAACTAGTTATCGCCCATGTTTCACTTCCATACATGGCTACACTCCATACAAATACTTTCAGAAACGACTTACTGACAAATCTATACCCGATGTTGAAAAATTTCTCTTCTTCGGAAACGCTCTTCTTGCCATTGTGAGTCTGCATTTTATATCATCAAAAAATGGTTCAAATGGCTCTGAGCACTACGGGACGTAACATCTCTGGTCATCAGTCCCCTAGAACTTAGAACTAATCAAACGTAACTAAGGGCATCACACACATCCATGCCTGAGGCAGCATTCGAACCTGCGACCGTAGCGGTCACGCGGTTCCAGACTGAAACGCCTAGAACCGCTCGTCCACAGTGGCCGGATTTATATCCTCCCTACTTCGGTCATCATCACTTAGTTACTTTGCGTCGACTGAAATAACTCTTGCACTCGGCGGCCGAACTTCCCCGGACGTGGCCTTCCGGCCAACAAAGCCAAACGCTCATTTCACTTCATTTTGCATTATACGTTTCAAGATACATAGAATGAAAGTAGCGAATAAAATGGATAAATAAAAGAAAACTTAGTCCATATGTCGTTTGCTGCTTTTATCGAAATGTAATGAGGGTTTGAATACTACAAAAAAAAAAAAAAATCGCCAGTAATCCCCTACTGATACTAATTTTTTAAATCTCTGTTAAAAATGGTGTTGTAATCGAGGATCATACCACTACTTGGGAATTGCGAGTAGTCAGCGCTAAAGGGTGAAAACTGAGGCTGGGTAACTCTTTTTGTCTCAAGTTACCCGTTTGCAATGATCGCTACAGTCTGGAACCGCGCGACCGGGCATGGATGTGTGTGATGTCCTTAGGTTAGTTAGGTTTAAGTAGTTCTAAGTTCTAGGGGACTTATGACCTCAGCAGTTGAGTCCCATAGTGCTCAGAGCCATTTGAACCATTTTTTGCAATGATCGCGAGCAGATAAAGGCACAGTATGCATATACAGGCAGCAGATCAGCTAATTTCTATTGTTATTGTAGGCAATGGATGAACTGTGAAGTTCTTAATTCATTAACCTTCTCATAACTTCCATCCTTTTTAATTACTTCCCAGGCAAATAATACCTTTCTTGTACAATTTGTAATGTACTTTTTCTTTAACTTTCTTTCTTTCTTTGTCTGGGCCTTTGTCCCGCCCCCACGCCGTGTCGGCTTTGTTATTACGGATGTGGCAGTGTCAATGACAGAGGGTGGCCGGATGCCCTTCTTGCCGCCACCCCGAACCCCCCGGGGCGGAAGTAGAGAACCCCAGCTGTCTGCGTCCAGCGTAAGCCGTGGAATAGTGTGAATGTGTTTCAAATGTCTGTGAGTCGTGCAACTGAGGCGGAACTTGGAGACCAGCCCGGTATTCACCCAGCGGGATGTGGAAAACCGCCTAAAAACCACATCCAGGCTGGCCGGATTACCGGCCCTCGTCGTTAATCCGCACTAGGGTGAGCGCTACCAACAGGGACGACCAGTTGAGCAGCGAGATGTCTGATTCTGATCTGTCAGTCACCTCGAATGAGAGTGTCCACACGTCTGAACACTTGAGAAACCACAGCTGTGTCGCGCCGACCGGCACGCTGGGGATCGGACGGGTCTGCGCGACTTTGCTGCGTTGATGACAGACGCCTCGCCCAGCGACTCGCCGTGCTTTTGTTCACTCCCACATTCTGCAACCGTCTATGAATATCCGCGATGCTCTAGTTCCCCGCCAAACGGAACTCAGTGACACCTCTCTGTCTAGAACGCACCTCCGTTACAGCCAACCATTTACAAGGCAAAGCATAGTTAGTTTGTAGGACTTGGTTTTAGGAAAATTATGCTAGGGAACTGCAGCGAATTAAGATCGTGGCCTGCCCAGTGCCAGGGGCACGCTCTTCGGGTTTCGCTCGATGAGCGAGGCTATCAAAAGTAGGTTTATATCTGTCACTCGCACACATGTGACGCTGCAGGCGATAGGAATTAGTTATAAGAAACAGACATAAACCGTAGATGGTTCAAATGGTTCAAATGGCTCTGAGTACTACGGGACTCAACTGCTGTGGTCATAAGTCGCCTAGAACTTAGAACTACTTAAACGTAACTAACCTAAGGACATCACTCACATCCATGCCCGAGGCAGGATTCGAACCTGCGACCGTAGCGGTTGTGCGGTTCCAGACTGTAGCGCCTTTAACCGCTCGGCCACTCCGGCCGGCAAACCGTAGATATTCGAAATTAAATGCCCATTGTATGAAAGACTAACTGTAGCTCACCTGAAAATTGTAACTAGCTGCAATATAAGTATTAGCTGTATAATTATTATGACCCACTATTGAGATAAGGAAGTGGGTTAATTATGTATAATTATTGTGGTTTTGTAATAAGTATTAAAACAAGCAAAGCGCCGCCACCTGACGGAACTTCATTAGACTATAGGGGCTGAAGCGGGAATATTCCAGGACCTCCCACAACAAATTCCGCAGTTTTGCAACAGAAATTGGCCGAAAAAAAGTGTTGCACTACTTGCTGAACGGTTGTCATATGTGACTAAAAACGGCATTTTCATTAGAAATAGTTAAAGAAAAAGTCCGGACCCGCCAGGGTAGCCAAGAGGGCTAACATGCTGTTTCCTGGACTCGGGTAGGTGCGCCAGTCCCGGATCGAATCCGCCCGGCGGATTAACGACGAGGGCCGGTAATCCGGCCAGCCTGGATGTGGTTTTTAGGCGGTTTTCCACATCCCGCTGGGTGAATACCGGGCTGGTCCCCAAGTCCCGCCTCAGTTGCACGACTCACAGACATTTGTAACACATTCACACTATTCCACGGCTTACGCTGGACGCAGACAGCTGGGGTTCTCTACTTCCGCCCCGGGGGGTTCGGGGTGGCGGCAAGAAGGGCATCCGGCCACCCTCTGTGATTGACACTGCCACATCCGTAATAACAAAGCCGACACGGCGTTGGGGCGGGACAAAGGCCCAGACAAAGAAAGAAAGAAAGTTAAAGAAAAAGTACATTACAAATTGTACAAGAAAGGTATTATTTGCCTGAGAAGTAATTAAAAAGGATGGAAGTTATGAGAAGGTTAATGAATTAAGAACTTCACAGTTCATTCATTGTCTACAATAACAATAGAAATTAGCTTATCTGCTGCCTGTATATGCGTACTGTGCCTTTATCTCCTCGCGATCATTGCAAACGGGTAAGTACCATTTGTGGTACTCAAAGGTGTGTGCCCAGTGGATTCCTCGCTGGCTAACAGAAGAGGTGACTGTAACTATCAGACCAATTGTGCGATTGGATTGAAGAGTTCCTAGATAACAGAACGCAGCACGTCATTCTCAATGGAGAGAAGTCTTCCGAAGTAAGAGTGATTTCAGGTGTGCCGCAGGGGAGTGTCGTAGGACCGTTGCTATTCACAATATACATGAATGACCTTGTGGATGACATCGGAAGTTCACCGAGGCTCTTTGCTGATGATGCTGTAGCATATCGAGAGGTTGTAACAATGGAAAATTGTACTGAAATGCAGGAGGATCTGCAACGAATTAGTTTTGGGAAGATGTGGTTCATCTCTAAAGGAGATCGCTTATAGAACACTAATACGACCTATTCTCGAGTACTGCTCGAGCGTTTGGGATCCCTATCAGGTCGGATTGAGGGAGGACATAGAAGCAATTCAGAGGCGAGCTGCTAGATTTGTTACTGGTAGGTCTGATCATCACGCGAGTGTTACGGAAATGCTTCAGGAACTCGGGTGGGAGTCTCTAGAGCAATGGAAGCGTTCTTTTCGTGAATCGCTAGTGAGGAAATCTAGAGAACCAGCATTTGAGACTGCAATACAATTTTATGCCGCCAACTTACATTTCGCGGAAAGACCACAAAGGAGAGAGATTAGGGCTCATAAAAAGGGACATAAAGGCAGTCATTTTTCCCTCGTTCTGTTTGGGAATGGAACAGGGAGATATGCTACTTGTGGTACGAGGTAACCTCCGCCACGCACCGTATGGTGAATTGCGGACTATGTATGTAGATGTAGATGTAGACGCATAGTGCAAGGAATGGCAATTGAATCTCAATGTAGACAAGTGTAATGTGCTGCGAATACACAGAAAGAAAGATCCTTTATCATTTAGCTACAATGTAGCAGGTCAGCAACTGGGAGCAGCTAATTCCATAAATTATCTGGGAGTACGCAATAGGAGTGATTTAAAATGGAATGATCATATAAAGTTGATCGTCGGTAAAGCAGATGCCAGACTGAGATTCATTGGAAGAATCCTACGGAAATGCAATCCGAAAACGAAGGAAGTAGGTTACAGTACAGTTGTTCGCCCGCTGCTCGAATACTGCTCAGCAGTGTGGGATCCGCACCAGATAGGGTTGATAGAAGAGATAGAGAAGATCCAACGGAGAGCAGCACGCTTCGTTACAGGATCATTTAGTAATCGCGAAAGCGTTACGGAGATGAGAGATAAACTCCAGTGGAAGACTCTGCAGGAGAGACGCTCAGTAGCTCGGTACGGGCTTTTGTTGGAGTTTCCAGAACATACCTTCACCGAGGAGTCAAGCAGTATATTGCTCCCTCCTACGTATATCTGGCGAAGAGACCGTGAGGATAAAATCAGAGAGATTAGAGGCCACACAGAGGCGTAGCGACAATCTTTCTTTCCACGAACAATACGAGACTGTAATAGAAGGGAGAAACGATAGAGGTACTCAAGGTACCCTCCGCCACGCACCGTTAGGCGGCTTGCGGAGTATAGATGTAGATGTAGATATAGATGTAAATGTAGAAAAGCATAAAGAGCAATCAAGGACCGTCTGTGTGGCGAACATATTCACAGGCGATGAAAAATTTTTCGCCACTTCGAAATGGCAACAAAACGGCAGTCGATGGAGTGGCACCATACAACCTCTCCTCCAAAGATAAAGTTCAAAGCCGCAACCTCCGTCGGTACAGTCATAGCGACGGTCTTCGAGAACACTTCAGGGACTATTCTGTTTGATATCCTCCCTCATGGTATAACGACCAACACGGAAATTAGATAAACGACTCCAACATGTTTGCCGCCACAAAAATGGAAACGAACTCCTTCTCCTCGACGATAAAGCTAGTCCTCGGACGAGTCTGCACACCCGAGATGAGCTCACAAAACGTCAATTGGACTGTTCTTCCTCATCCACCCTGCATCCCAGATGTCGCACCTTCCGGCTTCAATATCAGTTTGGCCTGGGAAGGATGCACTCTGTGGGAAGCAATACGTGGGGGATGGGGAGGTTACTGATGCACCAAGACACTGGCTCTGACGTCGATCAGTAGAGTGATAGCATGCGAGCCAACAGGCCAGTGAGGAGGCGCAAGGCCGTCACATTGAGCGTAGATGATGTTGAAAAACAGGGTTTAACAGGCAAAAGACTGCGGAATGATATGGTGTGTTTGAATCCTCAATGCAACCAACCTGCTTTCATATGAAACAACGTTGTTTTACTTATTGAACGCCCCTGATACGAGGGTCGTGCACAAAGTACACTACTGGCCATTAAATTGCTACACCAAGAAGAAGTGCAAATGATAAACGCGTATTCATTGGACAATTATATCATACCACGACTGACACGTGATTACATTTTCACGCAATTTGGGTGCATAGATCCTGAGAAATCAGTACCCAGAACAACCACCTCTGGCCGTAATAACGGCATTGATACGCCTGGGCATTGAGCGAAACAGAGCTCGGATGGCGTGTACAGGTACAGCTGCCCAGGCAGCTTCAACACGATACCACAGTTCATCGAGAGTAGTGACTGCCGTATTGTGACGAGCCAGTTGCTCGGCCACCATTGACCAGACGTTTTCAATTGGTGAGAGATCTGGAGAATGTGCTGGCCAGGGCAGCAGTCGAACATTTTCTGTATCCAGAAAGGCCCGTACAGGACCTGCAACATGCAGTCGTGCATTATCCTGCTGAAATGTAGGGTTTCGCAGGGATCGAATGAAGGTAGAGCCACGGGTCGTAACACATCTGAAATATAACGTTCAAAGTGCCGTCATTGCGAACAAGAGGTGACCTAGACGTGTAACCGATGGCACCCCATACCATCACGCCAGGTGATACGCCAGTATGGCGATGACGAACACACGCTTCCAAAGTGCGTTCACAGCGATGTCGCCAAGCACGGATGCGACCATCACGATGCTGTAAACAGGACCTGGATTCATCCGAAAAAATGACGTTTTGCCATTCGTGCGCCCAGGTTCGTCGTCGAGTACACCATTGCAGGCGCTCCTGTCTGTGATGCAGCGTCAAGGGTAACCGCAGCCACGGTCTCCGAGCTGATAGTCCGTGCTGCTGCAAACGTCGTCGAACTGTTCGTGCAGATGGTTGTTTTCTCGCAAACGTCCCAATCTGTTGAGTCAGGGATCGAGACGTGGGAGCACGATACGTTACAGCCCTGCGGATAAGATGCCTGTCATCTCGACTGCTAGTGATACGAGGCCGTTGGGATCCAGCACGGCGTTCCGTATTACCCTCCTGAACCCACCGATTCCATATTCTGCTAACAGCCATTGGGTCTCGACCAACGCGAGCAGCAATGTCGCGATACGATAAACCGCAATCGTGATAGGCTACAATCCGACCTTTATCAAAGTCGGAAACGTGACGGTACGCATTTCTCCTCCTTACACGGGGCATCACAACAACGTTTCACCAGGCAATGCCGGTCAGCTGCTATTTGTGTGCGAGAAATCGGTTGGAAACTTTCCTCATGTCAGCACGTTGTAGGTGTCGCCACCGGCGCCAACCTTGTGTGAATGCTGTGAAAAGCTAATCATTTGCATGTCACAGCATCCTCTTCCTGTCGGTTAAATTTCGCGTCTGTAGCACGTCATCCTCGTGGCGTAGCAATTTTAATGGCCAGTAGTGTACGTTCCGTTTGTATTTCTACCCGCAGCAGCGCTACGATCGCAATTCCGAGTATGCGCACCACTTACTCAGATTGAAGGATGATGATGATGATGTTTGGTTTGTGGGGCGCTCAACTGCGCGGTTATCAGCGCCCTTACAAATTCCCAACCTTTGCTCAGCCCAGTCTCGCCACTTTCATGAATGATGATGAAATGATGAGGACAACACAAACACCCAGTCATCTCGAGGCAGGTGTAAATGCCTGACCCTGCCGAGAATCGAACCCGGGACCCCGTGCTCGGGAAGGGAGAACGCGACCGCCTGACTCGAGGAAAAGACATTTACGCTATTTTGAGATCGCTGCTGCCGACGTGTGCTTTGTAGTGCTTATTTATAATATCAGCCGTAATTGAAAATGCCGCCGCGTGTGAAATCAGATCTGTGATTCGTTTTCTAAATGCAAAGAAAGTTAAACCGAAGGAAATTCATCGGCAAATCTGCGAGGTTTACGGACAAAATGCTATGAGTGATTCAGTGGTTAGATGATTGGTCAGACTGTTCATTGAAGGACGTGATCAAGTTGTGATAACCACGACACGGTGTTCTAGCCACAAGATGTTAAAATAAACTAAGTGTACAAACTTCAACAAATATTATGGATACTACGTATAAAAAAGATGTACCGTGAATGAGATTTTCACTCTGCAGCGGAGTGTGCGCTGATATGAAACTTCCTGGCAGATTAAAACTGTGTACCCGACCGAGACTCGAACTCGGGACCTTTGCTTTCGCGGGCAAGTGCACTTGCCCGCGAAAGGCAAAGGTCCCGAGTTCGAGTCTCGGTCGGGCACACAGTTTTAATCTGCCAGGAAGTTTCAAGATGTATCGTGTAAAAATGACTATAATCGCCGCGCGGGATTAGCCGAGCGGTCTGAGGCGCTGCAGTCATGGGCTGTGCGGCTGGTCCCGGCGGAGGTTCGAGTCCTCCCTCGGGCACGGGTGTGTGTGTGTGTGTGTTTGTCCTTAGGATAATTTAGGTTAAGTAGTGTGTAAGCTTAGGGACTGATGACCTTAGCAGTTAAGTCCCATTCGATTTCACACACATTTGAACATTTTTTGACGATAATTATTTCATTATTTCTGTAATAATTTAATTTCTGTGTGAATTAAAACTATTATCAGAGAACTAAATTCATAGACAACGACAATTACAATTTTGTTGTTGTCTGTGTTAATTGTGGTTCAGTTGTTCTTCCTGTTCTGACGGATGAACTGTTCGGACGTGAGACGTGTGAGGTCTGTAAAGAGAAAACCTGTAATTATATTGTTAATTATTATTTGAAACATAGAGTCGCTATTGTCAAGATGTGGATTTCTATTTATTTCAGTTGTAATCCAATCTAATTAACGCTTTTAAGTGTTAATTTTCAGCTCCGCAATTAGGAGCGCAGCCATTAGCGCTAATAAGAAATATGAAACACTTTTCAAAGAGAATAATTTTAAATGCTAAAGAATAGAGAACAAACGGCTTAAAGACTTTTATCTGAATATATTAACTTGATATAAAAGGAATCGAGAATAACAATAGAAAAACTGACTATCGTCTGTCTGCCGCCATCTTAGCAAAAAAATCTCCGCGACAGTTTTGAATCCAGAATTTTAACAAACATAAATGTTGTTAGATATAATTGAATGGAAGTAAGTGTGCACTGGTGGTCCCGAATCAACTTTAAAAGACAGAATTCAACTCAGATTGAATCCTTAAATACAGTGCTCACAGCACGTTACGTAATCTCAATTTCTTATTTGCTCATGTATGAAGCCTAATTATTTCGGACGATTTATATGAAATATTTTAATAGGAGACATACGTCAGTGTTGTGCGCGGGAAGTATTTGGTGACTAAATGTTCCCTTTGCTAGAGAAAAGTGCTTCCATCTTAAGTAACAGTTGTGTAAAATCTGATAAATGATATGCAATTTAGTGCCATTCACACGACTTTACAGACAACATTTCTATACAGCGTCAAGTGGAGAAAATGGTTCATATGGCTCTGAGCACTATTGGACTTAACATCTGAGGTCATCAGTCCCCTAGAACGTAGAACTACTTAAACCTAACTAACCTAAGGGCATCACACACATCTATGCCCGAGGCAGGATTCGATCCTGCGACCGCAGCGGTCGAGCAGTTCCAGACTGTAGCGCCTACAACCGCTCGGCCACCCAGGCCGGCTCAAGTGGAGATTTCTTTAGCACGGTGACAAACATTAGCCGGGATAAGCATTTTTGAGATCAAACGAATTCTTACGCTGACAACAGGTAACTGGTTTTATCTACCTGAAATGTCATTTATAAGTAATTAAAGTTACGAAATACTATAAACCGGTTCCGCCACAAAGTGCACGGTGAAGAAAGAAGTGTACGCCCGTCTGTGGTTACTGATAAACTGGTTCACACAATTGAAGAGGAGATTAAGCACAACCGTGCGTTTACACGTAGTGCCCTTGCTACGGAAGTTCCGCAGATCTCACGATCACTAATTCATGAAACTGTTACTGAAAAAACTGAAATTTCGAAAACTTTTCTCACGTCGGGTACCCGAAATTCTTACTGAACAACAAGGACAACAAAGGATGGGCAATGCACTTCAGTTTTCGACACGCTACAATAAAGAAGGCGATCGTTTTCTTTCTCGGATAGTCACGGGGGATGAAACTTGGGTATCGTACGACAGCCCTGAAACAAAACGGCAATCAATGGAATGCAGGCACACTTCATCCCCAACGAAGGTTAAGCCTAAGCAAATCTTGACACCTCGAAAAATCATGTGCGCCGTTTTTGGGACAGAAAAGGCATTTTGGTGAGTGATTTCTTACCACGTGGCCAAACAATCAATGCACATGGTTACTGCGAGACCACTAAGAAATTGCGTCGCGCAATGCAGAACAAGCACCGAGGATTACTGTCAAAAGGTGTTGTTTTTTTGCTCGACAACGCCCGACATCAGACGACGAAAGTGACCAAACAACTCTTACAGAAATATCACTCGGACGCGTTTGATCATTCTCCGTACAGGCCGGACCCCGCTCCTAGCGACTTTCATCTCTCCTTACACCTAAAATCTGTCCTTTGTGGTCAACACTTCAACGATGGTGACGCGCTGAAAGAATATGTTACCACACGGTTGAATACACAGGCGCCAATCTTCTCTGAAGAAGGCATACAAAAACTTGTGCCACGCTATGACAAGTGCCTACAAATTTTCGGAAGCTATGTAGAAAAGTAGTTTAACAATTGTAGATTTTTTTACAATAAATATTTTTTCTGTGTCTGTACATGTTAGTTTTATATAACCAAACGGAACTTACTTTGTTGGATGTGAGGTCCGCCAGTTATGCAAAACACCTTTTTTTATTAGTACCCAAACATGTTTCGGCACTACTGTGCCACCATCAGTGGGTTTTCGTTTTTATATATTATGTAATGTGAACATTTTTGTTAAATGATTATAAAATTATGTGGATGTTTAGTTCAAACAATAGATTGTTTCTTTTTGTAAATACCTTCACATTTGAAACTTTCTGGCAGATTAAAACTGTGTGTCGGACCGAGTCTCGAACTCGGGACCTTTGCCTTTTGCGGTCAAGTCCTGTACTATCTGAGCTACCCTAGCACGACTCACGCCCCGTCCTCAAGCTTCACATCTGCCAGTATCTCGTCTCCTACCTTCCAAACTTTACTGAAGCTCTCCTGCGAACCTAGCAGAACTAGCACTCCTGAACGAAAGGATATTGCGGAGACATGGCTTAGCCACAGCCTGGGGGACGTTTCCGGAATGAGATTTTCAGTCTGCAGCGGAGTGTGCGCTGATATGAAACTTCCTGGCTGATTAAAACTGTGTGCCGGACCGAGACTCGAACTCGGGACCTTTGCCTTTCGTGGGCAAGTGCTCTACCAACTGAGCTGCCCAAGCACGACTCACCCCCCTCCTCATAGCTTTACTTCTGCCAGTACCTCGTCTCCAACCTTCCAAACTTCACAGAAGCTCTCCTGCGAACCTTGCAGAACTAGCACTCCTCAAAGAAAGGATATTGCGGAGACATGGCTTAGCCACAGCCTGGGGGACGTTTCCAGAATGAGATTTTCATTTTGCAGCGGAGTGTGCGCTGATACGAAACTTTCTGGTAGATTATAACTGTGTGCCGGACCGAGTCTCGAACTCGGGACCTTCGACTTTCGCGGGCAAGTGCTCTACCAACTGAGCTACCGAAGCACGACTCACGCCCCGTCCTCACAGCTTTACTTCTGCCAGTATCTCGTCTCCTACCTTCCAAACTTTACAGAAGCTCTCCTGCGAACCTTGCAGAACTAGTACTCCTGAAAGAAAGGATATTGCGGAGACTGCGAAAGGCAAAGCTCCCGAGTTCGAGTCTCGGTCCGGCGCAGAGCTTTAATCTGCCAGGAAGTTTCATATCAGCGCACACTCCGCTGCAAAGTGAAAATCTCATTCTTGAAACCTTTACATTTGGTGTGCATGAATTTTCGTTATCACTTGTGTGTTAATTATTACACTTATAAGGGAACCTCTTCATCGCACCCCCCTCAGATTTAGTTATAAGTTGGCACAGTGGATAGGCCTTGAAAAACTGAACACAAATCAATCGAGAAAACAGGAAGAAGTTGTGTGGAACTATGAAAAAAATAATCAAAATATACAAACTGAGAAGTCCATAACCAAGATAGGCAACATTAAGGATGGTATGAAATCAGGAGCGCCGTAGTCCCGTGGTTAGCGTGAGCAGCTGCGGAATGAGAGATTCTTGGTTCAAGTCTTCCCTCGAGTGAAAAGTTTAATTTTTTATTTTCAGACAATTATCAGAGTTCAGGAACTCACACTTAATCAATTTCGCTCTCCAAAATTCCAGGACATGTTCAGATTTGCTTGGACATATGCAGGATTTGACAGTCTACAGACGGAAAAATTTGGAAACGTTAAAAACACATGTTTTGACAGAGCACAGGGAAAACTGTGCGACTGTGAAACTGTTGCATTCATTTGTTGCAGATTATGTGACAAACTCTTATGTTTTCATCAAATCGGGCAAGGTAGAAGAATCTTCTTACCCATTCGCCAAGTGTACAAGTTAGGTGGGTCGACAACATATTCCTGTCATGTGACGCACATGCCGTCACCAGTGTCGTATAGAATATATCAGACGTGTTTTCCTGTGGGGGAATCGGTTGACCAATGACCTTGCCATGAAATGTTTTCGGTTCCCATTGGAGAGGCACGTCCTTTTGTGTATTAATCGCACGGTTTTGCGGTGTGGTCGCGAAACACAGACGCTAAACTTATTACAGTGAACAGAGACGTCAATGAATGAACGGTCAGATCATAACTTTGCGAAAATAAAGGAAGAAAACTTTTCACTCGAGGGAAGACTTGAACCAAGGACCTCTCGTTCTACAGCTGCTCACGCTAACCACGGGACCACTGCACTCCTGAGCTCACACTGTCCTTGATGTTGCCTATCTTTCGCATGGACTACTCAGTTTGTATATTTTGCTTATTTTTTTCATAGTGTTACACAACTTCTTCCTGTTTTCTTGACTGATCTGTGTTCAGTTTTTCAAGGCGTATCCACTGTGCCAACTTATAACGAAAGTTGAGGGGGGTGCGATGGGGAGGTTTCCTTGTTTGGACATACGTCGTACATTGAGACCTACAGCAGTGAAGCGGCAGTAACGTTACACAAAGATGAACGAGGATGCAAAAACAGATGAAAATCTTATTGTTTGGATGTCTCTGGATGATACCTGTGTTCAGGAATGAATGATGAATGGCTGATGATGGTGACAGTCAACGCTAGCTTTGTAGCAGGGCCGAGGATTTCCCCGTCGACTTCGTATGTGGGGAAGACCAACTTCCTCCCGTGGAGGTGACAGAGACCAACTCGACCCGCGCTTGCTGCAGCCACGTAACTGGACACACGTTGACGCAGGTTAGTGGGGGCCCCTACCACCCCTCCTCCCTCCCCCCCCCCCTACCACCTACGGACTGGCTGTCTGCCTCGTTCGCCGTACCCAGCACTCCAGTAGCGTGCCGGACTTCCACGGAGACTCCGGCGTATGACGTCATCCGCCCCGGTCCAGGAGTTCGCGCCGTCTCGCCGACTCCAGCTAAGTCGAGTCAGTATTTTATGGCACATAATTTTCTACTTTCACACGACACGGAGCTACGGCCACGATTCCAATTCCTGGCTCATCATCCGACGATGCTCTATACCCACCGAAATTGTTTACACAACTCTACAAGCTTTCTTCCCTACCTTTCGTTCGTGCAAGGCAGCGGTTCCCAACCTTTCTGAGACCCTTAACCCTGAATGCAATTAGACATTGGCTAGTCCCCCCCCCCCTCCCTCGCTTCCCCTGCTGTCTATTAGTGATGGGGAGCTCGTGAATGAGTCGTTTAAATGAACGCTTCACTCCAGTGAAGTGTGAACTAACCACTCAATTTCAATGAACTGGTACTTCAAACTCTCCACAGATAGTACACTCCACACTTTTTTTCTAGTTCGTTCACTCACTCTCTTCCCCTCTCCCTCTCCCACTACATTGGCGCTACATCACTCATTCTCCCTTCACTTCAGTCCTCCCTCTACTGCCTGTCGACGAATCGCGCGGTGAAATACACTTAGAACAGCAGTTGCACTTTCCTTTCACATAACCTAAATCGGCGAAGAAACCCCAAATTTCACTACTTTTACGCGATCGCGTGTTGCTAGCCATTGTATAAGCGTGAACAGACACAAAAACTGCTTTCGAATAAAATAAAGAGGGATTTTACCTGAAATCGTACCAATGACTACAGGTGACAGTTTATGTTTTGAATTTAGAGGGTTATTATTCTCAATAAAAATAAAATCTCCAGGAAAACTTCTGAATAATTACTTAACGTAGGTATATAGACTTTGTGACAGTGGTAAACATACTCATTCTCTTTTGGATTAAATTTTAAAAGGAACATAAAATTGGACTGCATTTCCTTGGTAGCCCTAGTTTTCAGTCCATAAATACAACAAATAAGGTTTCATTTGGCAGATGAAGACTCTTTTTGGCGCTTCATGAGAAAATGTCGAGCAAGATTAAACGTAATACCTCCTATATATGTGACAGGCTTCTCGGTTTCTCTTTCCTTTGTCCCCTTCGACCATCCTGTATTTAAGTTAACTCAGACGCTGTAAGACGCAAATCGTTGCGTGCACGTTACTGCATAGTTCGGCCATCTGTAGGTAAAAATATAAAGTATTACGAAGCTTTATTGTACGAGCGAGGCGAAGCGGGCGTAGCCGCGGCTGAACGGCGAACTGGGCAACTTCGCCAGGCTTCCGTACTTCATGAATGAACTACTTCATTTGAACGCTTCACGGCAAAGAGTGAAATGAATGAAATACTTCACGGGAATGAACGAGTTCGACCCATCTGTGTCTATAGCCCCCCCCCCCCCCCATATTATGACCAACTTTTGCACCTATCTAAACTATAGAATGAAAGACTTTTTCTGGAATACTTTTATGTTTAAAATGATGAAACTGAATGATATTCACGTTTGTTTGTCTGGCCATCTTCCGCAGCAAGTATATAAATACTTGTTTTGCAAATCGAACTGCCTTTTCCTGCTGCTATTTATTTCATTTAATCCATACGCGCTTCGCCTTCTACTGTTTTAAGGCATCATCGGTGGGATCTATAATGATGCAGTTTTGTTAGTTATAGATTATCAAACAGATCACTTCGCGATTTTTTGTAAAAAATGTAATTACTTAGCCGGCCGGGGTGGCCGAGCGGTTCTAGGCGCTACAGTCTGGAACCGCGTGACCGCTACGGTCGCAGGTTCGAATCCTGCCTCGGGCATGGATGTGTGTGATGTCCTTAGGTTAGTTAGGTTTAAGTAGTTCTAAGTTCTAGAGGACTGATGACCTCTGAAGTTAAGTCCCATAGTGCTCAGAGCCATTTGAACCATTTGTGTTTACTTACGATTTGCTGATTTGCGTTTCCTCACATCTGGTCTGGAGATCGCACTACCACTTTTATCACTGTTCTATATTCACCTCTTCCTGTTTTCGCCATCCACACACTGTTCAGCATGTTTGTCACCCTTTTTTGTGGTGGACTATCGTTCTTCTCTCACTCGATACAACTATTTGGTCGTACACTTCTTTTCACAGCGTAAAAAAAAAAAAAAAAAAAAAAAAACGGCTCTATCCCCCCTTCTCTCTCTCACTCATACGCACACAGACGGTATACATAAGTGGCGATCCTCCCCCACTCTGTCCCCACTGCTCTTGAGTGCCCCTATTTTACTCCGTTACGCACCCGTCTACAGCTGTCGCCTGAGATATCTTCCATTTTAGCAGATGACACGCGCTCAGCCGATCGCGTTCTCGATTTTATTAGTGCCAGTGAGATGATGTCAGTCATTTGAAGCTCTTTTTGGGGACAACCAACCCCCTTCTATAGCGGTTTTTTAAGCTTTCCTTCTGTTTTTAGTTTCTCCAATTTTTTGAGTTTCGTTCCCATTGCTGCTGATTTCCAGTTTCGTTTTTTTTTTTTCCTTTTCCTAAGTCACAGACCGGGCGCTAATGACCGTAGCAGTTTTGCGCCCTAAAACCATAACAAAAAAAGGACGGTATAAACAGCATAACAGCATAAAAAGAAATTATTAACGAACATATACCTCGTTAGGTTGGCGACACATAAGTAAACATACCAAAGACGATGAAACACGTAATGGAGTCGCAGTATTTACACTGTGAAGAGAAGCGTACCACGAAATAGTTGTATCGAGTGACAGAAGAACGATAGTCCTCCACAAAATAGGGTGACAAACATGCTGAACAGTGTGTGGGTGACGAAAACACGAAGAGGTGAATATAGAACGGTGATAAAAGTGATAGTGCGACCTCCAGACCAGATGTGAGGAAACGCAAATCAGCAAATCTACATCTAGATTTATACTCCGCAAGCCACCCAACGGTGTGTGGCGGAGGGCACTTTACGTGCCACTGTCATTACCTCCCATTTCTGTTCCAGTCGCGTATGGTTCGCGGGAAGAACGACTGTCTGAAAGCCTCCGTGCGCGCTCTAATCTCTCTAATTTTACATTCGTGAGCTCCTCGGGAGGTATAAGTAGGGGGAAGCAATATATTCGATACCTCATCCAGAAACGCACCCTCTCGAAACCTGGCTACAGCGCGATGCAGAGCGCCTCTCTTGCAGAGTCTGCCACTCGAGTTTGCTAAACATCTCCGTAACGCTATCACGGTTACCAAATAACCCTGTGACGAAACGCGTCGCTCTTCTTTGGATCTTCTCTATCTCCTCCGTCAAACCGATCCGGTACGGATCCCACACTGATGAGCAATACTCAAGTATAGGTCGAACGAGTGTTTTGTAAGCCACCTCCTTTGTTGATGGACTACATTTTCTAAGGACTCTCCCAATGAATCTCAACCTGGTACCCGCCTTACCAACAATTAATTTTATATGATCATTCCACTTCAAATCGTTCCGCACGCATACTCCCAGATATTTTACAGAAGTAACTGCTACCAGTGTTTGTTCCGCTATCATATAAAGGATCCTTCTTTCTATGTATTCGCAATAGATTACATTTGTCTACGTTAAGGGTCAGTTGCCACTCCCTGCACCAAGTGCCTATCCGCTGCAGATCTTCCTGCATTTAGCTGCAATTTTCTAATGCTGCAACTTCTCTGTATACTACAGCATCATCCGCGAAAAGCGGCATGGAACTTCCGACACTATCTACTAGGTCATTTATATATTTTGTGAAAAGCAGTGGTCCCCTTAACACTCCCCTGTGGCACGCCAGAGGTTACTTTAACGTCTGTAGACGTCGTAAGTAATTACATTTTTTACAAAAAATCGCGAAGTCAACTGTTTGATAATCTATAACTAACAGAACTGTATCATTATAGATCCACTGGTGATGCCTTAAAACAGTAGAAGGCGAAACGCGTATGGATTAAATAAAATAAATAGTAGCAGGAAAAGGCAGTTCGATTTGCAAAACAAGAATGATGTTCAGTTTGTGTGTATGTGTGTGTATGTGTATCTGTGTGTGTGTGTGTGTGTGTGTGTGTGTGTGTGTGTGTGTTTGAATGAATTACGAAGGAATTCGTGGTGCGACACTTGCTTGACCGGCTCACTGCAAACCCATTTAAAATCGACCAAGTTATAACGTATACACTACACTTACAGTTCGCAAATCACTCGCTTGCTGCTCCTTATTTCTGACCGAGCGAGGTGGCGCAGTGGTTAGCACACTGGACTCGTATTCGGGAGGACGACGGTTCAATCCCGCGTCCGGCCATCTTGATTTAGGTTTTCCGTGATTTCCCTAAAGCGCTCCAGGGAAATGCCGGGATGGTTCCTTTGAAAGGGCACTGCCGACTTCCTTCCCCGTCCTTCCCTAATCCGATGAGACCGATGACCTCGCTGTTTGGTCTCGTCCCTCAAAACAACGCAACCCAACCTTATTTCTGAATTGTCAGAAATTGGAAGACTTGAGGCTGTTTATGCACTGTGCTGACCATAGCCACTAATATTAATAGTAATAATAATAATAATAATGAAATGTGTATAACGCAGTAGTTGTCCTTATGTAGTTACTGCTATGCCGTGCTGCCAATTAATTCATTTATCTATTTCGAAGCGAGTAATGAAGCAATTTCTGGACTACTGCGGGTACTAACTACAACTTGGAGAAGACCTTTTCTTAATATATTTAGTATTGGTTACCTATATGTCTCACTTTTATCATATTAACAGAATCTTCCGTCGGTTCTTGGTAGAACAACATTATAATAATAAATGAAAAGCACCAGTTTGCTTTTGTTCTACAATATTATTTTTATTTTATTTTTATTATTATTTTTAATGCCAACCGGTTTTCGGCTTACAAGGCCATCTTCAGACATTTAAAAATAATATTGTAGAACAAAAGCAAACTGGTGCTTTTCATTTATTATTCTCACTTTTATCATCAGCGATGTACGGGACAAAGCCCAAAATATGTGTATAGTCGGTGGTCCATGTTAGGAACCTGTAACCTCCATCGCTTTAATGCTACCAATTCAGAAAAAGTAATTATTGAAAACTTGTATAATCAATACTACGAGGCGTGTCTTTTAAGTACCATTTTGGAATTAAAAAAAGACGTGCTAAGATATCTCAATAATTTTATTTTTACATGAAAGCCTGTATCTTAATCTACTTTTCTACATAATTTCAGCCGGCCGGTGTGGCCGTGCGGTTCTAGGCGCTCCAGTCTGGAACCGCGTGACCGCTACGGTCGCAGGTTCGAATCCTGCCTGGGGCATGGATGTGTGTGATGTACTTAGGTTAGTTAGGTTTAAGTAGTTCTAAGTTCTAGGGGACTGATGACCTCAGATGCTAAGTCTCATAGTGCTCAGAGCCATTTGCACCATTTTTTACATAAATTCCGTCAATCTCAATAATTTTATTTTTACATGGAAGCCTGAACCTTAACCTACTTTTCTGCATAATTTCCGTCAATATTGAGGCACTTGTCACAACGTTGTACCAGTTTTTGAATACCCTCCTCATAGAAGTCTGCCGCCTGACTTGTTAACAACCACTGCATCACCACTGTTTTAACTTGGTCATCGTCATTGTCTTCGTCGTCGCCTCGTATTGAGACAATCAATGCCGCAGTTTACTGTAAGACATTGCACCATGTGCGACGTTCAATTCAAATCAGAACAAAAGACATGGCAAGTTGAGCAAGGGCATCGTTTTGCTGCAAGATAATGCCCGCCCGCATGTGGCGGATCAGACCAAAGATCTCATCACATCTTTTCGATGTGAAACTCTAGATCATCCTCCATACAGCCCCGATCTTGCGCCCAGTGACTACCATCTGTTCCTGCACTTGAAGAAACACCTGGGCGATCAGCGTCTTCGAGACGACGACGAAGTCAAAACAGTGGTGATGCAGTGGTTAACAAGTCAGGCGGCAGACTTCTATGAGGAGGGTATCCAAAAACTGGTCCAACTTCATGACAAGTGCCTCAATATTGACGGAAATTATGTAGAAAAATAGATTAAGGCACAGACTTTCACGTACAAAAAATATTGAGATATCTTAGCATCTCTCTTTTTAATTTCAAAACGGTACTTACTTAAAAAACACGCCTCGTAGATGATGATGATGTTTGGTTTATGGGGTCGCTCAACTGCGCGGTTACCTGCGCCCGTACAAGGCACAACCTTTGCTCAGTCCAGTCTCTCCACTTTCGTGAATGATGATGAAATGATGAGGACACCACAAACACCGGGTCATCTTGAGGGAGGTGAAAATCCCTGACCCCACCGGGAATCGAACCCGGGACCCCGTGCTCGAGAAGCGAGGACGCGACCGCGAGAGCACGAGCTGCGGACATCAATACTGGAGTCTTCCAAAAATGTCATAATAGGAATGATCTTTTATAAATAATTTTGTTTTGTGACCGAAACAGAATCCAAATCGTTTAGCTTTTACCCCTCAGAAAATTTCATTTTACCCCTTAAGGGTTAATTATCTCCAGGGTGGGAAGCACTGGTGTGGCTTTATTCGCAATGACGTCGCTCGTGACATGTACGAAAGAAGCAAAAGGATGCTTTCTAGTTTATCTGCTGTGTCAATAGGACATACGAGTACCACAGAATATTCGGGTCGCAGTCGTGATTTTATTCCAATTCGGGATGCATTTCGAGTCCTAACGTCTCATCTTCAGCTGCTTTGACAATCTACATTGATTATTTCTCCAGATTTAGGCTAATTCTGGTCCTAGTTAGATTTACAACCTTATATTACAAAGTCTTGTGGGGAGACCGAGGCGTAGATGGGAGGACAATGTGAAGGCTGATTTGAAGAGCCTAGGTACTGAAGGTGAATGGAAGGAAAGAGCCCGAGACAGGGACAGATGGCGAAAATACGTTGCTGCGGAAATGGACTCTCGAGTCCGGTATGACCAGTGAGTGAGTAAGTAAGTAAGTATATTACAAAGCGGGCACAGTGTGAATATAAGTTTACAAAAACTAACACAAATCGAAAAGTAACTTTCAAATGGTGGATACATGGTTTTAAAGCACACTATGAGTAAACATGTTTATGCAGATATATACACCTTTCATTCTGTAAATACAAGTCAAAGAATATCGAATGTGAAGATGCTGCACTTCTACAAATACACGGGTGTTATTATTTCAGAGGAGAGATAAAGCCATTATATTATTAGTTATACAGGATATTGTGTACAAAACGAATATTTGTGAATATGTCAAATGCGGATAATGTTAACAAATGGCTGCACTATAAAATATTTGTTTCTGTAGGAAAGAATAAAGTTCCAAAAATACTGAAAAAATTATGACTGCTAAACTCTTGTTTGTTCATTCAACGTTTTTTCAGAAGATTTTTCTTCTGATATTTCTAATTGTTCTAGTGGATCAAGTTTTTTACCGTCGTATTCTGTGTTACAAAGAACACACCGATGCTTTTAGTCTTAACCACTTTGACAAATTTACGATAGCCAACCACATGTACCTTAAGAGACACAGACTAAGTGACATTCACAACAGACTAAATGTATTCCACTCTGAAAACCATGGTAATAAACTTCACCTACTAGAACAATGAAATAATGTTACAAAAACAACAGTCTTCTGAAAACATGTTGAATGAAAAAACAGGATTTAGTACCCATGGTTTTTCCAGTAATTTTAAAAGTTTATTTTTTTCCTAAAGAAACAAATGTTTAATAGTTTAAGCATTTGCTAACACAATTCACGCTTTACCCATTCACAAAGAAATATTCGTTTTGTAAATAACATCCTGTATAACTAAAAATACACTGAAGAGCCGACGAAACTGGCACACCTGCCTAATATTAGGCTATAGATATCAATGTCAAATTTGGTCAAAATGTTTATTGATATTTGGCCCGATATCAACAAATTTCTTTTCTTCAGAAACGTTTTTCTTGCCATTTCCAGTCTACATTTGATATCCCCCCTCCTTCGACCGTCATCGGTTATTTTGCTCCCCAAATAGCAAAACTCGTCTACTACTTTAAGTGTCTCATTTTCTAACCTAATTCCCTCGGCATCACCTGAATTAATTGGACTACATTCTATTATTCTCGTTTTGCTTTTGTTGATGTTCATCTTATATCCCCCTTTCAAGACACTATCCATTCCGTTCAACTACACTTCTAAGTCCTTTGCTGTCTCTGACAGAATTACAATGTCATCGGCGAACCTCAAAGTTTTTATTTCTTCTCCATGGATTTTAATACCTCCTCCGAATTTTTCTTTTGTTTCCTTCACTGCTTCCTCAATATACAGATTGAATAACTTCGGCGAGGGGCTATAACCCTGTCTC
Source organism: Schistocerca americana (assembly GCF_021461395.2). Taxonomy (NCBI): domain Eukaryota; kingdom Metazoa; phylum Arthropoda; class Insecta; order Orthoptera; family Acrididae; genus Schistocerca; species Schistocerca americana. The sequence goes on along the minus strand of NC_060129.1, from coordinate 174,159,065 downwards.
ACTCCCTTCCCAAACACTGCTTCCCTTTCATGCCCCTCGACTCTTAAGACGGCCGTCTGATTTCTGTACAAATTGTAAATAGTCTTTCGCTATCTGTATTTTACCCCTGCCACCTTTATTTATGTAGATGTCATTAATAACACAAATATTTGTGAATGTGGTAAATGTGCCTATATTTTCTGAAATGGTTACATAATTGAACACTTGTTTCTGTAGGAAACAAACCGAGTTTAGCAGTCACAATCTTTCCAGTTATTTTAAAAGTTTATTGTTTCCTACAGAAACAAGTATTTAATAATGTAACAATTTCATAAAATATGGATACCATTACCACATTCATAAATATTTATATTATTAAGGACATCTATGTAATAAAGTAACCTTGTAAATAATATCTGCGTATTTATAAGAAATGAAGCATCTTGATGGTCGAAATTCATTGACTTGTTTTGAATTGTATTCGAACATGTGCTGTGTCAAAATGTTTCTGCAAATGTGCTGTTCAATAGAAAGTGTATATTTGTACATAAACGTTCTCCAGTGCCATACACCTGCTACGAGAAACAGTAATTTACTTTTCGATTAATGGTAATTTTATAAATGTATATTTCATAATGCGGCATTTTGTAATATGACAATGTGATCTTGCCAGGCCCAGAATTAAACGAAATGTAAAGTTGATGTAGACTCTCAAAGCTCCTGAAGATGACCTCTCAGGGATCGAAATGCATCGTGCATTTTGATAAAATCACGATTTGTGGCTGAAGGTGGTTGTTCTTTATTATTACGAAGATGAAATCTTTCGAAAAGTATTGTGTACCAATTAATTAAATAAATTTTTTACTTCATTTCTACACCCTCATTTCAGAGTGTCCCTACGAGGTCCCAGCTAGCTATGGCAACTCTAAAGGTAGCTTCTAGCAGGCTGGGCGTTGCCGGTATGTAATACAAAAAGCTAACTACACTGAAGAGCCAAAGAAACTGGTGCACCTCCCTAATAACGTGCAGGCCCCCGCGAGCACGCAGAAGTGCCGCAACACGACGTGGCATGGACTCGACTAATGTCTGAAGCAGTGCTGGAGGGAACTGACACCATGAATCCTGCAGGGCTGTCCATAAATCCGTGATGGTATGAAGGGTGGAGATCTCCTCTGAACAGCACGTTGAAAGGAATCCCGCATATGTGTAGTAACCACAACCAACAGCGGGAACGCCTTGGGCTGCGGATCGGAGCCGCCTGGCGGGGAAGCCGCCGGCGGTGGAGCACGCACCACCGGGTAAACACAGGACGAGTAGGACGACAGACCAACGACAACCGACAACAACGGACCACGACCGACTATGACCGACACGAAAAGGAAGACATAAACAACGGACGCTTGTGGAAACCACAACACCAAACACCAAACGTAAATCCACTCGGAACCAGGGCCAGGCAAATGTCAACAACGAGCAACGACCAGAACGCAGTACCGCCGAGATAGAAACTAAATCCAGAGCGAGTACCAGACTGGCTGGACAAGGGCAGAGCGGGTCCCTACATACGAAACCGGAGGGAGCGGCTATTGGCCGCTGTCTGCACTTGGCGTAGCGGTGGCGCCCTCGCTGCGCGAGAGCGGGTGCGCAGAATAACCGCCGCGTGTTCGACTTCCGCGGCGGAAGGTACTAGAATATGCTCAATAAATGTTCATGTCTGGAGAATTCGTTGGCTGGCGGAAGTGTTTAAACTCAGAAGAGTGTTCCTGGAGCCACCCTGTAGCAATTCTGGACGCATAGGGTGTCGCATTGTGCTGCTGGAATTGCCCAGGTCCGTCGGAATGCACAATGGACGTGAATGGATGCAGGTGATGAGACAGGATGCTCACTTACATGTCACCTGTCAGAGTTGTATCTAGACGTTTCAGGGTCCCATATAACTCCAACTGCACGCACTCCACACCATTACAGAGCCTCCACCAGCTTGAACAGTCCCCTGCCGACATGCAGGGTCCTTAGATTCATGAGGTTGTCTCCATACCCGAACACGCTCATCCGCTCGATACAATTTGAAACGAGACTCGTCCAACCAGGCAACATTTTTCCAGTCATCAACAGTCCAATGTCTGTGTTGAGGGGCCCATGCGAGGCGTAAAGCTTTGTGTCGTGTAGTCTTCAAGGGTACACGAGTGGGCCTTCGGCTCTGAAAGCCCGTATCGGTGATGTCTCGTCGAATGGTTCGCACGCTGACACCTGTTGATGGTCCAGCACTGAAATCTGCAGCGCAGGTTCGAATCCTGCCTCGGGCATGGATGTGTGTGATGTCCTTAGGTTTGTTAGGTTTCAGTAGTTCTAAGTTCTAGGGGACTGATGACCATAGATGTTAAGTCCCATAGTGCTCAGAGCTATCTGAACCATTTTTTGAAATCTGCAGCAAATTGCGGAAGGGTTGCACTTCTCTGACGTCGAACGATTCTCTTCAGTCGTCGTCGGTCCCGTTGTTGCAGGATCTTTTTCCGGCCTCAGCGATGTCGGAGATTTGATGTTTTACCACATTCCTGATATTCACGGTACACTCGTGAAATGGTCGTACGGGAAAATCGCAACTTCATCGCTACCTCGGAGATGCTGTGTCCCACCGCTCGTGCGCCGACTATAACACCGCGTCCGATCTCACTTAAATGTCGGTAACCTGCCATTGTAGCAGCAGTAACCGATCTGACAACTGCGCCACGCACTTGTCATATAGGCGTTGCCGACCGCAGCACCGTATTCCACGTGTTTACATTTCTCTGTAGTTGGATACGCATGGCTATACCAGTTTCTTTGGCGCTTCAGTTTATAACGCCTTTGTATTTCCTTCATGTGCTTACAGAATGGGCTGTAGAATAAAAAGTATGTATATGCACATACACATGTTTACTCATACTGTGATTCACAATCGTGTATCTACCACTGGAAACATTTTTCGATTTGTATTCGCTTTGTATTCTTATATTCACAACGTACCTGCTTTGTAATATACCACTGTAATCCTACCAGGACCACAATGAACCTAAATCTGAAAAAAAGATGCAGACTGTCAAAGCACTTGAAGATGAGCACCCAGGGCTCGAAATGCATCGTGGATTGAATTAAGAATCACGATTGTGGATGAAGGCGGTTGTTTTTTTATTTTGCTAGAGGAATACACTCACGGAAGAAGGAGTGACAGCAATGGCTAAAATTAAGTTACTCGTATATTCTGCAGGCTGAACTCTTCCTAATTTGACATATACGAAAGAAACGAAAGTAGTAACCATCTTAGGGGACGTCCGTTAACTACGTGAGCTAAAAATAGGGGAGGGGACGCAGGGCCCCGCAAAAATGTCACCAAATCTCATTTAAAGGCGGAGGGAGATGGTACTTAAAAACTGTAATTCAGAGAATATACTTTGTTATAACAGATACTACACTCATGCTCATCAATTAAGGATAATTGCGGAATGTGGTGCCACACAACGTGGCACTACACAAAACTCGTGTTAATAGCATAGCCACATAGGGAACACACACGACACACATCTGTAAGTCCACGGTATTGGTGATAAGTTGAGAAAACCGTCCCGAAAATCACATGTGCTACCAAGCGCCACTGTTTCCTGCGCATGTACCCCGACATCAGTATGGGATATGATCACCGTGCACACGTACACAGGCCGCACAACGGGTTGGCACACTCTGGATCAGGTGGTCGAGCAGCTGCTGGGGTATAGCCTCCCATTCTTGCACCAGTGCCTGTCGGAGCTCCTGAAGTGTAGTAGGGGTTTGAAGACGTGCAGCGATACGTCGACCGAGAGCATCCCAGACGTGCTCGATGGGGTTTAGGTCTGGAGAACAGGCAGGCCACTCCATTCGCCTGATATCTTCTGTTTCAAGGTACTCCTCCACGATGGCAGCTCGGTGGGGCCGTGCGTTATCATCCATCAGGAGGAAGGTGGGACCCACTGCACTCCTGAAAAGGCCAAATGACGTCCCGATACACCTGACCTGTTACAGTTCCTCTGTCAAAGACATGCAGGAGTGTAAGTGCACCAATCATAATCCCACCCCACACCATCAAACCACGACCTCCAGGTCCCTTTCGAGGACATTAAGGGGTTGGTATCTGGTTCCTGGTTCACGCCAGATGAAAACTCGGCGAGAATCACTGTTCAGACTATATCTGGATTCGTCCGTGAACATAACCTGGGAGCACTGTTGCAATGACCGCGTACTGTCTTTTTGACGCCAGGCTTTACGGGATCTCCAGGGATCAGTGGAATGCACCTTGCAGGTCTCCGGGCGAATAAACCGTGTCTGTTCAGTCGTCTGTAGACTGTGTGTCTGGAGACAACTGTTCCAGTGGCTGCGGTAAGGTCCCGAGCGAGGCTACCTGCAGTACTCCGCTGCCGTCTGCGGGCACTGATGGTGAGATATCGGTCTTCTTGTGGTGCTGTACACTGTGGACGTCCCGTACTGTAGCGCCTGGACACGTTTCCTGTCTGCTGGAATCGTTGCCATAATCTCGAGATCACACTTTGTGGCACACGGAGGGCCCGTGCTACGACCTGCTGTGTTTGACCAGCCTCCAGTCGCCCTAGTATTCTACCCCTCATAACGTCACAATATGTGTGTCTTTGAGCCATTTTCAACACACAGTCACCATTAGCACGTCTATAAACATCTTTACACTTACTCTCTGCACCGTACTCTGACATGCACCAACACACCTGTGCGTATGTGGACTGCTGCCAGCGCCAAATGCACCGCATGGTCATACCCCGAGGTGACCTAAACCTGCAAACCGCCCACCAGACCGTTATTTCACCATGTATCAGCATTATCCGTAATTTATGAGCGTGAGTGTAGCTTCTGAGGCGCCTGAATGACTCACAGCGACGGCGTCGTAGAAGTGTTGCACAACAAACAAAGACATGCCGGGAGTTTTTACGTACAACATGAGAGTCTTTTAGTTATGCTGCATCCGTTCAGCGAATGCATCCTTAGGTAACAGGCAGACACGTGAGGACAACTGACGTCATTACACGTAGGAAATAATACAAGAGCTACGCAATACGCAGCTCCTAACTATACATTGTCCATTTTCTTCCTTCGTCAGTTTAACGCTGTTTAATAATTTTAAGACGTCCATACTTTTTTTGCAGTTCCAAATTCCATCATTCATCGTAATAACAGAGCAACTAACATGCGTCAGCAGCTTGTGATACTGGCCCCCGATCACTGGGCCCCTGGGTTCGGTTCCCAGCCAGGTCAGATTTTCTCCATTCTGGACTGGGCGTGTGTACTTTGTCATCAGCATCATCATTTTATAATCATTGACGTGCAAGTCATCAAAACGCAGTCAAATAGAATGACGTGCAACATTTGGCCGAATATTCCAAACGGGTTCTTCTGGCCAATAAAGCCATACATACATTTCAGCTGATTTTACTGATGTGTGAACGTAGCGACGGGTGACAGGTAGAATGCAGTGTCTACTCAATCTTCAAAGTGTTTACTCCATGTTTCTACTCTAACATTATTAAACGCTAATGTAACTCTGTTAGTGAAATTCTTCCAATCCGTATGTGGCACACAGCAAACTAGTGCTTAACAGTATTCGTTAAAAACAGTCTTGGTTGCAATTTTAGTTTCTTATTTTTCAAGGGCGCGTTTCGCCTTATTTAGGCATCTTTACCTGAAGATGCCTAAATAAGGCGAAAAGCGTCTTAGAAAATAAAAAAATTAAACTGCAACCAAGACTGTTTTTAACGAATAACTATGTTAGTTACTTTTTCACAACTAAACCGCCGAACCGATTTCGATCAGATTCGGCATCGAGATACCTTGAATCCTGAGAAAAAAAGTAGGCTACTTTAAAAATAAAAGACCGACGCATAAGAGGGTGAAGTAGAGACTACAACATCTTTTTTTTTTTTTTACATCAATGATCATAAAGAATGTCAAAAAGTTATTAAATTTGTTGAATACTCTACACGTATGAGGTACACTCATGCTCATAAATTAAGGACAATGCTGATACATGGTAAACAACGCTCTCGTTGCCGTTTTGCGGGTTTAAATCACCTCGGGGTCTGACCATGCGGTGCATTTGACCTGCTGTCGTCGCACGGTGGTGCTGGCAGCAGTCCACATAAGCAGAGGTGTGTTGGTGCTGTCAGAGTACGGTGCAGACGTTTTCAGACGTGCTAATGGTGACTGTGTGTTGAAAATGGCTCAAATAACACATATTGGTGACGTTATGAGGGGTAGAATACTAGGGCGACTGGAGGCTGGTCAAACACAGCAGGTCGTAGCACGGGCCCTCCGTATGCCACAAAGTGTCATCTCAAGATTATGGCAACAATTCCAGCAGACAGGAAACGTGTCCAGGCGCTAAAGTACGGGACGTCCACAGTGTACAACACCACAAGAAGACCGATATCTCACCATCAGTGCCCGCAGACGGCCACGCAGTACTGCAGGTAGCCTCGCTCGGGACCTCACCGCAGCCACTGGAACAATTGTCTCCAGACGCACAGTCTACAGACGACTGAACAGACACGGTTTATTCGCCCGGAGACCTGCAAGGTGCATTCGACTGACCCCTGGTCACAGGAGAGCCCGTAAAGCCTGGTGTCAAGAACGCAGTACATGGTCATTGGAACAGTGGTCCCAGGTTATGTTCACGGATGAGTCCAGGTATAGTCTGAACAGTGATTCCCGCCGGGTTTTCATTTGTCGTCAACCAGGAACCAGATACTAACCCCTTAATGTCCTCGAAAGGGTCCTGTATGGAGGTCGTGGTTTGATGGTGTGGGGTGGGATTATGATTGGTGCACGTACACGCCTGCAAGTCTTTGACAGAGGAACTGTAACAGGTCAGGTGTATCGGGACGTCATTTTGCACCAGTATGTCCGCCTTTTCAGAGGTGCAGTGGGTCCCACCTTCCTCCTGATGGATGATAACGCACGGCCCCACCGAGCTGCCATCGTGGAGGAGTACCTCGAATGGAGTGGCCTGCCTGTTCTCCAGACCTAAACCCCATCGAGCACGTCTGGGATGCTCTCGGTCGACGTATCGCTGCACGTCTTCAAACCCCTACGACACTTCAGGAGCTCCGACAGGCACTGGTGCGAGAATGGGAGGCTATACCCCAGCGGCTGCTCGACCATCTGATCCAGAGTATGCCAACCCTGTGAACGTGTGCATGGTGATCATATCCCATATTGATGTCGGGCCACATGCGCAGGAAACAGTGGAGTTTTGTAGCACATGTGTTTAGGGACGGTATTCTGAACTTATCACCAATACCGTGGACTTACAGATGTGTGTCGTGTGTGTTCCCTATGGGGCTATGCTATTAGCACCAGTTTTGTGTAGTGCCACGTTGTGTGGCACCACATTCTGCATTTCTCGTTAATTTATGAGCATGAGTATATATATATGCATTTGGGAGAGCGCATGCAGCATAAGTTTGATTGCCCAGAGAGATAAGACACATGTGGGTAGCTGATGTTATTGCACACAAAGTGGCTTACTTACTCACCATTACAGAACTGCTGATATGCAAACGCAGCTGTGGTAGAACTTAGAACGACTAAAACCTAACTAACCTAAGGACGTCACACACATCCATGCCCAAGGCAGAATTCGACCCTGCGACCGTAGCAGTCATGCGGTTCCAGACTGAAGCGCCTAGAACCGCTCGGCCACCGCGGCCGGCGCGCACTGGTCCACCTTTGGCCCTTGTACAAGCAGATATTCGTTCATACAATGTAAGCTTTCACGGCCGGTATTGTCTTCACTTAAAACTTCCGGGTTGATACGCCGTGGTCGAAGTATAAAACTCTCTCCTGACGTTTCGTTTCCGACTGCGGGAGACATCCTCGGAGGCAGTTCGCCGCTTTACCTCCGAGGATGTCTCCCGCAGTCGGAGACGAAACGTCAGGAGAGAGTTTTATACTTCGACCACGGCCTATCAGCCCGGACGTTTTAAGGAAAGCAGATATTCGGTTTGGCACTGATTGGTAGATTGTTGGGCGTCCTCCTGAGGGATATCGCCCCAAACTCTATCCAGTTGGCGCGTCAGATCGTCAAAATCCCGAGATGGTTGGAGGGCCCTACTCATACTGTTCCAATCTTTCTCAAATGGGGGGAGACTCGGCGATCTTGCTGAGCAGCGGAGGATCTGGAGCAAGGACGAAGACAAGGACTAGGAAGTCTCGCAGTGTGCGGCCGGGCATTATCTTGCTGAAATGTAAGCCCAGGAAGGCTTGGTACGAAGGGCATAAAAAACAGGGGATCGCAAGTTGATTCCGTATTTCTAGATTTCCGGAAAGGTTTTGACACCGTTCCTCACAAGCGACTTCTAATCGAGCTGCGGGCCTATGAGGTATCGTCTCAGTTGTGCGACTGGATTCGTGATTTCCTGTCAGGAAGGTCGCAGTTCGTAGTAATAGACGGCAAATCGTCGAGTAAAACTGAAGTGATATCAGGTGTTCCCCAGGGAAGCGTCCTGGGACCTCTGCTGTTCCTGATCTATATAAATGACCTGGGAGACAATCTGAGCAGTTCTCTTAGGTTTTTCGCAGATGATGCTGTAATTTACCGTCTAGTAAGGTCATCCGAAGACCAGTATCAGTTGCAAAGCGATTTAGAAAAGATTGCTGTATGGTGTGGCAGGTGACAGTTGACGCTAAATAACGAAAAGTGTGAGGTGATCCACACGAGTTCCAAAAGAAATCCGTTGGAATTCCATTACTCGATAAATAGTACAATTCTCAAGGCTGTCAATTCAACTAAGTACCTGGGTGTAAAAATTACGGACAGCCTCAGTTGGAAAGACCAAACAGATAATATTGTGGGGAAGGCGAGCCAAAGGTTGCGTTTCATTGGCAGGACACTTGGAAGATGCAACAAGTCCACTAAAGAGACAGCTTACACTACACTCGTTCGTCCTCTGTTAGAATATTGCTGCGCGGTGTGGGATCCTTACCAGGTAGGATTGACCGAGGACATCGAAAGGGTGCAAAAAAGGGCAGCTCGTTTTGTATTATCACGTAATAGGGGAGAGAGTGTGGCAGATATGATACGCGAGTTGGGATGGAAGTCATTAAAGCAAAGACGTTTTTCGTCGCGGCGAGATCTATTTACGAAATTTCAGTCACCAACTTTCTCTTCCGAATGCGAAAATATTTTGTTGAGCCCAACCTACATAGGTGGGAACGATCATCAAAATAAAATAAGAGAAATCAGAGCTCGAACAGAAAGTTCAAGTGGTTCAAATGGCTCTGAGCACTATGCGACTCAACTGCTGTGGTCATAAGTCCACTAGAACTTAGAACTACTTAAACCTAACTAACCTAAGGACAGCACACAACACCCAGCCATCAGGAGGCAGAGAAAATCCCTGACCCCGCCGGGAATCGAACCCGGGAACCCGGGCGTGGGAAGCGAGAACGCTACCGCACGACTACGAGATGCGGGCTCGAACAGAAAGGTTTAGGTGTTTGTTTTTCCCGCGCGCTGTTCGGGAGTGGAATGGTAGAGAGATAGTATGATTGTGGTTCGATGAACCCTCTGCCAAGCACTTAAATGTGAATTTCAGAGTAATCATGCAGATGTAGATGTAGATGTAGAATATAGTAGACGTATCGCTGTGCTGTCAGGGGGAAGTGTATGAGAATCAAAAGGGTCCTACCATGAACATAAATGGCTCCGCAGACCATCAGCCCTGGTTGTCGGATAGTACGGCAGGTATGTGCTGTCTAGGGCGTCTCCAGAGACATCTTTACAGGTCATCAGGGCTCAATTCGGTCTCATCATTGAAGACAATTTTCCTCCAGTCACAGAGATGCCAGGTTGAAGACTTGTGAGGAAAGCTCCCAGACAACAAGGGGTTAAGGTCAGGACACACACGTCCGGGCCGTGTCAGGGCCGAGCGTGGGACGAGTGACGGCCGAGCTCCGGTCCGTTCCTGCAGGGGCCACACATGACCGTGTCTTTGTTGTTTCCTTGCAGTGATCTGTGTTTCTGTTTGTGAAAGCTGTAAAACATGTTCACTAATTTTCGTAATAGTGAATTAGGACAGCACTTGCTTTAGACGAAGAGGAGAAAGAACGAAGGCAAACAAGAAGAAGAACATTATGGATCCACAGTGCCTGGAGAACGAGACCAGTACAGGGAGAGTTTCGAACACTATTTTCTCACCTCGTAGATGATGAGACTAAGTCTTATGAATATTTTAGGATGATGCAGTACACCTTCTGTGAACTTTTAAAGAAACTAGAACCAAGATTGAGAAAAAACGACTCTTTCTGGAGAGTATCAGTTTCACCCAAAGAACGACTGGCTGTGTTTTAAGGTAGGTTAAAGAAAGTACACAGAAAACAAATAAATAAGAAGTTTTAAGGACAGCATTTTTATTTTATTACTTTAGTAATTGAAAAATACAAAAGTTACTAAATAATACAGTTAAATTTCTACTACCCTAAGAAAAGCAAATAAGGACTATTCAGTGAATTAGTTTCTGAAGCTGGTGAGGATGCAGAGGAACTTGGAGGATGATGGCTTTGGTTATTTATATACGAATTGTGGGAATCCGTTTGCAGATGCAAAAGCTGCTGTGTAGGTTCTGTTGACTCGTTTTGCACAGGTGTAGGATATGATGTTGAAACAGATTTTGCTGAGGAATTGGAGGATGATGGAGTGAATTGATGGACTGATACGTCATTCATGAGTTGCTTCAGTTCAAAGTCTCCTACAATTGAAAAAAACTACTTTTAGCTTGATGAAAAAGTAGTGGATGCGACGATTTTAGGGCTGGTGCTATATCAGCCAAAAAAGCATCAACTGGGTTTTGCATTTCTCTCTGTTTTTCAGCTTTCTGAGTCAGGCAAGAAGAATATCCGAAAATGCATTCGGTATATTGCCACAGAAATTTCGAATATTTAGAAGAATTATTCAGGGAGATCCTAATAACCTCACAATGATTGTGACGGCTGCGTGTGTACTGTACAAATTTATTCGAAAAATGGAACGATATTGGGTGCCCAAACAGAGAATGGATCAAAAGGAAATTGCTGAGGTATCCGGAAGATCATCAAATCTTCGATACCTACCTCGAATTCGTGGGAGATCAACAGATGCTGCATTTGCTGTACGAGAACAACTCAAAAAAATTCCTGAATTCTCCACAAGGCACTGTGGAATGGCGAGAACATGTCGCCCTGGCGATATAACGATGACATAAACCAAACATCTGTTTGTAAAATAAAAAGTAAATAAATATCTTTCGGATATTAAAACTTGCATAGTTTCTACCTTACCTTTGGCTTGTAGATCTGTTGCAATTGTCTTCCAATCTCTGTCTTTGTACTCGATGTTCCTGTAGTTTTCACTTCCCTGATCTTAAAGAACAGGAAACTTACGAACTTCTTCTATTAGTTGTTCCACATCCGTGTTTTGTACACAGAACAGTCTTGCGCAGTTGCACAGCTCACAAGACAGTTCTACAGTCAGGCCGTGTCCGTCACGTGAAAAATTAAACACGGCGAATCGCGCCCGGCCCGTTGATGCTCCCCGTGCACGGCCCGGTCAAGTGGGGCCCCATACGCTACGTTTGTTTTAATGATGTATTCCGTTGTCCGGGTGACGGCCGATACACGGACGTGTCTCTGCACGGACACGGTCCGGACATGTGTGTGTCCCGGCCTTTACCAAACTGATTGTCGCCCGCCACACGATCTGACAACCACGAGTGATGGGGTCGGCTGCCATTTCTTTTCATAGTAGGACCCCCTGCAAGAACGAGACCAACGCCGACTGAAAGAGAATCGTTCAACGTGACAGAAGACCAATCCTTCCGCAAATTGCTGCAGATTTCAATGCCGGACCGTCAACAAGTGTCAGCGTGCGAACCATTCAACGAAACATAATCGATATGGGCTTTCGGAGCCGAAGGCGCACTCGTGTACCCTTGATGACTGCTCGACACAAAGCTTGACCGTGCATGTTAGCTGCGGACTGTTCAAGCTGGTGGAGGCTCTGTAATGGTATGGGACTTGGCAGTTGGAGTGATGTCGGACCCCTGATACGTCTAGATACGACTCTGGCAGCTGACACGTACCTAGGCGTCGTGTCTGATCACCTGCATCCTTTCATGTCCGTTGTGCATTGCGAAGACTTGGCCAATTCCATTAGGACAACGCGACACCCCACACGTCCAGAATTGCTACAGGGTGGCTCCAGGAACACTCTTCTGACTTTAAACACTTCCGCTGGCCACCAAACTCTCCAGACATGAACATTACTGAGCATACCTGGGATGTCGGAGGTTTGATGTTTCACCGAATTCCTGATGTTCGCAGCACACTCTTGAAATGGTCGTACGGGAAAATCCCCACTTCATCGGTACCTCGGATATGCTGTGTCCCATCGCTCGTGCGCCGACTGTAAACTCCACGTTCAAACTGACTCAAATCTTGATTACCTGTCTTTGTAGCAGCAGTAACCGATCTAACAACTGCGCCAGACACTTGCTGTCTTATATAGGAGTTGGCGACCGCAGCACCGTATTCTGCTTGTTTACTTATCTCTATATTTGAATACGCATCCCTATACCAGTTTCTTTGACGCTTCAGTGTAGTATTTAATGATAGTAAGTTGGATAAGCCGTGACATACTGTTCAATACAGGGCTATTACAAATGATTGAAGCGATTTCATAAATTCACTGTAGCTCCATTCATTGACGTATGGTCACGACACACTACAGATACGTAGAAAAACTCATAAAGTTTTGTTCGGCTGAAGCCGCACTTCAGGTTTCTGCCGCCAGAGAGCTCGAGAGCGCAGTGAGACAAAATGGCCACAGGAGCCTAGAAAGCGTATGTCGTGCTTGAAATGCACTCACATCAGTCAGTCATAACAGTGCAACGACACTTCAGTATGAAGTTCGACAAAGATCCGCCAACTGCTAACCCCATTTGGCTATGGTATGCGCAGTTTAAAGCTTCTGGATGCCTCTGTAAGGGGAAATCGACGGGTCGGCCTGCAGTGAGCGAAGAAACGATTGAACGCGTGCGGGCAAGTTTCACGCGTAGCCCGCGGAAGTCGACGAATAAAGCAAGCAGGGAGCTAAACGTACCACAGCCGACAATTTGGAAAATCTCACGGAAAAGGCTAAAGCAGAAGCCTTACCGTTTACAATTGCTACAAGCCCTGACACCCGATGACAAAGTTAAACGCTTTGAATTTTCGGCGTGGTTCCAACAGCTCGTGGAAGAGGATGCGTTCAGTGCGAAACTTGTTTTCAGTGATGAAGCAACATTTTTTCTTCATGGTGAAGTGAACAGACACAATGTGCAAATCTGGGCGGTAGAGAATCCTCACGCATTCGTGCAGCAAATTCGCAATTCACCAAAAGTTAACGTGTTTTGTGCAATCTCACGGTTTAAAGTTTACGGCCCCTTTTTCTTCTGCGAAAAAAACGTTACAGGACACGTGTATCTGGACATGCTGGAAAATTGGCTCATGCCACAACTGGAGACCGACAGCGCCGACTTAATCTTTCAACAGGATGGTGCTCCACCGCACTTCCATCACGATGTTCGGCATTTCTTAAACAGGAGATTGGAAAACCGATGGATCGGTCGTGGCAGAGATCACGATCAGCAATTCATGTCATGGCCTCTACGTCTCCCGACTTAACCCCATGAGATTTCTTTCTGTGGGGTTATGTGAAAGATTCAGTGTTTAAACGTCCTCTACCAAGAAACGTGCCAGAACTGCGAGCTCGCATCAACGATGCTTTCGAACTCATTGATGGGGACATGCTGCGCCGAGTGTGGGAGGAACTTGATTATCGGCTTGATGTCTGCCGAATCACTAAAGGGGCACATATCGAACATTTGTGAATGCCTAAAAAAACTTTTTGAGTTTTTGTATGTGTGTGCAAAGCATTGGGAAAATATCTCAAATAATAAAGTTATTGTAGGGCTGCGAAATCGCTTCAATCATTTGTAATAACCCTGTATTTTCATGTAACGTGCACATTCCGTATAAGCGGCGGAGGAAGGCAATGGAAAACCACCTCCGCTAGGGCCTTGCCTAGTCACTGGTGTGGGTCTCCCTCATCGATCCCTACGCTCCTTGGAGTATGGAACCTCATCATCATCATATGTAAGATATTCGCAAAAAAGTAATACTAATAATTTTGGGGCTAAGCAAAACATAACAGGTGGATGGGATCCACCTTCTTTGTTACAACTCGTCAACCCGCTAGTAATAGTGCCCTGTCACGGACGCTTGTAATATTCATGCATTAATGTTGTTCTGAAAGCGGTGACGATATTCAAGACAATAAAAGCGGGTTAAAAGCTGTGAGCTATCTGGGGAATTTAACCTTGCATTACTGACAAGGGAACCTCCCCATCGCACCCCCTTCAGATTTAGTTATAAGTTGGCACAGTGGATAGGCCTCGAAAAACTGAACACAGATCAATCGAGAAAACAGGAAGAAGTTGTGTGGAACTATGAAAAAAATAAGCAAAATATACAAACTGAGTAGTCCATGCGCAAGGTAGGTAACATCAAGGAGGATGTGAGCTTACGAGCGCCGTGGTCCCGTGGTTAATGTGAGCAGCTGCGGAACGAGAGGTCCTTGGTTCAAGTCTTCTCTCGAGTGAAAAGTTTAATTTTTTAATTTCAGACAATTATCAAAGGTCAGGCACTCACACATAATCAACTTCGCTCTCCAAAATTCCAGGACATGTTCAGATTTGCTTGGACATATGCAGGTTTTGACGGTCTACACACGGAAACATTTGAAAACGTAAAAAAAAAACATATCTTTTGACAGAGCACAGGGAAAATTGTGCGACTGTGGAACTGTTGCATTCATTTGTTGCAGTTTATGTGACAAACTCTTATGTTTTCATCACTTTTTTGGGAGTGATTATCACATCCACAAGAAAACCTAAATCGGGCAAGGTAGTAGAAGAATCTTTTTACCCATTCGCCAAGTGTACAAGATAGGTGGGTCGACAACATATTCCTGTCATGTGACGCACATGCCGTCACCAGTGTCGTATAGAATATATCAGACGTGTTTTCCTGTGGAGGAATCGGTTGACCTATGACCTTGCGACCTAATGTTTTCGGTTCCCATTAGAGAGGCACGTTCTTTCGTCTACTAATCGCACGGTTTTGCGGTGCGGTCGCAATACACAGACACTAAACTTATTACAGTGAACGCAGCCGTCAATGAACGAACGGACAGGTCGTAACTTTGCAAAAATAAAGAAAGTAAAATTTTCACTCGAGGGATGACTCGAACCAAGGATCTCTCGCTCCGCAGCTGCTCACGCTAACCACAGGACCACAGTGCTCCTGAGTGCACGCTATCCTTGATGTTGCATATCTTGCGCATGGACTACTCAGTTTGTATATTTTGCTTATTTTTTTCACAGTTCCATACAACTTCTTCCCGTTTTCTCGATTGATCTGTGTTCAGTTTTTCAAGGCCTATCCACTGTGTCAATTTATAACTAAATCTGAGGGGGGTGCTGTAGTGTTGGCAGAAGAGCCAACACTGTTTTTGTAGAGGAGGCCGAAATGCACGCGTTTAATTAAACGCTGACTGGCGTGAGGTCTGGAACAGGACAATATCTTGAGAATTGCAAATAAAGTACGTAGATGATGTAATACTTAACTTTAATCCACAATTGTAGAACATCTCTCGTTACGGTACATGCTTCATAATATTAATTATCAATTGAATACGGCGCCTTGCTAGGTCGTAGCAAATGTAGCTGAAGGCTATGCTAACTATCGTCTCGGCAAATGAGAGCGTAATTTGTCAGTGAACCATTGCTATGAACGTCGGCTGTACAACTGGGCGAGTGCCAGTACGTCTCTGTAGACCTGCCGTGTGGCGGCGCTCGGTCTGCTATCACTGACAGTGGCGACACGCGGGTCCGCCGTATACTAACGGACCGCGACCGATTTAAAGGCTACCACCTAGCAAGTGTGGTGTCTGGCGGTGACACCACAGGTGCGATGGGGAGGTTCCCTTGTGAGCAACTGTTTCACCAGGTATCCAGTCTAGCTTACTAAATCCCAACCAGACTAACATTAATTATAATCTTTTAATAGTCATCTCACGACAACCGGTGATATATATATATATATATATATATATATATATATATATATATATATATATATATATGTGTGTGTGTGTGTGTGTGTGTGTGTGTGTGTGAGAGAGAGAGAGAGAGAGAGAGAGAGAGAGATCAGTTTATATTTAGACATTTATTTTAAAATTGAGCATTGTTCTGTTAAATTTTCAGCATATTAAACTTGATTCATAACTAAGCTGGTGCCTTATTTAGTTAGGATTGTGAAAATGTGAGTTTGTAATCTTACGGAACCCATCAAATATGGAGCCAAGATTGGGACACTGCGTACAACACTGCATTCATAAAATAACACACGAAGAACTTTGAAAGATATGCAAGAGGAAATTAACCACAACCAACCGATTCCACTTTCGCCCAAAGAAGTTACGTTCGTAGCGCAATCCTGTCCGTCATGAAATTACCGCACACTGGTATACTAAATTCATACTAACTCTCTGTCAAATCTTCCCGAAAAGAATAGCCGAGGGCTGCTTTGATGATTACACCACATGCTACACGTGGTCAACTTGGTTTACACAAACAGCGTAACTCCACAATAATTTTGATATTTAAAATAAATTACATCGAAACGCAATTTACAAAAGAAAAACCTCGAACTGGTTACTAACGTCTTACTATTAACCTGATGGGTCAAACAATTGTATAAGGACGTGGTACTGGTCTCACAAAGTACATCCCACGTGGGTTGAGCATAAAGAAAAGTTGCTATATTGCAAAATATTGTCAAGACGAGACGTTATAATCTCACGCACACTCGCATTTAAGATTGATGATCTTAGTTAGAGTTACTGATCAACACGTGGTTCCACTTTACTCACAAAGTAGTGACAAAGCAATTACTGGAAGATATTCTGAACTCCACACTCGAATTACACTGCGTTGCAATTTAAGATAACATTAGATATTTTAGAGCTAAACCTGAAATAAAGGTGATTAAATTTTCAGTTAGGCTGAACGTAAGAAATCCATTGTCCTACAGACTTAGCAGACACGCGCTTAGCTGGAGATCTTACCACTTCAGACGCTCGCCGCGGACAGACTGCCGTGGTCCCTTCCTGAGGGTGGCTCACAAATACAAACGGAAGTGGCCAGAGGGGCAGCTTCCTATACCAACATGACGAGGGACGGACAGGACCATACTAAGGATAGAAACCTCTCTGCTTTTAGAAGGCGTAGCTACCTGTTCCGACGTTGGTCCTACTGTTCTCTAGCAGACAGGCTTGTCTGCTACCATCGAGCATGCAACTAGAAATACATTTGCTCATTCATGCTCTCACACAGAAGGGAAGGGGGATGACAGTATCTTATCATATACAGTATACAAAAGAAATCGGATGTAGGTTCCGTATGAGACTGTGTGGCATGAATTACATATAAACTGTGTTTTAAAGTGTAGTAGTGTGACAGATCGTTCTTGTTTATGTGTAAAAGTAACACGTTCCACTGCTCAGTCCCCTCCCAGATAGTCAGAAACGGCACAGTAAATTTAGAAGAGGAATCTATGCCGTAAATGACAACAGATTTAAGAAATTGACATGAAAGGAATCCAACAGAGACCTTTCACGCTTACGCACCATATGAAACGCTGACGACTTCTGCTTTCACCACAGAGGAGAATTGCCTGCGTGGGCAGAACCGCATGTGAGATTAACATCGGCCCGACAGTGTCGGCAAAGTTAGGCGGGTCTGAACTGAGCGACACGTGAGGCGAACGCTGCGGCTTTCGCCAGGGTCAGGCGAAGGAGCCCTAGCGGGGAAACCGGTTGCCGCTCGCGGCACCGCAGCGCCTGCTGCTCTGTGGTTTGGCCTTCGAGATCCTTTCTAGTAGCGACGTACGTCTCTTCCCAGTTGTTCCCTAACTGTCTCTGCGCAATTTTTGCAACGTAAAGGGTGCTACGTATTAGCCTGAGGATCTCGACACGACACAGTGGAGACACATATTTGGTGCTGCCCCTTGAGTATACACGATGTGATCCAAAGTATCCGGACACCTCACTGAAAATGACTTATATGTTTGTGGCGTCCTCCATCGGTAATGCTGGAATTCAATGCGGTGTTGGCCCCCCCCCCCCTTAGCCTTCATGACAGCTTCCTCTCTCGCAGGTATACATAGCTACGTTCAATGAGGTACTAAAACGTTTCTTGTGAAATGGCAGCCCATTCTCCACGGATTGCTGCACTCAGGAGAGGTATCGATGTCGTTCGGAGAGGCCTGGCACGAAGTCGGCGTTCCAAAACATACCAAAGGTGTTGTATAGGAATCAGGCCAGGACTCTGTTCAGGCCAGTCCATTACAGGGACGTTATCGTCGTGTAACCACTCCACCACAGGCCGTGCATTATGAACAGGTGCTCGATCGTGTTGAAATATGCAATTTCCATCCCTGCATTGCTCTTCAACAGTGGGAAGGAAGAAGGTGATTAAAACATCAACGTAAGCCTGTGCTGTTACAGTGCCACGCAAAACAACAACGGGTGCAAGCCCTCTCCATGAAAAACACCACCACACCATAACACCACCACCTCCGAATTTTACTGTTGGCACTACAGACGCTGGCAGATGACGTTCACCGGGCATTCGCCATACACACACCCTGCCATCGTATCGCCACATTGTGTACTTTGATTGGTCACTCCACGCAACGTTTTTCCACCGTTCGATTGTCCAATGTTTATGCTCTTTACACCGAGCGAGGCGTCGTTTGGCATTTACCGGCGTGATGTGTGGCTTATGAGCGGCCGCTCGAAGATGAAATCCAGGTTTTCTCACCTCCCACCTAACTGTCATAGTACTTGCAGTAGATCCTGATGCAGTGTGGAGTTCCTGTGTGATTGTCTGGATAGATATCTGCCTTTTACACATTACGACCCTCTTCAACTGCCGGCGGTCTCTTGTCAGTCAACAGACGAGGTCGGCGTGTACGGTTCTGTGCTGTACGTGTCCCTTCACGTTTCCGCTTTACTATCGCATCGGAAACAGTGGACCTAGGGATGTTTAGGAGTGTGGAAATCTCGCGTACAGACGTATGACACAAGTGACATCCAATGGCCTGACCACGTTCGAAGTCCATGAGTTCTGTGGAGCGCCCCATTCTGCTGTCTCACGATATCTAATGACTACTGAGGTCGGTGATATGGAGCACCTGTCAGTATGTGGCAGCACAATGTACCTAATATGAAAAACGTATGTTTTGGGGCTGTCCGGATACTTTTGATCACACAGTGTAACTCCTAATATCGTGTCGTACCTCCTTTTGCCCGGTGTAGTGCATCAGTTCGACGTGGCGTGATCTGCACAAGTCGTTGGAAGTCCCCTGCAGAAATATTGAGCGACGCTGCTCCTACAGTCATCCATAATAGCGGGAGTGTTGCCGGTGGAGGATTCTGTGCCTGGATTATGTCCCATAAATATACGAGGACATTCATGTCGGACGATCTTAGCGGCCAAATTATCGGCTCGAATTGTCCAGAATGTTGTCCAAACCAGTCGCGAACAACTGTTGCCTAGTTGACATGACGCCTTGTCATCCATAAAAATTCCACCGTTGTTTGGAACTTGAAATCGATGAATGGCTGCAAATCGCCTCCAGGTAGCCGAACGTACCCGTTTACAGTCGACGATCTCTTCAGTTGGGCCCAATAAATGCCATGTAAACACATTTCACACGGTTATGGAGCCACTACAAGCTTGCAAAGTGCCGTGTTGACAACTTGGGTCCACGGCGGGGTTCTGCGCCACACTCGAACCATACCACCAGCTCTTACCAACAGAAATCGGGACTCACCTGACAGGCCACTGTCGTCCAGTCGTCTATGGTGCAACCCATTTGGTCACACAGTCCAGGAGAGGCGCTGCAGGCGATGTCGTGCTGTTAGCAAAGGCACTCGCGTCGGTCGTCTGCTGCCACAGTCCATCAACGCAAAATTTCGCCGAACTATCCTACCAGAAACGTTCGTCGTACGTCCCACACTGATTTCTGCGGTTATTTCAGACAGTATTGCTTGTCTGTTATCACTGACAACTGTAAGCAAACGTGTCTGCTCTTGGTCGTTAAGTGAAGGCTATCGGACACCGCGTTGGGTTGGGGATTGGGTTGTTTCGCGGAGGAGACCAGACAGCGAAGTCATCGGTCTCATCGGATTAGGGAAGGACAGGGAAGGAAGTCCAGCCGTGCTCTTTCAAAGGAACCATCCCGGCATTTGCCAGGAGCGATTTAGGGAAATCACGGAAAACGTAATTCAGGATGGCTGGACGTGGCATTCAACTGCCGTCCTCCCGAATGCGAGACACCGTGTTGTCCGTGGTGAGAGGTGATGCCAGTAATCTGGTATTCTCGACACACTCTTCGATTGTGGATCTCGCAATATACAGGGCGAGTCACTATTGCCACCAATAATAACTCCGAAAGTATGATAGGTGCTGAAAAGTTTGTGGGACAAAACTTGCATGGGACAACGGGGCTCATAATACACTCCTGGAAATGGAAAAAAGAACACATTGACACCGGTGTGTCAGACCCACCATACTTGCTCCGGACACTGCGAGAGGGCTGTACAAGCAATGATCACACGCACGGCACAGCGGACACACCAGGAACCGCGGTGTTGGCCGTCGAATGGCGCTAGCTGCGCGGCATTTGTGCACCGCCGCCGTCAGTGTCAGCCAGTTTGCCGTGGCATACGGAGCTCCATCGCAGTCTTTAACACTGGTAGCATGCCGCGACAGCGTGGACGTGAACCGTATGTGCAGTTGACGGACTTTGAGCGAGGGCGTATAGTGGGCATGCGGGAGGCCGGGTGGACGTACCTCCGAATTGCTCAACACGTGGGGCGTGAGGTCTCCACAGTACATCGATGTTGTCGCCAGTGGTCGGCGGAAGGTGCACGTGCCCGTCGACCTGGGACCGGACCGCAGCGACGCACGGATGCACGCCAAGACCGTAGGATCCTACGCAGTGCCGTAGGGGACCGCACCGCCACTTCCCAGCAAATTAGGGACACTGTTGCTCCTGGGGTATCGGCGAGGACCATTCGCAACCGTCTCCATGAAGCTGGGCTACGGTCCCGCACACCGTTAGGCCGTCTTCCGCTCACGCCCCAACATCGTGCAGCCCGCCTCCAGTGGTGTCGCGACAGGCGTGAATGGAGGGACGAATGGAGACGTGTCGTCTTCAGCGATGAGAGTCGCTTCTGCCTTGGTGCCAATGATGGTCGTATGCGTGTTTGGCGCCGTGCAGGTGAGCGCCACAATCAGGACTGCATACGACCGAGGCACACAGGGCCAACACCCGGCATCATGGTGTGGGGAGCGATCTCCTACACTGGCCGTACACCACTGGTGATCGTCGAGGGGACACTGAATAGTGCACGGTACATCCAAACCGTCATCGAACCCATCGTTCTACCATTCCTAGACCGGCAAGGGGACTTGCTGTTCCAACAGGACAATGCACGTCCGCATGTATCCCGTGCCACCCAACGTGCTCTAGAAGGTGTAAGTCACCTACCCTGGCCAGCAAGATCTCCGGATCTGTCCACCATTGAGCATGTTTGGGACTGAATGAAGCGTCGTCTCACGCGGTCTGCACGTCCAGCACGAACGCTGGTCCAACTGAGGCGCCAGGTGGAAATGGCATGGCAAGCCGTTCCACAGGACTACATCCAGCATCTCTACGATCGTCTCCATGGGAGAATAGCAGCCTGCATTGCTGCGAAAGGTGGATATACACTGTACTAGTGCCGACATTGTGCATGCTCTGTTGCCTGTGTCTATGTGCCTGTGGTTCTGTCAGTGTGATCATGTGATGTATCTGACCCCAGGAATGTGTCAACAAAGTTTCCCCTTCCTGGGATAATGAATTCACGGTGTTCTTATTTCAATTTCCAGGAGTGTATGATGCTGCTTTTTTGTTGCTAGGTGTGGTCGCTTCAGAGATATCAACCTCAACTTTGTTTTTTTAAAATGGGATGCTATAGTTTGGTACTTATTTACTCATAGCGGCTATCGAGATGAATCAAATGATGTGCAACAGTAAGGTCTTTGAAGGTCAACGAAGGTCGCAAAGGTGGCATGGACGTCCATTTGCAGAAGGTGTTTCAAGTGATGACCATTGGTATCAGTGCAGTGCTGCAATCTTCTTATCATGGATTGAGTGGTATTCCTTATCACTGGGGCACTTATCGAAGCACACGCTCTGGCAGTTCTCTCTCGGATATCTTCAGGTGTAGTTGGAACGTCTTTATAAGCAATGCCTTTTACGAATAGCCGCAAGAAAAAATACAGAGGCGGTTAAGTCTGGCGGATAAGCCGGCCACGACACATCTCCTCAGCGTCCAATCCAACGATTTGCGCCGCGCGGGATTAGCCGAGCGGTCTTAGGCGCTGCAGTCATGGACTGTGCGGCTGGTCCCAACGGAGGTTCGAGTCCTCCCTCGGGCATGGGTGTGTGTGTTTGTCCTTAGGATAATTTAGGTTAAGTAGTGTGTAAGCTTAGGGACTCATGGCCTTAGCAGTAAAGTCCCATAAGATTTCACACACACACACAACGATTTGGGAATTGCGTCTGCAACTCATTTCCAGCCAACAGCGAGAAATGTGCCGGACACACATCGTGTTGATACCACATTCTGTTCCTTGTTCCTAAAAGTATTTCTTACAATAACAGACCTGATGTTTCTTGCAGCAATGTGGTGTACTTCCTACCGTTAAGATTTCCTTCGCTGAAACACGGGCCTATAATTCTGTCCTCCAGAATCCCACACCATACATTCACCGACCACGGTTTTTGGTGTGCAACTTTCTGCAGCCAACATGGATTTTCTGTTGCCCAATAACCCACGTTACGCAAATTAACATTTCCATGGTTCGTGGATGTAGCCTCGTCAGTAAATAAATTCAAATTAATAAATGCGTCATCCTCTGAATCTGAAGTTGAGCCCATCGGCAGAATTCAATGCGACGTATACAATCCGCATCAGTTAATTCTTGGTGGAGACTGATGTGGTAAGGATGATATTTATGGCGATGCAGAACACGAACAACACTACTCTGGCTCATGCCAGATTCCCTTGCGATTTGACGCGAAGTAACACGAGATCTCGAACCGCAGTGGCGAGAGTACCAATTTCCGTTTCCTCGTTAATAACTTTCCTTTGCCGGGTGTGTTTCCGATGCGTTAAAGATCCAGTTGTCCTCAATTTGTCATACACATATTTAAATATAGGACGTGCAGGGTGAGTACGTCGAGGATATCTTTCAGCGTGGTCTAGGGTTAGCGTCTTTGATTCATAATCAAAACGTCTTCGGTCCCAGGTTCGATCCCCGCTACTGCCTAAATTTTGATAAATAATCAGCATTGGCGGCCGAAGACTTCCGGCATAAGAAGTCAGCCTCATTCTGCAACGGCCTTGTCAAAGAGGGCGGAGGAGCGGATAGAGGTTCAGGGCACTCTCTTGTCCTAGGGGTGGGAAATTGCCCCTAAAGGCGGAAGAATCGGCAATGATCAACGACATGAGGATGCAGAAGGCAATGGAAACCACTGCATTAAAGACACGTAACGTGTATCCACAGGACATGTGGCCTGTAATTGAAGAAGTGTCATCATGATCTCTCCATTGGCAAAAGATTCCGGAATAGCCCCCCATTCGGATCTCCGGGAGGGGACTGCCTAGGGGGAGGTTACCATGGGAAAAAGATCGAATAATCAAAGAAAGGATAACGTTCTACGAGTCGGGGCTGGAATATCAGAAGCTTGACCGTGGTAGGGAAACTAGAAAATCTGAAAAGGGAAATGCAAAGGCTCAATCTAGATATAGTAGGGGTCAGTGAAGTGAAGTGGAAGGAAGACAAGGATTTCTGGTCAGATGAGTATCGGGTAATATCAACAGCAGCAGAAAATGGTATAACAGGTGTAGGATTCGTTATGAATAGGAAGGTAGGGCAGAGGGTGTGTTACTGTGAACAGTTCAGTGACCGGGTTGTTCTAATCAGAATCGACAGCAGACCAACACCGACAACGATAGTTTAGGTGTACATGCCGACGTCGCAAGCTGAAGATGAACAGATAGAGAAAGTGTATGAGGACATTGAAAGGGTAATGCAGTATGTAAAGGGGGACGAAAATCTAATAGTCATGGGCGACTGGAATGCAGTTGTAGGGGAAGGAGTAGAAGAAAAGGTTACAGGAGAATATAGGCTTGGGACAAGGAATGAAAGAGGAGAAAGACTAATTGAGTTCTGTAACAAGTTTCAGCTAGTAATAGCGAATACCCTGTTCAAGAATCACAAGAGGAGGAGGTATACTTGCAAAAGGCCGGGAGATACGGAAAGATTTCAATTAGATTACATCATGGTCAGACAGAGATTCTGAAATCAGATACTGGATTGTAAGGCGTACCCAGGAGCAGATATAGACTCAGATCACAATATAGTAGTGATGAAGAGTAGGCTGAAGTTCAAGACATTAGTCAGGAAGAATCAATACGCAAAGAAGTGGGATACGGAAGTACTAAGGAATGACGAGATACGTTTGAAGTTCTCTAAGGCTATAGATACAGCAATAAGGAATAGTGCAGTAGGCAGTACAGTTGAAGAGGAATGGACATCTCTAAAAAGGGCCATCACAGAAGTTGGGAAGGAAAACATAGGTACAAAGAAGTTAGCTGCGAAGAAACCATGGGTAACAGAAGAAATACTTCAGTTGATTGATGGAAGGAGGAAGTACAAACATGTTCCGGGAAAATCGGGAATACAGAAATACAAGTCGCTGAGGAATGAAATAAATAGGAAGTGCAGGGAAGCTAAGACGAACTGGCTGCAGGAAAAATGTGAAGACATCGAAGAAGATATGATTGTCGGAAGGACAGACTCAGCATACAGGAAAGTCAGAACAACCTTTGGTGACATTAAAAGCAACGGTGGTAACATTAAGAGTGCAACGGGAATTCCACTGTTAAATGCAGAGGAGTGAGCAGATAGGTGGAAAGAATACATTGAAAGCCTCTATGAGGGTGAAGATTTGTCTGATGTGATAGAAGAAGAAACAGGAGTCGATTTAGAAGAGATCCAGTATTAGAATCGGAATTTAAAAGAGCTTTGGAGGACTTACGGTCAAATAAGGCAGAAGGGATAGATAACATTCCATCAGAATTTCTAAAATCATTGGGGGAAGTGGCAACAAAACGACTATTCACGTTGGTGTGTAGAATATATGAGTCTGGCGACATACCATGTGACTTTCGGAAAAGCATCATCCACACAATTCCGAAGACGGCAAGAGCTGACAAGTGCGAGAATTATCGCACAATCAGCTTAACAGCTCCTGCATCGAAGCTGCTTACAAGAATAATATACAGAAGAATGGAAAAGAAAATAGAGAATGCGCTAGGTGACGATCAGTTTGGCTTTAGAAAAAGTAAAGGGACGAGAGAGGCAATTCTGACGTTACGGCTAATAATGGAAGCAAGGCTAAAGAAAAATCAAGACACTTTCATAGGATTTGTAGACCTGGAAAAAGCGTTCGACAATATAAAATGGTGAAAGCTGTTCGAGATTCTGAAAAAAGTAGGGGTAAGCTATAGGGAGAGACGGGTCATATAAAATATGTACAACAACCAAGAGGGAATCATAAGAGTGGACGATCAAGAACGAAGTGCTCGTATTAAGAAGGTGTAAAACAAGGCTGTAGCCTTTCGCCCCTACTCTTCAATCTGTACATCGAGGAAGCAATGATGGATGTAAAAGAAATGTTCAGGAGTGGAATTAAAATACAAGGTGAAAGGATATCAATGATACGATTCGCTGATGACATTGCTATCGTGAGTGAAAGTGAAGAAGAATTAAATTATCTGCTGAACGGAATGAACAGCTAATGAGTACACAGTATGGTTTGAGAGTAAATCGGAGAAAGACGAAGGTAATGAGAAGTAGTAGAAATGAGAACAGCGAGAAACTTAACATCAGGATTGATGGTCACGAAGTCAATGAAGTTAAGGAATTCTGCTACCTAGGCAGTAAAATAACCAATGACGGACGGAGCAAGGAAGACATAAAAAGCAGACTCGCTATGGCAAAAAAGGCATTTCTTGCCAAGAGAAGTCTACTAATATCAAATACCGGCCTTAATTTGAGGAAGAAATTTCTGAGGATGTACGTCTGGAGTACAGCATTGTATGGTAGTGAAACATGGACTGTGGGAAAACCGGAACAGAAGAGAATCGAAGCATTTGAGATGTGGTGCAATAGACGAATGTTGAAAATTAGGTGGACTGATAAGGTAAGGAATGAGGAGGTTCTACGCAGAATCGGAGAGGAAAGGAATATGTGGAAAACACTGATAAGGAGAAGGGACAGGATGATAGGACATCTGCTAAGAGATGAGGGAATGACTTCCATGGTACTAGAGGGAGCTGTAGAGGGCAAAAAAAAAAAAAAAAAAAAAAAATAGTCTATAGCTCTCACTGAATTTCTTTGGCATTCTCCGTAAATGAGAAGCATATCGACTTGTTCTTCGAAGGAATACATCATTCACATTTGCTTGATTCGACGATACTAGTTTTACCATTCTTATTAGTGTTACATTGCGAAACCGTCGAATGGTGTTTACATGTCAATGGCACGTTAGATGGATACGCCGCATTCGGCGAATATTTACTATTTGCACGATATACGAGAGAGAATTGTCAGAGCATGTTCTTCGATAGGTGCCGCAGTGGTAAGGAATACCACTCAATCCATGATAAGAAGATTGCAGGACTGCGCTGAGACCAATGGTCATAACTTCGAACACCTTCTGTAAATGCCACCTTTGTGACCGTTGACCTCCAAAGATCTTACCGTTGTACATCATTGGATTCGTGTCGACAGCTGCTATCAGAAAATAAGTACCAAGCTCTAGCATTCCATTTAAAAAAACAAAATTGACCTTGCTATGCCGGCCGGAGTGGCCGTGCGGTTCTAGGCGCTGCAGTCTGGAGCCGCGTGACCGCTACGGTCGCAGGTTCGAATCTTGCCTCGGACATGGATGTGTGTGATGTCCTTAGGTTAGTTAGGTTTAATTAGTTCGAAGTTCTAGGCGACTGATGACCTCAGAAGTTAAGTCCCATAGTGCTCAGAGCCATTTGAACGATTTTTGACCTTGCTATCTCTGACGCGACGCCACCTAGCAACAAAAAACCAACGTCATGTTATGGCCCCCGTTGTGCCATCCAACTTTTGTCCCACAAACTTTTCAGCTACTATCATGCTTTCGGAGTTATTGTAGGTGGCAATAGTTAGTGAGTCATTCTGTACAATCCCCTAACGATTTTCGAAATGGAATTACCCATGCGTCTAGCTCCATTTCGTCTGTTAGTTCACGTCGTGCGGCCATAATCACATCGGAAATTTGAACGTTCATGTCAACACGTAACGACACACACACCAACGATACTACTGACGGAGGCTCAGAAGAGTGGAATGTTTGAGAGAGTCCACTTTGAAACCTTCACGTCTCCTGTATACCTCTTTTGTTAATGATAACCTTCCCTGTTACAATAAACTATGAAACCTTTCCTTAGGATTTCTATCTCTTGCTTAATTACAACAAATGAAATCTTCCCTTTGAAATTTATTCCCTTTCTCAATCTTCGCATAAAAATTTAATTGCTGCTTATTAAAATTGATTTTCTGATTATTTCGACGAAACATAGAATGTGTCGTCGTCGTGGCCCTCAGTCGTTATCTGCAATAACCCAAAACTGTTCCTCACCTTTTTTACTGTTACTGGATCGCCATCTGACTGATACATCGAACTGCGACATGAATATACTTACTCTGTTTTACTATACTCTCTTAGCTGCTGGTGGGCTTTCATAACAAGTGGCTGTATTTATTACCAAAGCTGACGTTATTCTTTAACAGCAAAGCTGACGTTATTCTTTAATTAATTTGACTGAAGTTACGTAATTCATAGTTAAACTTTTTCTTGACAACAACAAAATTTTGCATAGTTTTACGTTGATGGTTTTTGGGATGGATTATAATTAGAAATGCAATATTGCTGGCAAAAGTTAATTATATTCTGAATGAAATGATTTTACAAACGTTCAAATGAGACTTACTTTTTACAATAATCTTACAACTAGCAATGCGCAAACATACCTTCAGTAGTCTTGAGTTTCGCAAAGAAAATAATTCAATAATATTAGTTCCTCTTATGATAATAGTTAGCTGATGTCTCTGTACATCCGTTTATAATCTCTTGTAAATCACAGCTGGTGGCTGGCAGGCACACCGCTCCTCTCAACCTCTCGCTTCAGACCTGCTACCGACTCGCTTCACTTCTCGCTCACTACTGACTTCCTACGAACGCTAAAGTGCGCTCTCTCCTGCCAACAGTGCTTTCTGGTGCAGACAATCCCTGCCACCATTACAAAATGTATCAGTGCGCGGTCTTTCCCGCTCTTTTCTTAAAATGTATCCATACGCGGTCTCTCCCGCCATTTTTTAAAATTAAATCAATGTGCGGTCTCCCCCGCCAACAATACTTTGGTGCAGACATTCCCCGCTACCACAATTATTTCCAATATGACAAATATTAATTATTCCTACTTAATCCTATTAGTAAAATATAGAGATGTTCATAAATTGTAATTTGACAATAAACAATAGGAATATACACGTCTTACGACTTGAAGGGAAGTAACCCAACAATCATACGGCAAGCGCGGCTAACAGTCACACTTGCACTGCGGAGAGACTTTTTGAACACCCTGTATGTTGCGTGACCTGTACTCCGGCCAAGCATATACGTGTATATCGCTATCTGATCAGTTTTACCACTTCAGTGTGCACTCGAAGAAAAAAAAAAGAAAGGAAGATGCACCATGAAAGAATTATCGGAATGAGACGGGTAACCAAATGATTATAATTTCAGAAAATTTGTATGATTTGTTCAAGAGAAAAAGTTTCACAAATTAAGTCATAACTCGTTGGTCTACCTCTGGGTCTTGTCCGCAGCTCGTGGTCGTGCGGTAGCGTTCTCGCTTCACGCGCCCGGGTTCCCGGGTTCGATTCCCGGCGGGGTCAGGGATTTCCTCTGCCTCGTGATGACTGGCTGTTGTGTGCTGTCCTTAGGTTAGTTAGGTTTAAGTAGTTCTAAGTTCTAGGGGACTGACGACCATAGATGTTACGTCCCATGGTGCTCAGAGCCATTTGAACCTCTGGCTCTTATGGAAGCAGTTACTCGGCCTGGCATCGGAGCTGCTAGATGTCCTCGTGAGGAGTATCAGGCCAGATTCTGTCCAACAGAATTGTGCAGGTGGTTCGATGAACCCTCTGCCAGGCACTTAAATGTGATTTGCAGAGTATCCACGTAGAAGTAGATGTAGACCATTAACGTCTTGCAACAGACGTCAATGTAAATGCGTTTGAATTTCGAAAGAGCGAATAATTTAGATATGTACCGGACGAGAGTGGGCCAAGTTGCTGGCGGTGAGTTTTGTACGAAACAGGAGCTCCGCAGCGGAGCTGTTACCTCGCGTATGCAAGGGGGCAACTGCTTCCGAGAATCCAGTTTACGTCATCGGCGGCGCCTGAAGACCTGCGGCGCAGTGCGTGCAACATGCAGACACCTGCTGCCTACCACTGACTACACAGAAGAGAATAGCGAAGCGAAGCGAAGTACTCGGTACTGAAGCCACTTTATAAAAAGGGAGACGGGGATAATGTTGACAATTATAGACCTATTTCTATGCCATCGATGTTTTTTGCTAAAGTTATCGAGATGGTTGTATACAGGGTGTTGCAAAAAGGTACGGCCAAACTTTCAGGAAACATTCCTCACACACAAACAAAGAAAATGTGTTATGTGGACATGTGTCCGGGAACGCTTACTTTCCATGTTAGAGCTCATTTTATTACTTCTCTTCAAATCACATTAATCATGGAATGGAAACACACAGCAACAGAACGTACCAGCGTGACTTCAAACACTTTGTTACAGGAAATGTTCAAAATGTCCTCCGTTAGCGAGGATACATGCATCCACCCTCCGTCGCACGGAATCCCCAATGCGCTGATGCAGCCCTGGAGAATGGCGTATTGTATCACAGCCGTCCACAATACGAGCACGAAGAGTCTCTGCATTTGGTACCGGGGTTGCGTAGACAAGAGCTTTCAAATGCCCCCATAAATGAAAGTCAAGAGGGTTGAGGTCAGGAGAGCGTGGAGGCCACGGAATTGGTCCGCCTCTACCAATCCGTCGGTCACCGAATCTGTTGTTGAGAAGCGTACGAACACTTCGACTGAAATGTGCAGGAGCTCCATCGTGCATGAACCACATGTTGTGTCGTACTTGTAAAGGCACATGTTCTAGCAGCACAGGTAGAGTATCCCGTATGAAATCGTGATAACGTGCCCCATTGAGCGCAGGTGGAAGAACATGGGGCCCAATCGAGACATCACCAACAATTCCTGCCCAAACGTTCACAGAAAATCTGTGTCGATACCGTGATTGCACAATTGCGTGCGGATTCTCTCCAGCCCACACATATTGATTGTGAAAATTTGCAATTTGA
Source organism: Schistocerca americana (assembly GCF_021461395.2). Taxonomy (NCBI): domain Eukaryota; kingdom Metazoa; phylum Arthropoda; class Insecta; order Orthoptera; family Acrididae; genus Schistocerca; species Schistocerca americana. Next base: position 174,128,308 of record NC_060129.1, on the reverse strand, counting down.
TCACGTTGGAATGAAGCCTCATCCGTAAAGAGAGGATTGACACATTGTCGGATGAACCATTCGCAGAAGTGTCCCCTGGAGGCCAATCAGCTGTACATGGTACGGAAACAACTGGTTCTCCCGTAGCACTCTCCATACAGTAACGTGGTCAACGTTACCTTGTACAGCAGCAACTTCTCTGACGCTGACATTAGGGTTATCGTCAACTGCACGAAGAATTGCCTCGTCCATTGCAGGTGTCCTCGTCGTTCTAGGTCTTCCCCAGTCGCGAGTCACAGGCTGGAATTTTCCGTGCTCCCTAAGACGCTGATCAATTGGTTCGAACGTCTTCCTGTCGGGACACCTTCGTTCTGGAAATCTGTCTCGATACAAACGTACCGCGCCACGGCTGTTGCCCCGTGTAATCCATACATCAAATTGTCTGCCAATTCCGCATTTGTAAACATTGCACTGACTGCAAAACCACGTTCGTGATGAACACTAACCTGTTGATGCTACGTACTGATGTGCTCGATGCTAGTACTGTAGAGCAATGAGTCGCATGTCAACACAAGCACCGAAGTCAACATTACCTTCCTTCAATTGGGCCAACTGGCGGTGAATCGAGGAAGTATAGTACATACTGACGAAACTAAAATGAGCTCTAACATGGAAATTAAGCGTTTCCGGACACATGTCCACATAACATCTTTTCTTTATTCGTGTGTGAGGAATGTTTCCTGAAAGTTTGGCCGTACCTTTTTGTGACACCCTGTATACAAGGTTACTGGAACATTTAAATTCACATAATTTGCTGTCAAATGTACGGTTTGGTTTTAGAAATGGCTTAACAACTGAAAATGGTATATTCGCTTTTCTGTGTGAGGTTTTGGAAGGATTAAATAAAAGGTAGCGAACGTTAGGTGTTTCCTTTGATATAACGAAGGCTTTTGACTGTGTTGACCACAAAATATTACTGCAGAAGTTGGACCACTATGGAGTAAGGGGAGTAGCTTACAATTGGTTCGCTTTCTTACTTAAAGAACAGAAAGCAGAAGGTAATTCTCCGCAACATTGAGAGTGGTAATGATGTTCAGTCGCAATGGGGCACTGTTAAGTGGGGCGTTCCCCAAGGGTCGGTGCTGGGGCCACTGCTGTTTCTTATTTATATAAATGATATGCCTTCTAGTATTACAGGTGATTCAAAAATATTTCTGTTTGCTGATGACACCAGCTTGGTAGTGAAGGATCTTGTGTGTAATATTGAAACATTATCAAATAATGTAGTTCATGAAATAAGTTCGTGGCTTGTGGAAAATAATTTGATGCTAAATCACAGTAAGACTCAGTTTGTACAGTTTCTAATTCACAATTCAACAAGAACCGATATTTTGATCAGACAGAATGGGCACATTATAAGCGAGGCGGAACAGTTCAAGTTCCTAGGGGTTCGGATAGATAGCAAGCTGTCGTGGAAAGCCCATGTTCAGGATCTTGTTCAGAAACTAAATGCAGCTTTATTTACCATTAGAACGGTATCTGAAATAAGTGACATTTCAACACGATAAGTAGTCTACTTAGCATATTTTCATAAGCTTATGTCATATGGTATTATTTTTTGGGGTAATTCTTCTGATTCAAAAAGGGTATTTTTGGCTCAAAAACGGGCTGTTCGAGCTATGTGTGGTGTAAGTTCGAAAACCTCTTGTCGACCCCTATTCAATAGTCTGGGAATTCTGACATTGCCCTCACAGTATATATTTTCTTTAATGTCGTTTGTTGTTAGCAATATTAGCTTATTCCCAAGAGTTAGTTGCTTTCACTCAGTTAATACTAGGCAGAAATCAAATCTGCATGCGGAATGCACTTCCTTGACTCTTATGCAGAAAGGAGTGCACTATTCTGCTGCATCCATTTTCAATAAGCTACCACAAGAACTCAAAAGTCTTAGCAGTAGCCCAAACACTTTTAAGTCTAAACTGAAGAGTTTCCTCATGGCTCACTCCTTCTATTCTGTCGAGGAGCTCCTGGAAGAGCTAATACATTAAGCAAGTTCCAGTGTTACATTGTTGATTTTCTTTATTTAAACTTACGACTTGTCGCCTGAATATGTTTCTTATATTTCATTTTATCTGTTTCTACAATTGTGTTATAATTTCATGTACTGACTCGTTCCATGACCATGGAGACTTCTCCTTAATGTGGTCCCACGGAACAATAAATAAATAAATACAGATGGCAGTGGTATCGCGTACATAAGGTGTAAAAGGGCCGTGCATTGCCGGAGCCGCCATTTGTACTCACAAGGAGACGGCACGTCCGTGGGGCCGGGGATTTGTCCGAAATTTTTTGTGTGGTGAAAGAGGACCCCTAACACCTCACGTGGTTCAAATATTAGGACGCACTACTAGGAAAATCCCGAGAAAAATCGATCCAAAGTTTCTTACAAGGGAACCTCCCCATCGCACCCCCCTCAGATTTAGTTATAAGTTGGCACAGTGGATAGGCCTTGAAAAACTGAACACAGATCAATCGAGAAAACAGGAAGAGTTTCTGTGCAACTATGAAAAAATAAGCAAAATATACAAACTGAGTAGTCCATGCACAAGATAGGCAACATCAAGGCTAGTGTTGGGTCAGGATCGCCGTGGTCCCGTGGTTAGCGCGAGCAGCTGCGGAGGGAGAGGTCCTTGGTTCAAGTCTCCCTCGAGTGATAAGTTTATGTGACAAACATCACTTTTTTGGGAGTGATTATCATATCCACAAGGAAACCTAAATCGGGCAAATTACAAGAATCTTTTTATCCATTCGCCAAGTGTATAAGTTAGGTGGGTCGACAACATATTCCTGTCATGTGACGCACATGCCGTCACCAGTGTCGTATATAATATATCAGACGTGTTTTCCTGTGGAGGAATCGGTTGACCTATGGCCTTGCGATCAAGTTGGTTGGTTGGTTGTTTCGGGGAAGGAGACCAGACGGCGAGGTCATCGGTCACATCGGATTAGGGAAGGACGGGGAAGTAAGTCGGCCGTGCCCTTTGAATGGAACCATCCCGGCATTTGCCTGGAGCGATTTAGGGAAATCACGGAAAACCTAAATCAGGATGGCCGGACGCGGGATTGAACCGTCGTCCTCCCGAATGCGAGTCCAGTGTCTAACCACTGCGCCACCTCGCTCGGCGCGATCAAGTGTTTTCGGTTCCCATTGGAGAGGCACGTCCTTTCGTCTACTAATCGCTCGGTTTTGCGGTGCGGTCGCAAAACACAGACAATAAACTTATTACAGTGAACAGTAAACTTATTACAATGAACAGAGACGTCAATGAACGAAGGGACAGATCATAACTATGGGAAAATAAAAAAAGTAAACTTTTTACTTGAGGGAAGACTTGTACCAAGGACCTCTTCTTCCGCAGCTGCTGACGCTAACCACGAGACCACAGCGCTCCTGCACTAACGTTCTCCTTGATGTGACATATCTTGCGCAAGAACTACTCAGTTTGTATATTTTGCTTATTTTTTTCATAGTTCCACACAACTTCTTCCTGTTTTCTCAATTGATCTGTGTTCAGTTTTTCAAGGCCTATCCACTGTGCCAACTTATAACTAAATCTGAGGGGGGTGCGATGAGGAGGTTCCCTTGTTAGGTGCCTTATGAGTATAAAATGTTAGTCCACTCCCGAGACGCCGTAGCGGTACCTCAGCGTGCTCCGTCAGAGGGCTAGCTGCCGTCTGTAATAAAATAACTGAGTTAATGGATCAACAACGAACTGGAACGGGTGTCTTTCAATGTCCGCCCAGAGCAGATACAACGAATCAAAACGATCAAAATGAGATTAAAAAAAAAGAAAAAAAAATATGTTTAGCTCTCGGACGCGGACTCTTACGCCAGAAGTCTCGGGTTCGGTTCTTGTACTTTTGTTTTTCCTTCTGTTTCATTTTCTTTTGTTATTACACCAATTGCTCAAATAGTTTCCCAAACCTACATTATTTTAGCTCAAGAACGTAAAGTTTTTCATTCAATGAAAAATATTCTTGCCTGTTGTTCTATGTCGTTTTACGGGGTTTCATGGTTTAGAGGGGCTTTGTAAGGATCCCCTTACGATTATAGCGGCCATCTGCCCATAGGACTGTGCGCGAGCCGCGAGAAGTAAAGGGCAGTTTGTTTTTCGATTTCGTCGTGAACAGACGTGCCTGTTTCAAATTTCAACGTGTTATTCCGAACCGAGGTTCAACATGTTCACTGAAGAAGTTGCTGGCTCATCTCGAATAGGAGAAGAAATTCCTGAAGACTCCATTCGTAGCGATCTATCAAAATTACGGTTGAAGGACGCAGTGGTGTATTATGAAAAGCTTTGACGGAAAATAATTTAATTGCAAAAAAAAGGATGTCGCCAACTGAAGAGAGAAAGAATATCTTTCACAATGGGAGAAAGATATTAAAAGTGGTGGTATGCGAATTGACAAATTTGAGGAGATAGATTCGTGGACCTACGACCGTTTCGTGGAAGCAAGACAGCAATATCAGCAAGTCACGACAAGAAATTTACAGCAATGGGCATTGGCTGCGGCTGCACAGTTCGTCGATTTCAAATTCGAGGCGTCTGATCGATGGGTCACGGCATTTAAACAGAAGCACAGAATTTCACAACGCAAGTTCACGAAACTGGTTTCGAAAAAAGAAGCGGCGTCAATGGAGGACATCCAGGCGTCTGCGGAGAACTTTCGTCGGCAGACGTGCCGTTTAATCCCTCAGTACCATAAGGATTATGTGATAAATACTGACCAAACGGTTAAATACATATTTTCTGCGTACAAAATGTTTTTGCCGATGTAAAATATCAACGAGCATGACCACGAATATTTTTCAGTGAATGAAAAACTTTCCGTTCTTCAGCTGAAATAATGTTTTAAAAATAATTCAGGTTTGGGAAAGTTTTCGAATAATTGGTGGAATAACAAAAGAAAATGAAAGAGAAGAAAAAAAAAGTGCCGGAGGAGGAACCGAACCCGAGACTTCTGGCGTAAAAGTCCGAGTCTGAGCCCTAACCTTCTAGGCCAGACGGCTGCTCGGCAATGGACGAACATTTTATACTCATAAGGCACCTAAGAAACTTTGGATCGATTTTTCCAGGGATTTTCCGAGTAGTGCGTCCTAATATTTTGACCACGTGAGGTGTTAAAGGGGTCTCCTTTCACCAAACGAAATTTCGGACAAATCCCCGACCCCACGGTCGTGCCGTCTCCTTGTCAGCTGATTCGTGTGGAAAGGTTTCCGTCGTGGCTATGGCAGTACGACGGGGACTAACAGACTTTGAACGCGAAACGGTAGTTGGAGCTACACGCACAGGAGATTCGATTCCGGAAATCGTTAGGTAGTTCAATACTCAGAGATCCACAGGGTCGAGAGAATACCGAAGATCAAACATTACCCCTCACCACGGACAACGCAGTGGTCGACGGCCTTCACTTAACGCCCAAGAGCAGCGTCCTTTGCGTACAGTTGTCGGTGCTAACAGACAAGCAACACTGCCTGAAATAACCGCGGAAATCAATGTGGAATGTTAGGACAGTACGGCGAAATTTGGCGTTAATGGCCTATGGCTTTGCTAACAGCACAACATCGGCTGCAGCGCATCTCCTGGCCTGGTGAACATACCGGTTGTGAGACATAATTGGTAGGTAGAGAGCGCACAGGTAAAGTCGTGGATGGGGCCATAAAGAGTTACTGTAAGTTGCACAATCAAACACACAACTTTATTTTTCTAAGAACCACTTATTTACACATTGGCTTAAAAGATCGCAAGTAGCCGGCCGCGGTGGCCGTGCGGTTCCAGGCGCTCCAGTCCGGAGCCGCGCTGCTGCTACGGTCGCAGGTTCGAATCCTGCCTCGGGCATGGGTGTGTGTGATGTCCTTAGGTTAGTTAGGTTTAATTAGTTCTAAGTTCTAGGGGACTGATGACCACAGCAGTTGAATCCCATAGTGCTCAGAGCCATTGGAACCATTTTGATCGCAAGCAAACAATACGGCTCTAGGCCTAGTTAAAGAAAACTTGAGGTGTTTTCTGGGCTGAAGGCCAAAAACCACACAGCAACACACAAGAACGGTTGAAGTCCTGGCTTAGAAATCAAAAGCAATTAAAAATAGAAGGTAAAAAAATTAAAAAATGCAATGAAAACAATTAACGGCTGGAGGCGTCTGCTACATATCTGAAGGAAAACTGTAATTAAGGCACATTAATAAACAATGTTTTTTAGCACTAAAATTTCTTTTTAAGCAGTACAGTCGAAACGTAATCAACTTATTGCATGGCTGAAGGCCACAAAGAAATATGAAACAACGGCCGAAGGCCACAAACAAATATGAAACAACGGCTGAAGGCCTGAACAACAAGTGAGATAAATAATTTAGAATAAACCCCTTGCTTCTTACAAAAAAAAAATTCCTTTGGAGAATACAAATGGCTCAAGACCATATTAAGGGGTTCAAGCAAATCCTGAGCTGAAGGCCAGACATATGAAACGTCCCCTTTTTGAGGAATTATACAAGACTGTGCTTATCCTGACACACAATATTTTTAGCGCAACGCAATCTGACTTTCAAAAAATCCCTACAAAAGAATGGCCCTAACTAACATTAACCTATACCTTTCACAAATCACTTACCTCACAAAAATCTTCGTTACTGGAACTACTGCAATACAGCGAGCGCCACTACTGCCAGCTAAATAAAAGATTCAAACTACTGAAGGCACTAACTACTGATAGGCATAGTTAGCAAATGAAAGATTTTAATAGAGAACAAACAATGTATTTACCTTAAAAGTCATAATATATATATAGCAGTTCATGACAGTCTTACAAATTTCAAAACTCCGCCATCTCTCTCCCCACATCCACCACTGCTGGCGGCTCACCTCCAACTGCGCAACGCTACGCGCTGTTCACATCCAGCTGCCGCTGCCCAACACTACAATGGCAGACAACAATGCAAACCAGCCACAGACTTCACACAGCACAGCCAGTGATTTTCATACAGAGCGCTGCATTACGTTGCCAATAAGAAAACATAAACAGCCTACTTACACATAACACATGGAACAAGTAATGGGTTAGGACCTTGATTACAAACAATTTCAGATAGATCAATTTCTGTGAATAAAAAAAGAAATTCTAAAACAATCAATGCTCAAAATTTTAATTTAACACAGCTGAAGGCCTTTATGTAAAATTTAAAAAAACTGAATTAATACACGGCTAAAGGACTCGCACAATACTTCAACTAAAATGAAAATCACAATTTAAAACAAACAGAACAAGTGGTGCTCAGAAGTCACCCAAGGTCCAAAATGGTTCAAATGGCTCTGAGCACCGTGGGACTTAACAGCTGGGGTCATCTGACTGAAGCGCCTAGGACCGCTCGGCCACAGCGGCCAGCAGAGTTCCAAGGGTCGGCCTGGGAAGGTAGCTCAAATGTGAGGTGACGAGAGACAGGCAGCCAAAAGTTGATGTTAGGTAATCGGGTGGTAACCCAAACTAGGGACGGCCCAAGGACCGACCAAAAGTTTAACCAATTTCCTTCCGTTCGACCAACGGCACGATGATGGAGAATATTGGCCGAGGTCAAGGATATGAACAGCACTACGCCTCCAGAAATTGGCATCTAAAAACAGCCATGGGAACAATGACCACTCTAAGCAAATATGAACCAAACAAAGGCTGTCGAACCACTCGCTGTGCCGGACTGCATCAACATGACGAGGAAAGACTGTGTGATATTTCTATTTGTGTCACTTTTGTCAATGAAAGTAAGCATAGGGCGCTTAAATAATTTTGATTATGGTTCAAATGGCTCTGAGCACTATCGGAATTAACAACTGAAGTCATCAGTCCCCTAGAACTTAGAACTACTTAAACCTAACTGACCTAAGGACATCACACAACACCCAGTCATCACGAGGCAGAGAAAATCCACGACCCCGCCGGGAATCGAACCCGGGAACCCGGGCGCGGGAAGCGAGAACGCTACCGCACGACCACGAGCTGCGGACGATTTTGATTATGATAGTTTTGAAGAAACATTTCAGAAAATTTTCCTTTCTGTCAGTTTTAATGAATAAACTGAAATGTTCCGCTTCTGTGCCTTTTGTTATAAAAAGTTCATTCTTTTCTTATTTAGCATTGTTAGCTCTTCCAAAGAAACGGGACACCCTTGATTACGAAAGTAAGTCAATTATTATCCGTAATTTGGTTATATTTTTGTATATTTTGGTAGGACTGGCCTTTTACGTTGATGACGCATGCTTTGTTTATTTGTTGTTATATCTTTGCAATTTTAAAGCTGCTAGGTTAGTTTAGTTATCGCTGCCGTGGTGTTAATGATGGCCGCTCCGCTGTCTATTTGCACCAAAGAAGAGCAACGTTCAGCGATCCGTTTTCTGCGATCGGAAGGCGTATCAGGGGCCGAAATTCATCGAAGACTTTCGGTACAGTACGGGAACAATGTTTTGCCACAACGGAGTGTCTGGAAATGGACTGAAACATTCCGAAATGGTCGCACAAGTGTTACGCACGATGAAGGAGACGGACGACAGTTTACCGCCACAAATGAAGAAACCATTGAGCGTTCACGTCAAAAATGATTCTCTTAGACAGACGATTAACTACTGACGAAGTGGCACATCGTCTGCAAATTAGTCACGGTTCTGCCTACGAAATCATCCACAACAGACTTGGGTTTCATAAAGTTTGTGCAAGATGAGTCCCAAAAAAACTCACACAGTTGCATAAACAAATGCGCTTGGAAATCTGCAAGAAAACATTTGGATCGTTATGGTGACGAAGGGGGACAACTTCTTAGATAGGATCATTACCGATGACGAAACATGGATCCATCATTACGAGCCGGAGAGTAAACTGCAGAGTCTGGAATGGAAACCAAATTCGCCGTGCGAGAAAAAGTTCAAGACCAAGCCGTCCGCAGGAAAACTGATGCTTACGGTGTTTTGGGGCGCACAAGGTCCAGTACTGGAACATTGTGGGTAAAGGGCCATATCAATGAACAGTGTACGTTACGGTGAGATGCTTACTGCCAGGCTAAAGCCTGCAGTTCGAAGCAAACGGCGAGGATTGCTGTCAAAAGGTGTTGTGTTGTTGCACGACAATGCTCGTCCACATACTGCTGCCAACACTGCCGAAACACTCCAGCAACTCAAGTTTGAAGTGCTGCATCATCCTCCATATAGTTCCGATCTTGCCCCCTTCTGAGTATCGCTTGTTTGGTCCACTCAAACAGGCATTAAGGGGCCGTCGATTTGCCTCGGACGAAACAGTGAAAGAAGCGGTGCATTCCTGGCTCGCAGCTCAACAGAGAACCTTCTTTTATGAGGGCATCAGGAAGCTTGTACAACGATGGACCAAGTGCGTCGAAATGCAAGGAGACTATATCGAAAAACGATGTTCTTGTGAGTTTCCGATTTGATTACAATAAAATTTCATAACTACTTTGCGGATAATAATTGACTTACCCTCGTATATTGTGAATTGTATTATTTGGGACGATTTATTGTTGTTATGAGTTGTTTCGCTATAGAATAATTATTTTCTAACTTTCTCAGTTGTGGAAGTTTTGAAGAAGTGGATTATAATATTTTGAGTTGTGTCATTTTTCAAGAATGTACGCATCGTTTTCTGTTCCCTTTTCATGCAGAATAATGGTGCTGTAATTAGTGTGTTCGCCTGTCATATTGTAGGATAATACGGAGCATGGACATTATGCTGATCTAAATAGAAGCCCATGAAACAAATCCAAGGGTCAAGGAAGCAAAGGAAGAACATACTGAAATACCTTATGAATTAAATTGTCATCATCTCTAATGAATTCCTATAATGAAATAGGATCAGTTGTTGATGCTACCAGTTCCGATGTGGATAGAAGTGACGTTTTACTGTTGTATGCAGATCAAAAAGAAGATTGTTTAAAATTTATTCTAATCCATTTTCTCTGTCTGAAAACAAGAAAAAACGGAATTCAACATCTCGAAACAATATCATTCCAAATTATTACTACTACTTATTATAAAGGCGTTCCCGGTATTAGCTGAATATTTGATCTGTTGGTTATGATTCCATCATTCTAGTGTGTGATAACTGTTAGACTTGCATAATGCTAAATGATACTACGAGGGTTGACTGAAAAGTAATGCCTCCACCTTCGTAACTCTTCAACAGCTGGCAGCATTGATATGCGGCAGGTACTGACTTGTTTCATAGCCTCTTCTCTACAGCTCCAGTTGGCGGGAAGCCTTAGCATTGAACGGTTGTGTCGTTACAGTGTAAGGAAAGGAATCCTGCGTAGACGGTCGCTCAATGCAATTTAAGCAACGTGCAGTCACTGAATTCTTGACAGCAGAAGGTGTCACCCCAAAGGAGATTCATCAGAGATTGAAAGCAGTTTATGGTGATTGTGTTGATGTGAGTACTCTGCGTCTTCATTCTCTTAACGCTAGAGGAGTTCCTGGCATATTTCAAGTCTGTGTGCTTTCATTTCAGGAGTCAGCATCCGGGGTACCCACCGTGCACATATCTTCCGATAGCCAAGCAAAGCAATAATGTTACCCACACGTTCTTGTGAAATGCCGATTGTGCTCCATAAACTGCTTTCATTCGCTGATGAATCTCCTTTGGTGTGACACTTTCTCCTGTCAAGAAATCAATGACTGCGCGTTGCTTAAATCGCATTGACCGACCATCTCAGCAAGATTCCATACTATACACTGTAACAACAGAACCTTTCAATGGCCAACTGGAGCTGTAGAGAAGAGGCTACGGAACAAGCCAGTACCAGCCGCATACCAATGCTGCCAACTGCTGAACAGTTACGAAGGTGGAGGCATTCCTGCTCAGTCAACGGTCGTATCATTTGACTTATGCATTCGAGCCCATGAAAGATTGTGTTAAATATGTCTTCGCAGCAATGGATACCAAAAACTTATTAGTCAAAATCTGTTCTACACAATTTGCGAATAATTAGAAATAAAGCATTATTAATAAGCACAAATGGATCATAAAAAGATGCATATGTATAAGTTTTATTCTCAAAAACTGCCAGAACTCTAAATAATCAACAACTGTATGTTTGATAACGATACTAAACGTGACATAACTGAACTGCTAGAAACTACTAAAACATCATTTGTCTTGGTGTTGTGACCATTCTGTTTAGTGCTGATACATTTGTTTGTCTTAATAATATTTCGCTATTGCCAAATAATACGTTGGTTTACGGAAAACCTGACATTTTGAGTGGTGTCACTTTTGTAGCAAAAATGGTTCAAATGGCTCTGAGCACTATGGGACTTAACATCTGAGGTCACCAGTCGCCTAGAAGTTAGAACTAATTAAACCTAACTAACCTAAGGACATCACACACTGCCCGAGGCAGGATTCGAACCTGCGACCGTAGCGGTCGCGAATCCCAGACTGAAACGCCTAGAACCGCTCGGCCACAGCGGCCGGCTTTTTAGCAAGAGTGTGATATGTCGTTCATTGTGCATCACGGCCTTTGGAGTTGTTTCTTCGAGCATCCTATTTTCCGCAGAGTACATATAAACAGACTCTGGCCTAAATCCGCACAACTGAGGTTCGGCATTGCTGTCTCTCGTATCTCAAGCTCAAATCATAGAGAACTGCAGCCATTACCAAGACTCTTAGATGTTTTCCATGGCGGCTCTCTCTTTTCGCTGCTTTTATCAATTAGCATACACATTCTAAGAAAAATGCGACGCACAAGGAAGAAATTATCCGAACGGAACGGAAATTCGTAGCAATGATGTACAAGTAGAGACAAAAAACGACTACATACTTTCAGAAAAATTGGATGATTTATTCGAGAGAAACAACTTCACAGATCGGGCAAATCGATAATACATTGGTGTACATCTGATGCTGACGCAAGTAGTTATTCCGCTTGACGTAGATTGACAGAGTCGTTTGATGTCCTCCTGGGGGTTACTGCGCCAAATTCTGTCCAATTGGCGCTTTGGATCGTCAGAATTCCGTGTTGGTTGGAGGGCCGCGCCCGTAAAGCTCCAAACGTTCTCAATTGGGCGGAGATCCGGCGCCCTTGCTGGCCAAGGTAGGAGTTGGAAAGCACGAACATATGTAGTAGAAATTCTCACCAAGTTCTGGCGGCCATTATCTTGCTGAAATGTAAGACCAGGATGGCTTGCCAAGAAGGGCACCAAAGCGCTGCGTAGAATATCGTCGACGTACCGATGTGCTGTAAGGGTACCACGGATGACATGATTCTACACTCATGTTCATAAATTAAGGATAATACTGATAGATGGTGAAACAACGTTCTGGTGGGCGGTTTGGGCTTTAAATCACCTCGGCGTACGACCGTGCGGTGCATTTGACCTGCGGTCGTCGCACGGTGGCGCTGGCAGCAGTCCACATAAGCAGAGGTGTGTTGGTGCATGTCAGAGTACGGTGCAGCGAGTAAGTGTGCAGACGTTTTCCGACGTGCTAATGGTGACTTTGTGTTGAAAACGGCTCAAAGAACACATATTGATGACGTTATGAGGGGTAGAATACTAGGGCGAATGGGGGCTGGAGAAACACAGCAGGTCGTAGCTCGGGCTCTCCATGTGCCACAAAGTGTGATCTCAAGATTATGGCAACGATTCCAGCAGACAGGAAACGTGTCCAGGCGCTACAGTACGGGACGTCCACAGTGTACAGCACCACAAGAAGACCGACATCTCACCATCAGTGCCCGCAGACGGCCACGGAGTACTGCAGGTAGCCTCGCTCGGGACCTTACCACACCCACTGGAACAGTTGTCTCCAGACACACAGTCTACAGACGACTGAACAGACACGGTTTATTCGCCCGGAGACCTGCGGGGTGCATTCCACTGACCGCTGGTCACAGGAGAGCCCGTAAAGCCTGGTGTCAAGAACACAGTACATGGTCATTGGAACAGTGGTCCCAGGTTATGTTCATGGACGAGTCCGGTATAGTCTGAACAGTGATTCTCGCCGGGAACCAGATGCCAACCCCTTAATGTCCTTGAAAGGGACCTGTACGGAGGTCGTGGTTTGATTGTGGAGCGGTGGGATTATGATTGGTGCACGTACACCCCTGCATGTCTTTGACAGAGGAACTGTAACAGGTCAGGTGTATAGGGACGTCATTTTGCACCAGTATGTCCGCCTTTTCAGGGGTGCAGTGGGCCCCACCTTCCTCCTGATGGATGATAACGCACGGCCCCACCGAGCTGCCATCGTGGAGGAGCACCTTGAAACAGAAGAAATCAGGCGAATGGAGTAGCCTGCCTTTTCTCCAGACCTAAACCCCATCGAGCACGCCTGGAATGCTCTCGGTCGACGTATGGCTGCACGTCTTCAAACCCCTACGCCACTTCAGGAGCTCCGACAGGCACTGGTGCAAGAATGGGAGGCTATACCCCAGCAGCTGCTGGACCACCTGATCCAGAGTATGCCAACCCGTTGTGCGGCCTGTGTACGTGTGCATGGTGTTCATACCCCATACTGATGTCAGGGTACATTTGCAGGAAACAGTGGCGCTTGGTAGCACATGCGTTTTTCGGGTCGGTTTTCTCAACTTACCACCAATACTGTGGACCTACAGATGCGTGTCGTGTGTGTTCCCTATGCGCCTCTGCTATTAGCGCCAGTTTTGTGTAGTGCCACGTTGTGTGGCATCACATTCTGCAGTTGTGCTTAGTTTATGAGCATGAATGTAGTTCAGAAGCTGTGGATTGAAATTGCAGGTTTATTGGAAACAACAAGCAGGCAAAATCTTTTTCGGAAATTTTAGGTGTAAATTATAACCTTAAAAAACAGCTTGTTCAAGTGAGAAGGATGGCGTATCTAACGCTTAAAAGTTACTCTTTTTGCTCTTTTCTGGGTTCTCGTATGCAGACATTCGCTGACTACAGAATATTATTACTACTTGCTAGCGTTTTTATGCCAGTAGGGTAGCGATTCTGTTATATGAGGTGATTTGAAAATGTGGTGTTATGTGTGTCCACTTTTTAGTGCTTTACGTGTTCTAAATCTGAACTTTATGTTCCACGCGTATGCTAAATGACAGTCATTGAAGGTTAATTAACGTATGACTGCACAACTTCAATAAATTCAGCAAAACATAGCGTTTGTAATCTTGCTTTTCAGGGTCATCACTTATCTTCTTGAGTATGTAAAGCCGAAGACTCAACAGTGGAACACTTTCGCATAACGAAAGCTAATTTCGAGTACTTGTAGAGGCGTTATTCTAGCTCGGTTAAAAAAACCGACACTTACATTAAAGATGCAGTTCTGGCACAAATAAAAGTAGACGGGACACTAGACATCTGGCGATTACATCTTTCCACTACTGAAGCCTATATCAAAGTACTGAAAATCACAATTCCGAAGTTTTTGTTTGATATGTTGGATGTGTGGTGTCACCGTCAGACATAACATTTGCTGGGTGGTAGCCTTTAAATCGGCCGCGGTCCGTTAGTATACGTCGGACCCGCGTGTCGCCACTGTCAGTGATTGCAGACCGAACACCGCCACACGGCAGGTCTAGAGAGACTTCCTAGCACTCGCCCCAGTTGTACAGCCGACTTTGCTAGCGATGGTTCACTGACAAAATACGCTCTCATTTGCCGAGACGATAGTTAGCATAGCCTTCAGCTACGTCATTTGCTACGACCTAGCAAGGCGCCATTACCAGTTACTATTGATGCTGTAAAACATGTACAGTCAAGAGCGATGTTCACCATTTATGGATTAAAGTTAAGTATTCCACAGCTACGTCCTTTTTTGCTAGTCTCATTTCCTTGACCTGTTCCAGACCTCACGCCAGCCTGCGTGAGCTAAAACGCGTGCCTTTTGGCTTCCTCTCATAACTGGTCTTGGCTCTCCTGCCAACCCACAACAGGATGCTTTTTATGATGCTCTGACGACTAAGTTAAACTCTAATATCTTCATTCTTGCACACGAAATACTACGAAATTTTAAAATCTTCACTATGTGATCAAAAGTATCCCGACACCTGGCTGAAAATGACTAGCAAGTTCATGGCGCTCTCCATCGGTAATGCTGGAATTCAATATTGTGTTGGCCCATCCTTAGCCCTGATGACAGCTTCCACTCTCGCAGGCATACGTTCAGTCAGGTACTGGAAAGTTTCTTGGGGAATGGCAGCCCATTCTTCACGGAGTGCTGCACTGAGGAGAGGTATCGATGTTGGTTGGTGTGGCCTGGCACGAAATCGGCGTTCCAAAACAACCCGATGTTGTTCTATAGGATACAGGCCAGGACTATGTGCAGGCCAGTCCATTGCAGGGATGTTATCGTCGTGTAACCACTCCGCCACAGGCCGTGCATTATGAACAGGTGCTCGATCGTGTTGAAAAATGCAGTCGCCTTCCCTGAATTGCTCTTCGACAGTGGGAAGCTAGAAGGTGCTTAAAACATCAATGTAGATCTGTGCTGTGATAGTGCCACGCAAAACAACAAGGGGTGCAAGCCCCCTCCGCGAAAAACACGACCACACTATAACACCATCACCTCCAAATTTTGCTGTTGGCACTACACACGCTGGCAGATGACGTTCACCAGGCATCCGCCATACCCACACCCTGCCATCGGATCGCCACATTGTGTACCGTGATTCGTCACTCCACACAACGTTTTTCCACTGTTCAATCGTCCAATATTTACTCTCCTTACACAAAGCGAGGCGTCGTTTGGCATTTACCGGCGTGATGTGTGGCTTATGAGCAGCCGCTCGACCATGAAATCCAAGTTTCTCACCTCCCGCTTATCTGTCGTAGTACTTGCAGTGGATCCCAATGGAGTTTGGAATTCCTGTGTGACGGTCTGGATAGATGTCTGCCTATTACACATTACGACCCTCTTCAACTGCCGGCGGTCTCTGTCAGTCAACAGACGAGGTCGTCCTGTACGCTTTTGTGCTGTACGTGTCCCTTCACGTTTCCACTCCGCTGTCACATCGGAAACAGTGGACCTAGGGATGCTTAGGAGTGTGGAGATCTTGGGTACAGACGAATGACACAAGTGACACGCAATCACCTGACCACGTTCGAAGTCCGTGAGTTCCGCGGAGCGCCCCATTCTGCTCTCTCACGATGTCTGATGACTACTGAGGTCGCTGATATGGAGTACCTGGCAGTAGGTGGCAGCACAATGCACTTAATATGAAAAACGTATGTTTTTGAGGGTGTCCGGATACTTATGATCACATAATGTACTTTATACCGAATTCTGAAGCTGTGCTTTGTGCAAGTACGCTAAACAGACGGTGTGGTATAGATGATTTCCTTCATTAAACGCTACACTCAGTCTGAAATAATACTGCCAACACAAACCTTGTTACTTTCTTTCTCAAATCCACTAAGCAAGTGCTTGAAGGGCATTGAAGTTTCCAGTACTAGAATCTGATTATCGAAATATTCTGCCAGTATTGCATTAATTTTCACCAGTAATGGGAAATCACATATCTATTTTTCATTAATTAAATAATACTTGCTTTCTCGCACTCAAATTTTATGCATCATATGGTAACAGAAACAACATGTACTTTCACCACGTAACCATTACGGCCTCATAACCTCACTGGCAAAACCTTCATAAACCGAAGTCGCACATCCCACCACAGTAGCGTAATAAACCGTACTCGGAGCTCGTCTGAGAGAGATCATTAATGCGATGTATCACCTAAACTACATATTTTCGTAATACATTCTTATAAGTATGGAATGCACCAAGAACGGCATGTTCGATTCAAAGGTCGCTGGTATTTAAAGCAGCGCCACGCGGAAGAACCGGGCAGTTCCCATTTGAATAGCGAACTCATAAAACGATTCCAGATTGAGATTTTCACTCTGCAGCGGGGTGTGCGCTGATATGAAACTTCCTGACAGATTAAAGCTGTGTGCCGGACCGAGACTCAAACTCGGGACCTTTGCGTTTCGCGGGCAAGTGCTCTACCAACTGAGCTACCCAAGCACGACTCACGACCCGTCCTCACAGCTTCAATTCAGCCAGTACCTCGCCTCCTACCTTGCAAACTTTACAGAAGCTCTCCCGCGAACCTAGCAGAACTAGCACTCCTTGAAGAAAGGATATTGCGGAGACATGGCTTAGCCACAGCCTGGAGGATGTTTCCAGAATGAGATTTTAACTCTGCAGCGGAGTGTGCGCTGATATGAAACTTCCTGACAGATTAAAACTGCGTGCCGGACCGAGACTCGAACTCTGGACCTTTGCCATTCGCGGACAAGTTCTCTACCAAGTAAAGGTCCCGAGTTCGAGTCTCGGTCCGGCACACAGTTTTAATCTGTCAGGAAGCTTCATAAAACGATTCTTTCTACACGTCATACGAACAACGAGTGCAAGTTAGTAAATTTTGAAGTGTTTACTGTAGGTATAAAATGGCGTGAAGTCTATGGTGACATGTGCTTCTATGACTAAAGCGTTGTTGTCTAATGTTTACCGCCTAATAAACTTATCATAGCTTACGAAAATGCCTAAGGATGGAAAGAGGAAGTATCACTTTTTGGATGATTACCGAAGAGAGTGTTGTTGTTGTGGTTTTTTATCAAGAGAGGAGATAATTATCAGGAAGCGTCGTGTGACATTTCTAGCTGTTTCACCACAGTAACTCACGGAGGTAAGGCAGATGTGAGGCATCACATTTCTACGAAGAATCGAACAAAGAGATTCGCGGTATCATCGACATTAAAGCCTGTTTCTACACACATGATTGCGCAAGATACCAAGGAAGAATTGCTCGTTGCTGATGCAGAACTAACAACAGCGTATAAAGTTGGCAAGCATTATCAATCCTTCAGTTCTCTTGACTGCGCCATGAAACTGAATGTCGCAGTGTATGCTGACTCCAAGGTCGCCACAAAGCAGTCTACAGCCAACACGAAAGAAAGATACAGCGATAATTTGCACAACGAAATTCTGTCTCGAAATCTGGCAGAAAACCCAAAGAGATTCTTCGTATATCCGTAATTGAAATGGACGATTTGGGACGTCAGCTAGTACAATATACAGGGTGAGTCACCTAACATTACGCCCGCAGCTCGTGGTCGTGCGGTAGCGTTCTCGCTTCCCACGCCCGGGTTCCCGGGTTCGATTCCCGGCGGGGTCAGGGATTTTCTCTGCCTCGTGATGACTGGGTGTTGTGTGATGTCCTTAGGTTAGTTAGGTTTAAGTAGTTCTAAGTTCTAGGGGACTGATGACCATAGATGTTAAGTCCCATAGTGCTCAGAGCAATTTGAACCTAACATTACCGCTGGATATATTTCGTAAACCACATCAAATACTGACGAATTGATTCCACAGACCGAACGTGAGGAGAGGGGCTAGTGTAATTGGTTAATACAAACCATACAAAAATGCACGGAAGTGTGTTTTTTAACACAAACCTACGTTTTTTAAAATGGAACCCCGTTAGTTTTGTTAGCACATCTGAACATATAAACAAATACGTAATCAGTGCCGTTTGTTGCATTGTAAAATGTTAATTAATCCGGAGATATTGTAACCTAAAGTTGACGCTTGAGTACCACTCCTCCGCTGTTCGATCGTGTGTATCGGAGAGCACCTAATTACGCAGGGATCCAAAGGGAACGGTGATGGACCTTAGGTACAGAAGAGACTGGAACAGCACATGACGTCCACATGCTAACACCTTTTTATTGGTCTTTTTCACTGACGCATATGTACATTACCATGAGGGGTGAGGTACACGTACACACGTGGTTTCCGTTTTCAATTACGGAGAGGAATAGAGTGTGTCCCGACATGTCAGGCCAATAGATGTTCAGTGTGGTGGCCATCATTTGCTGCACACAATTGCAATCTCTGGCGTAATGAATGTCGTACACGCCGCAGTACACCTGGTGTAACGTCGCCGCAGGCTGCCACAGTACGTTGTTTCATATCCTCTGGGCTTGTAGGCACATCACGGTACACATTCTCCTTTAACGTACCCCGCAGAAAGAAGTCCAGAGGTGTAAGATCAGGAGAACGGGCTGGCCCCATATGGTTTGTATTAAACAATTACACTAGCCCCTCTCCTCACGTTCGATCTGTGGAATCGATTCGTCAGTATTTGATATGGTTTACGAAATATATCCAGCGGTAACGTTAGGTGACTCACCCTGTATGTTAAAAAATGACGAAATTCCTCCAGCTGTATTAAGGTGTTGGTTTTATTGGCGACTAGTTTCGATGTTGTTACAACATCATCTTCAGGTCCATACTTGTTGACAGCAACCGTATGTGTGTAACACTAGTAGTCAGTGGTGAGATAGGCGTGTTCCATGAGGAAGGCAGGTAGTAACTGATACGGTTGCTGTCAACAAGTATGGACCTGAAGATGATGATGTAACAACATCGAAACTAGTCGCCAATAAAACCAACACCTTAATACAGCTGGAGGAATTTCGTCATTTTTTAACAAGGAGATTACGGCCACACACAAAGCACACCAGCGGCAAGGCGCAATCAATACCTTCACTGCGCGATAACAACGATGAAGTCACTGATGACAGTGCCACTAAACCAGAGTTATTAAACACAGTTTTCCGAAACTCCTTTGGCAAAGAAGACGAAGTAAATATTCCTGAATTCCAATCAAGAAACATAGAAATAGATATCCTCGAAGTAACAAAGCAGCTTATATTACTTAATAAAGGCAAGGCCTCCGGTCCAGATTGTATACCAGTCAGGTTCCTCTCAGAGTATGCTGATAAAATAGCTCCATATTTAGCAATTATATCCAACCACTCGCTCACAGAAAGATCCGCACCTAAAGACTGGAAAATTGCTCAAGTCACACCAATACCCAAAAAGGTAAATAGGACTAATCCGCTGAATTACAGGCCTACATCACTAACGTCGATTTGCAGTAGGGTTTTGGAACATATACTGTATTCGAACATTATGAAGTACCTCGAAAAAAAACGATTTATTGACACATAGTCGGCACGGATTCATATTTTTAGATTTCCAGAAGGCTTTCGACACCTTTCCTCACAAGAGTCTTCTAACCAAACTGCGTGCCTACGGAGTATCGCCTCAGTTGTGCGACTGGATTCGTGATTTCCTGTCAGAAAGGTCACAATTCGTAGTAATAGACGGAAAGTCATCGAGTAAAACAGAAGTAATATCCGGCGTTCCCCAAGGAAGTGTTGTAGGCCCTCTATTATTCCTGATGTGTGCTAACGACATAGGAGACAATCTGAGTAGCCGTCTTAGATTGTTTGCAGATGGTGCTGTCATTTACCGTCTTGTAAAGTCATCAGATGATCAAAACGACTTGCAAAATGATTTAGATAAGATATCTGTATGGTGCGAAAAGTGGCAATTGACCCCGAATAAGGAAAAGTGTAAAGTTATTCACATGAGTACTAAAAGAAATCACCTAAATTTCGATTACGCGGTAAGTCACACAAATCTGAAGGCTGTAAATTCAACTAAATACTTAGGGATTACAATTACAAATAACCTAAATTGGAACGATGACATAGATAATGTTTTGGGTAGAGCAAACCAAAGACTGCGATTCATTGTCAGAACACTTAGAAGGTGCAACAGGTCTACTAAAGAGACTGCTTACACCACGCTTGTCCGCCCTATTCTGGAGTACTGCTGTGCAGTGTGGGATCCGCATCAGGTGGGACTGACGGATGACATCGAAAAAGTACAAAGAAGGGCACCTCGTTTTGTATTATCGCGAAATAGGGGAGATAGTGTCACAGACATGATACGTAAATTGGAGTGGCAATCATTAAAACAAAGGCGTTTTTCGTTGCGACGGGATTTTCTCATGAAATTTCAATCACCGGTTTTCTCCTTCGATTGCGAAAACGTTCTGCTAGCACCCATCTACATAGGGAAAAATGATCATCATGATAAAATAAGAGAAATCAGTGCTCGCACAGAAAAATTTAAGTGTTCGTTTTTCCCGCGTGCCGTTCGAGAGTGGAACGGTAGAGAGACAGCTTGAAGGTGGTTCATTGAACCCTCTACCAGGCACTTTATTGTGAATAGCAGAATAACCACGTAGATGTAGATGTAGATTGTTAAAAATATTCTCGCACCATATTCCGTGTCCGAAGGTGGGCATTAAACACATTTTGCGGCATAGGCTCAAAAATGGCTCTGAGCACCATGCGACTTAACTTCTCGGGTCATCAGTCGCCTAGAACTTAGAACTAATTAAACCTAACTAACCTAAGGACATCACACACATCCATGCCCGAGGCAGGATTCGAACCTGCGACCGTAGCGGTCGCTCGGCTCCAGATTGTAGCGCCTAGAACCGCAAGGCCACTCTGGCCGGCTTGCGGCATAGGCACCGACGCCTCGAAGCTCAATGCTGAAAGGTGTTTCCTTCAGTTTTTCTATACTGACGGAATCCAACAAAAGCTGTTGAAGTTTGAGTCGGTGAATAACGAAAGATCGGAGACAATTGCCTAGTTTTGTCCAGACGCTTTAAGGGGAGGTTTACTATATTTGGCGCGAAAAAAGCATGTTCTTTGAGAATGTTTTTCTCGGTATGTGTTATAGATATCAGTGTCAAATTTGGTCAAAATGTTTATTGATATTTGCCCCGATATCACCAAATTTCTCTTCTTCAGAAACATTTTTCTTGCCATTGCCAGTCTACATTTGATACCCCCCTATTTCGACCGTCATCAGTTATTTTGCTCCCCAAATAGCAAAACTAGTCTACTACTTTCAGTGTCTCATTTTCTAATCTAATTCCTTCGGCGTCACCTGATTTAATTGGACTACATTTCATTATTCTCGTTTTGCTTTTGTTGATGTTCATCTTATATCCTCATTTCAGGACACTATCCATTCAGTTCAACTGCTCTTCCAAGTTCTTTGCTGTCTCTGACAGAATTACAATGTCATTTTATTTCTTCTCCGCGGATTTTAATATTTCCTCCGAATTTTTCTTTTGTTTCCTTCACTGCTTGCTCAATATACAGATTGAATAACATCGGGAGAGGCTACAACCCTGTCTCACTCCCTTCCCAACCACTGCTTCCCTTTCATGCCCCTCGACTCTTATAACTGCCATCTGGTTTCTGTACAAATTGTAAATAGTCTTTCGCTCTCTGTATTTTACCCCTTCCACCTTTATTTATGAAGATGTCCTTAATAACAAAAATATTTGTGAATGTGCTAAATGTTTTCATATATTTTATAAAATGGTTACATTGCTGAACACTTGTTTCTGTAGGAAACAAACCGAGTTTAGCAGTTACAATCTTTCCAGTAATTTTAAAAGTTTATTTTTTCCTACAGAAACAAGTATTTAATAACGTAACCATTTCATAAAATATGGGCACAATTACCACATTCACAAATATTTGTATTATTAAGGACATCTATGTAAATAATAATGTAACACATTGTAAATAATATCTGTGTATTTATAAGAAATGAAGCATCTTCGTAGTCGAAATTCTTTGACTTGTTTTGAATTGTGTCCGAAAATGTGCTGTTTCAAAATGATTCTGCGAATGTGCTGTTCAATAGAAAGTGTATACTTGTACATAAACGTTCTCCAGTACCACACACCCGCTACAAGAAACAGTAATTTACTTTTCGATTAATGGTAGTTTTATAAATGTATATTTCATAATGCGGCATTTTGTAATATGAGAATTTGATCTTGCCAGGCCCAGAATTAAACGAAATATAAAGTTGATGTAGAACGTCAAAGCACCTGAAGATGAGCTCTTACGGATCTAAATGCATCGTGCATTTTGATAAAATCACGATTTGAGGCTGAAGGTGGTTGTTCTTTATTATTACGAAGCTGACATCTTTCGAAAAGTATTGTGTACCAATTAATTAAATAAATTTTTTACTTCATTTCTACACCCTCATTTCAGAGTGTCCCTACGAGGTCCCAGCTAGCTATGGCAACTCTAAAGGTAGCTTCTAGCAGGCTGGGCGTTGCCGGTATGTAATACAAAAAGCTAACTACACTGAAGAGCCAAAGAAACTGGTGCACCTCCCTAATAACGTGCAGGCCCCCGCGAGCACGCAGAAGTGCCGCAACACGACGTGGCGTGGACTCGACTAATGTCTGAAGTAGTGCTGGAGGGAACTGACGCCATGAATGCTGCACGGCTGTCCATAAATCCGTGATGGTATGAAGGGTGGAGATCTCCTCTGAACAGCACGTTGAAAGGAATCCCGCATATGTGTAGTAACCACAACCAACAGCGGGAACGCCTTGGGCTGCGGATCGGAGCCGCCTGGCGGGGAAGCCGCCGGCGGTGGAGCACGCACCACCGGGTAAACACAGGACGAGTAGGACGACAGACCAACGACAACCGACAACAACGGACCACGACCGACTATGACCGACACGAAAAGGAAGACATAAACAACGGACGCTTGTAGAACCACAACACCAAACACCAAACGTAAATCCACTCGGAACCAGGGCCAGGCAAATGTCAACAACGAGCAACGACCAGAACGCAGTACCGCCGAGATAGAAACTAAATTCAGAGCGTGTACCAGACTGGCTGGACTAGGGCAGAGCGGGTCCCTACATACGAAACCGGTGGGAGCGGCTATTGGCCGCTGTCTGCACGTGGCGTAGCGGTGGCGCCCTCGCTGCGCGAGAGGGGGTGCGCAGAATAGCCGCCGCGGAGGCGCAGCCCTCTATGGGCTGACCACGTCCATTTCTTCCGCCGCGTGTTCCACTTCCGCGGCGGAAGGTACTAGAATATGCTCAATAAATGTTCATGTCTGGAGAATTCGTTGGCTGGCGGAAGTGTTTAAACTCAGACGAGTGTTCCTGGGACCGCTCTGTAGCAATTCTGGACGTATGGCTTGTCGCATTGTCCTGCTGGAATAAAATGGTTCAAATGGCTCTCAGCTTTATGGGACTTACCTTCTGAGGTCAAAAGCCCCTATAACTTAGAACTATTTAAAGCTAACTAACCTAAGGACATCACGTACATCCATGCCCGAGGCAGGACCCGAACCTGCGACCGTAGCGGTCGCGCGGTACCAGACTGTAGCGCCTAGAACCGCTCCGCCACCCCGGCCGGCTGCTGGAATAGCCCGTCGGAATGCGCAATGGACACGAATGGATGCAGGTGATCAGACAGGATGCTCACGTACGTGTCACCTGTCATAGTCGTATCTAGACGTATCAGGGGCCCCATATCACTCCTGCACACGCCCCACACCATTACAGAGCCTCCACCAGCTTGAACAGTCCCCTGCTGACATGCAGGGTCTGGATTCACGAGGTTGTCTCCGTACCCGTACACGTCCATCCGCTGGATACAATTTGGAACGAGACTCTTCCGACCAGGCAACATGTTTCCAGTCGTCAAGAGTCCAATATCGGTGTTGACGGGCCCAGGCGAGGCGTTAGCCTTCGTGTCGAGCAGTCATCAAGGGTACACGATTGGGCCTTCGGCTCCGAAAGCCCATATCGATGATGTTTTGTTGAATGGTTCGCACGCCGACACTTGATGATGACCCAGAATTCGTGCGGTAGCGTTCTCGCTTCCCACGCCCGGGTTCCCGGGTTCGATTCCCGGCGGGGTCAGGGATTTTCTCTGCCTCGTGATGGCTGGGTGTTGTGTGCTGTCCTTAGGTTAGTTAGGTTTAAGTAGTTCTAAGTTCTAGGGGACTTATGACCACAGCAGTTGAGTCCCATAGTGCTCAGAGCCATTTGACCCAGAATTGCGATACGCAGCAATTTGCGGAAGGGTTGCACTTCTGTCACGTTGAACGGTACTCTCCAGTTGCCGTTGGTGCCGTTCATTTAGGGCTTTTTCCGGCCGCAGCAATGTCTGAGATTTGATATTTTACCGGATTCCTGATATTCATGGTACACTCGTGAAATGGTCGTACGGGAAAATGGGCACTTCATCGCTAGCTCGGAGATGCTGTGTCCCATTGCTCGCACACCGACTGTAACACCGCGTTCAAACTCAGTTAAATCTTGATAACCTGACACTGTAGCAGCAGTAAGCGATCCAGCAACTGCGCCAGACACTTGTTGTGTTATATGGGCGTTGCCGTCCGTAGCGCCGTGTTCTGCCTGTTATCTCTGCATTTGAATACGCATGCCTATACCACTTTCTTTGGCACATCAGTGTAAAAAGTTAACTAATACGAAAAATGCGACATAAGGAGTAATAATAGCAACACCAGTAGTGGCAGCTGTAATCGTAGAAGGAATGTAAACAGAAACTATACAGGGTGGTCCATTGATAGTGACCGGGCCAAATATCTCACGAAATAAGCATCAAACGAAAAAACTACAAAGAACGAAAGTAGTCTAGCTTGAAGGGGGAAACCAGATGGCGCTACGGTTGGCCCGCTACATGGCGCTGCCATAGGTCAAACGGATATCAACTGCCGTTTTTTAAATAGGAACCCCCATTTTTATTCCATATACGTGTAGTACGTAAAGAAATATGAATGTTTTAGTTGGACCACTTTTTTCCTTTTGTGATAAATGGCGCTGTAATAGTCACAAACGTATAAGTACGTGGTATCACGTAACATTCCGCCAGTGCGGACGGTATTTGCTTCGTGATACATTACACGTGTTAAAATGGACCGTTTACCAACTGCGCAAAAGGTCGATATCGTGTTGATGTATGGCTATTGTGATGAAAATGCCCAACGGGCGTGTGCTATGTATGCTGTTCGGTATCCTGGACGACATCATCCAAGTGTCCGGACCGTTCGCCGGATGGTTACGTTATTTAAGGAAATGGGAAGTGTTAAGCCACATGTGAAACGTCAACCACGACCTGCAACAAATGATGATGCCCAAGTAGGTGTTTTAGCTGCTGTCGCGGCTAATTCGCGCATCAGTAGCAGACAAATTGCGCGAGAATCGGGAATCTCAAAAACGTCGGTGTTGAGAATGCTACGTCAACATCCATTGCACCCGTACCATATTTCTATGCACCAGGAATTGCATGGCGACGACTTTGAACGTCGTGTACAGTTCTGCCACTGGGCACAAGAGAAATTACGGGACGATGACAGATTTTTTGCACGCGTTCCATTAAGCGTCATTCTCCAACAGCAGTAACGAAAACCGGCATAATACGCACTGTTCGGCAATGAAAAATCCACGATGGCTGCGACAAGTGGAACATCATTGACCTTGGCGGGTTAATGTATGGTGCAGCATTATAGAAGCAAGGGTAATTTTATCGATGGCAATCTAAATGGTGCAATGTATGCCGATTTCCTACGTAATATTCTACCGATGTTATTACAAGATGTTTCACCCTATGACAGAATGGCGAAGTACTTCCAACATGATGGATGTCCAGCACATAGCTCGCGTGAGTTTGAAGCGGTATTGAATAGCATATTTCGTGACAGGTGGATTGGTCGTCGAAGGACCATACCGTGGCCCGCACGTTCATCAGATCTGACGTCCCCGGATTTCTTTCTGTGGGGACAGTTGAAGGATATTTGCTATCGTGATCCACCGACAACGCCTGACAGCATGCGTCAGCTTATTGTTAATGCACGTGCAAACACTACGGAAGGCGAACTACTCGCTGTTGAGAGGAATGTCGTTACAGGTATTGCCAATTGCATTGAGGTTGACGGACATCATTTTGAGCATTTATTGCATTAATGTGGTATTTACAGCTAATCACGCTGTAACAGCATACGTTCCCAGAAATGATAAGTTCACAAAGGTACATCTATCACGTTGGAACAACCGAAATAAAATGTTCAACGGTAGCTACGTACTGTATTTTAATTTAAAAAACCTACCTGTTACCAACTGTTCGTCTAAGATTGTGAGCCGTATGTTTGTGACTATTACAGCGCCATCTATCAGAAAGCGTAAAAAGTGGTCCAAGTAAAACACTCATATTTCTTTACGTACTACACGAATATGTAATAAAAATGGGTGTTGCTATTTAAAAAACGCAGTTGATATCCATTTGACCTATGGCAGCGCCATCTAGCGCGCCAACCATAGCACCATCAGGTTTCCCCCTTCAAGCTAGACGAGTTTCGTTCTTTGTAGTTTTTTCGTTTAACGCTTATTTCGTGAGATTTTTAGCCCGGTCACTATCAATGGACCACCCTGTATACATTTCAAGTATAAAAAAATACAGTGAAAGAGTAAAAAGGAACGGGTACCAAAAAGAACGATCACTGGACCACCCTGTGTATTGTGTCCTTCATTTCTAAGTTCTAAAAGTTGCAAGGTTCTTCGAGTGCAGTCGAGTGAACGTCTCTGGTAGCTTACGAGTATGCTGGCGACGTTTGCTGGTCTTTCCTACGCGCGTAGCATTCGCAGAATGCGTAATAGGGGCCCCCCGTGGGGGAAACAAGTCATTTCCTGTTGGGAAACGAATTCGCTCGCGGCGGAGAACGAACTCTCCTCTGGTTGTTTCCCGGATGCGGAAGGTGGCCGCAACGTAGGTAGCCCGGCGACGTCAAGGCGCGCTTCGCGGTAGGTCCGGAAACACAGCTGGCGACGCTGAAGCACGGGGCGTTTCCCCTCATTACGGAACAGACTGGGGTACGAAATGTAGTTGACGCTGACAGCTATCGGCCTCACACGAGCTAAGATACACTCCAAGGAAAAAAAAAAAAAATTATCCGAATGGGACGGAAATCGGTAGATGTTTTGTGCATGTTGTTGTTGTTGTGGTCTTCAGTCCTCAGACTGGTTGATGCAGGTCTCCATGCTACTCTATCCTGTGCAAGCTTCTTCATCTCCCAGTACCTACTTCAACCTACATCCTTCTGAATCTGCTAAGTGTATTCATCTCTTGGTCTCCCTCTACGATTTTTACCCTGCACGCTGCCCTCCAACGCTAAATTTGTGATCCCCTGATGCCTCAGAACATGTCCTACCAACCGGTCCCTTCTTCCGGTCAAGTTGTGCCACAAAATCCTCTTCTCTCCAATTCTTTTCAATACCTCCTCATTAGTTATGTGATCTACCCATCTAATCTTCAGCATTCTTCTGTAACACCACATTTCGAAAGCTTCTATTCTCTTCTTGTCCAAACTATTTATCGTCCATGTTTCGCTTCCATACATGGCTACACTCCATACAAATACTTTCAGAAACGACTTCCTGACATTTCAATCTATACTCGATGTTAA
Source organism: Schistocerca americana (assembly GCF_021461395.2). Lineage (NCBI taxonomy): Eukaryota > Metazoa > Arthropoda > Insecta > Orthoptera > Acrididae > Schistocerca > Schistocerca americana. The sequence continues at coordinate 174,100,108 of NC_060129.1, read as the reverse complement.
CAAATTTCTCTTCTTCAGAAACACTTTCCTTGCCATTGCCAGTCTACATTTTATATCCTCTCTACTTCGACCATCATCAGTTACTCTGCTCCCCAAATAGCAAAACACCTTTACTACCTTAAGTGTCTCATTTCCTAATCTAATTCCCTCAGCATCACCCGACTTAATTCGACTGCATTCCATTATTTTCGTTTTGCTTTTGTTGATGTTCATCTTATATCCTCCTTTCAAGACACTTTCAATTCCGTTCAACTGCTCATCCAAGTCGTTTGCTGTCTCTGAAAGAATTACAATGTCATCGGCGAACCTCAAAGTTTTTATTTCTTCTCCATTGATTTTAATATCTACTCTGAATTTTTCTTTTGTTTCCTTTACTGCCTGCTCAATATACAGATTTAATAACATCGGGGAGAGGCTACAACCCTGTCTCACTCCCTTCCCAGCCACTGCTTCCCTTTTTATGCCCCTCGACTCTTCTAACTGGCATCTGGTTTCTGTACAAATTGTAAATAGCCTTTCGCTCCCTGTATTTTACCCCTGCCACCTTCAGAATTTGAAAGAGAGTGTTCCAGTCAACATTGTCAAAAGCTTTCTCTATGTCCACAAATGCTAGAAACGTATGTTTGCCTTTCCTTAATCTTTCTTCTAAGATAAGTCTTAGGGTCAGAATTGCCTCACGTGTTCCAACATTTCTACGGAATCCAAACTGATCTTCCCCGAGGTCGGCTTCTACCAGTTTTTCCATTCGTCTGTAAAGAATTCGCGTTAGTATTTTGCAGCTGTGACTTATTAAACTGACAGTTCGGTAATTTTCACACCTGTCAACACCTGCTTTCTTTGGGATTGCAATTATTATATTCTTCTTGAAGTCTGTGGGTATTTCGCCTGTCTCATACATCTTGCTCAGTAGAGTTTTGTCAGGACTGGCTTTCCCAAGGCTGTCAGTAATTCTAATGGAATGTTGTCCACTTCCGGGGCCTTGTTTAGACTCAGATCTTTCAGTGCTCTGTCAAACTCTTCACGCAGTATCATATCTCGCATTTCATCTTCATTGAGCATGTAAAAACTATGAATTTTGATTTTTTTAAAATTATCCGAAATCTGATTCACGATATTTAAACAAATATCGTCATCTACATCTACTACATCTACATGATTACTCTGCAATTCAAGTGCTTGGCAGAGGGTTCATCGAACCACAATCATACTATCTCTCTACCATTCCACTCCCGAACAGCGCGCTGGAAAAACGAACACCAAAACCTTTCTGTTCGAGCTCTGATTTCTCTTATTTTATTTTGATGATCATTCCTAGCTATGTAGGTTGGGCTCAACAAAATATTTTCGCATTCGGAAGAGAAAGTTGGGGACTGAAATTTCGTAAATAGATCTCGCCGCGACGAAAATCGTCTTTGCTATAATGACTTCCATCCCAACTCGCGTATCATATCTGCAACACTCTCTCCCCTATTACGTGATAATACAAAACGAGCTGCCATTTTTTGCACCCTTTCGATGTCCTCCGTGAATGCCACCTGGTAAGGATCCCACACCGCGCAGCAATATTCTAACAGAGGGCGAACGAGTGTAGTGTAAGCTGTCTCTTTAGTGGACCTGTTGCATCTTCCAAGTGTCCTGCCAATGAAACGCAACCTTTGGCTCGCCTTCCCCACAATATTATCTATGTGGTCTTTCCAACTGAAGTTGTTCGTAATTTTAACACCCAGGTACTTAGTTGAATTGACAGCCTTGAGAATTGTACTATTTATCGAGTAATCAAATTGCGACGGATTTCTTTTGGAACTCGTGTGGATCACCTCACACTTTTCGTTATTTAGCGTCAACTGCCACCTGCCACTACATATAGCAATCTTTTATAAATCGCTTTGCAACTGATACTGATCTTCGGATGACCTTACTAGACGGTAAATCACAGCATCATCTCGGAACAACCCAAGAGAACTGCTCAGATTGTTACCCAGGTCATTTATGTAGATCAGGAACAGCAGAGGTCCCAGGACGCTTCCCTGGGGAACACCTGATATCACTACAGTTTTACTCGATGATTAGCTGTCTATTACTGCGAACTGCGACCTTCCTCACAGGAAATCACGAATCCAGTCGCACAACTGAGACGATACCCCATAGGCCCGCAGCTCGATTACAAGTCGCTTGTGATGAACGGTGTCAAAAGCTTTCCGGAAATCTAGAAATACGGAATCAACTTGAGATCCCCTGTCGATAGCGGCCGTTGCTTCGTGCATATAAAGATGTTGCACAAGAACGATGTTTTCTGAAACCATGCTGATTACGTATCTATAGATCGTTCCCTTCGAGGTGATTCATAATGTTTGAATACAGTATATGCTCCAAAACCCTACTGCAAACCGGCTCTTGATAAACCGTAAAATAGCATCGGTATATCGGATGAGAAAATACCAACGTACATAAATATCGGCTGCACATTGTAAACATACTGTCGGTTTTAGGGCTGTGTATTTAAGCACTGACTTTTTTTCTCATCAGTTTTCTGACTGGATTGATGCGGCCCGCCACGAATTCCTTTCCTGTGTTAACCTCTTCATCTCAGAGTAGCACTTGTAACGTAGAACCTCAGTTATTTGCTGGACGTATTCTCCAACCTCTGTCTTCCTCTACAGTTTTTGCCCTCTACAGCTCCCTCTAGTATCATGGGAGTCATCCCCTGATGCCATAACAGTTGTCCTATCATCCTGCCCCTTCTCTTCATAATCTCTTCATTCCTTGCCTTATGAGTCCACCTAATTTTCAACATTCGTCTGTAGCTCCACATTTCAAATGCTTCGATTCTCTTCTGTTCCGTTTTTCCGCAGTCCATGTTTCACTACCGTACAACGCTGCGCTCAGTATAAATTTGAAAACTGAATAAATCACGGAATTATGTAGATAGAGAGGTACAAATTGACAGACATGCTTTGAATGACCTGGGGTTTTATTAGAACAAAAAAAATACAAAAGTTCAAAAAATGTCCAACAGATGGCACTTCATCTGTTCAGAATAGCAATAATTAGCATAACAAAGAAAGCAAAGATGATGTTCTTTTCAGGAAATGCTCAATATGTCCACCATCGTTCCTCAATAATAGCTGTAGTCGAGGAATAATGTTGTGAGCAGCACTGTAAAGCATGTCCGGAGTTATGGTGAGGCATTGGCGTCGGATGTTGTCTTTCAGCATCCCTAGAGATGTCGGTCGATCACGATACACTTGCGACTTCAGGTAACCCCAAAGCCAATAATCGCACGGACTGAGGTCTGGGGACCTGGGAGGCCAAGCGTGACGAAAGTGGCGGCTGAGCACGCGATCATCACCAAACGACGCGCATCTGTCGGACATTTTGTGAACTTTGTTGTTTTTTTTTGTTCAAATAAAACCCTATGTCATTCCAAGCATGTGTGTCAATTTTTACCTCTCTATCTACATTACTCCGTGATTTATTAAGTTTTCAAATTTATAGTGACTTTTTGATCACCCGGTACATTCTCAGAGATTTCCTCCTCAAATTAACTGCTATGTTTAATACTAGTAGAGTTCTCTTGGCCAGCAATGCCATTTTTGCCAGTGCAAGTCAGCTTTTTATGTCCACCTTTCTCCGTCCGTCATTGGTTATTTTGCTGCCTAGGTAGTAGAATTTCTTAATTTCATCTACAGGGTGGCGCAGGGGAACGGGAAATTTTGAACGTTACAGTTGGCAGCACTGTAGCACCGGCAGATGTTCTAAACTTTTCACAATTGATGTGAACGCATTGCCATTTACTAATCGTGGAGAACTGGACTGGTGCGGAACGTGCAGTAGCTGTGAGAGCGTTTTACAAAGATGGCGATAGTGCGACTGCCGCGCAGAGAACATTTCGACAGCATTACCAGCTCGGACGTCACGGATGTGTCCCATCTGCGCACGCGATTACAACGTGGGTGCGTAATTTTGGAGAAACGGGATCTGCCTTGAAAAAGAAACCTCCAGGTGGCGTTCCAACCCACATTGCAGCTGCTAGAGCTGCAGTCGAGTCAAGTCCTCGCCACTCCGTTCGACAGCACGCGTCTTCGCTAGGGATTAAGCGACGGAGCTTACACAGAATACTGCACGAATTAGACTTCCGTCCCTATAAGTTGCAGATTGTGCGACACTTACACGAACGAGACGCAGCGCCACGTATGGAGTTTAGTAGCCACATATTGGCTAAAATCGACGAGGACGCGAATTTCCTCACTAACTTATGGGTATCAGAAGAAGCCCATTTCCACCTGAACGGATTCGTGAACAAACAGAATTTTCGTTATTGGGCACAGGACAATCCTTGTGAGTTTCACCAGCGACTACTACATAGCGCAAAGGTCACAATATGGTGTGCTGTGTCATGTCACGGTGTTATCGGCCCTTATTTATTTGAACGTGAGGATGGTAGTGCAGTGACAGAAACATCCGCTCGATATGTTGAAATGATTCGAACATTCTTTGTACCGAGACTGTACGAGCTTAATGTTAACGTCGAAAACATGTGGTTTCAGCAGGACGGAGCCACGTCACACACTGCTCGACAATCGATGGCAGCAGTTCGTCAGTTGTTTGGAAGACGCATTATTTCACGTAACGGTGACATAGCACGGCCTGCGAGATCCCCTGATCTTAGTGTGTGCGACTTCTTCCTGTGGGGGTATCTTAAAGGCAAGGTGTACCGTACACGTCCTGCAACAATCCATGAACTGAAGGAGAACACTGAAAACGAAATCACCGCCATTCCCCAAGAGTTTTCATAACAGGCTGTTAAGAGTGTGAACGCCGAATGGGAGCACATCTTTCCGATGTCATCTTTAAAAAGTAAAGAGACACTTTTGGACATTTTGATTGTAAAGACATACTGAATAATGGCATACTGAATACATTCACTTTCGTTAATAAATTACAAGTTTTATGACTTTATTCGTGGAAATGACGTTATTTCGAAATTTCCCGTTTCCCTGCGCCACCCTGTACTTCGAGACCATCAATCGTGATATTAAGTTTCTCGCTGTTCTCATTTCTATTACTTCTCATTACTTTCCTCTTTCTTTGATTTACTCTCAGTCCATACTCTGTACTCAGACTGTTCATTCCGTTCAGCAGATCATGTAATTCTTCTTCCGAATCGTATCATTGATATACGTTCACCTTGAATTTTAATTCCACTCCCAAACCTTTCTTTCATTTGCATGATTGCTTCCTCGATGTACAGATTGAACACTAGAGGCGAAAGGCTACATCCTTGTCTCACACCCTTTTTAATACTGAAACGTCCCCTTAGAAAAATTATTGAATTACTGTGCTGATAAACCTCTTACAATATTTGATTTTCAAACAGCTGAGCAGAACTGAACGTACTCAAACATTTCTCTCTTTACCTATTCTGATCAACACTAAACTGACAGCCAATATTTTTAGCGCACCGCAATCTGACTTTCAATAATCCCTACAAAAGAATGGCCCTGACTAACATTAACCTATACGTTTCACAAATCACTTACCTCACAAAAATCTTCGTTACTCGAACTACTGCAATACAGCGAGAGCCACTACTGCCAGCTAAATAAAAGATTCAAACTACTGAAGGCACTAACTACTGATAGACATAGTTAGCAAATAAATGATCTTGATAGAGAACAAACAATGTATTTACCTTAATAATGTTCAAAAGTCATAATATATATATAGCAGTTCATGACATCCAGTATTACAAATTTACTGTATCGTCCGCTCTTAAAATTCTGCTATCTCTCTCCCCACATCCACCACTGCTGGCGGCTCACCTCCAACTGCACAACGCTACGCGCAGTGTTGCCAACTCTAAAAAACCCGAGTCGGTAAATTCAATATCAAAAGTCGCTAGAAAGTCGCTAAAACTGATTTTACTAGGGGTGTACTGAAAATTTCGTGCTGTGAAATGGTGCAATAGGCCAGTGGAGGGGGCGGGGAGTAATAAAATATTAATAAAAATTGTCTCATACGTAATTGCTGTATTGTCTTAATTAAATGACGCATCGCTTGCAACAACATACATATAAAATACGCTAACGTTTAATTAAACATGTTATCATAATTGACGCAAACACATAAATTGTTGTTCCAATCACAGTAGTCAAATGTACTATAAATTTACAACTATATTTGTAACAATAGAAAGCAAGAACTCAAATTAGGTTACAAAATATATACATACCGGTATGTGAGCTATTCATCGTCGTCACTCAGAAGATCGAATAACTCTTCTGTTTCATGCTCTGACAACTGTAGTTGTAGAGGGTTGAACGTCGCCCAAAAGATGATGTTGCAGTTCGACTGGTTTTATCGCAAAAGAGCAACTTTTGTTCGTTCCAACAAGCTCCAATACGTCTGACGGTATGTCAAAAGATGCACAATCTTTATTTTGTTTCTTCAGCTGGTCTCTCAATATGATCAAAGCATTAATTGTCTTTAGCGATATCTGTTACTTTGATTAGTTTTTATAATGTTCATAGAACTGAATATTCTTTCCACTTCTGCATTTGAATGCGGTAGACATAGAACAGTCATTGCTAGCTGTGAAATCAAAGAAAAAGGATTCTCCCCTGCAAAACCTCACTCCAAAATCGAACAGTGCTAGTAGTGTTATTCCACCTAATTAAGTTGATATTATGCCATTCTTGCAGCACACCAACTATGAAATCGCCACTAAAACCCAATTCTTTGGCTACATCCGCTACAGCATTATTCTTATTCGCTTTTAGTGTTCCTTCAACATTCAGCATTGACATTTTTTTCAGGATCGTAACGTTACTCGGCAGTCTTTGTTGAATTTCTTTTATGAGTTTCAGACGAAACTGAATGCATCTCTCCTTCAAATAAACTTTATTTTCTTCAGACAAACTTGACTCAGGCAATTTCTGTTCAAACATAAAGCCAAGGTTCGGATTTGCGTACATACATTCGCTTGGAACTGGTGTTGTCAACAAATCAACAGTTGGAAAAATTATGTTTAGTCCGAGTGTCTGCATGAGAAATATAAGTGTATCTAGTAATTTAGTGGGGTCATTGTCTTCTCCTTCAAAAGCTTTTATTGCTATTTGTACGTCTTTTAAAGCATGTTTAAGGTAAAACATGATGATTTGAGTCGTCACAATACATCTTGTACAAAAGATCGGCAGTGTAACAATTGTCTTGAACCTGACCAAGTGAAAAATGTAGCATTAGTTCTTCCCACTGCTCCAGAATTCTTCATATTGCTGGTTCAATTGAAAGCCAACGTGTTGCACAGACCTTCAAAATTTTTAGTGGCTGTTTTCCGTCTCATAAACCTTTTTATATTCCTCTTGTCTTTTGGATGAAATGGAGAACGAATTGTAGGTTTCCCGTACAAGAAACTCTGTTTCTAGGTATGGTATTCACTGAGGCGTGCGAAACTGCAAGCTGAAGAGAGTGACAAATGCAACGGATCAATACCAAATGCTTCAAACCATACTCTCTTGAGTTGTTCGAAAAGCCCATTGCTTATTCCAACCATTGCAGAAGCATTATCTGTGCCAATTTCTACCATATTAGCGATTGGAAGTTTGAGATTTTTCAAAGGATTCACAAGAACAGCAGCTAGATTTCTTGCATCTGCAGTTTCTACTACAGCGAGTTTGAGAAATGCTGATCTAATGGTTTGGTTGTTTACACTATAGTACCGTATAACGATACCTAGCATTTTAGATATTGAAACGTCTGTGGATTCATCAAAGTACACTGTATTTTTGGTTACCTGTATCTTCAACCGACGATTGTGTAAAATATGGAGCCAAAACTTCAGTTATAATGTTAGTGCACTTTGTACTATGTAATTGCATGTTTTTAGCGCCCTCATCACCGGAAAACACCTTCTTGCACAGTATTCCTAAATGATCTACAGCTAAAATAGAACAATGTTCAGCAATAAATAAAGAAAGGGCGCCTTCCGCTCTGCTTGCTATTCTAACTGTAGTTTTCGGGACAATTTTCACAGGTAAGGTGGTTTGTGTTTTTTTAAATCAATTTTTGTTTATGCGTAATAGTTTTCGAATGCTTTCTAATATCATACAATGTAGCATAAAACTCTGTTGCACATACTTGACATCTTGCCTTGGATAAGTCTTCAATGACTGGTTTCAGCCACCCATTGAATTCAGGTTCTGCTTCCCACGCATCCCGATATTTTTGAGCGTAATGCTTCTTCCTCTGCGGTAAATCCATTATGCAAGCCACCACAACATAACTTTCACCAATTTATAATCACTGAAAATACATTAAAACTCAGGCGAACTAGAGGTCATGAAACAATCTACTCACTCGGTAACTCGATATCAGTCCTATTGTTCATTGTTTAAAGCGTAATAATGTCTGAGATAACCCCACCGAATTGTTCTTGCGTTACCACTGTGCATGTGGTAATAATTTGACTGCGAGTTAACATTTCGAAAAATTAGAGGTTGCTGGACAGAAATGTATTTTATTATACTTAATATTACGTGTTGTTTGTCAATTCGAAAAATAAAGGGAGTTCAAAAGTTGAATTATAGATCGATGCGCTATCGACGATAACAGGCTAGTGGGTAAAGAATAATGAATTGTTCTATAGTCAAGGTTTTCTTACTGTGTAGGCAATTCCCACATTCAGGTTTACTAAATGCTGAACAATGCTACATGATCTGCTAAGAACTTAATTTAACTTAGTAAATCTAGAACTAAGTGTAGTACCCAATCTATAGTTAAAATCTTAGTTTTGTTAATGAAAATACTCGCCCAAAATAGTTTTGATTTGTACTTCAAAAGTCGTCAGTACTCCAAAAGTCGCCAGATAAGTCGCTAAGTAATTTTTGTCGCTAAAAAGATTTTTTTTTGTCGCTAAGACAAAGGCAAAAGTCGCCATTTCTAGCGACAAAGTCGCTAAATTGGCAACACTGGCTACGCGCTGTTCACATCCAGCTGCCCAACACTACAATAGCAAATTCCAACAATGCAAACCATCCGCAGACTGCATACAGCACAGTCAGTGATTTTCATACAGAGCGCTACGTGGCGTTACCAACATAAAAAATCTAAACAGCCCACTTACAATACGAGCACTTCGTTCTTGATCGCCCACTCTTATTATTCCCTCTCGGCCGTTGTACATATTGTATATGACCCGTCTCTACCTATAGCTTACCCCTACTTTTCTCAAATACTGTTTTATCATTAGATAATCTATAAATCAAGAAGCTAGCATCCTGCTTATCCCCCTTAGAGCAAGAATTGGAGCCGGCCGCGGTGGCCGAGCGGTTCTAGGCGCTTCAGTCCGGAATCGCGCGACTGCTACGGTCGCAGGTTCGAATCCTGCCCCGGGCATGGATGTGTGTGATGTCCTTAGGTTAGTTAGGTTTAAGTAGGTCTAAGTTCTAGGGGACTGATGACCTCAGGTGTCAAGTCCCATAGTGCTTGGAGCCATTTGAACCATTTTTGAACCAAGAATTGAAAGGAAAACGATGCACGTTCGCGCTTGGCGATAACCAATTTGCTAATAACGGTAGCTGCACGTAAGTGACGCAATGAAAGGTTTCTGATGGGTCACCTATAGGATTAGTCCGGAACATTTCATGTCGACTTACCTCTTTTCTCGTTTTTGCTAACGCCAGCGACCTAGCAGTCGTAGCGTCAAAACTGCGTGAACTGCGTGTACTGCGTGTGGTAAAGTTAAAAGTTGCAGTATCTGTTTCGTAGCGCCGAGCGTCGATTTTGTCAGCATTTCCCCTCACACGTCTCCGTCCACAACAACCACCAATCTTGTCATTGATATCTTTGTTCGAAATTTTCAGAATCTGTTTTTGAAGAATGTCGATGCTAAGAAATAACATACTAGTTGCGATAAAATATTTTTTAACGCAACTGGTGTGTTGTTTCTACATATCAGAAATCTTTTCCATTCACACCGATACTCCCCAGTGCAGTCTTTTGTGCCCCGTATACTTGCTTCATACAGTTAAAGATGTAAGTAGGCTGTTTAGGTTTTTATGTTAGTAACGTCACCTAGCGCTCTGTATGAAAATCACTGACTGCGCTGGGAGCATGGGGGCTGTGTAAGTAGGCTGTTTAGGTTTTTATGTTGGTAACGCCACGTAGCGCTCTGTATGAAAATCACTGACTGTGCTGTGTGCAGTCTGTGGCTGGTTGGCATTGTTGTTAGCTATTGTAGTGTTGGGCAGCTGGATGTGAACAGCGCGTAGCGTTGCGCAGTTGGAAGTGAGCCGCCAGCAGTGGTGGATGTGGGGAGAGAGATCGCGGAGTTTTGAGAGCGGACGATCTGGACGTGTGTCCATCAGAGAGAGTACATTTGTAAGAATGGATGTCATGACTTTTGAACATTATTAAGGTAAATACATTGTTTGTTCTCTAGCCAAATCTTTCATTTGCTAAGTATGCCTATCAGTAGTTAGTGACTTCAGTAGTTAGAATCTTTTATTTAGCTGGCAGTATTGGCGCTCGCTGTATTGCAGTAGTTCGAGTAACGAAGATTTTTGTGAGGTAAGTGATTCGTGAAAGGTATAGGTTATTGTTAGTCAGGGCCATTCTTTTATAGGGATTATTAAAAGTCGGATTGCGTTGCGCTAAAAAATATTGTGTGTCACTTTAAGCACAGCCATTTATAATGTACTAATGGGACGTTTCATAAAGAGAAAGACTGGACGTGATGAAACCTCAAAAAGTACTAAGAAGCCTTCATGCAGTGAAGGTAAAATTATGTTCTACTTCAGTTTCAAAAGAACAAATATTTAAAGGAAATTGTGAAAAAAAAATAATATTAATAAAAATATCGGCACTCGATATTGTTTTTCTGATTTCGATACATGCATATAAAGGCGTAAAACTGTCACAAATGTATATCGATATTTTCTGGAAGTTCGATATATGGATGTTTCATTGCCAGCCCTACTAAAAACAAACATCTGGTTACAATTTCACAAAAATTGGACGATTTATTCAAAAGAAAGGACGTCAAAAATTGAACAAGTCAATAACCGAGTTGCCCCACCTCTGGCCCTTATACAATCAGTTAATCGGCTTGCCATTGATTAATAGAACTGTTGGGTGTCCTCCTGGGTGGTATTGTGCCAAGTTGTGACCAATGGCGGCGTTAGATTGTCAAAATTCCGCTCTGATTGGACGGCATTGACCATAATGCTCCTAGAGGTCTCGACCTTGCTTGCCAAGGTAGGATTTGGCATGCACGAAGACAAGCAATAGAAACTCTCGCCTTGTGCGGACGGCCATTATCTTGCTGAACTATAAGCCCAGGACGGCTTGCCACGAGGGTCAACAAAACGGGGCGTAGAATATCGCCGGCGTACAGCTGTGCTGTGTAACCTCCCCACTGTATTCGTTTCTCTATGAAATTGTTGCATCCTTGAGCCCCCTATTACCAGATGTACATCTAGCGGTTTTAGGCTGATGCCCCCGGTTACGGGAGTCAAGGATAACACTTCATTAGTAATTATAATACAAAGTAATATGACCAGTTACAGTTACATTCTCAGCAAGTACACCAAGTCCTTTCATCCATACATGTATTTTCTCATCATTAGAAACTTTTCGACATGAGCGGGTATACAGAGTAAAAGGCATATTACTATAAACGAAACTAGGTCTACTTTGGGTCTTCGGGTCGATTCCACAGTGCCAAGTCCTATAGGCGATGGCATCTCGGTCGGCAAAAGATTCTAGTCCAGGTAGCAATGCGTTCTCACAGCGGACAATAGCAAGTGTAAACCACCCACTGCCAGCTGCTCCAGTTGTGACATCGAGTGAAAAATTAACTCGACAACCACGGAAGAAAATAGGTCCATTAAGAATAACAGATTGTGCAGTGCCATTTACTCCAAGTTTGTTTTCAAGGCTAATTATGGTTCAAATGGCTCTGAGCACTATGGGACTTAACTTTTGAGGTCATCAGTCCCCTAGAACTTAGAACTACTTAAACCTAACTAACCTAAGGACATCACACACATCCATGCCCGAGGCAGGATTCGAACCTGCGACCGTAGCGGTCGCGCAGTTCCAGACTGTAGCGCCTAGAACCGCTCGGCCACACCGCCGGCAAGGCCAATTATGTGTTTATAAACTGGCATGCGGTGGCGACGATGACGATACACACGTCGACGAGGCATAGTGCTTCAATGCTGTTGCAGATAGAGCTCACAGCGGAATGATTCCTCCCATTCTATAAAGATCTACGTATTACTATAAGTATGTATTCACAAAGTGTTATCCCACTTACACTCGTATGCTAACGTTTGACTAAACAGACCTTATTTCAACTGAACTTGTAACCTCCCTCTCACTTATCGACCTTAATGACAGTGAAAAATTAAACAGCGTGCACCTAATGGAAAGTTGGGAAAAGCAATTGTCACCGAAGTTAATTTTTCGGTAAAGAGGGAGGAAAGGGTTACATCTAAATGAAAGGAAAAATGTAAATGAAACTGGTGGAAATTAATTTTGAAAAGGGGTAAAGTTAATAAAGAAAGTAAATGTGCGGTCGTTACGTTAACAATTAATTGGCGTTAATTAGATATTTGAGATTTGGGGAAAATTACGGTCGCCAGTCCTATGGACAACTACTGTAATAACTGAAAATGAAAGATTAATGCACATATAATTAGCACTAAAAGCGCGGCAACTGAAGGTTGACAAGTGTAGTGTGAAAACTGAATGTTTGTCAGAAGTAATAAATTTCGCTACACTCTGACTTAATTTAGCAAAAGAATTAATAAAACCGGAAAATTGAAAGTTAATTTAGTGACCGAAATTAATAGTGAACTTTGTTTGTGAAACACTACGAAATTCAATAAAATGAGGTTAGTCTTGGGCTACCTCAACAATCATTTCAAAAGCTACTTGAATCTAAGCAATTTAGAAATAAGAGATTTAACTTTGAAGTTGAATTAAATGATTCTGAACAATTAACAATAGAAATATTTAGTATGTACCAAGCTCAGCTGCAGTCACAGGTAAGCTAAAATATGGTAACAAAACTCGCACTCTTAATTTGTGCTTGTGTAATCTAAATATTGTAGTCAGCTAGGAATACTTTAACTGAACTTTGAAATTAAAGCAGTGAAATGGGATGATATTACTTTAATACTGGCGTTTGAATTTCAACGACACTCGGGTTCATTCCGGAAAAGGAAGGGACCCTGCTTGGTAATGCAATTGGTACAATGAGCAACAAAGGTTCATGCTACGTTGCTGTAATTTTGTGAGGAAAAATTGAACAGTTTGAAAAGCTGAGGTCTGCCATACAGATCTCAAACTTTACGTGCTTCCAGTCTTCCTTGTTGGTTGATTGAAGGTTTGAAGCCGTCGATCGAGGAGGTGGCGACAGTCCCTCATTGTCGGCCGTCGCTGTTGCAGAAGCTGGATGTTGGCGCGCCTTCTTCTCGACACGGTCACCAGGCGAAACGGGCTCTTGATGTGCGCCAGCTAATGCTTCTCACCCGCGATACCGTGCCAGAAAACGTTCATAGCAAGTCGAGCGCAATTACATGCTGCCAAACCCCGAAAGCGCGGCAACTCGCGGGAGCGTCACACAATTAGAGATGGGGGATGCGCTCTTGAACTAATTCATTGAGTTGAATCTTTCAAAGGAGTGAACAATCAGTGATTCAGAAAAAAAGAACGGTAGCTCCAAACGTTTCTCACAGCAGAGAGATAGAGAGAGAGAGAGAGAGAGAGAGAGAGAGAGAGAGACGGCGCATATCAGCGGGGCCTTTGCTGGTCAGAGCACACTGAACGCCACACAACACAGCCAGCGCCGGCCTCTGCCCTGCTTCTACCTTGGCTGCCTGCATTGTGCAGTGCCCCATTGGATTTTGTGTTTCACATATGCCGTGCCGTCCATGTGCGTCGTCTGCCGCGCGCAGTGTCTGGCGCAGCTTAACTTCGCATCGCACTCTGTCGGCGATCGTTTCAGTCGCACGTCCTGCCCTCTGGGCAGTTGATGCGAGCAACAGGACAGAGAGCCACCTAGCGGATAACATAGGAACTACTTGCAACAACCTGCTCGCAAGAGAACAGACGATTTGTTTCGGAGCGGGTGAGTTCACCGCTCCCCCCACCCTCGGAACTCGCCCGCTCAATTCTCACCCCACCGTCTCGACTCTAGCCAGAGCGTTGAGCAAAGCGACTCAGGTGTCACTCTGCTCTCTGCGGTCTTAGCTCACGCAGTAATACAGCTCGCGGCTCGACCCGCTCGACTCAGCGCCTCTGCATCGGAGTTCGTCCCTACTGGATATTGTTCTTCGTAGTAATACCGCTATGTATATTACATTATTATGTTATGTATACATCAATTGTTTTTATTTTATTTTTATTTGTTTAAACTGATTAGATTAGGTTCCTGATGACTCCTCTTACTATAGGATTTTTATTATGGACACTCGAATTTACGCTTTAATTACGAGCGAACCGATAAACGTATCGCAAAATGTGATACACCAATATTTTCCTTGTTTTATTCTGCGTAAGGCTATATGCAGCACTTTCGTTTTACAGTCAAATTTATATTTTTTTTTTCTTATTCTGGTACGGATTTTGCGATTTTAGGCGTCTTCGGAAGGAAACGTTCACTTTAAAAATATATGGCTTGCGATGAATTTGTATGAGGTTAATGAAATTTTAATACATTATAGCCAAATATATTGTTAATGTAAATCTCAAGTTACAACATTTTCCGATCACCCAAAAAACCACGATAGTGCAAAATAAATCAATAATCAAAAACTTTGTCATATCGTGGAAATTTCAATAAACAATACAAAATTCTTACTCATTATCTGTGTTAAAAATAGGATCAAATAAGATACAGGTGTAGTACTGGAATAAACCAAGTTTAAAGGACAATGTGCCTTCCATTTATTTTCTATTGTAAATGAGTGGTGAGTCATGAAAAAGAGCTAATTCATTTCAGGGAGTGAACAGTTCTGATCCAATCTCTGAAAAGAACAGTTTTGCCCATCTCTACACACAATACTCCTGCTCCACCGCCCTACTCCAGCCACACTCCGCTCTGCCCGCGCTCCATGCGACAGAGTTAACACTACCAAAGATCCTAAACACTTTGGTTCTCCACACGGCATATCGATGTAATCGTTCGATAGCATAGTTTTCCTAGGCCAGACCCAGCGTAAAAATACAAATAATATTTACAAAACAAACCAATTATACATCGACATAAATGCATATATATATATATATATATATATATATATATATATATATATATATATAGTAAAACAATTACAATATATAAAGACACAGAAATATCATATCTTCAGGTAACAAAATGAGGAAAAAAATTTATAGTACAATAGATGGAAATAGGAGGATACGCATTTCTGGCGTTACAAACTGTAACTGATCTGAATGCAACTTGTCTTACATTACATGCACAACTAAAGTAAAACAGTCATCTTGTGTTGCAGTTCTTCTTATGTCCCTCCTTGCTATGAAAATAGGACGAGGAATTCCGCCTTATGCAAGACACCTTTACAGTTTCGTTTTACCCAGACATGTTTCAGCACTTTTTGTGCTAGCTTCAGTGGGTTATTCAAAAATGGTTCAAATGGCTCTGAGCACTATGGCACTTGACATCTGAGGTAATCAGTCCCCTAGACTTAGAACTACTTAAACCTAACTAACCTAAGGACGTAACACACATCCATGCCTGAGGCAGGATTCGAACCTGCGGCCATACAGCAGCGCGGTTCCCGACTGAAGCACCTAGAACCGCTCGGCCACAGAGGCCGGCCTCAGTGGGTTATTTTCTTACTGTAAAATTGTTGTTACGTATTAACATTTAGAGAAACTTTTGGTACAAAATATTTACAATTGTGAATGAAAAATTGTAGTACAATATTATACATCATTTGTTCACAGTTCACAGTTGAGATATGTACTAACGACCTCATGCACTGTGTGTTGTTTATAACATTATATCTAAAGTTCTAGTTGTAGCTTCATTGGCAAAAGAGGGTATGTATACATTAGTTTACATACCTTACGTGAAGCTATTTGATATTTATATTGGTAGCTAGTCTGCTATACAAAACAACTTCTCATCTACAAACAGCAAAACGTAATTTTTTTGTCTGTTTATTATGCATTTACAAACGGAAATGAGTATATATGACGTTTTTTGTGTGTAACTTACAGCTTTGATGTTGTAGTGTTTCCTCATATGTTATTGGCAAGGTGAATATGGCCTTGTCCTCTACTCATTCCTGCTTAACCTTTCTATTTTTTAGGGGTCTGTATTCCCTTTCGCTTGCTTCATTTGCTGCATGCTAACATTTTCTGTCTTCCTCTATTAAATTCAACATCTGTGATATCTGGCGTTCCCAAAGGAAGTGTTATAGCTGCTCTGTTGTTCCTAACCCATATAAATCACTTAAGAGACAATCTGCGCATCCCTCTTAGTTTGCAGACGATGGTATAATTTACTGTGTTGTAAAACCATCAAAAGATCACAACCAATAGCAAAATGATTTACGATGTGTATGGTCCGAGAAGTGGCATTTGACTCTATGTAATGAAAAGTATAAAGTCATCCACGAAGTGCTAAAAAGGAGTCCGTTAAATTTCGATCAGATGGTAAATCACACAAATCTAAAGTATGTCAATTCAACAAAATGGTTAGGCGTTTTAGTTACAAGCAAATTGAATTGGAACGAACGCATAGGCGCCTTCAGGTTATTATCTTTTCAGCTCCCTGAAGGCAGACACTAGTTGAATTAAATTTTCAGTCCATGAGAAGGTTCAGAAAGAGGTCCTAAAGTGGCTCAAGGAGTTGGCGGGAGGCTTCTTCGACAAAGGCACGAAGAAGATTGTGTCACATTTAAACACGTACATTGAACAAGTTGGCGATTATGTGAAAAAGTAGTCAACCAGTACATCAACAATATCTTGTAATTTTTTCAAATACACTTTTTCGGAAAAATATAAAAATCTAGTATACTTATGTCCTGCGCATGCTACATAGAAAAATAGGCTACTGTCACCAAATTCTAACCCTTAAAAACATATATCGATCATTTATTCAACGACCTTTAAGTATGCATAATAATACACTACTGGCCATTAAAATTGCTGCACCACGAAGATGACGTGCTACAGACGCAAAATTTAACCGACAGAAAGATGATGCTGTGATATGCAAATGATTAGCTTTTCAGAGCATTCACACAAGGTTGGCGCCGGTGGCGACACCTACAACGTGCTGACACAAGGAAAGTTTCCAACAGATTTCTCATACACAAACAGCAGTTGACCGGCGTTGCCTGGTGAAACGTTTTTGTGATGCCTCGTGTAAGGAGGAGAAATGCGTACCATCACGTTTCCGACTTTGATAAAGGTCGCATTGTAGCCTATCGCGATTGCGGTTTATCGTATCGCGACATTGCCGTTCGTGTTGGTCGAGATCCAATGACTGTTGGCAGAATATGGAATCGGTGGGTTCAGGAGGGTAATACGGAACGCCGTGCTGGATCCCAACGGCCTCGTATCACTAGCAGTCGAGATGACAGGCATCTTATCCGCACGGCTGTAACGGATCGTGCTCCCACGTCTCGATCCCTGACTCAACAGATTGGGACGTTTGCGAGAAAACAACCATCTGCACGAACAGTTCGACGACGTTTGCAGCAGCACGGACTATCAGCTCGGAGACCGTGGCTGCGGTTACCCTTGACGCTGCATCACAGACAGGAGCGCCTGCGATGGTGTACTCGGTGCACGAATGGCAAAACGTCATGTTTGGCGACATCGCGGTGAACGCACATTGGAAGCGTGTATTCGTGATCGCCATACTGGCGTATCACCCGGCGTGATGGTATGGGGTGCCATTGGTTACACGTGTCGGTCACCTCTTGTTCGCATTGACGACACTTTGAACAGTGGACGTTACATTTCAGATGTGTTACGACCCGTGGCTCTACCCTTCATTCGATCCCTGCCAAATCCTACATTTCAACAAGATAATGCACGACCGCATGTTGCAGGTCCTGTATGGGCCTTTCTGGATACAGAAAACGTTCGACTGCTGCCCTGGCCAGAACATTCTCCAGATCTCTCTCCAACTGAAAACGTGTGGTCAATGGTGGCCAAACAACTGGCAAGTCACAATACGCTAATCACTACTCTTGATGAACTGTGGTATCGTGTCGAAGCTGCACGGGCAGCTGTACCTGTACACGCCATCCAAGCTCTGTTTGACTCAATGCCCAGGCGTATCAAGGCCGTTATTACGGCCAGAGGTGGTTGTTCTGGGTACTCATTTCTCAGGATCTATGCACCCAAATAGCATGAAAATGTAATCAATTGTCAGTTCTAGTATAGTATATATGCCCAATGAATACCCGTATATCATCTGCATTTCTTCTTGGTGTAGCAGTTTTAATGGCCAGTAGTGTATGTGTACTGTGCATCGCATTTTGCAGTTATTTGTGAAACGTAGATCAAATAAAACTCTGTGGTTCCAGCGACCTTTTCGAGTCTTGAAAAACATCTGTTCTGTATACGTGCAGAGTGAATTGACGAATCAAAATGTTTACCAAGGCCAGGTTCCGAACATGGGTCTACCCCTAACTAACAGATGCGGTAACGACTACGCCACCATGGCAGAGTGGCTTTGCACAACTGCTGTTCGAGTTTAGGGGGAATATCAAGGGCACTGAGGCGTGAATGGGAATTGGGATTGAGGGCGTGAATGGGAATTTGGATTGAGGAGTTGTGCAAAGTCAGGGTGGCGTAGTACTTAGCGTTGGGTGATTGGTTAATTTAAGGGAGGGGACCAAACAGCGAGGTCGTTGGTCCCATCACATAAGGGAAGGAACCATTCCAGCATTTGCCTGAAACGATTTAGGGAAATCACGGGAAACCCAAATCAGGACCGAGCGAGGTGGCGCAGTTGTTAGCACACTGGACTCCCATTCGGGGGGACGATGGTTCAATCCCGCGTCCGGCCATCCTGATTTAGGTTTTCCGTGATTTCTCTAAAGCGCTCCAGGCAAATGCCGGGATGGTTCCTTTGAAAGAGCATGGCCGACTTCCTTCCCTAATCCAATGAGACCGATGACCTCGTAGTTTGGTCTCTTCCCTCAAAAACAACTGTGGTGTGTGTACTGTAAGACCTTCGGTACACACACCATCAGATTATTTGACTTGTCGCTCTAACGAAGTAGGCGAGTGTCAGCAATATGTCTCGTGGTCTTATCGTGGCGTGTTTATCTTCTGCCGTTAGTTCAGACGATAGAAATGCCACTAGCACGCTTAGAGTAGCAGATTGACGGTGACCAACTTTAAACAGAACTTGATTAATTTTCACACACATTTATTAAAATAATAACAATCATAAACCTTACTTAACTTGTTCTGGATGCTATTTACAATTGACAATCTGAAGTACCTTTGGTCTTGGTACGTTAATCTTATTCTCACATATCTCTGATACTTGACAAAGTGTCTATACATTTATCTTCATGGTTCAAATGGTTCAAATGGCTCTGAGCACTGTGGGACTCAACTTCTGAGGTCATTAGTCCCCTAGAACTTAGAACTAGTTAAACCTAACTAACCTAAGGACATCACACACATCCATGCCTGAGGCAGGATTCGAACCTGCGACCGTAGCGGCCTCGCGGTTCCGGACTGCAGCGCCGGCTATCTTCATGGCTATGTACAGGAATATGATAATCTTCTTAGGTGCAGACTGAAACTTAACTATAGACTGGTACAGACTAATGCAGACTAATGCAGACTGACTAATTGGAGGTCTGTACACTCGTTATAATACCTCGCGCGTTCCGGTATCACTGCGTGAGTGTGATCCGCGAGGAGAAAAGGTTCTACATTAGCAGCAATCTCATTGGCTGCATTACACATTAATACGTGGATCGGCAGAAGCAGAATTTGGTCCGTCTCTGAGACAGCGCCATCTCGTAGTGCGGAGACGGACGAGCGCTGCGCCTGCGCTGTTGTGCTTAGCGGGACGCGCTCTAGTGGGAAAGTTGTGTACGCGCTGACTACGCGGGACTATGTACACAATAACTACCCAACCCCAAATCAGGATGGCTGGACGCAGGTTTGAACTGTAGTCCTCCCGAATGTCCAATGTGCTGAGTAACTCGTCACCTCGGTCGGTAGTAAACAGCACATCTGTCTAGAGAGCAGGAGGCTAGCGAGTAGGAAATCTGGGTTCGACTCCCAGTCTTCATACAAATTTTCATTAGTAACTTTAGTCTGCATATATACACTGATAAGCCAAAACAGTATGACCACTGCCCAGTACGACATTGGATGCCACACGGTAGCATTGCAGGCATATGACACAGTACCAAAAGTACCTAAGTGGAGCACTCACAAACGGGGCATCACCCTAGTGAAGATGTGAGCTGAAAATGGGGTATTTCATTGGGATAATCCTCTTTGACAAAGGGCTGAATGTTATTACACAGAGCCTGTGAACGAGTGTGGCGAAACTGGTCGAATGTTCACGTGCTACTGTCGTATCTAAGGAAAGAGGTGGAAGGACAGTAAAACTAGGTGTCAAATGGTTGGATGTTCACGACTCTTCACAGAACATCAGAGGCCTGTCTACACTGTATAATTAGATGGATGGTGATCTCTGGTATCTCTGCCGACAGAACGCAATGCTAGTGCACGCACAGTGGTTGGCACCCTGTTCATTGTAGGCTGTTGAACATGGAGCTCCTCAGTAGAACACCCATTCATGTTGACGCCACTACACCGTCAGTGACGACTGCAGTGGGCAGAGGACAACCAGGATTCGACCGTCGATCAATGGGAACGTGTCAGCTATTCGGATGAATCACACTTTTGCTACACTAGGTCGGTGGTCACCTCCACAAATGTCGTCATCGACGTGAGCGGCGGCTCGAAACGAGAAGCGCGCCACAGACGCTATGGGAGGCATTCTCGTGCGCTTGTAGGGGATCTGTAGTAGCAATCGAAGACACGCTGCCAGCTGCAAACTACCTGCATCCCTTCATGTTCCGACAGTGATATCGTCTCCCAGCAGTATAACTGTCCTTGTCTTGGAGCCAGAACTGTACTTTAGTGGTTTGAGGAGCATTACAATGAAGTCACGTTGATGTCCCTGCGACCAGATTCGCGTGGTCCTATGTCACCCATCTCGGTCGCTAGCGAGCGCTGGGTTATCACCGCGTGTGCAAAGCAGCGTCCCATTATTTATGCGAATTACGCACACTAAAAAAAATTTTGCATACCCCAGTTACCAGAACTCCTGAAGATAGACCTCGACTGTGGGTATTGTATCACAGGCACAGTCTGGCTGTTCAGTCTGGTCGAGCGGCAGAGGCGTACATCGGCCCCACATAATGCGACCCCAAAACATCAGGGAACCTCCACCTTGCTGCACTCGCTGGACAATGAGTCTATGGCGTTCAGCCTGGCCAGGTTGTCTGTTGGCTGTTCAGAGGTGTCACTAAAGCCGCCCAAAGACGTAAACAACCATGCATGAGCAGCACCTATTATGTGGAGGGGGTCCGACAGCCGATCAGTTCCAGTCATTCCACCAGGAAGGAGGTACACGGCTCGTGTTTGTAGTTCAACCGTGCCTAGACAGTCAATACCACGGTTCGGTCGCGTCCGCATTGTTACTTTGTCCCAGGGAGAGCTCCCAATAAGTGTCCAGGCGTCTTGGAGTGAGCCAATGCGAAGTTATTTGGACGTCGATGTCGAAGACATGCCTCGCTCAGGGCGCCCGAGGGCTACTACTAGAATGGATGAGTGCTACCTATGGATCATTAGGAACCCTGACAGCAACGCCACCATGTTGAATAATGCTTTTCGTGCAGCCACAGGGTGTCGTTTTATGACTCAGACTATGTGCAATAGGCTGCATGATGTGTAACTTCACTCCCGACATCCACGGCGAGGTCCATCTTTGCGACCACAACACCGTGCAGCGAGATACAGCAGGGCCCAGCAACATGTCGAATGGACTGCTCAGGATTGGCATGACATTCTCTTCACCGATGAGTGTTGCATATGCCTTTAACCAGACAATCGTCGGAGACGTGTTTGGAGACAACCTGGCCAGGCTGAACGCCTTAGACTCACTGTCCAGCGAGTACAGCAAGATGGAGGTTCCCTGATGTTTTGGGGTCACATTACGTGGGGCAGATGTACGCCTCTGGTGCTCGACCAGAGTGGCCAGCATGTTCTGCAGACATGAACCCTATCGAACATGCCTGGGATAGATTCAATGGGCTGTTTATTATGTGACCCACCAACCTGAGGCAAGTACACCGAAGCACCCTTGAGAAGTGGGACAATCTGGGCCAACAGTTCCTTGATGAAGTAGTGGATAGTATGCCACAAGGAGACAGGCATGCATCAATGCAAGAGGACGTGCTACTGGGTATCAGAGGTACAGGTGTGTACAGCAATCTGGAGGTCTCGCTATATGGTGGTACAACATGCAATGTGAAGTTTTCATGAGTGATAAAAATGATGTTCATGTTGATCTCTATTCCAAAAATTCTGTGCAGGTTCCTGAACTCTCGAACCGAGGTGATGCAAAACTTTTATTGATGTGTGTATGTGGCCTATGCATAGACATGTAATACCACATACCTCCACAAATCTACCAACAAATTGCTGGATTCCTCCTTGGAGCATTTCGTACCAGATACAGACAAACAAGCTATTAAGCAGTTGGTCATAATGTTTCGGCTCATCAGTGTACATGAAACCCATTTCGTACCAGATACAGACAAACAAGCTATTAAGCAGTTGGTCATAATGTTTCGGCTCATCAGTGTACATGAAACCTCTATGTAGTTAGCTGACATTGTTTGACAAGGTGCTAACCGTGTGTCGGGCTGTCTGCAGGATGCACGTGTGCTGGTGGCGGCTGATCGTGGCGATGGTGGCGCTGCCACTGGTGGCGGGCGTGGTCATCATCCTCATGTGCTTCGTCTGCTGCCCGCTGCTGTGGAAGGAGATACCCAATACGGAGCAGAGCGACTACTACCGCACGCCGCTCTACGTGGTGGGAGTGTTGGCGCTGTGGGTGCTCTTCGCCATCGGCATCTTCTTCCTCTGGTGGCGCCGCAAGCCCAAAGTGATCGTCGACGATTCCACTGAAGTGATCGTCGATGAGCCCATCAAAGTGATCTTCGACGAGCCCGCCAAAGTGATCGTCGACGAGCCCATCAAAGTGATCTTCGACGAGCCCACCAAAGTGATCGTCGACGAGCGCACCAAAGTGATCGTCGACGACCCCACCAAAGTGATCGTCGACGAGCCTAGCAAGCTGATCGTCGACGAGACCACCGTGCTCCCTGCTGCCGAGGCGTGACGGTCCGTCTACTTGCCGGTACCTCCGAGACGCGACGTATGGCTATGACATCAATGAGGCCACTTTGTCACGTTTTGGTAGACCACTGGGATGTACATCTCTCCTGGAAAGCGACCTTCATATTGACGATCCAGCATTATATGGAACAAATCTCCACATCACTCTGCAAGTTTTCAGCTGACACACAGGTGTTTGTACCTGAGGCTCCAGTTGCGATTCGTGCTATGCGAAAATTTTTTGTCGATGCGGAGCTTCTCTTGCTACAAACAATGCAAAGAGCGCGAAAACACTGCATGGGAAGGTCGATTTACTCAGTTGTATGGCACCCCATACTGTACCCTAATATGAAGAAAATACACTCTAAAACAGGAAAAAGAGACATGCCACGAAGAAATTATCCGAATGGGACGGAAATCGGTAGAAGTGATGTACACATGCATACACAGAAATGATTGGATGTACCGCAAAACTGGATGATATTTTCACGAGAAAGTCCTTCACACACTGAACAAGTCAAGATCTCGTTAGTCCAACTTTGGCCGATATGCGGGAAACTTTTCACGACATCCCTAAGGAGGACATCCAGTAACGTAATCAATCCATCGCAAGCTGAATAACTGAGTGCATAAGGGTCAGAGATTGAATTCCTCAATTTGTTGAGTGCTTTCTGTTGAATAAATCATCCAATGTTTCTAAAATTGTACCTTTGTTTGTTTGCCTGTACACTTACATCGTAATTACCGTGTTCCGACTCATTCGGATTTTCTCTTGGAGTGTAAATTCTAAAACCGACATTTATAATTTTCTATTGTGCCATAAGAGGTTTTGTTTTATAGTTTCGTGAAATACAGATTGACAAATAACTGCACAATACAGGTGAATGTTTCTCAACCCATTCCCATAATGGTCACAGAGAGAAAGATGATGGCCATTGTGTTTTGAAGTCTGGTACGAGACTATGAATTTCTCTCACAGATGTTCTGATAGGCAGTCAGAAGTGGTTTTTACTCTCAGTAACACTTAAATAAAACTAGTTTGTGCATCATTCTCAGTAAGTTACAAATAACATTTTCAAAAATCACTGTACATATCCCACTACAGCGTTCAATAAAATATTTAAAACAACTGTAAGTTGATTTATTTAGATCCTATAAGAGCCACCCATGAAATGTTAAAGTAATTATTTGTAGAATGCACAATAAAGCAACACTAATGTACAAAGCTACTGGTACATGAGTTGTACGAGTACAACAAAAAGAGCACTTTCCACGCATGAGTGCAATATCCAAAACAAACCTCAAAAAGATGCAGACTGTAACACAATATATTTTTACATATTACGACTGGGAAATAAGTTAATTAACAGTGTTTAGCAGAGATTAGAGGAAGACGAAAATTAGTGTGATTTACCATGAGGGAGTTAGTTCTGAATTACGTTTTAGTACGATTTCGCGTAAGTTTCAGAAAGTAATTTCAGACAGTTTACGGCAATTCAACTTTCAGTGAAATAGACTGTAATGACAGGGAGGCCAATATTACACTGAGCGAGGTCGTGCAGTGGTCAGCATACTGGACTCGCATTCGGAGGTCTACGGTTCGAATCCGTGTCGAGCCATCCTGAGTTGGGTTTTCCGTGATTTCCCAAAATCGCTTTATTCAAATGCCGGGATGGTTCCTGTAAAAGGACATGGCTGATGTCTTTCTCATCCTTCCCTAATCTGATGAGACTTATGACCTCGCTGTTTGGTACCCTTCCCCCCCCCCCCCAAACCAATCAAATGGTTCAAATGGCTCTGAGCACTATGGGAGGTCATCAGTCCCCTAGGACTTAGAACTGCTTAAACCTAACTAACCTAAGGGACATCACACACATCCATGTCCGAGGCAGGATTCAAACTGCGACCGTAGCAGCCGCATGGTTCCGGACTGAAGCATTACCACTGCCGGCCCCAAATCAATCAACCAGCCAATATTACGATACAATTTGCAGTCTACCAAGGCACCTCAACATGAAACGACTGCTCGGCCTGAGGAATGCCACACCGATGGGAATCGTGAGTAGCAAAGTTGTTCATAGTGATTTTCCAGCACCTGCTCCTTCATGTAACGGTCAGGAATCTAACTGTCAGTCGTCACCGATTTCCACATCTAAGAATGAAGAACCTTCTGTACTGCAAGCATACGTCTCTCGTAGAAATGCCTTCCATTATCTCACAGAACAACCCACCCTCACAGATGTGATGTCCTCAACACGGAAGTCCTGAAATTCAATATTTGCAGAATATTGCTGAGGTCATCGGTCCCTAAGCTTACCAAACTTAAACCAACTTACGCTAAGGAGAACACACACACACGCTTACCCGAGGGTCAGGGGAAGCCGCGCGAACCGTGGCAGAGCGCCTCGGACCACGCGGCTACCACGTGCGGCTACAGAATATGCTGTCCATTTTTGTTTAATGAATTCGTGAACTATTTTAAGTAAAACTTGGCAGCGACACGAAAGTACGAGGGCGTTCAATAAGTAAAGCAGCTCATTTTGTTTTCTAGGACTTCAAAATGGCGTCTGCAGCGTAGGTGTACTCTAGGCAGAGAGCTGACACTGAGTTTCTTTTGTCGGAAAACCAGAGCATCGCAGGTATTCGTAGGAGCTTGCTGAATGTCTACAGAGAACTAGCAGTGAACAAAAGCATGGCAAGTCGTTGGGCGAGACGTCTGTCAGGGTCGCACAAACCAGTCCGTTCTCCCCCCTGCCAGCCACTCACACACAGCTGTGACTCCTACAACGCCGGAACGTGTGGACACTCTCATTCGAGGTGATCCACGGATCACAGTCAAACACCTGGCTACTCAGCTGGACGTCTCTGTTGGTGGTGCTGACACAGTCGCCCACCAGTTGGTGTACTCAAAGGTGTGTGTGTGTGTGTGTGTGTGTGTGTGTGTGTGTGCGTGTGTGTTAGAATGAATGACAAAGGAATTCGTCGTGCATCGCAAGTGATACATACCCCTCCTTCTCACATAAGAAAGCTAGCTACCCTCAGTGAGGGCAGAGACTTGTTACAAATCACGCTTCCCCTGCAATGCTCCTCTCTGTTACGACACTTGCTCGACATGCACACTGCAACCCCATTCAAAATGAAACAAGTTCACATGTGTGCACTATGCTTATTGTTCGTAAATCACCTGATTGCTGCACTCTTTACTTCTCAACTGGCAGTAATTGAGACTTCAGGCTATTAATGCCACGAATAGTAATAATAATAATAATTCCCGTGGATGCCCGGGAAAAGAATAGGCCTCCGGTATGTTCTGCCAGTCGTAAAAGGCGACGAAAAGAACAAACCACTAATAGGGCTAACCCCCCTTTTAGTGTGATTAGTTGGTTCAGGACAGAACTAATGAAGCCTCGGACAAGCGCTGTCATGGTCGGGGACGACGCTTGAACCCTATGCCAGTCCACAATGGTAACGACACTGCTAGCCAACTGGAAAATGATTTAAATCCAAATAGAGGTGTTTTGCAGGATATGCTTCCTGCAACCACCCTAGAAGGAAAACAAAGACAGAGGATGAGATGGTCAGATGAAGTTAATCGACACCTCATGTTCTGTTATTACCAAGCAACAAACCTAGGAACCAACACAACTGGATACAGATCACAAGTATACACAACATTTATTACCAGATACCCAGAATTAAATTTTTTAACAGAACAACGACTAGCTGATCAGATCCGTGTAATAATAAAAAATAACAGGATACCCCAATCAGAATTAGAAAACATCAAACAACAAGTACAACAAATATTGGAACAAAATAATGTGCAATCAGAAGAAGAAGAAAATACAGTAATGGACTCAAACATCCCAGAGCAAACAAACAAAGAACAACACGCATCAGTTAAACAATCAGAGGAAAACGAAATCTTAAGACAGCCACCAGAACAAGCACAAATAGAACACGAAGTGACACAGATGTTAGATATAGAAGAAAAATTTCAGCTGACATATATAGAATACAAAGACACAAATACAGATATTAGACCATTCTTGCATAGACCGCCAAATAACCCACAAGTCGAAACAACAATAAAAACTATCAACACAATCATACACAACAAAATAAATGAAAACACAACTATGGAAGAGTTACAACTACTGGTTTATATAGGAGCACTCACTACACTAAATATACACACTAGGCAGAGATCAGAACCAACCAACACACAGAAGAAACCCACAAAACCAGCATGGCAACACAGGCTACAGATCAAGATAGAAAAACTGAGAAAAGACATCGGACATCTAACACAATTTATAAGAAATAAAATCTCGGAAAAAAAACGAAAAAGGTTAGGTAAAATCTCACAACAAGAAGCGACAGAGCAATTAGATGAAAAGAAGCAGAAATTACAAGCATTCGCCAAACGACTCAGAAGATACAAAAAAAGTGAAAATAGAAGGAAACAAAACCAAACATTCAACACAAACCAAAAGAAATTTTACCAGACAATAGATAACACACACATTAAAATAAACAATCCACCAAACATAACAGACATGGAACACTTCTGGAGCAACATATGGTCAAACCCGGTACAACATAACAGGCATGCACGGTGGATACAAGCAGAAACAGACACATACAAGATAATACCACAAATCCCTGAAGTGATAATTTTGCAACATGAAGTCACCCAAGCAATTAATTCTACTCACAATTGGAAAGCCCCTGGAAATGATAAAATAGCAAATTTCTGGCTAAAGAAGTTCACCTCAACACATTCACATCTAACTAAATTATTTAACAGTTACAATGCAGACCCATACACATTCCCTGATACACTTACACAAGGAATAACTTATCTGAAACCTAAAGATCAAGCAGATACAGCGAACCCAGCTAAATATCGCCCCATAACATGCCTACCAACAATATACAAAATATTAACTTCAGTCATTAAACAGTAATTAATGACACATACAACACAGAACAAAATTATAAATGAAGAACAAAAAGGCTGTTGCAAAGGAGCGCGAGGATGTAAAGAGCAACTGATAATAGATGCAGAGGTGACATATCAAGCTAAAACTAAACAAAGGTCGCTACACTACGCATACATTAATTACCCAAAAAGCTTTTGATAGTGTACCCCACTCATGGTTACTACAAATATTGGAAATATACAAAGTAGATCCTAAATTGATACAGTTCCTAAACATAGTAATGAAAAATTGGAAAACCACACTTAATATCCAAACAAATTCAAATAATATCACATCACAGCCAATACAGATTAAGCGTGGAATATACCAAGGAGACTTATTAAATCCTTTCTGGTTCTGCCTTGCTCTGAACCCACTATCCAACATGCTACATAATACAAATTATGGATACAATATTACTGGAACATACCCACACAAAATCACACATTTGCTATACATGGATGATCTAAAACTACTGGCAGCAACAAATCAACAACTCAACCAATTACTAAAGATAACAGAAGTATTCAGCAATGATATAAGAATGGTTTTTGGAACAGACAAATGTAAGAAAAATAGCATAGTCAAGGGAAAACACACTAAACAAGAAGATTACGTATTGGATAACCACAGCGACTGCATAGAAGCGATGGAAAAAACAGATGCCTATAAATATCTAGGATACAGACAAAAAGTAGGAATAGATAATACAAATATTAAAGAAGAACTAAAAGAAAAATATAGACAAAGACTAACAAAAATACTGAAAACAGAATTGACAGCAAGAAACAAGACAAAAGCTATAAATACTTATGCTATACCAATATTGACCTATTCATTTGGAGTAGTGATATGGAGTAACACAGACCTAGAAGCACTCAATACACTTACACGATCACAATGCCACAAATATAGAATACATCACATACATTCAGCAACAGAAAGATTCACATTAAGCAGAAAGGAAGGAGGAAGGGGATTTATCGACATAAAAAACCTACATTATGGACACGTAGACAATTTAAGGAAATTCTTTCTAGAACGAGCAGAAACTAGCAAAATACACAAAGCAATCACTCATATAAATACATCGGCTACACCACTGCAATTTCATAACCACTTCTACAACCCTTCAGATCACATAACATCAACAGATACGAAGAAAGTAAATTGGAAAAAGAAACACTACATGGCAAGCACCCGTATCATCTAACACAGCCACACATCGATCAAGACGCATCCAACACATGGCTAAGAAAAGGCAATACATACAGTGAGACAGAAGGATTCATGATTGCAATACAGGATCAAACAATAAACACCAGGTATTACAGCAAGCATATTATTAAAGATCCCAATACCACAACAGATAAACGCAGACTTTGTAAACAACAAATAGAAACAGTAGATCACATCACAAGCGGATGTACAATACTAGCAAATACAGAATACCCCAGAAGACATGACAATGTCGCAAAAATAATACATCAACAGCTTGCCTTACAACATAAACTTATAAAACAACACGTTCCTACATACAAGTATGCACCACAAAATGTACTGGAGAATGAAGAATACCAATTATACTGGAACAGAACCATTATAACAGATACAACAACGCCACATAACAAACCTGACATCATACTCACCAATAAAAACAAGAAATTAACACAACTAATCGAAATATCCATACCCAATACAACAAATATACAAAAGAAAACGGGAGAAAAAATTGAAAAATACATCCAACTGGCTGAGGAAGTCAAAGACATGTGGCATCAGGATAAAGTTGACATCATACCAATTATACTATCAACTACAGGAGTCATACCACACAATATCCACCAGTACATCAATGCAATACAGCTACATCCAAACATATTTATACAACTACAGAAATCCGTAATTATTGATACATGTTCAATTACCCGAAAGTTCCTAAATGCAATATAACATATACCGTACAGTTAAAAGGAAGTGACGCTTGATCACGGTCCGCGTCACTCCATTTTTAACCAGACTTAACGTCTGAGAAAGAAGAAATAATAATAATAATAATAATGTGTACAGCAATATAGTAGCCCTTATGTAGTTACAGCTGTCATACTGACAATTCATTTATCTATTTCGAAGTGAGCAATGAAGCAGTTTCTGGACTACTGTAGGTATTACCTACAACTTGGAGAAGACATTTTCTCAAATATTTAGCATTTGTTACATACGTGTCTCACTTTTACCGGCACACAGCACAACGTATGTGCAGTGAGTGGACTATGTAAGAAACTTCTGACCTTCATTATACGGGGTGATCAAAAAGTCTCTCTGCAGTGCCTTATGATTGTTAGCCGCGCGTACCGTATGATTGTTCGCCTGCCTGGGTTACTTCCCTTCAAGTGGACCCTCCCAACATTCCATTAAGTGAAAATTTGTAAGTAAAAATGAATATTCGATAAATTAAAACTTGTATTTCACTGAGTTTCATTTCGGTATATTCACTGCGGCATACGGCACGCGCGGCTAACAACCATACGGCACTGCGGAGAGACTTTTTGAACACCCCGTATTAATGATACTGATTGAGAAAAAGTAATTAATGATAACTTATGTAATCAATGTTAGATTCTAGCAAAACTGTCGTAAAAGTAATGATCTGTAAAAAGTAATTTAGTTTCGTTACTAGAACAGAATCGAAACGTTCAGTTTTTCCTCCTCAGAAAATTTCATTTTACCTCTCGGTTAGTAATTAGGCCCAAGTTGGGAACCACTGCTGCAGACAGTACGTTGATAAAACCTAGGTCGGCCGTGCGGTTCTAGGCGCTGCAGTCTGGAACCGCGAGACCGCTACGGTCGCAGGTTCGAATCCTGCCTCGGGCATGGATGTGTGTGATGTCCTTAGGTTAGTTAGGTTTAAGTAGTTCTAAGTTCTAGGGGACTAATGACCTGAGAAGTTGAGTCCCATAGTGCTCAGAGCCATTTGAACCAAACCTAGGTCGCTATAAACGGTATTCATTACACAGTGAACTTTTCTAAAACGGTTTTAAACTGATTTAAAACAGCTGCACAGTATTTTATTTTTAATTCAGTATTGTATTTGCAGAAACTGGCCCGTCAGGGTAGCAGAGAGCGCTACCGCACTGCTTCCTGGACTCAGGTAGGCACGCCGGCCTTGGATCGAATCCGTCCAGCGGATTAACGACGAGGACCGGTCTGCCAGCGAGCCTGGATGTGGTTTTTAGGCGGTTTTCCACATCCCACTAGGTGAATACCTGGCTGGTCCCCACATGCCACCTCAGTTACACGCCTCGCAGACATTTGGATACATTCGCGCTATTCCATGGCTTACACTGGACGCAGACAGATGGGTGTACACTAATTCCACCCCTGGTGGTTCAGGGTGTGGGCATGAAGGGCTTCTGGCCACTCTCTGTAACTAACACTGCCAAATCAATAGTAACACAGTTGGCCATGTGTGACATGGGATTAAGGCCCCAAGCAAGAAAGAATGGTTTTTACAGAAAACTAATACATACTTTTAATTTTCTGTACTGTAATCTTTTCTGTTGCATTTAATAAATAACAGCTACTTGTTTTTGTACACGAAACTATACAGGAGAGCCCACACGACAGTTTGTAGGCGAGGTGGGCATGGGCTAGACCTGGGGTATGCAGTATTTTTAATATTTTGGAAGACGAATGGCGGTTTTTAAGTACCCATAACAAAGTTCCGTTTCTGACTGTTCTAAAGACCAGCATAATGTCGCCTTTTAACTCATTTTCTATACTGAAAAGCAAATGACTAGATTACATTTTTATCTTTCCCTGAGTGCTGGGGGAGGAGGGGGTTACCGTCCCGCTCTTGCCCCCAAGTATGGGCCCACATGCAGTACAGGTTTTGCTAATATCCGGTTTTTTAAAGCAGATTTTTAAGAACGATATCGATAATCAGGTCTAACTGGTAATCAGGTTGGTTGGTTTGTTGGGGGAAGGAGACCAGACAGCGAGGTCATTGGTCTCATCAGATTAGGGAAGGACGGGGAAGGAAGTCGGCCGTGTCCTTTGAAAGGAACCATCCCGGCATTTGCCTGGAGCGATTTAGGGAAATCACGGAAAACCTAAATCAGGATGGCCGGACGCGGGATTGAACCGTCGTCCTCCCGAATGCGAGTCCAGTGTGGTAACCACTACGGCACCTCGCTCGGTGGTAATCAGGAATCGACAGATCCCCAATCATACCGGACTATCAAGGTCCTACTGTATATGCGACGTACCTGTCTCATTTCCTCTGTCATAGATGCATGGTATACACCAAGGCGACGAAAGTCACTGGACAGTGGTATGGACGTTTATGGGTGGCATTAGTATCACGTAGACAAGGTATAAAAGGGCAGTGCAGTGGCGTGTTGTCATTTGTATTCAATTGATTTACTGAAATGTTGTTGTTGTTGTTGTGGTCTTCAGTCTTGAGACTGGTTTGATCCAGCTCTCCACGCTACTATATCTTGTGCAAGCTTCTTCATCTCCCAGCACCTACTGCAGCCTACATCTTTCTGAATCTGCTTAGTGTATTCTCTTGCTCTCCCTCCGCGATTTTTACCCTCCACGCTGCCCTCCAATACTAAATTGCTGATCCCTTGATGCCTCAGAACATATCCTACCAACCGATCCCTTCGTCTTGTCAAGTTGTGCCACAAGCTCCTCTTCTCCCCAATCCTGTTCAATACCTCCTCATTAGTTATGTGATCTACGCATTTAATCTTCAGCATTCTTCTGTAGCACCATATTTGAAAAGCTTCTATTCTCTTCTCGTCCAAACTATTTATCGTCCACGTTTCACTTCCATACATGGCTACACTCCATACATATACTTTTAGAAACGACTTTCTGACTACTTTAAGTGTCTCATTTCCTAATGTAATTCCCTCAAAAAATTCAAATGGCTCCGAGCACTATGGGACTTAACTGCTGTGGTCATCAGTCCCCTAGAACTTAGAACTACTTAAACCTAACTAACCTAAGGACATCACACACATCCATGCCCGAGGCAGGATTCGAACCTGCGACCGTAGCGGTCGCGCGGTTCCAGACTGTAGCGCCTAGAACCGCTCGGCCACCCCGGCCGGCCTAATTCCTTCAGCATCACACGACTTAATTCGACTACATTCCATTATCCTCGTTTTGCTTTTGTTGGTGTTCATCTTATGTCCTCCTATTTACTGAAAAAGTTTGCTATGTGATCATGGCTGCACGACAAGAATTAGCAGCCTTTGAACGCTGAATCGTAGTTGGAGCTAGGCGAATCTGACATTCCCTTTCGTCAGTCGTCAGGGAATTCGCTATTACGAGATCCATGGTGTCAAGAGTGTACCAAGAATATCCGCCTCCCACCCTACCGTGAGGGCGGATCCACCGAGTCTTCTTCACCAGGAGGTGCCTCGCAAGCAGAGCCCGTGGGCAAACGGAGCGACACCTGGGGTGTCCCGTGCGACACGTCATGTGCTCTAACGTCGTTACACCCCTCGGCAGCAGCCTGAAGCTGACTGATAGCACACGTCCTAGCCATCTAGAAGTAAACAAAAAAAGTAGACAATCCTGGATATGCAACTCGCTACCATCCCGATATGTCAGCAGCAGAAGCTGATGCACTAATGGGCTACGTAGCTGGCTCTTCAGTGAGCAGCTATTGCGCTACAGACAATGAATTTACACTTACAAAAACGCGAGAATAAGCGTCAAGCAGAGAAACACGCACTAGACACTCGCTAATTCGGCCCTCAGTACGCCGGCCGCGGTGGCCGAGCAGTTCTAGGCGCTCAGTCCGGAACCGGGCGACTGCTACGGTCGCAGGTTCAGATCCTGCCTGGGGCATGGATGTGCGTGATGTCCTTAGGTTAGTTAAGTTTTAAGTAGTTCTAAGTTCTAGGGGACTGATGACCTCAGATGTTAAGTCCCATAGTGCTCAGAGCCATTTGAACCATATTTCGGCCCTCAGTAGTCCGGCCTCTCACAAGGGAACCTCCCCATCCCACCCCCCTCAGATTTAGTTATAAGTTGAAAAACTGAACACAGATCAATCGAGAAAACAGGAAGAAGTTGTATGGAACTATAAAAAAATAAGCAAAATACACAAACTGAGTAGTCCATGCGCAACATAGGCAACATCAAGGATATGATCTCAGGAGCGCCGTGGTTCCGTGGTTAGCGTGAGCAGCTGCGGAACGAGAGGTTCAAGTCTTCCCTCGAATGAAAACTTTACTTTCTCGATTTTCTCAAAGTTATGATCTGTCCGTTCGTTCACTGACATCTCTGTTCACTGTAATAAGTTTAGTGTCAGTGTTTTGCGACCGCACCGCAAAACCGTGCGATTAGTAAACGAAAGGACGTGCCTCTCCAATGGGAACCGAAAACATTCGATCGCAAGGTCGTAGGTCAACCGATTCCTCCACAGGAAAACACATCTGATATATTCTGTACGACACTGGTGACGGCATGTGCGTCGCATGACAGGGATATGTTGTCAACCCACCTAACTTGTACACTTGGCGAATGGGTAAAAAGATTCTTCTACCTTGCCCGATTTAGGTTTTCTTGTGGATGTGTTAATCACTCCCAAAAGAGTGATGAAAACAAAGAGTTTGTCACATAAACTGCAACAAATGAATGTAACAGTTTCACAGTCGCACAGATTTCTCTGTGCTCTGTCAAAACATTTGTTTTTAACGTTTTCAAATTTTTCCGTACGTAGACCGTCAAATCCTGCATATGTCCAAGCAAATCTGAACGTGTCCTGGAATTTTGGAGAGCGAAGTCGTTTATGTGTGAGTGCCTAAACTTTGATAATTGTCTGAAAATAAAAAAATTAACTTTTCACTCCAAGGAAGAATTGAACCAAGGACCCATCGCTTCGCAGCTGCTCACGCTAATCACGGTACCACGGCACTCCTAACATCATATGATCCTTGATGTTGCCTATCTTGCGCATGGACTACACAGTTCGTATATTTTGCTTATTTTTTCATAGTTCCACACAACTTCTTCCTGTTTTCTCGATTGATGTGTGTTCAGTTTTTCAAGGCCAACTTATAACTAAATCTGAGGGGGGTGCGATGGGGAGGTTCCCTTGTGAGTAATCCGGCGCACATCCAGAAACACGTGCACAATGAATTATCGTGCGCAACAATGCTTAGTTGAACAATGCTTTATATATTGTATTTGAAATTGTAGCTTTCTTTGCAGTTCGGAATCAGGTCTTCTAAAAGGAAACAAGTTACAGTAGACCTCAAGCAGAAACTCGAAATTTTAGACAAGTTAAATCGAGGTTCTTCACAGAAAGCCATTGTTGCTGCGTTCAATGTTGGACGAGCAACTACTTATGACATCAAAAATAAAGAAGATGTTATTCGACAGTACTCAACAAAAAAATGGTTCAAATGGCTCTGAGCACTATGGGACTTAACATCTTAGGTCATCAGTCCCCTAGAACTTAGAACTACTTAAACCTAACTAACCTAAGGACATCACACAACACCCAGCCATCACGAGGCAGAGAAAATCCCTGACCCCGCCGGGAATCGAACCCGGGAAGTACTCAACACAAATGGATAGTGAGGTGCGAAAACGGAAGGTTACGCAAAAGAGTGAGAATGAAGAACTGGACGTAGCTGTTTATAGATGGTTCGTACAACAAAGCAGTAAAGGAATTCCAGAGAGTGGCCCGATTATAAAGGAAAAAGCAGCTGCATTTAAGGTAACTTACTAGTGAACGGCTGGAAAAACAGCAACAGTTTTCATGAAGTTTATGATTGTCTAACTACATAATGTGAACCCTGAATACAAAGAAATTTTAGAACAATGAAAGTGTTTTAAGAATGAAGATTTTGGTATAAGAATAATCAGAATAGCTTTCATATAAACTTTATTATACGGGGTGTTACAAAAAGGTACGGCCAAACTTTCTGGAAACATTCCTCACCCACAAAGAAAGAAAATATGTTATGTGGACATGTGGCCGGAAACGCTTACTTTCCATGCTAGAGCTCATTTTATTACTTCTCTTCAAATCACATTAATCGTGGAATGGCAACACACAGCAACAGAACGTACCAGCGTGACTTCAAACACTTTGTTACAGGAAATGTTCAAAATGTCCTCCACTAGCGAGGATACGTGCATCCACCCTCCGTCGTATGGAATCCCTGATGCAGCCCTGGAGAATGGCGTATTGTATCACAGCCGTCCACAATACGAGCACAAAGAGTCTCTACATTTGGTACCGGGGTTGCGTAGACAAGAGCTTTCAAATGCCCCCATAAATGAAAGTCGAGAGGGTTGAGGTCAGGAGAGCGTGGAGGCCACGGAATTGGTCCGCCTCTACCAATCATCGGTCACCGAATCTGTTGTTGAGAATCGTACGAACACATCGACTGAAATGTGCAGGAGCTCCATCGTGCATGAACCACATGTTGTGTCGTACTTGTAAAGGCACAGGTTCTAGCAGCACAGGTAGAGTATCCCGTATGAAATCGTGATAACGTGCTCCATTGAGCGTAGGTGGAAGAATGTGGGGCCCAATCGAGACATCACCAACAATGCCTGCCCAAACGTTCACAGAAAATCTGTGTTGATGACGTGATTGCACAATTGCGTGCGGATTCGCGTCAGCCCACACATGTTGATTGTGAAAATTTTCAATTTGATCACATCGGAATGAAGCCTCATCCGTAAAGAGAACATTTGCACTGAAATGAGGATTGACACATCGTCGGATGAACCATTCGCAGAAGTGTACCCGTGGAGGCCAATCAGCTGCTGATAGTGCCTGCACACGCTGTACATGGTACGGAAACAACTGGTTCTCCCGTAGCACTCTCCATACAGTGACGTGATCAACGTTACCTTGTACAGCAGCAACATCTCTGACGCTGACATTAGGGTTATCGTCAACTGCACGAAGAATTGCCTCGTCCATTGCAGGTGTCCTCGTCGTTCTAGGTCTTCCTCAGTCGCGAGTCATACGCTGGAATTTTCCGTGCTCCCTAAGACGCCGATCAATTGCTTCGAATGTCTTCCTGTCGGGACACCTTCGTTCTGGAAATCTGTCTCGATACAAACGTACCGCGCCACGGCTATTGCCCCGTGCTAATCCATACATCAAATACGCATCTGCCAACTCCGCATTTGTAAACATTGCACTAACTGCAAAACCACGTTCGTGAAGAACACTTACCTGTTGATGCTACGTACTGATGTGTTTGATGCTAGTACTGTAGAGTAATGAGTCGCATGTCAACACAAGCACCGAAGTCAACATTACCTTCCTTCAATTGGGGCAACTGGCGGTGAATCGAGGAAGTACAGTACAAACTGACGAAACTAAAATGAGCTCTAACATGGAAATTAAGCGTTTCCGGACACATGTCCACATAACATCTTTTCTTTATTTGTGTGTGAGGAATGTTTCCTGAAAGTTTGGCCGTACCTTTTTGTAACACCCTGTATAGACATTTATGTCGGTCAGTAATTTAAAATTTTTCCTGCCAGTCTACGTTTGAAGTCTATACACTTATTAACTACTTTTCTTAGATGCTTAAAACTTTATGCACACATTTATGGCATTGTTATCTAAAAAGTAGACTGAAATCAAATGATTTTAACCAACAGTTTTTATACTACAAATACATAAATTTGACAGTCAAAATTAAGGTAATTTTTCATAGTTAATAAGGTTATATTTTTCCTCCTGGTGATAGTAAACTGGTGTCTGTAGTCTACGTTTCTCGAAATGGTAGCCTGAAATATCGCAAAACATTTCAGACCTCTAGCTCAAACAGTTTTTTGCATAAAATAAACATGTCAGAAAATTTTATTCTTGGGGAACTCAGTTTAAAGGTACGTTTCATCTGTTACTAATCTCTGTTGTTTTTAATGCCCTCCACTTGCATAATATTCTTGGTCTGTGTGCTCCTCATCTTCTATCTTCCTTTTCTTACTCCTCTTTGCTATTCTGGCCTCTTTAGTTGCCTCAAGAACCCATTTTTCGCCTTCGGTACCTCTCAAGGAATCAATTTCCATCAGTGCTTGTCTCATATTCAAACCAGGAGTTAGTCCCCGCAGCTCTAAAACATCACATCTGCTAACTGCCCCATCATTAAAGCAAATAACTGCATCTAATACATCTAATCTCATGGTATTGAAGCCAACAAACATAGTTTTAGGCAGAATTTCCCATATCACACGGTTGAAACATTCATCAGCATTTTGTGTGTTTCCATGTAAGCACCGTGACAATAGTTTAGTGTCACTTAGGTCCCTGTATACGGGCTTAATTGCTTCCAATACCTCAAATGGCAGGGAGTGATGGTGTACATAAGCCTCACAATTAGCTATTGCTTTTTGTATCCACACTATGTGTCTACACAATGTCGCAGAGAGCATGCTGTGCATGGTCATCCGTAGAGGCTTTATGGAAAAAGGCAGCCCATACTGCTTTCTTCATGGCCTCAGTACTGCCTCGATTCCTTCTTATGGCTAAACCATAACAGAGCTGCAGTTTGTCCACCTCTTCCTTAGTAAGACGACCCCGACCACCAGTTGGTTTGCCATCACAGAATTTCCCCTCCATATCTCTTATTAGCTTACGTAAACGTGTGGACATCCTCTTTTGGACATGACTAACACACACTAACTTTTCAAGTTTTACAGTTCTTCCATAAGGCATATTTTCCAACACATTTGCAAACCCTTTGGACTCCAAGGCCGCATGTTGTTATTGTTGTTGTGGTCTTCAGTCCTGAGACTAGTTTGATGCAGCTCTCCATGCTACCCTATCCTGTGCAAGCTTCTTCATCTCCCAGTACTTACTGCAACCTACATCCTTCTGAATCTGCTTAGTGTATTCATCTCTTGGTCTCCCTCTACGATTTTTACCCTCCACGCTCTCCTCCAATGCTAAATTACCATCCCTTGATGCCTCAGAACATGCCCTACCAACCGGTCCCTTCTTCTTGTCAAGTTGCGCCAGAAACTCCTCTTCTCCCCAATTCTATTCAATACTTCATCATTAGTTATGTAATCTACTCATCTAATCTTCAGCATTCTTCTGTAGCACCACATTTCGA
Source organism: Schistocerca americana (assembly GCF_021461395.2). NCBI lineage: Eukaryota > Metazoa > Arthropoda > Insecta > Orthoptera > Acrididae > Schistocerca > Schistocerca americana. The sequence goes on along the minus strand of NC_060129.1, from coordinate 174,060,573 downwards.
AAGCTTCTACTCTCTTCTTGTCCAAACTATTTATCGTCCATGTTTCACTTCCATACATGGCTACACTCCATACAAAAACTTTCAGAAAGGACTTCCTGAAATTTAAATCTATACTCGATGTTAACAAATTTCTCTTCTTCAGAAACGCTTTCCTTGCCATTGCCAGTCTACATTTTATATCCTCTCTACTTCGATCATCATCAGTTATTTTGCTCCCCAAATAGCAAAACTTCTTTACTACTTTAAGTGTCTCATATCCTAATCTAATTCCCGCAGCATCACCCGACTTAATTAGACTACATTCCATTATCCTCGTTCTGCTTTTGTTGATGTTCATCTTATATCCTCCTTTCAAGACACTGTCTATTCCATTGAACTGCTCTTCCAAGTCCTTTGCTGTCTCTGACAGAATTACAATGTCATCGGCGAGCCTCAAAGTTTTTATTTCTTCTCCATGGATTTTAATACCTACTCCGAATTTTTCTTTTGTTTCCTTTACTGCTTGCTCAATATACAGATTGAATAACATCGGGGAGAGGCTACAACCCTGTCTCACTCCTTTCCCAACCGCGGCTTCCCTTTCATGCCCCTCGACTCTTATAACTGCCATCTGCTTTCTGTACAAACTGTAAATAGCTTTTCGCTCCCTGTATTTTACCGCTGCCACTTTTAGAATTTGAAAGAGAGTATTCCATTCAACATTGTCAAAAGCTTTCTCTAGGTCTACAAATGCCAGAAATGTAGGTTTCCCTTTCCTTAATCTAGCTTCTAAGGTAAGTCGTAGGGTCAGTATTGCCTCACGTGTTCCAATATTTCTACGTAATCCAATCTGATCTTCCCCGAGGTCGGCTTCTACCAGTTTTTCGATTCGTCTGTAAAGAATTCGTGTTAGTATTTTGTAACCGTGGCTTATTAAACTGATAGTTCGGCAATTTTCACATCTATCAGCACCTGCTTTCTTTGTGATTTGAATTATTATATTCTTCTTGACGTCTGAGGGTATTTCGCCTGTCTCATACATCTTGCTCACCAGGTGGTAGAGTTTTGTCAGGACTGGCTCTCCCAAGGCTATCAGTAGTTCTAATGGGATGTTGCCTACTCCCGGGGCCTTGTTTCGACTCAGGTCTTTCAATGTTCTGTCAAACTCTTCACGCAGTATCGTGTATCTCATTTTATCTTCATCTACATCCTCTTCCATTTCCATAATATACTGAAATATATTTAAATTTGTTTTTAAAGATGTTCCCGGTGTCCGAAGCGATTCATTCAACTTCCGTTTTGTTCACAAAACTCTAAATATTGATTTAAGACGGAAGAAAAACGAATTTTTGAAGCAGATTCACTAGTAAGTGACCTTAACAAACAACTTGGCGACAGTAACTTGTTTGCAGCGAGCGAAGGTTGGCTATCAAACTGGAAAAAGCGACATGGCATTCGGCAGCTGTCAGTCGCTGGGGGAAAGTCGCTCAGCTAATGATAAGGCTGCTGATGAGTTTGTAAGCAAGATACGGAGGATAATAGAGAGAGAATATTTAACTGCTGATGCCTTGTATAATGCTGATGGAACAGGACCCTTTTACAAGATGCTTCCTTAAAATACATTAGCTGCCAACAACGTGAAGGAAGCTCGTAGTTACGAGCAACAGAACCAAGCGCATAATATCAATGCCGTGTTGTAATGCAAATGGAAGTCATAAACTGCTGCATATGGTGATTGGAAAATCCCAACATCTACGTTGCTCTAACACACTGACATAAATACTCTACCAGTGCAGTATTGCGCTCAGAAGAAAGCGTGGATGGACAGACAAATATCCTCTCGGTGGTCCCAGAAAACATTTGTACCATCAGTGAGAGGACAGCTAAGAAGAAAAAAAGCTTCCACTTAAAGCCATCCTTATAATTGACAATGCTCCCAGTCATCCTTCAGATGTTTCTCTAAGCCGGCCGCAGTGGTCTAGCGGTTCTAGGCGCTCAGTCCGGAACTGCGCGACTGCCACGGTCGCAGGTTCGAATCCTGCCTCGGGCGTGGACGTGTGGGGTGTCCTTAGGTTAGTTAGGTTTAAGTAGTTCTAAGTTGTAGGGGACTTATGACCACAGATGTTACGTTACATAGTGCTCAGAGCTATTTGAACCATTTTGTTTCTCTAAAGTCCGATGGTATACAAGCACTCTTTCTGCCACGCAGTGTAACAACCCTAATTCAGTCCATGGGCCAGGGAATTTTGGAATCAATTAAACGTCATTATCGACTCTCACTACTCGTCTCCTTGCTCAACCAAAATGAAAACGGCTCTATCGAGACTATGCTGAAGGCGTGGAAAGCAATTAACATACGTCATGTTGTTTTTCAAGCAGCCAAAGATGAAGTGGAGAGCCGGAGAAAATTGTGGCCATCCACTGATGCCGAGTTGAATCCTGTAGTGAGTGACAGCGATGAGCCAGTCAGCACGGAATTATCAATTCAAAAATGGTTCAAATGGCTCTGAGCACTATGGGACTCAACATCTGAGGTCATCAGTCCCATAAAACTTAGAACTACTTAAACCGAGCAATCAAGAGACATCCATGCCTGGGGCAGGATTCGAACCTGCGACTGGAGCAGCAGCGCGATTCAGGACTGGAGCGCCTAGAACCGCTCGTCCATAGCGGACCGCTGGAATTATCAATTACTTTGTACACTGACATGCTCCACAACCTTCCAGGAAGAGAAGAAATTGATGATGACGCTACTAAGTGGCTGAATGAGGAAAACTGTGATACGGACCAAAGTCTAACAGATGAAGAAATAATCAAAAGTGTTCAAAAAAGTAATGATGAAAGAAATGAAGAAAAGGACGCAGGAGGAGAGAGCATGAAGATTTCTGCCACTGCTGCTGCTGAAGCTCCCGAGATCTTCCTGGAGTACATAATGCAACAACCAGGTACATGCAGTACCGATGTAATGCTCGTAAAGCGGTTGCGTGATAAAGTATGCCACCGTCGCGTATGGTCATTGTGACAGCTAAAAATTAGGGACATGTTTCATAGTGAGTGATACGAGTATAGGGTGGTCCGTTGATCGTGACCGGGCCAAATATCTCACGAAATAAGCGTCAAACCAAAAAACTACAAAGAACGAAACTTGTTCAGCTTCAAGAGGGAAACCAGATGGCGCTACGGTTGGCCTGCTAGATGGCGCTGCCATAGGTCAAACGGATATCAACTGGTTTTTTTAAATAGCAACCCCCATTTTTTATTACATATTCGTGTAGTACGTAAAGAAATATGAATGTTTTAGTTGGACCACTTTTTTCCTTTTGTGATCAATGGCGCTGTAATAGTCACAAACATATGGCTCACAATTTTAGACGACCAGTTGGTAACAGGGAGGCTTTTTAAATTAAAATACAGAACGTAGGAACGTTTGAACATTTTATTTCAGTTGTTACAATGTGATGCATGTACCTTTGTGAACTTATCATTTATGAGAACGCATGCTGTTACACCGTGATTACCTGTAAATACCACATTAATGCAATAAATCCTCAAAATTATGTCCGTCAACCTCAATGCATTTGGCAATACGTGTAACGACATTCCACTCAACAGCGAGTACTTCCCCTTCCGTAATGTTCGCACATGCATAGACAATGCACTGACGCATGTGGTCAGGCGTTGTCGGTGGATCACGATAGTAAATATCCTTCAACTTTCCCCACAGAAAGAAATCCGGGACGGCAGATCCGGTGAACGTGCGGGCCACGGTATGGTGCTTCGACGACCAATCCACCTGTCACGAAATATGCTATTTCATACCACTTCAACCGCACGCGAGCTATGTGCCGGACATCCATCATGTTGGAAGTACATCGCCATTCTGTCATGCAGTGAAACGTCTTGTAGTAACATCGGTAGAACATTACGCAGAAAATCAGCATACATTTTACCATTTAGACTGCCATCGATAAAATGGAGGCCAATTATCCTTCCTCCCATAATGTTGCACCATACATTAACCCGCCAAGGTCGCTGATGTTCCACTTGTCGCAGCCAACGTGGATTTTCCGTTGCCCAATAGTGCAATACGTTACCGCTGTTGGTGAATGATGCTTCGTCGCTAAATAGAACGGGTGCAAAAAATCTTTTATCGTCCCGTAATTTCTCTTGTGCCCAGTGGCAAAACTGTACACGACGTTTAAAGTCGTCGCCATGCAATTCCTGGTGCATAGAAATATGGTACGGCTGCAATCGATGTTGATGTAGCATTCTCAACACCGACGTTTTTGAGATTCCCGATTCTCGCGCAATTTGTCTACTACTGATGTGCGGATTAGCCGCGACAGCTTCTAAAACACCTACTTGGGCATCATCATTTGTTGCAGGTCGTGGTTGACGTTTCACACGTGGCTGAACACTTCCTGTTTCCTTAAATAACGTAACTATCCGGCGAACGGTCCGGACACTTGAATGATGTCGTCCAGGATACCGAGCAGCATACATAGCACACGCCCGTTTGGCATTCTGATCACAATAGCCAAACATGAACACGATATCGACCTTTTCCGCAATTGGTAAACGGTCTCTTTTAACACGGGTAATGTATCACGAAGCAAATACCGTCCGCACTGGCGGAATGCTAGGTGATACCACGTACTTATACGTTTGTGACTATTACAGTGCCATCTATCACAAAGCGAAAAAAGTGGTGCAACTAAAACATTCATATTTCCTTACGTCCTACACGAATATGTCATAAAAAGTGGGGGTTCCTACTTTTTAAAAAAACGCACTTGATATCCGTTTGAACTATGGCAGCGCTATCTAGTCGGCCAACCATAGCGCCATCTGGTTCCCCCTTCAAGCTAGACGAGTTTCGTTTGTTTTCGTTTGATGCTTATTTCGTGAGATATTTGTCCCGGTTACTATCAATGGACCACCCTGTATAATACTACACTCCTGGAAATGGAAAAAAGAACACATTGACACCGGTGTGTCAGACCCACCATACTTGCTCCGGACACTGCGAGAGGGCTGTACAAGCAATGATCACACGCACGGCACAGCGGACACACCAGGAACCGCGGTGTTGGCCGTCGAATGGCGCTAGCTGCGCAGCATTTGTGCACCGCCGCCGTCAGTGTCAGCCAGTTTGCCGTGGCATACGGAGCTCCATCGCAGTCTTTAACACTGGTAGCATGCCGCGACAGCGTGGACGTGAACCGTATGTGCAGTTGACGGACTTTGAGCGAGGGCGTATAGTGGGCATGCGGGAGGCCGGGTGGACGTACCGCCGAATTGCTCAACACGTGGGGCGTGAGGTCTCCACAGTACATCGATGTTGTCGCCAGTGGTCGGCGGAAGGTGCACGTGCCCGTCGACCTGGGACCGGACCGCAGCGACGCACGGATGCACGCCAAGACCGTAGGATCCAACGCAGTGCCGTAGGGGACCGCACCGCCACTTCCCAGCAAATTAGGGACACTGTTGCTCCTGGGGTATCGGCGAGGACCATTCGCAACCGTCTCCATGAAGCTGGGCTACGGTCCCGCAACACCGTTAGGCCGTCTTCCGCTCACGCCCCAACATCGTGCAGCCCGCCTCCAGTGGTGTCGCGACAGGCGTGAATGGAGGGACGAATGGAGACGTGTCGTCTTCAGCGATGAGAGTCGCTTCTGCCTTGGTGCCAATGATGGTCGTACGCGTGTTTGGCGCCGTGCAGGTGAGCGCCACAATCAGGACTGCATACGACCGAGGCACACAGGGCCAACACCCGGCATCATGGTGTGGGGAGCGATCTCCTACACTGGCCGTACACCACTGGTGATCGTCGAGGGGACACTGAATAGTGCACGGTACATCCAAACCGTCATCGAACCCATCGATCTACCATTCCTAGACCGGCAAGGGAACTTGCTGTTCCAACAGGACAATGCACGTCCGCATGTATCCCGTGCCACCCAACGTGCTCTAGAAGGTGTAAGTCAACTACCCTGGCCAGCAAGATCTCCAGATCTGTCCCCCATTGAGCATGTTTGGGACTGGATGAAGCGTCGTCTCACGCGGTCTGCACGTCCAGCACGAACGCTGGTCCAACTGAGGCGCCAGGTGGAAATGGCATGGCAAGCCGTTCCACAGGACTACATCCAGCATCTCTACGATCGTCTCCATGGGAGAATAGCAGCCTGCATTGCTGCGAAAGGTGGATATACACTGTACTAGTGCCGACATTGTGCATGCTCTGTTGCCTGTGTCTATGTGCCTGTGGTTCTGTCAGTGTGATCATGTGATGTATCTGACCCCAGGAATGTGTCAATAAAGTTTCCCCTTCCTTGGACAATGAATTCACGGTGTTCTTATTTCAATTTCCAGGAGTGTATGTACAGTATATTGTACACTCAAGTACTATGTTTTCTTTGAATATTAATGTGCTTTTGGATTTAATAAAGCATATCGTCTATGTGCTAAAATTGTATCCTTCGGTTTGATAAAGTACAGTACACTATATCCACTATGTTTGCATAATAAAATGAATAAAAAAAATTCAGAGACTCAATAATCCGGTACTTCCGCTAATCCGGCACCCATATGTACCAGGAATGGCCAGATTAGCGAGAGTCTAGTGAATATTACATGAAAAACACACAGAAAACGATAAACACTTAACTTACAGCTCTGTAGTCGTGTATCAGCTGAGAGCTGGAGCATTACGTCAAATAAATCGCTCCGTTTCCGCATTGCGACGACTTTTGCAGTGTTTTCAGCGTGCCCCCGACACATTTTATGTGCCCTTGGCTGTCACACATTGAAGTCGAACATAGGTGGTAGTCACATTATTGTGACTGTACCGTGTATACTGCGCTTTAGGGGGAACAATTAATTTATGACTTCCTCTCCCAAAGATACCAGCAGTTATGATGCGAGGCAGCGTCGCCCACACCATGGGTAATTTCGGCTTAGGTCTTTCGCAATATCTCATCTTCACCTTCATCTTCTTCTTCTCATTATGTGATATTATCTTCATGTTAATTTCCTGTGTAGAGCCTCTCTATATACGCCTTCCATCTTTCTCCTCTCCTTTCTTTCCTAAGTACTGGCTTCCCACCAGAGCTGTTGACAATCATACAGTTGCTTTTCTTATCTCCAAAAGTAATATTCCAGTTGCCTGTCTCTACCTTTCACCTAGTTATATCTGCTACTACAGCCTTGCATTTATCCTCTAGATATCCCTGCTTAGTCTTTCTACTTCCTGGCTATCTCATATTTTAGGCGACTGTATTGCCTTTCGCTAGCTTCATTTGCTGCATTTTGACATTTCCTGTTTTCGTCTATTAAATTCAACATCTTCTGTGATACGTACCGTTCCCAAAAAAAAGTGTTATAGCTCCTCTACTGTTCCTAACCCATATAAATCACTTGAGAGACAATCTGAGCATCCGTCTTAGACAGTTTGCTGACGATGGTATCATTTACCGTCTTGTAAAGTCATCAAAAGATCACAACCAATAGCAAACTGATCTAGGCAAGCTACCTTTATGCTTCGAAAAGTGGCAGTTGTCTCTTTGTAATGAATAGTATAAAGTCATCCACGTGAGTCCTAAAAAGGAATCCGTTAAATTTCGATCAGATGGTAAATCACACAAATCTAAAGTATGTCAATTCAACAAAATGCTAAGGGATTACACTTTCAAGTACGTTAAATTGGAACTAACACATAGCCACCTTCAGATTATTATCTTTTCACCTCCCTGAAGGCACACCCTAGTGGAATTAAATTTTCAACCGATGAGGAGGTGCAGAAAGAGGTCCCAAATTGGGGCAAGGAGTGTCCTCCCAGGAGGGCAGAAAGAAGTTCCTGCCACAATTCACCACATGCACCAAAGAGAATAGCGATTATGTGGAAAAATATACAACAAGTGAATCAAGTATATCTTGTAATATTTTCAACTACACTTTTTTAAAATAAATATATAAAAATGTAGTACACTTACATTGTGAGCATGCTTCGTAGAATATTAGTACATGTGATAGCCGATTCTCACAAAATTCTAACTCCAACAAGATATATGCACAATAAAATGTATCCTCTGCATCGCATTTTGCAGTTACTCGCTCTTTCTACGGTTCCTTTTGCTTCGTTTCCTGTTTTTCCCTTTGTTCATTTTCCCTTTCTTTTGGTTCCCTTTCTTGCCTATCGCGCTGTTTTTGCGATTTATAAGCTTCCCTTTCCAGAGTCTCCTGTTCTCTTTCTTGAAGAAAAATTCTTATCATTTCAAGCATCGAAAATTCTCTCGCTTGCTGTGACGACACGTCACGCACACTATCGTCGTCTGCCGCTCTCCCCATTCGCGAATCGGGTCTGCCTTTTCCCGTCCGCGAACGTGGTGGGTATGGTTCAAATGGCTCTGAGCACTATGGGACTCAACTTCTCAGGTCATTAGTCCCCTAGAACTTAGAACTAGTTAAACCTAACTAACCTAAGGACATCACACACATCCATGCCCGAGGCAGGATTCGAACCCGCGACCGTAGCAGTCTCGTGGTTCCAGACTGCAGCGCCTAGAACCGCACGGCCACTTCGGCCGGCGTTGTGGGTATGACTTGACAGTTGTGTCATCACTGTTAGTCGGCTTGCATCTGTCATCTGCCATGTTTATTTTCAAGCTTGTGACGTAACTGCTCAGAAAAATCTTTTTCTGCACGCCGATCGTCAACTCTCTGTTGGGCACGCTGCGACGCTTTCTGATAGTCAAATGTCACACCGCGGTGGCTGACAATTGCACAGCTATGCCGGGTAGAAGACAAGATGGCACCTGGCTTTGAAAATAAGTGACAATCACCTACTAGACACTGAATCCTGCTATTATGTCATCCATCTTGTGTTCTTAACCGTAGTAACAATGGAGATGCCAATAATGCTAACAAATAAACTTTGCATAAAGGGATGATCAGAAACGAATTCTAACTACGTAGATAAACAATTCTGCAAGGAAATTGGCAGCGATAGGATAAAATGAAGCAGTAAGGAAAGAAATTCCGGAAATTAGTTTTTATATATACACTACTGGCCATTAAAATTGCTACACCACGAAGATAACGTGCTACAGATGCGAAATTTAACGGACATGTGATATGCAAATGATTAGCTTTTCAGACCATTCACACAAGGTTGGCGTCGGTGGCGACATCTACAACGTGCTGACACGAAGAAAGTTTCCAACCGATCTCTCATACACAAACAGCAATTGACCGGCGTTGCCTGGTGAAACGTTGTTGTGATGCCTCGTGTAAGGAGGAGAAATGCGTACCATCACGTTTCCGATTTTGTTAGAGGTCGGATTCTAGCCTATCGCAAATGCGGTTTATCGTATCGCGACATTGCTGCTCGCATTGGTCGAGATCCAATGACTGTTAGCAGAATATGGAATCGGTGGGTTCAGGAGGGTAATACGGAACGCCGTGCTGGATCCCAACGGCCTCGTATCACTAACAGTCGAGATGACAGGCGTCTTATCCGCACGGCTGTAACGGATCGTGCAGCCACGTCTCGATCCCTGAGTCACCAGATGGAGACGTTTGCAAGACAACAACCATCTGCACGAACAGTTCAACGACGTTTGCAGCAGCACGGACTATCAGCTCGGAGACCGTGGCTGCGATTACCCTTGACGCTGCATCACAGACTGGAGCACCTGCGATGGTGTACTGGACGACGAACCTGGGTGCACGAATGGCAAAACGTCATTTTTTCGGACGAATCCAGGTTCTGTTTACAGCATCGTGAAGGTCGCATCCGTGTTTGGCGACATCGCGGTGAACGCACATTGTAAGCGTGTATTCGTCATCGCCATACTGGCGTATCACCCGGCGTGATGGTGTGGGGTGCCATTGATTACACGTGTCGGTCACCTCTTGTTCGCACTGACGGCACTTTGAACAGTGGACGTTACATTTCAGATGTGTTACGACCCGTGGCTCTACCCTTCATTCGATCCTTGCGAAACCCTACATTTCAACAGGATAATGCACGACCGCATGTTGCAGGTCCTGTACGGGCCTTTCTGGATACAGAAAATGTTCGACTGCTGCCCTGGCCAACACATTCTCCAGATCTCTCACCAATTGAAAACGTCTGGTCAATGGTGGCCGAGCAACTGGCTCGTCACAATACGCCAGTCACTACTCTTGATGAACTGTGGTATCGCGTTGAAGCTGCATGGTCAGTTGTACCTGTACATCCAAGCTCTGTTTGACTCAATGCTCAGGCGTATCAAGGCCGTTATTACGGCCAGACGGGGTTGTTCTGGGTACTGATTTTCCAGGATCTATGCACTCAAATTGTGTGAAAATGTAATGACACGTCACTTCTAGTATAATATATTTGTCCAGTGAATACCCGTATATCATCTGCATTTCTTTTTGGTGTGGCAATTTTAATGGCCAGAAGTGTATATACAAGACACGAGATTTTATGCGTAAAGTAAACCGTACTTACATCCGTCATTTTGCTCACTGCTGTCATTTTTCGAAATTTTTAATACTTCCACGGTTTTGTTCAGTACTTCATTTATGGCTTTCCTATGTCCACCGGATGATGTCGTGATACAATAACCGAACAGATTAATTTTTTTTTATAAGACCGTGCTCGGGAGCCACATCTACTATGATAAAAAAAATTAAATTAAATATTGAAATATTTCAATTTTTTCAATTTTAATCTAATACTTATGTAGGTGTTGTGTTTCACACTAGAATGTCGTGTTCCCAGTTTGGCATAGCTTTGCCACGGGAATCGCGAAAGAGGCAAAAGACGTCCTTCGTGTGTTCGGCTCCTGATCGTTGTCAGAAGGAGGCTAGTCTTTGATTACGCAAAGGCTACTATTATTTGGAAAAGAACAACCCGCATTTCTTTACGTAATCAGTATGAATTTTATAATTACCTAAGGGACATTTAACAATCATCAATAAAAATTGCATTTGCAAATGAAATCATTAATAAATGGGGCGGCTATGAGTTGTATAGAAGACAAGGGGCGGCCTTCTGTCTACGAAGAGGATACCGCAGTATTCTCTGCTGTAGTAAAGGCTGATTGACATTTATAAAAATAATATGAAATGGAGGTAAAAAAAAAGGAAAAGAATAGAATAAGAATTCTGGTAAACACTAAATATATTCAAATATTTCTCACAAGCAATTAGGGGTTATTTATAAACAGTATAAGTTATATAAGTAATTTTCTGACTGTTGGTGCGATAAGATATCAGCTTGTTCTTGGTTCACGTCTATATAAAAAATAACACTAATTATCTTTCTCTTTCGATGCAATTATTTCACTGTTCGACACTTTTATAACAAAAACTTGCCGATTTACGGTAGAGAACACAAATGACTAGACTTTTACCAATTAATAACTGCTGTCTGCACGCTGGCAAGACCGTTCATTGTTATGGCTCACAATCGACCTCTTTTACTCTTTCACATTACAAGAAGAAGTGCGGCAAAATCTGAAGATGCACAAAAGTTTTTACCGCCAAATTTTTTATTTAGTTCGAAGCGGAACGATCAGTTCAGCTTCTGTTAAAATGTTTCTCTAACTGCGCTGTGGATGTATTAGCGTTTGCGCTAGATGCGCATCTTTACAGTTACGTAAATTATACAAACCAAATGTCTTTCAAAGATTAGGTCTCATCTTGTAAGTTGATCATTTAATACGTAGCTTGGTGAATGCCTTTCCAAAGGTACTTACAGCTTTCATACGACGGAAAGTCCAATAATATTCCAAGGCACATGCTGGTGGGAGCAGCATTATGCTATGAGAGGCATTGTACTGTGCTTGCATAGGATCTGTGGTAGTAACTACAGGGCTATTACAAATGATTGAAGCGATTTCATAAATTCACTGTAGCTCCATTCATTGACATGGTCACGACACACTACAGATGCGTAGAAAAAATCATAAAGTTTTGTTCGGCTGAAGCCTCACTTCAGGTTTCTGCCACCAGAGCGCTCGAGAGCGCAGTGAGACAAAATGGCGACAGGAGCCGAGAAAGCGTATGAAGTGCACTCACATCAGTCAGTCATAACAGTGCAACGACACTTCAGGACGAAGTTCAACAAAGATCCACCAACTGCTAACTCCATTCGGCGATGGTATGCGCAGTTTAAAGCTTCTGGATGCCTCTGTAAGTGGAAATCGACGGGTCGGCCTGCAGTGAGCGAAGAAACGGTTGAACGCGTGCGGGCAAGTTTCACGCGTAGCCCGCGGAAGTCGACGAATAAAGCAAGCAGGGAGCTAAACGTACCACAGCCGACGGTTTGGAAAATCTTACGGAAAAGGCTAAAGCAGAAACCTTACCGTTTACAGTTGCTACAAGCCCTGACACCCGATGACAAAGTCAAACGCTTTGAATTTTCGGCGCGGTTGCAACAGCTCATGGAAGAGGATCCGTTCAGTGCGAAACTTGTTTTCAGTGATGAAGCAACATTTTTTCGTAACGGTGAAGTGAACAGACACAATGTGCGAATCTGGGCGGTAGAGAATCCTCAAGCATTCGTGCAGCAAATTCGCAATTCGCCAAAAGTTAACGTGTTTTGTGCAATCTCACGGTTTAAAGTTTACGGCCCCTTTTTCTTCTGCGAAAAGAACGTTACAGGACACGTGTACCTGGACATGCTGGAAAATTGGCTCATGCCACAGCTGGAGACCGACAGCGCCGACTTCATCTTTCAACAGGATGGTGCTCCACCGCACTTCCATCACGATGTTCGGCATTTCTTAAACTGGAGATTGGAAAACCGATGGGTCAGTCGTGGTGGAGATCATGATGAGCAATTCACGTCATGGCCTCCACGCTCTCCCGACTTAACCCCATGGGATTTCTTTCTGTGGGGTTATGTGAAAGATTCAGTGTTTAAACCTCCTCTACCAAGAAACGTGCCAGAACTGCGAGCTCGCATCAACGATGCTTTCGAACTCATTGATGGGGACATGCTGCGCCGAGTGTGGGAGGAACTCGATTATCGGCTTGATGTCTGCCGAATCACTAAAGGGGCACATATCGAACATTTGTGAATGCCTAAAAAACTTTTTGAGTTTTTGTATGTGTGTGCAAAGCATTGTGAAAATATCTCAAATAATAAAGTTATTGTAGAGCTGTGAAATCGCTTCAATCATTTGTAATAACCCTGTAAAGACGGGGTGACATCTATGAGCCGCCTGCATGCTTTCATGCATAACTATCCCGACAGCGATATCATATTACAGCATTATAATTGTACTTGTCTCAGAACCGGGGTTTGAGGAACATTATAGTGCACTCCGGTTGATGTCTCAGCGACCAAATTCGCCTGATGTACACTTTGTGATGAAAGGTACAGACACCCCCAAAAACATACGTTTTTTCATATTAGGTGCATTGTGCTGCCACCTACTGGCAGGTACTCCATATCAGCGACCTCAGTAGTCATCAGACATCGTGAGAGAGCAGAATGGGGCGCTCTGCGGAACTCACTGTCTTTGAATGTGGTCAGGTGATTGGGTGTCACTTGTATCATACGTCTGTAAGCGAGATTTCCACACTCATCCCTGAGTCCACTGTTTCCGATGTGATAGTCAAGGGGAAATGTGAAGGTGGACGTACAGGACAAAAGCATAAAGGCCGACCTAGTCTGCTGATAGACAGAGACCGCCAATTGTTGAAGTGGGTGGTAACGTGTAATAGACCATCACACAGGATTTCCAGACTGCATCTGGATCCACTGCAAGTACAGTTAGGCGGGAGGTGAGAAAACAAGGATTCCACGGTCGAGCGGCTGCTTATAAGCCACACATCACGCCAGTAAATGCCAAACGACGCCTCGCTTGGTGTAAGGAGCGTAAACATTGGACGATTGAACAGTGGAAAAACGTTGTGTGGAGTTACGAATCACGGTACACAATGTGGCGATCCGATGGCAGGGTGTGGGTATGACGAATGACCAGCGAACGTAATCTGCCAGCGTGTGTAGCGCCAACAGTAAAATTCGGAGGCGGTGGTGTTACGGTGTGGTCGTGTTTCTCATGGATGGGGCTTGCATCCTTTGTTGTTTTGCGTGGCACTACACAGGCCTACATTGATGTTTGAAGCACCTTCTTGCTCCCCACTGTTGAAGAGCAATTCGGGGATGCCGATTGCATCTTTGAACACAATCGAGCACCTGTTCATAATGCACGGCCTGTGGTGGAGTGGTTGCACGACAATAACATCCCTGTAATGGACTGGCCTGCACAGAGTCCTGACCTGAATCCTATAGGACATCTTCGCGATGTTTTGGAATGCCGACTTCGTGCCAGGCCTCACCAAACGATATCAACACCTCTCCTCAGTGGTCGGCCGTTCCCCAAGAAACCTTCCAGCACCTGAATGAAAGTATGCCTGCGAGAGTGGAGGCTGTCATCGAGGATAAGGATGGGCCAACAGTGTACTGAATTCCAGCATAACCGATGGAGTGGCCACGGACTTGTAAGTCAGTTTCAGGCAGATGTCCGGATGCTTCTGATCACATAGTATATATCCTGTGGAACCCACCAGAGTCGCTATCGGGTGCATGTAAAGCGGTGTGCCATTATTTACGCGATGTGTATGACCTATGCATAGACATCTAATGTCACATATCTCGCCGGCTGCTGTGGTCGAGCGGTTCTAGTCGCTTCAGTCCGGAACCACACGGCTCCTACGGTCGCAGGCTCGAATCCTGCCTCGGGCATGGATGTGTGTGATGTCCTTAGGTTAGTTACAGGTTTAAGTAGTTCTAAGTTCTAGGGGACTGATGACGTCAGATGTTAAGTACCATAGTGCTTAGAGCCATTTGAACCACTTGACATACCTCCACAAATGTGCCGTCAAACTGTGCCCTGATACGCAGAATAAGTGAGGTATTTCGTTCTAGAGATGGAGATGGACAAACAAGCTGTTAAGCAGGTGGTCATAATGTTTTTGCTCATCAGTGTACTGAAATTATTTGAGAAGGTGCTAACGGTGTGTGGGGGTGTCCGCAGGATGCACGTGTGCTGGTGGCAGCTGAGCGTGGCGATGATGGCGCTGCCGGTGATGGTGGGCGTGGTGATCATCCTCATGTTCTTCGCCTGGTGCCCGCTGCTGTGGGCCAATGTGCCCAATACGGAGCAGAGCGACTACTACCACACGCCGCTCCGAATGGTGGGGGTGCTGGCACTCTGGGTGCTGTTTGCCGTCGGCATCTTCTTCCTCTGGTGGCGCTGCAGGCCCAAAGTGGTCGTTGGCGAGCCCACCAAAGTGATCGTCGACGAGCCCACTAAAGTGATCGTCGACGAACCCACTAAAGTGGTCGTTGGCAAGCCCACTAAAGTGATCGCCAACGAGCCCACTAAAGTGATCGTCGACGAGCCCACTAAAGTGATCGTCAACGAGCCCACCAAAGTGATCGGCGACGAGCCCACTAAAGTGATCGTCGACGAACCCACTAAAGTGATCGTCGACGAGCCCACCAAAGTGATCGCCGACGAGCCCACTAAAGTGATCGCCGACGAGCCCACTAAAGTAATCGTCATCGAGCCCACCAAAGTGATCGGTGACGAGCCCACTAAAGTGATCGTCGACGAGCCCACTAAAGTGGTCGTCGGCGAGCCCACTAAAGTGATCGCCGACGAGCCCACCAAAGTGATCGGCGACGAGCCCACTAAAGTGATCGTCAACGAGCCCACCAAAGTGATCGTCGACGAGCCCACCAAAGTGATTGGCGACGAGCCCACAGCACACCCCTCTGTCTAGGCGTGACGGCCCGTCCTTTGCTGTTATCTTCAAGGTGTGATGTGTAGCTGTGAAATCAAAGGGACCACTTCGTCATGTTGTGGTATACCACTGGGATGTACATCTCCCCTGAAAACCGGGCTTTATATTGACGATCCACCATTATATGGAATAAATCTCCACATTACTCTGTAAGTTTTCAGCCGACAGTTTTTGTCGATAGCTGAGGCTCCGGTCGAGATTCGGGCTGTACGAAAATTTTTTGCTGATGCAGAGCTTCTCTTGCTACATATAAGCGCAAAGAGGGCAAAAAGATTACAGGGGAAAGTCTTTCCAACTTTGACGATTCATCCACTTGTAGGTCATAACATACTGTATTCTAATATGACAAGAAATACACTCAAAAGCAGGAAAAAAGACACGTCACAAAGGAAGTATCCGAATGGGACGGAAATCGGTACAAGTGATGTACATATGCATACACACTAATGATTACATTTAGCGAAAAATGGGAAGATTTATTCACGAGAGCGAGTCGAGACCTCACTAGTCCAACTTTCGCCCACATGCAGGCAGTGATTGGATGTTTTCCTGAGGAATATCGTGCCAGATTCTATCCAATTGGGGCGTTTGGTCGCCAAAATCGCGAGACGGTTTGAGGGCCCTGCCCACAATGCTCCATACATTCTCAGTTTTGGAGATATCTGGCGACCTTGCTGGTCAATGTTGGGTTTGGTAAGCATGACGACAAGCACTAGAAAACAACTTTTGATGTTTCTGAGCAACAGTAAATGGACACACCGCCATTTGACTGTTTTACTGTTTATTTAAGTAAATCCAGGATTCGTCCTTTTGTACCATTTTCAAGCTGGTCCACATGCAAGTAGTGATAAGATTTAATCCAGATGAATATCATGCCAGATTCTGTCCAATTAAGCACTAGAGAACAGTTTTTGATGTTGCCGAGCAACAGTAAAGAAACACACCGCGAACATCAAACGGGCCGACTTGGAGCAGGAGAGGCACCACAGGACATTCCTATTTCCATTGTCTATGCTTTTACAAATAAATTCATAAAATTTTGAAACTTCCTGGCAGATTGAAACTGTCTCCGAGACTCGAACTCGGGACCGAAGGATTTCCACCCAATAATATCCAGACAGCAGACTCTGTACACACTTTACTAAATTGCCAATACTACACTCTTTTAAGGAACAACAAATTCATATAACTTACAGAACTTAAGAAATGGTTAAAAGAATGAGCTTTAAAAACAATAACAGCGGCTTACCACCATAAAATGAAAGAACCTTTTACAATAGTGCTTTTAGATTTTACCCAAGAGACAAAATCCAATAATAAGTTAACTTGGCCATACAACCTAAGATCATTTACAAAAACCTTTAAGAATGAGATTGACACCTGGCACCAATAATAATAATAATAATAATAATAATAATAATTGCAACTTGGCACCATGAAATAAGAGAAATTTCTTCTGCAAGAACGAATAACAACGGTGTTTCAAAAGATTTTACTCCACAGACCAAAATCCAATAATAAGTTAACTTGACATTACAATTTACAATCATTTATATAAAAAAAACTTTGAAAAAGATAATGGCACTTGGCACCATAAAATCAAAGAAGCGCAACACACAACCAATAAATATAATAAGAAAATAATGCCAGAATGAGATTTTCACTCTGCAGCGGAGTGTGCGCTGGTATGAAACTTCCTGGCAGATTAAAACTGTCTTCCCGGCCGAGACTCGAACTCGGGACCTTTGCCTTTCACGGGCAAGTGCTCTACCATCTGAGCTACCCAAGCACGACTCACGCCCTGTCCTCACAGCTTTACTTCTGCCAGTACCTCGTCTCCTACCTTCCAAGGTAGGAGAAGGTAGGAGACGAGATACTGGCAGAAGTAAAGCTGTGAGGACCGGGCGTGAGTCGTGCTTGGGTAGCTCAGATGGTAGAGCACTTGCCCGTGAAAGGCAAAGGTCCCGAGTTCGAGTCTCGGTCCGGCACACAGTTTTAATCTGCCAGGAAGTTTCAACAAAATAATGATTTGATACAACCAAAGGGCGAGGGCAACTCCCAACGCAATCACAGACGAGCGAGCTCTCGACACTTCGGAGCCTTCCCACTAGAAACGGTCCCCGAAATAAACCGCTGAGAGCTCCCCGACACGCCTCCCACAACTGCCCATCACCTACGCACCTTGGTTATGTTCTGTAACACACGACAGATAATATAAACAAAAGATAAAATTCAAAAATCAAATAACAATATAACATCCCGACGGCACATTATAACCACGGCGCCGTTGACTCGGGCGCTCTTAATAAGAGCCTCAAGGCTCCACACACAAATCTTAAGAAACAATTCTCGCTTCTTAAAACAAAACAATAAAAGCCAAGCACACATGAATAGTCAAACGACAGTCTTAGAAGTGCCTTAACGACACCAAATGCGACTATTCCACCAAGTTAATAATAACACAGTGAGATAAAAATACGGAACTTACCACTAAATCCTGTTACACAAACCAAATTGGCGAGATCGTGTTGTTCAGGTCCCAGAAGACCACATATACCAAGCAGCAGTAATTCACTATACATTGTTGTTGTTGTGGTCTTCAGTCCTGAGACTGGTTTGATGCAGCTCTCCGTGCTACTCTATCCTGTGCAAGCTTCTCCATCTCCCAGTACTTACTGCAGCCTACATCCTTCTGAATCTGCTTAGTGTATTCATCTCTTGGTCTCCCTCTACGATTTTTACCCTCCAAGCTGTCCTCCAATACTAAATTGGTGATCCCTCGATGTCTCAGAACGTGTACTACCACCCGATCCCTTCTTCTAGTCAAGTTGTACCACAAACTCCTCTTCTCCCCAATTCTATTCAATACCTCCTCATTAATTATGTGATCTAGCCATCTAATCTCTAGCATTCTTCTGTAGCACCACATTTCGGAAGCTTCTATTCTCTTCTTGTCCAAACTATTTACCGTCCACGTTTCACTTCCATACATGGCTACACTCCATACAAATACTTTCACAAACGACTTCCTGACAGTTAAATCTGTACTCGATGTTAACAAATTTCTCTTCTTCAGAAACGCTTTCCTTGCCATTGCCAGTCTACATTTTATATCCTCTCTACTTCGACCATCATCAGTTAGTTTGCTCCTCAAATAGCAAAACTCCTGTACTACTTTGTCTCATTTCCTAATCTAATTCCCTCAGCATCACCCGACTTAATTCGACTACATTCCATTATCCTTGTTTTGCTTTTGTTGATGTTCATCTTATATCCTCCTTTCAAGACACTGTCCATTCCATTCAACTGCTCTTCCAAGTCCTTTGCTGTCTCTGACAGAATTACAATGTCATCGGCAAACCTCTCCATTGATTTTAATACCTACTCCGAACTTTTCTTTTGTTTCCTATGCATATACTGTCCAAAACCGCATTTCTTAGGCAGCCTTTACCTAACAGATCAAATGCCGAATATACCACACATGAACGCAACTCTGCGCAGGTAACAGGCACCACCTACGTGAATTCCTTCAAAAAGGAACAAAAAGGCACCACCAAAGGTAATGCTGAGTGGACCGGGTGGGCAACCACCCACTCAGTGGGGTAACCAAAAGATACTCCAGTTGAGCAAATAAATTAGTACCAACACACACACAGCAAAAACTTCCAACAACGCCGTCCCAACAACGCCCCTCATCAGAATGGAGTTCAGAAACCGCTGCTGGAGCTTCCAGCGGAACATCTGACGAGCCAACCGAGCCCACACCCTAACCTGACAGACGACTCAAAAATTCAGCAACTACAATGAACTGAACACTCTCAGCTGCTTACAGGCGTTGACATACGTCAACGGGGACAGATGAAAATGTGTGCCCCGACCAGGACTCGAACCCGGGATCTGCTGCTTACATAGCAGACGCTCTGTCCATCTGAGCCACCGAGGGCACAGAGGATAGTGCGACTGCAGGGATTTATCTCTGGCACGCCTCCCGCGAAACCCACATTCTCAACGTAATGTCGCGCACTACATTCGTAGTGCCCCCGCCCATTATACTCATTACTCGCGGCGCGTTGCTGATTCCCGTAAGAGTTCGGGCACTGTTTGTGCATTCGCACAGAAGAAGAAGATGGTCAAGTGTCCGGACACTTGACCATCTTCTTCTTCTGTGCGAATGCACAAACAGTGCCCGAACTCTTACGGGAATCGGCAACGCGCCGCGAGTAATGAGTATAATGGGCGGGGGCACTACGAATATAGTGCGCGACAATACGTTGAGAATGTGGGTTTCGCGGGAGGCGTGCCAGAGATAAATTCATCTGTCCCCGTTGACGTATGTCAACGCCTGTAAGCAGCTAAGGATGTTCATTTCATTGTAATTTCATGTCCGAAAGAAGAGATACCATCTTACAAGGGAACCTCCCCATCGCACCCCTCTCAGATTTAGTTATAAGTTGGCACAGTGGATAGGCCTTGAAACACTGAACGCAGATCAATCGAGAAAACAGGAAGAAGTTGTGTGGAACTATGAAAAAAATAGCAAAATATACAAACTGAGTAGTCCATGCGCAAGATAGGCAACATCAAGGATGAAGTGAGCTCAGGAGCGTCGTGGTCCCGTGGTTAGCGTGAGCAACTGCGGTTCAATAAGTCCTTGGTTCAAGTCTACCCTCGAGTGAAGAGTTTATTTTTTTGATTTTCAGACAGTTATTATCTGTCCGTCCGTCCGTCCGATGCGAGGTAACTGCGCCGTAGCATGAGGATGCTACACCTAAACAAACATGTAAATACACGATGTCAGACGACAACAGCGCACGGAAGAGTATTCCTGCTAACGAGTCTCCCTGGCTGGCAATTGACTGTTCGCTACTTTGGACGGGAGTGCATTAAATACGTGAGATGTATTCCGTGGGCAATATGAATCCAGCAAATATAGCTCGCGACTTCAATAACAAGGTCAATGAATATTTTCCGAACTGTAAGTTTGCGGTGCGGTCGCAAAACGTAGACACTAAAGTTATTACAGTGAACAGAAACGTCAATGAACGAACGGACAGATCATAACTTTGCGAAAATAAAGGATGAAAAATTTTCACACGAGGGAAGATTTGAAGCAAGGAACTCTTGCTCACGCTAACCACTGGACCACGGCGCTTCTAAGCTCACGTTCTCCTTGATGTTGCCTATCTTGCACATGGACTACTCAGTTGTCAGCGGCACAATCCGCCGCTCTTCAGCCGAGTGACACTACAACTAAAACAAGAATAAAATAATACATACATAAGGAGATAAAAAAGGGGAACATAAAACAGAGTAAGGGGAGAAAATGGAGGTAAAAATACACTGACATGTAGACGTTCATTGGGGACAGTTAAAAAAGGCACCAGAAAGTTAAAAAACACAGTTGGCGATTCTTAAAACACAGAGAAGACACTGAATGCGTATGCACAGGTTAAAAGTTGGCCACAGTATTAAAAACACTCCGAAACAACACACTTAAAACCCACTTGGAGCACACACGACGAAGAATAAAACTACCAGGTGGGACCTGCCGAGGGAAAGGTCAGAGAGGATGGAAAAGGAGGGGAGAGCATGGGGCAGCTGAGGAAGCGGCGGGATGAAGAGAGGAGGGGCAACCGTTGGCACACGAAGAGGCAGGAGACACGTGGGGCGGGAGAGGAAGAGGGAAGACAGGGCAGGAGGGAGTGCAGAGACACTGAAAGAAGGCACAAGAGATGGAGGGGGAGTAGGAGAGGAAAGCCGCTCAGAAGGAGGGAGGGGGAGGAGAGGGAGCCCTGAGGAGGAGGCAGGAAGAGGGGGTTAGAGTTGGTAGGATGCGATGGGGAAGTTCCCTTGTTAGTATATATATTCAGCAACTAGTTGTCTCCGGGCCAGAGTATCACAGGACCCCACCGGACTTCCACATCAGACAGGCGGGAAGAACGAGTACGCCGACTCCAATTCATCGCCACCGCATGGCCAGCACAGCGACGAGTCGCCTCCGCCCCAGACCACTCTGCTCATATTGCGAGGCACAACAATCTTAGCGCTAGTCACCAGCAGGTCAGGCAGAGCGAACTTCACGTTCCGTGCGGTACCCGGAATCCGACTACCCTCTCGCTTTCCGCCGGCCACCGCAAATACACCCAGCGACGTCATAGCAAATCAGCACCGGAGCGCCACCCACACCAGTACAGCGAACTATAATCGATTATAGCGCGCGTTCTGAACAAGATCACAGGATGTCGGCGCGCACTATATCAAGACAAGCACTAGAGAACAGTTTTTGATGTTGCCGAGCGACAGTAAAGGAACACACTGCGAACATCAGACGGGCCGACTTGGGGCAGGAGAGGCACCACAGAACATTTTAATTTCCACTGTCTATACTTTTACAAATAAATTCATTAAACTTTGTCAGCATGACCAGGAAATATTCAGGAGTCACACTCATAGCAGTGGAAGTTCAGAAACACAACAAAATATTTTATTTTAAAAAATTAGAAGTTCCATCAGTTTTTCACTTACTGTTGCCTGCATTTGCTGCTGTAGGTACATTACTCTTCATAAGTAAGAGACATTCTTCGATGACTTTATGAGCCTCCAACCAGCTTGGGATTTTAACGATGTGTCGCACCATTACGACAGAACGTGCTACGATATAGCTGAGGGGGACACCCAACTACTCGGTAAAACTCTCCAAAGCCGAATAACTGTGTGCGTAAAGGTCAGAGGTGGACCAATGTGCTGTTGACTTCCTCCATTTTTTGAGCTCTTTCTCTTGAATAAATCATCCACTGTTTCTGGGTTCAAATGGTTCAAATGGCTCTGAGCACTATGCGACTTAACTTCTGAGGTCATCAGTCGCCTAGAACTTAGAAGTAATTAAACCTAACTAACCTAAGCACATCACACACAACCATGCCCGAGGCAGGATTCGAACCTGCGACCGTAGCGGTCACGCGGTTCCAGACTGTAGCGCCTAGAACCGTACGGCCACTCCAGCCGGCCGCTGTTTCTGAAATGTTAACTATTAGTTTGTTTGCCTGTACACGTACATCAATCGACGGTTTCTCCACTCATTCGGATTTTCTCTTAGAGTGTAAATTCTAAAACCGACATTTATATTTTTCTAGAACTGGAGCTTGACAGAAACCTGTGGCTTGCATGCAGTGCCATTACAGTTTTTGTTTTATAGTTTTCTAAAGTACAAATTGTCGCATAACTGCATAATACAGGTTCAACAAGGAAATGTTTCTCAGCCTGTTGCAACTATGGTCAAAGAGAGAAAGATGGTGGCCATTGTCTTTTGAAGTGTGGTATGTGACTGAATTTCTCTCATTGACGTTCATTTTCTGATAGGCAGTGAGAAGTGGTTTTTACTTTCAGTAACACCGAAATAAAACTATTTTGTACCTCATTCTCAGTAAGTTACAAATAACATTTTCAAAAATCACTGTACACATTCCACTTCAGCGTTCAATAAAATGTTTAAAACAAGTGTAAGCTGATTTATTTAGATTCTGTAAGAGCTACCTATGAAATGTTAAAGTAATTATTTGTAGATTGAGCAAGAAAGAAACACTAATGTACAAAGCCATTGGTACATGAATTGCACAACGAAAATAGCGCTTTCTACGATAAGTGAAATTTCCAAAACAGACCCCGAAAAGATGCAGGATGTAACACAATATATTTTTAGATATTACGACTGGGAAATAAGTTAATGAACCGTGTTTAGGAGAGTCTTCTTCTGAAGACGAAAATTAGTGTGATTCACCATGAGCGAGTTAGTTCTGAATTACGGTTGAGGACGATTTCATCTGTTTCAGAAAGGAGTTGCAGAGAGTTTACTGCGATCCAAGGTTCAGTGCTGATATCGCGTACACAACGCATAAAAGGCGGTGGATTGGCGAGATGTCATTTGTACTCAGCTGCTTCATGTGAAAAGGTTTCCGTCGTGATTATGGCCGCACCACGCGAATTGGCATACTCTGAACACGGAATGGCATTTGTAGACAGACGCACGTAACATTCCGTTTCGGAAATTGTTAGGGAAGTCTTAATTTTCCGAAACTCACAGTGTTAAAAGTGTGCTGAGAATACCAGATTTCAGGCTTTACCTCCCACCACAGAAAACGCAGCGGCCGATGGCTTTCACTTAACGACCAGGAGAAGCAACTCTGCATGAAATAACCAGAAAACTAAAATCTGGCACGTGCGACGCACGTATTACACTCATGCTCATAAATCAAGGATAACGCAGATACATGGTGAAACAACGCTCTGGTGGGCGGTTTGCGGGTTTAAATCACCTCGGGGTCTGACCGTGCGGTGCATTTGACCTGCGGTCGTCGCACGGTGGCGCTGGCAGCAGTCCACATACGCAGAGGTGTGTTGGTGCATGTCAGAGTATGGTGCAGCAAGGAAGTTTGAAGACGTCTTCAGACGTGATAATGGTGACTCACAGAACACATATTGATGACGTTATGAGGGGTAGAATACCAGGGCGACTGGAAGCTGGTCAAACACAACAGGTCGTAGTACGGGCCCTCCGTGTGCCACAAAGTGTGATCTCAAGATTACGGCAACGATTCCAGCAGACAGGAAACGTGTCCAGGCGCTACAGTACGGGACGTCCACAGTGTACAACACCACAAGAAGACCGATATCTCACCATCAGTGCCCGCAGACGGCCACGGTGTACTGCAGGTAGCCTCGCTCGGGACCTTACCGCAGCCACTGGAACAGTTGTCTCCAGACACACAGTCTACAGACGACTGAACAGACGTGGTTTATTCGCTCGGAGACCTGCAAGGTGCATTCCACTGACCCCTGGTCACAGGACAGCACGTAAAGCCTGGTGTCAACAACACAGTACATGGTCATTGGAACAGTGGTCCCAGGTTATGTTCACGGACGAGTCCAGGTGTAGTCTGCACAGTGATTCTCGCCGTGTTTTCATCTGGCGTGAACCAGGAACCAGATACCAACCCCTTAATGTTCACCGATCGGGGTCGCGCAGTGGTTAGCACACTGGACTCGCATTCGGGAGGACGACGGTTCAATCCTGCGTCCGGTCATCCTGATTTAGGTTTTCCGTGATTTCCCTAAATCGCTCCGGGCAAATGCCGGGATGGTTCCTTTGACTGGGCACGGCTGACTTCCTCACCCATGCTTCCCTAATCCGACGAGACCAATGACCTTGCTGTCTGGTCTCCTTCTCCACAAAAACTAACAACAAACCTTAATGTTCTTGATAGGGACCTGTATGGAGGTCGTGGTTTGATGGTATGGGGTGGGATAGGGATTGGTGGACGTACACCCCTGCATGTCTTTGGCAGAGGAACTGTAACAGGTCAGGTGTATCGGGACGTCATTTTGGGCCAGTACGTCCGCCATTTCAGGGGTGCAGTGGGTCATACCTTCCTCCTGAGGGATGATAACGCACGGCCCCACCGAGCTGCCATCGTGGAGGAGTACCTCGAAAAAGAAGACATCAGGCGAATGGAGTGGCCTGCCTGTTCTCCAGACCTAAACCCCATCGAGCACGTCTGGGATGCTCTCGGTCGACGTATCGCCGCACGTCTTCGAACCGCTGCGACACTTCAGGAGCTCCGACAGGCACTGGTGCAAGAATGGGAGGCTATACCCCAGCAGCTGATCCAGCGTATGCCAACCCGTTGTGCGGCCTGTGTACGTGTGCACGGTGATCATATCCCATACTGGTGTCGGGGTACATGCGCAGGAAACAGCGGCGTTTTGCAGCACATGTGTTTCGGGACGGTTTTCTCAACTTCTCACCAGTACCCGGAACTCACAGATCTGTGACGTGTGTGTTCCCTATGTGCCTATGCTATTTGCGCCAGTTTTGTTTAGTGCCACGTTGTGTGGTACGTCATTCTGCAATTGTCCTTAATTTATGAGCATGAGTGTATGTAGGGCAGTGCAGCAAAATTTGGCGTAAATGGACTGTGGCAACAGAGGAGCGACGCGAGTGCCTTTGCTAACAGCACGACATCACCTGCAGCGCCTCTTCTGGACCCATGACGACATCGGTTGGACCCTACACAACTGAATAACCGTGGTCTGGTCAGCTGAGTCCCGATTTCTGTTGGTTAGAGCTGATGATAGGGTTCCAGTGCGGTGCAGAACCCACGAAGCCATGGAACCAAGTTGTCACCAAGCCACTGTGTCAGCTGGTGGTAGCTCCATAATGGACTGTGTCCTCTAGAGGTTCGGCTACTTGGAGACCTTTCGCAGCCGCTCATAGATGTCATGTTCCTAAACGACGACGGAATTTTTATGGATCAGAATGTTACGCGTCACTGGCCCACAATTATTCGCAAATGGTTTGAAGACCATTGCAGATAATTCGAGCGAATGATTTGGCCATCCAGATGGCCCGATATGAATCCCGTATAACATTTATGGGACACAATTGAGAAGTGAGTATATTCACGAAATCCTTCACCGGCAACATTTCCGAAATTATACACAGCTATAGAAGCAGCATGGCACAGTATTTCTGTAGGGATCTTCCAACGACTTGTTGAGTCCATGCGACGTCGAGTTGCTGTAGTACTGCGGGAAAATTAAGGTCCGACACGATCTACATCTACATCTACATCTACATGGATACTCTGCAAATCACATTTAAGTGCCTGGCAGAGGGTTCATCGAACCGCCTTCACAATTCTCTGTTATTCCAATCTCGTATAGCGCGAGGAAAGAATGAACACCTACATCTTTCCGTACGTACTCTGATTTGCCTTATTTTATCGTGGTGATCGTTCCTCCCTATGTAGGTCGGTGTCAACAAAATATTTTCGCATTCGGAGGAGAAAGTTGATGATTGGAATTTCGTGAGAAGATTCTGTCGCAACGAAAAACACCTTTGTTTTAATGATCTCCAGCCGAAATGCTGTATCATTTCTGCGGTGCTCTCTCCCATATTTCGCGATCATACAAAACGTGCTGCCCTTCTTTGAACTTTTTCGATGTACTCCGTCAGTCCTATCTGGTAAGGATCCCACACCGCGCAGCAGTATTCTAAAAGAGGACAGACAAGAGTTGTGTACGCAGTCTCCTTAGTAGATCTGTTACATTTTCTAAGTTGGTTGGTTGGTTTGGGGAAGGAGACCAGACAGCGTGGTCATCGGTCTCATCGGATTAGGGAAGGAAGTCGGCCGTGCCCTTTCAGAGGAACCATCCCGGCATTTGCCTGGAGTGATTTAGGGAAATCACGGAAAACCTAAATCAGGATGGCCAGACGCGGGACTGAACCGTCGTCCTCCCGAATGCGAGTCCAGCTAAGTGTCCTGCCAATAAAACGCAGTCTTTGGTTAGCCTTCCCCACAACATTTTCTGTGTGTTCCTTCCAATTTAAGTTGTTCGTAACTGGTAATTAGATATTAGGAGGCGTCCCAAGACTTTTGTGACCACTGTCTATGTTGCGTAATACTGGAGCCAGCACACTTCCCTCGAGAAGGTCATCCTTCCCCACTGTCCATCGACTATTTTTGTCATTTAGAGACACAAAAAATTTGCAGCAGACACTGTTATTAGTTATTACATACACCTTGTTTCTTAGTTTCTTATGATTCATGGTGTGACAAGCATCTGTAAGACCGATAAAGTCAACTCGTGTAACCTGATTTCTTTCACACCTTTCCTCAATGTGCTGGGCTAAATTATGTAGGGGACTAGTACAGAACTTAACTGGTCTGAAAAATCATTATTCTTTATCTTCCTGTCGACAGACTCAGAAATGCTATTCAAAACTATTTTCTCCGGAACTTTAATCAGATGACACAGAAGTGATGCACATCTGGAAGTCTTGAGGTTATTTGTTTGTTTGCCTGATTTAAGCAATACTCCCACTTCTGCCTTGCGCCAGATCTTTGGGCATTATCACGGTACCAACAAAAGTGTTCATCATTTTGAGGGTACCGAACCGTGGCGGGACCTGCGCCAGTAAAGTGCGCGTCATTTACGACGGCGGCCGTGTTTAGGTTCGTTCTGCGCATCTGACGTCACGAAACACAGTCAGCCAATGAAAAGAGAACGACGTTGCCAGATCTCGACTGCAGTGCAGAGCACGGACGATTGCCTTCAGTTTTTGAAACGTTCAGTCATAAATAAAGTAATTGAAGAAAAGCAATGTGTTTGGACTCTGCTACTCACTCCAACTGCCATCTAGTGGCAGCTTCAGACTGGGCAGGTCAGACTGTCCAGTATAGTCTGCTCCCTGTCGGAAGAATTTGCAACCTACGTGCAGAAGTGGATCTCCCAGGTGCTTTGTGCACGCAGGTAGGATTAGCCGTTGTAACGGCCGAGCAGGTAGCTGCGAGACCCCGTAGCGGACGGGCGTGTATGTCTTCCAGCCAAGGCAGGAGCCGCAGTTGGCGCGCTGCCTGTGCAAGTTGTAACGTTTAATGTAATAAACACTTATACCGTACAACTTGTTCCGTCTAGTTATTGTGAGTGGAAACAAGGGGAGGACAATAAGGTCTCTCGCACTATACATTCACACTCCAATGTGCCACCACGGGAAGAAGAGCTCGCGGCACACAATGTCTTGATAGCAGACTTTCTATAAAAGAAAGTTTGGAAAAAGAATTATTTACAGCAATTGCTTCATATGCTATTAATTAATTAAACCAAACAAGCAGTAAGCCTCCTAATTCAGCCGATAGCAAGGAAATTCATTCTCACTAACCGCTTTTTCGCAATAAAGAACAGCGGTAATTGTTTATTTGGTATTGTACTTCGACGAAACGCGAGTAATTCATAGTTATACCAACACTTGGTAGGACATGTTTTGAGGCATCAAGGGATCACAAATTTAGCATTGGAGGGCAGCGTGGAGGGTAAAAATCGTAGAGGGAGACCAAGAGATCAATACACTAAGCAGATTCAGAAGGATGTAGGTTGCAGTAGGTACTGGGAGATGAAGAAGCTTGCACAGGATAGAGTAGCATGGAGAGCTGCATCAAACCAGTCTCAGGACTGAAGACCACAACAACAACAACCAACACTGTGTGTCGGTATTTTGCGTGAGTCCTTAAAGTGCTCCAGGAACTCAGTTGAATGTTGACCTGCGTTAGCGTAATGGTTAAGGTGTTTGACTGCTAAGCAGAAGGTTCTGAATTCTAACCTTATTTGGTGCTTAATATTTTCTTTATTTAAAAACAAAATCGATATGTCTTACTTCATAAATTTTACTCGTTTGAATGTAATTTTTTGAAATTTCTAGTGGCAACTAAAATCGAACATACGGAAACCATATGCTGTGAACTTTTACCTCTGCAAACTCCTCAAAATTTAGTGCAATGGTTTACTACATTTAATGCTGTACAATAACTGCGTTGAACATCGAAACAAAATTCAGTCATTTATGGGGGAGGTATCAGTCAAGAAGATGTGTAAAAATCAAATTTTTGTGCCACATAGTTTTTGTTAAATTGAATGATAAGTGTGTCAAAGCAGTCGGAACTCCGTGTGTCTGCACAGGCGAGCAGTGCAGTGATGACAAAATCGCGCACAGCGCGGAATGCGGGGAGCACGTGACTGCAGCAGCGAAAGGGTTAATGCGGCCGTGGTGGCTTTACTTCATCAACTGCGCGCTCCCCCCTAAACGTAAGTTTGCGAACTATACTGTACTATGGCGCTGCTTCTCTTGGTGCGTGCGTCGTTTGGAAACTGGCAACGCAGCAATCTCCCGCATCTGGGCGGGCATGCGCGAGCCGCCAAGATAAAAGAATTCAACTATAGTATCTCTGACATGAGTACGATCGATTTCCTAAGTACAGAGGTTGGTCTTGGGGCTTGGGCCGGCTCGGGAGATAAGCGAGTGCCGACCGGGAGTAAAGAGGAACAACGCTTTCAGAACGGAAGGCGGAGGTGCGCGAGTCGGCGATTGGCTGAGGTCAGAAGCGAAGACGGCGTGCCCGAGGCCGGGCGGCGCGATTGTCACGTGGTTGTACTGGAGGCGGAGGGAGTTGACCGGCGCTGGGCATTCTCCGGCAACCGCGTGAGCTGTGGATGTGTCCGCTTCCTTGGAGGCCCACGCTGTTAAGGTCTTGCGAAGTGATGGTCTGACGTCTTCGCAAAACCACCCCAGCATCAAGACACCCAGTTAAGTACTGTAATTACTGAGAGCGCTTAGTTAACCCTTTAGTGACCAAATTATTTCCGGAAGTTGTAGACTTTTTATGAACACTTTATTGGGCTAAGAAACTGTTCCTAAAATCATAGTTTAAATCTTGAAAGTGAGAGTTTAGCCTACGAGTATAAAAAAATTAGTGGGAACTATTGTTCCCGCCGAACTCTGGAGTAACTTCACTTGCTAATTTAAAAAATGTATTTCCTTTATTTTTTAGTAGAAAAACATGTTAAACATTACATTTATATTTGTGTTGGTTCATACTGTCCTTTGAGTTCACTAAGGTGATGTATTACGGAACTTAGAGAAGCGTGGTGCTACACATAAAGGTACATGACAGTTACTACACATTATTTTTGTTCTCTTTCTTTGTTCTTGGTGCTACATTGGCGGCATCTTCTGTGTTTTGTACCTTTTGTAGCGAAATGAGTTCCAACTTTCTCCAGACAAACTTCGTCTGATACTCCAGACACACCTCTTTTTGGTGTTTGAAAATGAACAGGCCTTCCTCTTCTCTTGCGACTTGAGAAGCCAGAGATAAGCTGCCTTGCCAAGTGAAATCTAAATGTTAGCTGGTCTGCTTCTGTCTTCTGTAGCTTCCACATAACGCAGGAATTGACAACTGCCAAATCCACAAGAAAGAAAAGCAGTTTGTGCCACCAGTTCCATGAACGACGGCCTACAGCATACCGTTCACGCAGCTGATCGAATCCATCCACTCCTCCCATTATTTTATAATACTCTGCCACAGCCAATGGGCAGAATACTTCACTTCTGCTTCCACTAACTTACCTTGTAATATTTATGCAATTTTCAGTCAAATCCAGCAAATATACACGAATACTATCTCCCTTATAAATATAAAAGTAGATAAATACAACACAAGTCAGTTCACACGCAAAAGGAAAGCACACTATCTAAAAAACGCTGTAGCGGTCGAAACAGTGGCTCGTTTCCATGTGGGAACTGCGCTTCTGCATTGATTGACTCATAAGGTAGAAATACAACAGCTTTCGCCTAACCGTTGACGATCTACACATAGTTAGCACACTCTAACAGAGATGGTAGCACAAGTTAGAAGTGGGAACACGGATTACCACTCAACTTACAGCGAATACAAATAAGTGGGAACTATAGTTCTCACTGGTCACTAAAGGGTTAACTGTGATTGTGGTCGCTCTCGGTACAGTAAGACTTTGCCGGACACGTGATGTTACGTGATTTCGATTTAATTTGGTGCCTCCTACTAAGCGTGTGCTCTGCTTCCGCATAATATTGATGTATTTGCAGAATGTTGGTTCATTAGCTATTATTAGCAAGTGTTTAATTTGCTTTCGATACCGGTTAACCCATGTCAATATGTCCTATGCTGGTAATCTGAGTTTTTATTCCTAAAGGTTACCGTGTTAAGGTTGCCGATATGTGTGTCATTAAGTTCTAGTGAGTGTCGGTTCTCGTGAGCCAGTTCATTTCCCAGTCTTAGAGTTTGTTTATCAGGTACTGTTTCACCTTAAGAAAGGGCTTCCGAGCGAAATTAGTTGTTGTTGAGCCTTTATTTTATAGTGTTAATTTACTGGTCAATCTTGAATGTTAAAGGTAAGAAAGGTTATTTTGGGCCTTCCGTTGTCGTGTGTGGTCTGTGTTTCAGTGAGCTGAGGCAGTGTGTAACCGAAGCGCAGGGGTTCCCTTTAGATTACAACTCTGGCTTACGGGCGGTGGACTTCGGCTGAGCTCGTGTGTTCCTCTTCGGTGGTGTTTGCTGGGTTTGCGTTTCAGTGGCCTACTCGACGTGGGGCTGCAAACGAAGCCACGCCTTGGTTCGAAGTTAAGTATTACTTCCCTCAGTCGGTTCCACCGTTCGTGGTTAAACTTCGGCCTTACAAGCTTGGGCGTTACTTCTGTGTTACACATTTATGATTGTACAAAGTTGTAACTTTCTATGCCTAAAAGCCCAGCTTACAAGCCAATGGGCATTTGAATGGTTTCGTGGTCCGCTCTGCCAGGTTGTGTAGTCTAAGTAATTTGCAAGGTTGCCCAAGTTACGTTTTA
The DNA here is from genome assembly GCF_021461395.2 of Schistocerca americana. Classification (NCBI taxonomy): domain Eukaryota; kingdom Metazoa; phylum Arthropoda; class Insecta; order Orthoptera; family Acrididae; genus Schistocerca; species Schistocerca americana. Next base: position 174,028,571 of record NC_060129.1, on the reverse strand, counting down.
ACAATTGTGTTCTAATTATTCGTGTTAAAATTGATGCTGTGTGTCCACTGTTATTCTACATGTAATGTTAAAGTATTGGAATTGAAAGGGTCCTAAATAACGTGTCTTAACTACAGTTTGTTTTGTTAAAGTTATGGTCAGATTGAGCCTTAGCGGCTTCTGTCAATTTTTACATGAGATCTTCGCTAATGGTTTATTAGTTTATTAATTCTTTTATGCAGTCAGAGAGTATCTCAAATATTTTTTCTGAGTGGCGTTGCTCAATGTTTATGGGAGATAGTTCGCTAGTGATTTATTGACTTATGTTTTTATGTAATGAATGTTTCGTAAATAATCTTGTCTGAGTGGCGTCTGTCAAATTTTATGTGAGATTGTTGTTGGTAGCTAAGAAACACATGGAGAGAAGTCTTCTGAAGAAACAGTGATTTCAGGTGTGCCGCAGGGGAGTGTCGTAGGACCGCTGCTATTCACTATATACGTAAATGACCTTGTGGATAACATGGGAAATTCACTGAGGCTTTTTCGGATGATGCGGTAGTATCAGAGGTTGTAACAATGAAAAATTGTACTCAAATACAGCAGGATCTGCAACGAATTGACGCATGGTGCAGGGAATGGCAATTGAATCTCAATGTAGACAAGTGTAATGTGCTGCGAATACATAGAACGAAAGATCCTTTATCATTTAGCTACATTATAGCAGGTCAGCAACTGGAAACAGTTAATTCCATAAATTATCTGCGAGTAGGCGTTAGGAGTGATTTAAAATTGAATGACCATATAAAATTAATCGTCGGTAAAGCAGATGCCAGACTGAGATTCATTGGAAGAATGCTAAGGAAATGCAGTCCGAAAACAAAGGAAGTAGGTTACAGTACGCTTGTTCGCCCACTGCTTGAATACTGCTCAGCAGTCTGGGATCCGTACCAGATAGGGTTGATAGAAGAGATAGAGAAGATCCAACGGAGAGCAGCGCGCTTCGTTACAGGATCATTTAGGAATCGCGAAAGCGTTACAGAGATGATAGACAAACTCCAGTGGAAGACTCTGCAGGAGAGACGCTCAGTAGCTCGGTACGGGCTTTTGTTGAAGTTTCGAGAACATACCTTCACCGAGGAGTCAAGCAGTATATTACTCCCTCCTACGTGTATCTCGCGAAGAGACCATGAGGATAAAATCAGAGAGAGTAGAGCCCACATAGAAGCATACCGACAATCTTTCTTTCCACGAACAATACGAGACTGGAATAGAACGGAGAACCGATAGAGGTAGTCAAGGTACCCTCCGCCACACACCGTCAGGTGGCTTGCGGGGTATGGATGTAGATGTAGATTGGAACTGAAATGTTCGCTTTATTGGGTGAGCCCTTCCACTCCCTTTAGATTTAAAGGTTAAACAAATCAGGAGTTAAGTAAACACGTTCCAGATACAGTTGACAGTCACGGGGCTAAAGTTCTTTAGTTTTTATTTCATCATCGCTAAAATCACAAGAGACGCAGGAGACAAGAATTCTGCACGGATGTTGCCGTTTCCTTTCTAGGGACATCCTAGAATTCATCACAAGTAATTTTCCGAAGCCAGTGGAAAATTAAATCAGGGTGTCTGGAGGTGTGTTAGTAACTTGATCTTCACATCCAAAGCAGTTTACATTCCACTAAGTCGTCAGCAACTAGGAGAGTGTTAATGAAACAATTGTTATACCCTTCACAGCCAATGGTGTTTATATAAATAGTAAATAGTAGTAAATAATATAAGGGACTTTCAATCCGTAATACAACACAGTTTTTCTGGAAGTAGGTTCGTTGTATTGAGGATTCCAGTACACCATATTATTCCTCGGTCTTTTGCCTATAATACCGTATCTTTCATCGTAATCTACGTTCCATGCGGCGGCCTTCAGCCACTTTACTTGGAGGATATGAATGCCCGCTTGGTTCCACTCCGCAGGTCTACGTGATTACTCTGTTATTCACAATAAAGTGCCTGGCAGATGGTTCAGTGAACCAGCTTCAAGCCGTCTACCGTTCCACTCTCGAAAAGCGAGCACTTAAAATTTTCTGTGCGAGCCCTGATATCTGTTATTTTATCGCGATGGTCATTTCTCCCTATGTAGATGGGTGCCAGCAGAATGTTTTGGCAGTCGGAGGAGAAAACTGGTGATTGAAAACGCCTTTGTTTTAATGATTGCCACTCCAATTCACGTATCACGTCTGTGACACTATCTCCTCTATTCCGCGATACTACAAAACGAGCTGCCCTTCTTTGTACTTTTTCGATGTCATCCGTGAGTCCCACCTGATGCGGATCCCACACCGCACAGCAATACTCCAGGATAGGGCGGGCAAGCGTGGTGTAAGCAGTCTCTTTGGTAGATCTGTTGCACCTTGTAAGTGTTCTGCCAATGTATCGCAGTCTTTGGTTTGCTCTACCCACAATATTATCTGTGTCATCGTTCCAGTTTAGGTTATTTCTAATTGTAATCCCTAAGTATTTAGCTGAATTTATAGCCTTCAAATTTGTGTAAATTATCACGTAATCGAAATTTTGTTAATTTCTTTTAGTACTCGTGTGAATAACTTCACACTCTTCCTTACTCAGGGTCGACTGCCACGTTTCGCACCACACAGATATCTTATCTAAATCATTTTGCAAGCCGTTTTGATCATATGACCACTTTACAAGCCTGTAAATGACAGCATCATATGCAAACAATCTAAGGCGGCTATTCAGATTGTCTCCTATGTCGTTAATGTATGTCAGGAACAATAGAGGGCTTATAACACTTCCTTGGGGAACGTCGGATTTTACGACGTCTTGCTTCATCGGTAACCTCCCCATCATCCATATACTGCTTTTCGTAGACTGCTGCGCCGGCTGCAGTGACCGAGCGGTTCTAGGCGCTTCAGTCTGGAACCGTGCGACCGCTACGGTCACAGGTTCGAATCCTGCCTCGGACATGGATGTGTGTGATGTCCTTAGGTTAGTTAGGTTTAATTAGTTCTAAGTTCTAGGGGACTGTTGACCTTACAAGTTAAGTCCCACAGTGCTCAGAGCCATTTCGTGGACTGCATCCTTCTTTGGGCCAAACAGATGGAAGTCGGAAGGTGCGAGACCCGGCCTGTAGGGTGGATTAGGAAGAACAAAAAATGGTTCAAATGGCTCTGAGCACTATGGGACTTAATATCTGAGGTCATCAGCCCCCTAGAACTTAGTACTATTTAAACCTAACTAACCTAAGGACATCACACACATCCATGCCCGAGGCAGGATTCGAACCTGCGACCGTAGCAGTCCCACGGTTCCGGACTGCAGCGCCTAGAACCGCACGGGTATCGCGGTCGGCAGGAAGAACAGTCCAGTGAAGTTTTGTGAGAACGTCGTGGGCGAGTAGAATTGTGTGAGGTCTTGCGTCGTCATGGAGAAGAAGTTCGTTTGCATTTTCGTGGCGAGGAACCCGCAGAGGTCCTTTCTTCAATATCCTGAGGGTAGCACTGTACACATCATAGTCGATCGTTGTCACTTTGAGGGAGGACGTCAAAGAGAACAAACCCTTCAGAGCCCCACAAGGGCGTTGTAATGGCTTTACCAGTTGAGGGTGCGACTTTGAACTTTTTCTTCAGAGGAGACGACGTGTGGCGCCAGTCCATGGATTACCGTTTTCTTTTCGATGCGAAGCGATGGACTCATGTTTCATCGCTTGTGATGATGTCTGACAAAAAATTCTCACGGTCAGCTACGAAGCTCCACCCCCAGATGGTCTTTCGCTTCCCGTGCTTTATGATGTCCCATAGCAAATTCCGCATTTTTTTTCAACGGGAACTGGCCGAGAAAGCAAAATGAGTTGGTTTACTTGTTGAAAGATGTAATGTCTCTTTCTGCTATAAGTTATATGAAGATTCTATTAAGTTCTGAAGTTAAATTTCGTAGAGCTATGTTTCATAAAACCTCGTCAGAAACAATTGTTGTTGTTATGGTCTTCAGTCCTGAGACTGGCTTGATGCAGCTCTCCATGCTACTCTATCCTGTGCAAGCCTCTTCATCTCCCAGTACCTACTGCAGCCTACATCCTTCTGAATCTGCTTAGTGTATTCATCTCTTGGTCTCCCTCTACGATTTTTACCCTCCACGCTCCCCTCCCAGTACCTACTGCAACCTACATCCTTCTGAATCTGCTTAGTGTATTCATCTCTTGGTCTCCCTCTACGATTTTTACCCTCCACGTTGCCCTCCAATACTAAATTGGTGATCCCTTAATGCCTCAGAACATGTCCTACCAAGCGATCCCTTCTTCTGGTCAAGTTGTGCCACAAACTTCTCTTCTCCCCAATCCTATTCAATACTTCCTCATTAGTTATGTGATCTACCCATCTAATCTTCAGCATTCTTCTGTAGCACCACATTTCGAAAGCTTCTATTCTCTTCTTGTCCAAACTATTTATTGTCCATGTTTCACTTCCATACATGGCTACACTCCATACAAATACTTTCAGAAATAACTTCCTGACACTTAAATCTATACTCGATGTTAACAAATTTCTCTTCTTCAGAAGCGCTTTCCTTGCCATTGCCAGTCTACATTTTATATCCTCTCTACTTCGACCATCATCAGTTATTTTGCTCCCCAAATAGCAAAACTCCTTTACTACTTTAAGTGTCTCATTTCCTAATCTAATTCCCCCAGCACCAACCGTCCTATTTCGACTACATTGCATTATCCTCGTTTTGCTTTTGTTGATGTTCATCTTATATCCTCCTTTCAAGACACTATCCATTCCGTAAAACTGCTCTTCCAAGTCCTTTGCTGTCTCTGACAGAATTACGATGTCATCGGCGAACCTCAAAGTTTTTATTTCTTCTCCATGGATTTTAATACCTACTCCGAATTTTTCTTTTGTTTCCTTCACTGCTTGCTCAATATACAAATTGAGTAACATCGGGGAGAGACTACAACCCTGTCTCACTCCCTTCCCAACGACTGCTTCCCTTTCATGCCCCTCGACTCTTATAACTGCCATCTGGTTTCTGTACAGTAGTTTACGCCTGTCAGCTTAAGAATTTGAAAGAGAGTGTTCCAGTCAACGTTGTCAAAAGCTTTCTCTAAGTCTACAAATGCTAGAAACGTAGGTTTGCCCTTCCTTAATCTAGCTTCTAAGATAAGTCGTAGGGTCAGTATTGGCTCACGTGTTCCAACATTTCTACGGAATCCAAACTGATCTTCCCCGAGGTCGGCTTCTACCAGTTTTTCCATTCGTCTGTAAAGAATTCGCGTTAGTATTTTGCAGCTGTGACTTGTTAAACTGATAGTTCGGTAAACAATTGTAAATAAGCAATATTACATTTGCAGGTTGCCAAATTAAAATTTAAATTCTGATTAAAAACGAGCGTCAGGCTCCCTACCAATAATATCAGATGCGTTAGAGTAATAAAATTTATGCAAAGAGGCATCTGACCTATAATAAATTGTATCACTGAAAATAGTCACTTTATGATCAAATAAATCTTATGATTTGACGCCAATTAATTTTGGTAGTATTTTTAAATAAGTTCTTCCGCTCCGGCTTCGTCGTATTATCTGTGGAAAAAAAAAAGTTTAAATGCTGCGCGTAATGGCGGCCAACTTTCTCAGTCAAAGATGATCGCAGCTAGCTCCGTAGCAGCTGCAAAAAAATGCTACACAAACTCTTGCGTTATAACAGATGTGACGAGGGTTCCTTAAATAATTACTCTGCACTCCAGATTAGCTTATTATATTTTTCGTAACTCTTTTACACATCAGTTATGTGCTAGTAATTAAACGAGAGCAAGACAAAAGCTATCGCAATACAATCGTACCTTCTGCACTCAAACAATAGCTAAGCCACAACAAAACATCAGAAGATGACTAAGTTCATTGTCCTCCAGTCCTTTTATAATATAACAAAGATTATACTGTTCAGTTCTTTAGTTTCCACATGTGATCGTATGTCACGGAGGATAATATCTTTTTTCTACACTCCTGGAAATGGAAAAAAGAACACATTGACACCGGTGTGTCAGACCCACCATACTTGCTCCGGACACTGCGAGAGGGCTGTACAAGCAATGATCACACGCACGGCACAGCGGACACACCAGGAACCGCGGTGTTGGCCGTCGAATGGCGCTAGCTGCGCAGCATTTGTGCACCGCCGCCGTCAGTGTCAGCCAGTTTGCTGTGGCATACGAAGCTCCATCGCAGTCTTTAACACTGGTAGCATGCCGCGACAGCGTGGACGTGAACCGTATGTGCAGTTGACGGACTTTGAGCGAGGGCGTATAGTGGGCATGCGGGAGGCCGGGTGGACGTACCCCCGAATTGCTCAACACGTGGGGCGTGAGGTCTCCACAGTACATCGATGTTGTCGCCAGTGGTCGGCGGAAGGTGCACGTGCCCGTCGACCTGGGACCGGACCGCAGCGACGCACGGATGCACGCCAAGACCGTAGGATCCTACGCAGTGCCGTAGGGGACCGCACCGCCACTTCCCAGCAAATTAGGGACACTGTTGCTCCTGGGGTATCGGCGAGGACCATTCGCAACCGTCTCCATGAAGCTGGGCTACGGTCCCGCACACCGTTAGGCCGTCTTCCGCTCACGCCCCAACATCGTGCAGCCCGCCTCCAGTGGTGTCGCGACAGGCGTGAATGGAGGGACGAATGGAGACGTGTCGTCTTCAGCGATGAGAGTCGCGTCTGCCTTGGTGCCAATGATGGTCGTATGCGTGTTTGGCGCCGTGCAGGTGAGCGCCACAATCAGGACTGCATACGACCGAGGCACACAGGGCCAACACCCGGCATCATGGTGTGGGGAGCGATCTCCTACACTGGCCGTACACCACTGGTGATAGTCGAGGGGACACTGAATAGTGCACGGTACATCCAAACCGTCATCGAACCCATCGTTCTACCATTCCTAGACCGGCAAGGGAACTTGCTGTTCCAACAGGACAATGCACGTCCGCATGTATCCCGTGCCACCCAACGTGCTCTAGAAGGTGTAAGTCAACTACCCTGGCCAGCAAGATCTCCGGATCTGTCCCCCATTGAGCATGTTTGGGACTGGATGAAGCGTCGTCTCACGCGGTCTGCACGTCCAGCACGAACGCTGGTCCAACTGAGGCGCCAGGTGGAAATAGCATGGCAAGCCGTTCCACAGGACTACATCCAGCGTCTCTACGATCGTCTCCATGGGATAATAGCAGCCTGCATTGCTGCGAAAGGTGGATATACACCGTACTAGTGCCGACATTGTGCATGCTCTGTTGCCTGTGTCTATGTGCCTGTGGTTCTGTCAGTGTGATCATGTGATGTATCTGACCCCAGGAATGTGTCAATAAAGTTTCCCCTTCCTGGGACAATGAATTCACGGTGTTCTTATTTCAATTTCCAGGAGTGTATTATCAGAATCGATAAATTGTCTTTAAAGTTATTCCGTCACTTTGTCCGTATCACAATTAGGCATTAAAGTTCACACAACATTACGCATGTATAGTTCTTTTGTCGTTATTTATATTGTTCATGTCAAATGTATGGAAAGGGACACTACAAAGAGTTGGAGAAGAAAGAAACATGCTGAAAGTCATCAGAAGAAGAAAACGGAACTGGATTGGACATTGTTTGAGGAAGGAATAGAAGGAATGGTGGAGGGAAAAAGGGGAAGACGAAAAAGAAGATGTCAAATACTGGACAATATCAAAGGAGACAAATATTCAGAAATGAAAAGACTGGCTATGGACGGACAAAAGTGGAAGAGGCTTAACCCATGACAAGACCTGCCGTAAGGCAGACTACCACACAACTACTACTACTACTAATTTCTTGAAAGCCCATCATACTTTCGTATTTGCGCCACGTTGTAATTAAAATAGTTCATTAATACAGTAGATAAAAAAGAATAGTACATCCTGTAAATAAAGATTCATTTTTAAAACTTCCGTGGTGCACGCTTAATACCTGTAGGGGTGGGTTGTTCTGTGAGATAATAGAAATCGGTGATGATTGGTGGTCAGTGTCCTGCTCATTACATGAAGGAGCAGACGCTGCAAAATCACTATGAACAACTGCCTGACGTTTGAGCTTGTGTTAGCCCCAAATGGGAGTGCATCGTCTTTCTAAGATTTCGTTACCACGACGCAGTAGGATTGCGTGCTGTGTTCTAGTTTCGGGCTTGCTGCACGTTACAAGAATACGATTTGTGAGGCTTTGTTTGTAAAATGTTCGTTTTATCACAGCAGGACGTAATGCGAGAGTATGTAAAATCTTTCATCACGTTGCAGCTTTAATCCACATCGCATTAATGTCTGAAATGACAGATCAACCAAAAGCTGTTATGACGTCTTGTGACCCATTTCATCTGCCTTTGCTTCAGTTTACTGCTTTTAATGGATTTTGGTAATATTTCAAAGGACTGAGGTTGCTATTAGTAATACAGTTTTCCAGGTTTGTGATTGCATTTGAAAATGACGACTCAGTGAGTCCAAACTACACTCCTGCTCATAAATTGAGGATAACTGCGGAATGTGGTGCCACACAACTTGGCACTACACAAAACTGGCGCTGATAGCATAGCCACATAGTCAGTACACACGACACACATCTGTAAGTCCACGGTGTTGGTGATAAGCTGAGAAAACCTTCCCGAAACAGGTGTGCTACAAAACGCCACTGTTTCGTGCGTATGTACCCCGACATCAGTATGGGATATGATCACCATGCACACGTACACAGGCCGCACAACGGGTTGGCATACTCTGGATCAAGTGGGGTATAGCCTCCCATTCTTGTACCAGTGCCCGTCGGAGCTCCTGAAGTGTCGTAGGGGTTTGCAGATGTTCAGCGATACGTCGACCGAGAGCATCCCAGACGTGCTCGATGGGGTTTAGGTCTGGAGAACAGGCAGGCCACTCCATTCGCCTGATATCTTCTGTTTCAAGGTACTCCTCCACGATGGCAGCTCGGTGGGGCCGTGCGTTATCATCGATCAGGAGGAAGGTGGGACCCACTGCATCCCTGAAAAGGCGGACATACTGGTGCAAAATGACGTCCCGATCCACCTGACCTGTTACAGTTCCTCTGTCAAAGTCATGCAGGCGTGTACGTGCACCAATCATAATCCCACCCCACACCATCAAACCACGACCTCCATACAGGTCCCTTTCAAGCACATTAAAAGGTTAGTATCTGGTTCCCGGTTCACGCCAGATGAAAACCCGGCAGGAATCATTGTTCAGACTATACCTGGGCTCGTCCGTGAACATGGACCACCATCCCAATCACAATGTACGGTTTTTTTGGCACGAGGCTTTACGAGCTCTCCTGTGGCCAAGGGTCAGTGGAATGGACCTTGCAGGTGTCCGGGCGAATAAACTGTGTCTGTTCAGTCGTCTGTAGACTGTGTGTCTGGAGATAACTGTTCCAGTGGCTGCGGTAAGGTCCCGAGCGAGGCTACCTGCAGTACTCCGTGGCCGTCTGCGGGCACTGATGGTCAGATATCGGTCTTCTTGTGGTTTTGTACACTGTGGACGTCCCGTACTGTAGCGCCTGGACACGTTTCCTGTCTGCTGGAATCGTTGCCATAATCTCGGGATCACACTTTGTGGCACACGGAGGGCCCGTGCTATGACCTGCTGTGTTTGACCAGCCTCCAGTCGCCCTAGTATTCTACCCCTCATAACGTCATCAATATGTGTTCTTTGAGCCATTTTCAACACACAGTCACCATTAGCACATCTGCACACTTACTCGCTGCACCGTACTCTTGACATGCACCAACACACCTCTGCATATGTGGACTGCTGCCGGCGCCACGACCGCAGGTCAGATGCACCGCATGGTCAGACCCCGAGGTGATTTAAACCCGCAAACCGCCCAGCAGAACGTTGTTTCACCATGTATCAGCATTATTCTTAATTTATGAGCATGAGTGAAGTTATGTAATCTATTAAAAATTTTATTGTTTGAGTGACTGTGGCTTGACGACCGTTCATGGTGTCAAAAAAAAAAAAAAAAAAAAAAAAAAAAAAAAAATGGTTCAAATGGCTCTGAGCACTATGGGACTCAACTGCTGAGGTCATTAGTCCCCTAGAACTTAGAACTACTTAAACCTAACTAACCTAAGGACATCACACACATCCATGACCGAGGCAGGATTCGAACCTGCGACCGTAGCGGTCTTGCGGTTCCAGACTGCAGCGCCTTTAACCGCACGGCCACTTCGGCCGGCGTTCATGGTGTCAAATAAGTATTTTAGATATACGATCTGTTATGTTAAAGTATATGGATATAAAATCTTAGATCAAGATATGCGGGAGACAGGCAAAATAATGTGAAGACTTGTACTTACTTGGGAATGGTTTATGAATAAGGGGTCCGACCATCATTTGCACGGAATACATTTGCGATTCTTCTTTGAATACTGGCATATAATGATTTCATTTCTCCAGTGGAATACTATGGCACTCTTCGATCAGGACCTCTTCTCCTTTAGTAACGAGGAAGGTGGAAATCTGCTTCGGACTCCGCGTTCCAGTACCGACCGGAAGGGTTCGATAATGTTCAAGTCCCTGGACTGTGCTGGCCAGGAAAGACGCTGCAGATCAGTTGCATGCTCCTCAAACCACGATTGCACTGTCCTGCCTGTGTGAATGGGTGCATTGTCGTCCTGGAATTGGCTTCTTTATTGGGAAACAACATTTCAGTCATGGGGTGCACATGATCACCTATAATATTCACATAATCGTTGGTTGTGACTCGGCATTGATAGTAATGATGCGACCAGTAGAATACCATGATATGGCTGCCCACGCCATCACACTAACCGATGGAATCAAGCAATCAGGTCTGTAGGCTTCTTTTGGCGTTCTCCGGATGTAAACGCGGCCCGACGTTGGAAGTAACGAAACCGTTAACTCGTCGGATCATATGACTTGTTTTCACTTATCAGCCATCCAGGATTGTGTTTAAGAAAAGCAGTAGGAGTAATCCACCGAACTACAGACCTATATCATTGACGTCGGTTTGCAGTAGGGTTTTGGAGCATATACTGTATTCAAACATTATGAATCACCTCGAAGGGAACGATCTATTGATACGTAATCAGCATGGTGTCAGAAACCTTCGCACGAAGTAATGGCCGCTATCGACAGGGGATCACAAGTTGATTCCGTATTTTTAGATTACCGGAAAGCTTCTGACACCGTTCCTCACAAGCGACTTCTAATCGAGCTGCGGGCCTATGGGGTATCGTCTCAGTTGTGCGACTGGATTCGTGATTTCCTGTCAGGAAGGTCGCAGTTCGTAGTAATAGACGGCAAATCGTCGAGTAAAACTGAAGTGATATCAGGTGTTCCCCAGGGAAGCGTCCTGGGACCTCTGCTGATCCTGATCTATATAAATGACCTGGGTGACAATCTGAGCAGTTCTCTTAGGTTGTTCGCAGATGATGCTGTAATTTACCGTCTAGTAAGGTCATCCGAAGACCGGTATCAGTTGCAAAGCGATTTAGAAAAGATTGCTGTATGGTGTGGCAGGTGGCAGTTGACGCTAAATAACGAAAAGTGTGAGGTGATCCACACGAGTTCCAAAAGAAATCCATTGGAATTCGATTACTCGATAAATAGTGCAATTCTCAAGGCTGTCAATTCAACTAAGTACCTGGGTGTTAAAATTACGAACAACTTCAGTTGGAAAGACCACATAGATAATATTGTGGGGAAGGCGAGACAAAGGTTGCGTTTCATTGGCAGGACACTTGGAAGATGCAACAAGTCCACTAAAGAGACAGCTTACAGTACACTCGTTCGTCCTCTGTTGGAATATTGTTGCGCGGTGTGGGATCCTTACCAGGTGGGATTGACGGAGGACATCGAAAGGGTGCAAAAAAGGGCAGCTCGTTTTGTATTATCACGTAATAGGGGAAAAGTGTGGCAGATATGATACGCGTGTTGGGATGGAAGTCATTAAAGCAAAGACGTTTTTCGTCGCGGCGAGATCTATTTACGAAATTTCAGTCACCAACTTTCTCTTCCGAATGCGAAAATATTTCGTCGAGTCCAACCTACATAGGTAGGAATGAACATCAAAATAAAATAAGAGAAATCAGAGCTCGAACAGAAAGGTTTAGGTGTTCGTTTTTCCCGCGCGCTGTTCGGGAGTGGAATGGTAGAGAGATAGTGTGATTGTGGTTCGATGAACCCTCTGCCAAGCACTTAAATGTGAATTGTAGAGTAATCATGTAGATGTAGATGTATGCTCCTGGCACCATGTTTTACTCTTGTTTGCGTCTGCTGTCGCCACTAATGATTTCCCTATAGCAGCTCGTCCACGAATTTTCACTTTATGCAGTTCTCGGTGGACAGTGTGGATAGATACGGGATCTCGAAGATGGCTGTTGACCTCTGCAGTCACTTTAGCCGCCGTAGTTTTGTGTCGTTTTGACACAATTCGTGTTAGCGTACGAGATCTCTGTCATTTAGTTTTGATCTGCGCGCACTATTACGCTTACAAGAGGATGTCTTTCCATGTTTTGTGTAGGCTGTCATGACTTGAAACAGTTGCTCTCGAAACATTCAGTAAGTTGGCTGTCTCGGTTATTGATGCTTCACCTAAACGGGCCCCCACAATCTGTTCTCTTTGGAACTCTGCTAGGTCTTTTATTGGGCGTCGACGTCGTCTTCTGAATGCAAATACGAAGCGTGCACTACCCGTAAACAGCCCGCACTGATGCCTAGCCCGTGCTGAACAAGCACAGTCCAGAGTGACACGTGCCTTACCGGCGATGTTTACCGTCAGACACAACCATCCCATTACTACCACTATTCACATTATTTTGCCTGTCCCCTGCACAGAAACTCAGGTTATCCATCAATTTATTGGTGTAATTAAAACCACTTAACACGCTCATTATAACTGGCACCTGTACTTCGAGACACAAAGGAATAACAGAGATTGGCTGCAATGTGGAAAGTTATTCGCTGGACCAATATTTGAACCCATGTCTCCTGCTATCTAGGCAGACGCGCCGAACACTGCGCCATACGTACACAGCGGTCATCGCAAATGCACGGACTGCTATAGCGCGACTCCGGTCAGACCCAAACACGCAACTTATCCACACACTATTCTCAATTATCCTCATTACTCACGATACTTCGCCGATTCCCGTAAGAGTTCGAACTTAGTATGCACCTGCACAGAAGACATCATTGGCCGTCCTCTGCTTGGTTCCATTTATGTTGTATCTGCTCTTTCGGACATGTCCAAAAGAATAGACACTACATATACGTATACTTCGAGTTACGATAATACTCGCTTTGTTGTTGTCGTTTTTGTTGTGGTCTTCAGTCCTGAGACTGGTTTGATGCAGCTCTCCATGATACTCTATCCTGCGCAAGCTTCTTCATCTCCCAGTACCTACTGCAGCCTACATCCCTCTGAATCTGCTTAGTTTATTCATTTCTTGGTCTCCCTCTACGATTTTTACCCTCCACGCTGCCCTCCAATACTAAATTGGTGATCCCTCGATGTCTCAGAACATGTCCTACCAACCGATCCCTTCTTCTAGTCAAGTTGTTTCACAAACTTCTCTTATCGCCAATTCTATTCAATACCTCCTCATTAGTTATGTGATCTACCCATCTAATATTCAGCATTCTTCTGTAGCACCACACTTCGAAAGCTTCTTGTCTAAGCTATTTATCGTCCACGTTTCACTTCCATACATGGCTACGCTCCATACAGAAACTTTCAGAAAAGACTTCCTGACACTTAAATCTATATTCGATGTTAACAAATTTCTCTTCTTCAGAAACGCTTTCCTTGCCATTGCCAGTCTACATTTTATATCCTCTCTACTTCGACCATCATCAGTTATTTTGCTCCCCAAATAGCAAAACTCATCTACTACTTTAAGTGTCTGATTTCCTAATCTAATTCCCCCAGCACCACCCGACTTATTTCGACTACATTCCATTATCCTCGTTTTGCTTTTGTTGGTGTTCATCTTACATCCTCCTTTCAAGACACTGTCCATTCCGTTCAACTGCTCTTCCAAGTCCTTTGCTGTCTCTGACAGAATTACGATGCCATCGGCGAACCTCAAAGTTTTTATTTCTTCTCCATATATTTTAATACCTACTCCGACTTTTTCTTTTGTTTCCTTTACTGCTTGCTCAATACACAGATTGAACAACATCGGGGAGAGGCTACAACCCTATCTCACTCCCTTCCCAAACACTGCTTCCCTTTCATGCCTCTCAACTCTTATAACTACCATCTGGTTTCTGTACAAATCGTAAATAGCATTTCGCTCCCTATATTTGACCCCTGCCACCTTCAGAATTCGAAAGAGAGTATTGCAGTCAACATTGTCAAAAGCTTTCTCTCAGTCTACAAATGCTCGAAACGTAGGTTGCTTTTCCTTAATCTATCTTCTAAGATAGTAGGGTCAGTATTGCCTCACGTGTTCCAATATTTCTACGAAATCCAAACTGATCTTTCCCGAGGTCGGCCTCTACCAGTTTTTACATTCGTCTGTAAAGAATTCGCGTTAGTATTTCGCAGCCGTGGCTTATTAAACTGATAGTTCGGTAATTTTCACATCTGTCAACACCTCCTTTCTTTGGGATTGGAATAATTATACTCTTCTTGAAGTCTGAGGGTGTTTCGTCTGTCTCATACATCTTGCTCACCAGATGGTAAGGTTATGTCTTGGCTGTCTCTCCCAATGCTGTCAGTAGCTCTAATGGAATGTTGTCTACTCCCGGGGCCTTGTTTCCACTCAGGTCTTTCAGTGCTCCGTCAAACTCTTCACGCAGTGTTGTATCTCCCATTTCATTTTCATCTTCATCATACTCGCTTTATTTTTCAATATGACGGTTTTTGACCATTGGCATTGTACATTATTTCTTGTATTTCACATATATTACTGTTTTCAGTTGTGACCATTTTATTTCCCTCTCTTTTTAATGTTTTTCTATTTGTTACTAAGTAGCGAAGACCTGTGTTCCGCATATCGTTACTACACATTGTAGAAATGGAACATAGTTCGTTACAATTTAAATAACGTAAATCTAGTAGAAAGTTCTTTACGCTGCTGTTCTGTATGTTACTACACAGCCACGACTCTGAACTTCACAGCAAACATAAACATAGCCATAGCCTTGCAGACAAACAAAAATTACACGAAGCCAAATGTAGTGTGAGGAGGGCTATGCGAGAGGCGTTTAATGAATTCGAAAGTAAAGTTCTGTGTACTAACTTGGCAGAAAATCCTAAGAAATTTTGGTCTTATGTCAAAGCGGTAGTTGGATCAAAACAAAATGTCCAGACACTCTGTGACCAAAATGGTATTGAAACAGAGGATGACAGACTAAAGACCGAAATACTAAATCTCTTTTTCCAAAGCTGTTTCACAGAGGAAGACTGAACTATAGTTCCTTCTTTAGATTGTCACACAGATGACAAAATGGTAGCTATCGAAATAGATGACAGAGGGATAGAAAAACGAAATCGCTCAAAAGAGGAAAGGCCGCTGGACCTGATGGGATACCAGTTCGATTTTACACAGAGTACGCGAAGGAACTTGCCCCCCTTCTTGCAGCAGTGTACCGTAGGTCTCTAGAAGAGCATAGCGTTCCAAAGGATTGGAAAAGGGCACAGGTCATCCCCGTTTTCAAGAAGGGACGTCGAACAGATGTGCAGAACCATAGACCTATATCTCCAATGTGGATCAGTTGAAGAATTTTGCAACACGTACTATGTTTGAGTATAATAACTTTTCTGGAGACTAGAAATCTACTCTGTAGGAATCAGCAAGGGTTTCGAAAAAGATGATCATGTGAAACCCACCTCGCGCTATTCGTCCACGAGACTCAGAGGGCCATAGACACGGGTTCACAGGTAGATACCGTGTTTCTTGACTTCCGCAAGGCGTTCGATACAGTTCCCCACAGTCGTTTAATGAACAAAGTAAGAGCCTATGGACTATCAGACCAATTTTGTGATTGGATTGAAGAGTTGCTAGATAACAGAACGCAGCATGTCATTCTCAATGGAGAGAAGTCTTCCGAAGTAAGAGTGATTTCAGGTGTGCCGCAGGGGAGTGTCGTAGGACGGTTGCTATTCAGTCTATATAAATGACCTTGTGGATAACATCGGAAGTTCACTGAGGCTTTTTGCGGATGATGCTGTAGTATGTCGAGGAAATAGTACTGAAATGCAGGAGGATCTGCAACGAACTGACGCATAGCGCAGGGAATGGCAATTGAATCTCAATGTAGACAAGTGTAGTGTGCTGCGAATACATAGAAAGAAAGATCCTTTATCGTTTAGCTACAGTATAGCAGGTCAGCAACTGGAAGCAGCTAATTGCATAAATCATCTGGGAGTAGCCATTAGGAGTGATTTAAAATGGAATGACCATATAAAATTAATCGTCGGTAAAGCAGATGCCAAACTGATTCATTGGAAGAATCCTAAGGAAATGCAATGTGAAAACAAAGGAAGTAGGTTACAGTACACTTGTTCACCCACTGCTTGAATACTGCTCACCGGTGTGGGATCCGTACCAGATAGGTTTGATAGAAGAGAGAAAGAGAAGATCCAACGGAGAGCAGCGCGCTTCGTTACAGGATCATTTAGTAATCGCGAAAGCGTTACGGAGATGATAGATAAACTCCAGTGGAAGACTCTGCAGGAGAGACGCTCAGTAGCTCGGCACGGGCTTTTCTTAAAGTTTCAAGAACATACCTTCACCGAGGAGTCAAGCAGTATATTGCTCCCTCCTACGTATATCTCGCGAAGAGACCGTGAGGATAAAATCAAAGAGATTAGAGCCGACACTGAGGCATACCGACAACCTTTCTTTCCACGAACAATACCAGACTGGAATAGAAGGGAGAACCAATAGAGGTACTGAAGATACCCTCCGCCACACACCCTCAGGTGGCTAGCGGAGTATGGATGTAGATTTAGATGTAGATGTAGTACGTCACTGGCTAATAACGACACGTGACAGCGCTTTCGTATAGCAATAACGCTGCATAGCTGATGTGTGTTCGTAAGGTATGACAGCCATTATGTAGCTACTTGTTTGTTCCTGTAACACTGTGAGCGACGCACATGGCTACTGACAGACTGTATGTAACTACGACGAAGTACTTTAGCTAACTCCTTCCGTACAGCCCTCAGAAGACCAAACGGATCCGACCGACCGCCGTATCAAAATGGCTCTGAGCACTATGGGACTCAACTGCTGAGGTCATTAGTCCCCTGGAACTTAGAACTAGTCAAACCTAACTAACCTAAGGACATCACACACATCCATGCCCGAGGCAGGATTCGAACCTGCGACCGTAGCGGTCTTGCGGTTCCAGACTGCAGCGCCTTTAACCGCACGGCCACTTCGGCCGGCTACCGCCGTATCACCCTGAGGCTATAGACGCCACTCGATACAAGTTACGGAGTGCAATGAAGTCAGCACACTGCTCCGCCAGCCGTTGTCAGTTTTCCTGACCGGAGCCGCTACTTCTCAGCCAAGAAGTTCCTCAAATGGTTCAAATGGCTCTGAGCACTATGGGACTTAACAGCTGTGGTCATCAGTCCCCTAGAACTTAGAATTACTTAAACCTAACTAACCCAAGGACATCACACACACCTATGCCCGAGGCAGAGAAAAAAGTCCTGACCCCGCCGGGAATCGAACCCGGGATTTTGTAGGTCTCTATTTTGTCACGATCTATTGAAAATTTTTTAATTCGTACATGACAATAAAGCGATTCAGCTGAACAGGTTATGACGATGTATAAAGCCTGGTAGCTGGTATACAAGGAATGAAATAATAAAGTTTTATTGGCGTGTATCATACTTGTACATAGGTACTCCACAAGCAGACGGTCGGTGCGTGGCGGAGGGTACCCTATACCACTACTTGTCATTGCCTTCTGTTCCTCTAGCAAATAGATGGCTCTGAGCACTATGCGACTTAACTTCTGAGGTCATCAGTCGCCTAGAACTTGTTGTTGTTGTTGTTGTGGTCTTCAGTCCTGAGATTGGTTTGATGCAGCTCTCCATACTACTCTATCCTGTGCAAGCTCCTTCATCTCCCAGTACCTACTGCAACCTACATCCTTCTGAATCTGTTTAGTGTATTCATCTCTTGGTCTCCCTCTACGATTCTTGCCCTCCACGCTGCCGTCCAATGCTAAATTTGTGATCCCTTGATGCCTCAAAACATGTCCTACCAACCGATCCCTTCTTCTAGTCAAGTTGTGCCACAAACTTCTCTCCTCTCCAGTCCTATTCAATACTTCCTCATTAGTTATGTGATCCACCCATCTAATCTTCAGCATTCTTCTGTAGCACCACATTTCGAACGCTTCTACTCTCTTCTTGTCCAAACTACACTCCTGGAAATTGAAATAAGAACACCGTGAATTCATTGTCCCAGGAAGGGGAAACTTTATTGACACATTCCTGGGGTCAGATACATCACATGATCACACTGACAGAACCACAGGCACATAGACACAGGCAACAGAGCATGCACAATGTCGGCAATAGTACAGTGTTTATCCACCTTTCGCAGCAATGCAGGCTGCTATTCTCCCATGGAGACGATCGTAGAGATGCTGGATGTAGTCCTGTGGAACGGCTTGCCATGCCATTTCCACCTGGCGCCTCAGTTCGACCAGCGTTCGTGCTGGACGTGCAGACCGCGTGAGACGACGCTTCATCCAGTCCCAAACATGCTCAATGGGGGACAGATCCGGAGATCTTGCTGGCCAGGGTACTTGACTTACACCTTCTAGAGCACGTTGGGTCGCACGGGATACATGCGGACGTGCATTGTCCTGTTGGAACAGCAAGTTCCCTTGCCGGTCTAGGAATGGTAGAACGATGGGTTCGATGACGGTTTGGATGTACTGTGCACTATTCAGTGTCCCCTCGACGATCACCAGTGGTGTACGGCCAGTGTAGGAGATCGCTTCCCACACCATGATGCCGGGTGTTGGCCCTGTGTGCCTCGGTCGTATGCAGTCCTGATTGTGGCGCTCACCTGCACGGCGCCAAACACGCATACGACCATCATTGGCACCAAGGCAGAAGCGACTCTCATCGCTGAAGACGACACGTCTCCATTCGTCCCTCCATTCACGCCTGTCGCGACACCACTGGAGGCGGGCTGCACGATGTTGGGGCGTGAGCGGAAGACGGCCTAACGGTGTGCGGGACCGTAGCCCAGCTTCATGGAGACGGTTGCGAATGGTCCTCGCCGATACCCCAGGAGCAACAGTCTCCCTAATTTGCTGGGAAGTGGCGGTGCGGTCCCCTACGGCACTGCGTAGGATCCTACGGTCTTGGCGTGCATCCGTGCGTCGCTGCGGTCCGGTCCCAGGTCGACGGGCACGTGCACCTTCCGCCGACCACTGGCGACAACATCGATGTACTGTGGAGACCTCACGCCCCACGTGTTGAGCAATTCGGCGGTACGTCCACCCGGCCTCCCGCATGCCCACTATACGCCCTCGCTCAAAGTCCGTCAACTGCACATACGGTTCACGTCCACGCTGTCGCGGCATGCTACCAGTGTTAAAGACTGCGATGGAGCTCCGTATGCCACGGCAAACTGGCTGACACTGACGGCGGCGGTGCACAAATGCTGCGCAGCTAGCGCCATTCGACGGCCAACACCGCGGTTCCTGGTGTGTCCGCTGTGCCGTGCG
This sequence comes from Schistocerca americana, assembly GCF_021461395.2. Classification (NCBI taxonomy): domain Eukaryota; kingdom Metazoa; phylum Arthropoda; class Insecta; order Orthoptera; family Acrididae; genus Schistocerca; species Schistocerca americana. The sequence goes on along the minus strand of NC_060129.1, from coordinate 174,008,833 downwards.
TGTGATCATTGCTTGTACAGCCCTCTCGCAGTGTCCGGAGCAAGTATGGTGGGTCTGACACACCGGTGTCAATGTGTTCTTTTTTCCATTTCCAGGAGTGTATTTATCGTCCGTGTTTCACTCCATACAAAAACTTTCAGAAACGATTTCCTGACAGTTAAATCTATACTCGATGTTAACAAATTTCTCTTCCTCAGAAATGCTTTCCTTGCCATTGCCAGTCTACCTTTTATATCCTCTCTACTTCGACCATCATCAGTTATTTTGCCCCCCAAATAGCAAAACTCCTTTACTACTGTAAGTGTCTCATTTCCTAATCTAATTCCTTCAGCATCACCCGACTTAATTCGACTACATTCCATTATTTTCGTTTTGCTTTTGTTGTTCATCTTATATCCTCCTTTCAAGATCCTGTCCATTCCGTTCAACTGCTCTTCCAAGTCCTTTGCTATCTCTGACAGAATTACAATGTCGGCCTAGAACTTAGAACTACTTAAACCTAACTAACCTAAGGACATCACACACATCCATGCCCGAGGCAGGATTCGAACCTGCGACAGTAGCGGTCGCTCGGTTCCAGACTGTAGCGCCTAGAACCGCACGGCCACTCCGGCCGGCCTAGCAAATAGAGCGACGGAGAAACGAATGTATATATGCCTCTATATGAGCCCTAATTCTTCGTATTTTATCGTCGTGGTCCTTACGCACAATGTATTTTGGCGGTAGTAGAATCGTTCGGCAGTCAGCTTCAAATGCCGGTTCTCTAAATTTTCTCAGTAGTGTTTCTCGCAAAGAACGTCGCCTTCCCTCCAAGGATTCCGATTTGAGTTCTCGAAACATCTCCGTAACATTTGCGTGTTGTTCGAACATACCAGTAACAAACCTAGCAAATCCGCTCCTCTATTGCTTGATGTCTTCCTTCAATCCGACCTGGCACGGTTCCCAAACGCTCGAGCAGTATTCAAGAATAGGTCGCACCAGCGTCCTAAATGCGGTCTCCCATACAGGTGAACCACTCTTTCCTGATCTTCGTTGATCCATTATGGATCGTGGGACGGAGGCTGGCATGAACTTCTTGATGCAATAATTTACCAACAGCCGTATGTATTGTAGAAATTTATTTTAATTTATGAACTTCTATGTGCACTGAAAGACCTAAGTCGAGGCAAGGCCCCCGGAGTAGACAACATTCCATTATAACTACTGACAGCCTTGGGAGAGCCAGTCCTGACAAAACTCTACCATCTGGTGAACAAAATGTATGAGACAGGCGAAATACCCTCAGACTTCAAGAAGAATATAATAATTCCAATCCCAAAGAAAGCAGGCGTTGACAGATGTGAAAATTACCGAACTATCAGTTTAATAAGTCACGGCTGCGAAATACTAACACGAATTCTTTACAGACGAATGGAAAAACTGGTAGAAGCTGACCTTGGGGAAGATCAGTTTGGATTCCGTAGAAATATTGGAACACGTGAGACAATACTGACCCTACGACTTATTTTAGAAGCTAGATTAAAAAAAACGCAAACCTACGATTGTAGCATTTGTAGACTTAGAGAAAGCTTTTGACAATGTTGACTGGAATACTCTCTTTCAAATTCTGAAGGTGGCAGGGGTAAAATACAGGGAGCGAAAGGTTATTTACAATTTGTACAGAAACCAGATCGCCCTCTTAAGAGTCGAGGGACATGAAAGGGAAGCAGTGGTTGGGAAGGGAGTGAGACAGGGTTGTAGCCTCTCCCCGATGTTATTCAATCTGTATATTGAGCAAGCAGTAAAGGAAACGAAAGAAAAATTCGGAGTAGGTATTAAATTCCATGGGGAAGAAATAAAAACGTTGAGGTTCGTCGATGACATTGTAATTCTGTTAGAGACAGCAAAGGACTTGGAAGAGCAGTTGAACGGAATGGACAGTGTCTTGAAAGGAGGATATAAGATGAACTTCAACAAAAGCAAAACGAGGATAATGGAATGTGGTCAAATTAAGTTGGGTGATGCTGCGGGAATTAGATTAGGAAATGAGACACTTAAAGTAGTAAAGGAGTTTTGCTATTTGGAGAGCAAAATAACTGATGATGGTCGAAGTGGAGAGGATATAAAATGTAGACTGTCAATGGCAAGGAAAGCGTTTCTGAAGAAGAGAAATTTGTTAACATCGAGTATAGATTTAAGTGTCAGGAAGTCGTTTCTGAAAGTATTTGTATGGAGTGTAGCCATGTACGGAAGCGAAACATGGACGATAAATAAACGGTTCAAATGGCTCTGAGCACTATGGGACTTAACATCTATGGTCATCAGTCCCCTAGAACTTAGAACTACTTAAACCTAACTAACCTAAGGACAGCACACAACACCCAGCCATCACGAGGCAGAGAAAATCCCTGACCCCGCCGGGAATCGAACCCGGGATCCCGGGCGTGGGAAGCGAGAACGCTACCGCACGACCACGAGATGCGGGCGACGATAAATAGTTTGGACAAGAAGAGAATAGAAGCTTTCGAAATGTGGTGTTACAGAAGAATGCTGACGATTAGATGGGTAGATCACATAACTAATGAGGAGGTATTGAATAGAATTGAGGAGAGAGGAGTTTGTGGCACAACTTGACCAGAAGAAGGGATCGGTTGGTAGGACATGGGTTGCGGCATCAAGGGATCACCAATTTAGTATTGGAGGGCAGCGTGGAGGGTAAAAATCGTAGAGGGAGACCAAGAGACGAATACACTAAGCAGATTCAGAGGGATGTAGGCTGCAGTAAGTACTGGCAGATGAAGAAGCTTGCGCAGGATAGAGTAGCATGGAGAGCTGCATCAAACCAGTCTCAGGACTGAAGACCACAACAACAACAATGTGCTACCAGTTTCGGCATTACATTGATGCCATCTTCAGGCCCCACACGTCATAGTCGTAAAATCGCTACACACGGAGACTCACACTGTGTCACCTGGCCACCAAGAGCTGTTGCATAACGATTTGATTCACGGATCCAGTTATTGGCTCCTTCCGTGTGTAGCGATTTTACGACTATGACGAGTGGGGCCTGAAGATGGCATCAATGTAATGCCGAAACTGGTAGCACATAGAAGTTCATAAAATAAAATAAATTTCTACAATACATACGGCTGTTGGAAAATTATTGAATGAAGAAACTCTTTCCTAAAGTTCTCCCAACAAACCAAAGTCGACCATTTGCACCGAGCGAGGAGACGCAGTGGTTAGCAAACTGGACTCGCATTCGGGAGGACGACGGTTCAGTCCTGCGTCCGGCCATCCTGATTTAGGTTTTCCGTGGTTTCCCTAAATCACTTCAGGCAAATGGCGGGATGGTTCCTTTGAAAGGGCACGGCCGACTTCATTCCCCGTCCTTCCCTAATCTGATGAGACCGATGACCTCGCAGTTTCGTCGCTTCCCCCAAATCAACCAATCGGACCATTTGCCTTCCCTATCACAGATCTCACATGCTCTTCCACCTCATATCGCCTTGCAAGGTTACGCTCAGATATTTAAACTTGACGATGTGAAACAGGACACTAGAAATACCGTATCCGAACAATACTGGTTCGTTCATACAACTCAGCGCGTTAATTTACATTTTTCCACATTTAGAGCTAGCTGCCATTCATCACACCAACTGGAAATTTTTTCCAAGTCGTTTTGTATCTTCCTACAGACACTCAACTTCGACATCTTATCCTACACCACAGCATCATGAGCAAACAACCGCAGATTTCTGCCCCCCTACCTGGGTCCGCCAAATCATTTATGTATACAGAGAACAAAAGCGATCCTATCACACTTCCCTGGGGCACTTATAACGGTACCCTTGTCTCCGATGAACACTCGCCGTCGAGGACAAAACACTGAGTTCTATTGTTTAAGAATTCATCGAACCACTCACATATCTGTGAACTCGCTGCATATGCTCGTACCTTCGTTAGCAGCCTGCAATGGGGCAGGATGTCAAATGCTTTCCGGAAATCTAGAAATATGGAATCTGCCTCTTGCCCTTCATGAAAGTTTAAGTATAAAATGTATTGCCATATTCTTCATTTCTTTATGCAATTTTCTCTATTTTAGATCTGAAGGTTGTTCGTCAATGAGCTGAAACTAGTTATCAAATAAAGGAGTTTTAGCGATCTTGACCTAGAATTTTTTGTGCACATATATTGTATTTTAGTGTTCTTTGGACCCTGGTAAACAAATAAATCCTGGTGAGTCGATAAATACGAACCTTCTTTCTTATGCTTATGGACGATCACAAGTAACTAAAAATCTGACAGGAGCTTCAGGCGAACCCTTAACAAGTGTGATAGGACTGCTGTTGTTCTTTATATACTGGGTGATCATAAAGTCAATATAAATTTGAAAACTGAATAAATCACGGAATAATGTAGACAGAGAGGTACAAATTGACACACATGTTTGGAATGACACTGGGTTTTATTAGGACCCAAACATTACAAAAGTTCAAAAAATGAACGACAGATGGCTCTTCATCTGATCAGAATAGCTATAATTAGCATAACAAAGTAAGACAAAGCAAAGATGATGTTCATTACAGGAAATGCTCAATATGTCCACCATCATTCCTCAACAACAGCTGTAGTCGAGGAATAATGTTGTGAACAGCATTGTAAAGCATGTCCGGAGATGCTGAGGCATAGGCGTCGGATGTTTTCTTTCAGCATCCCTAGAGATATCGGTCGATCACGATACACTTGCGACTTCAGATAACCCCAAAGCCAATAATCGCACGGACTGAGGTCTGGGGACCTGGGAGGCCAAGCGTGACGAAAGTGGCCGCTGAGCACACGATCATCACCAAACGAAGCGCGCGAGAGATCTTCCACGCGTCTAGCAATATGGGGTTGAGCGCCATCCTGCATAAACATCGTACGTTCCAGTAGGTGTTTATCAGCCAGGCTGGGGATGATGCGATTCTGTAACATAGCGGCGTACCTCTCACACGTCACGGTAGCAGTTACAAAACCAGAATCACGAATTTCCTCGAAGAAAAAAGGCCCGATAACGGAAGATGTGGTGAATCCAACCCATACCGTGACTTTCTCGTCGTGCAATGGAGTGACCACGACAGTTCTAGGATTTTAGGTAGCCCAAATTCTGCAGTTGTGGGCGTTGACAGACCCCCGGAGCGTGAAATGACCTTCGTCGGTCCAAAACACGTTACTCAACCAATCGTCATCTTCCGCCATCTTTTGAAACGCCCACACCGCAAATGTCCTCCACTTCACTCAATCACCAGGTAACAATTCACGATGCCGATGGATTTCGTACGGATAGCATCGGAGGGTACGCCTCAGTGCCAACCAAACTGTAGTGTATGGAATGCCGGTGCGACGTGTTACTGCACGAGCGCTGACTTCCCCGTGCACAGACGAACCCGCTACAGTCTCAATTTCTTCCTGAACTGTCTCAGCAGCATTACGCCTTGTGCTCGGTTGGCCACTATTGGATCTATCGTCTAAACAACCCGTGGCTTCCAACTCCGAAATCATTCTCGCCACAGCTGCATTTGTCAACGGACATTTACCCGTTCGAATCCCCTTCCTATGGCGATAGGATCGTAACGCTGAACTAGCACATCCCCCATTCTGATGATACAGCTTCACTAAAAGCGCCTTTTCAGGTAACGTCAACATGCTGCGACTCCTGGCGTATCTGATTCTCTCTCTCATTACAGCTCCTTTTATACACGAATGTCATGCGCAATCACTGACGTTTTGCTGTCCAGCGCCATCTGTCGGACATTTTGTGAACTATGTTTTTTTTTTTGTTCTAATAAAACCCCATGTCATTCCAAGCATGTGTGTCAAATTTTACCTCTCTGTCTACATTATTCCGTGGTTTATTAAGTTTTCAAATTTATACTGACTTTTTGATCACCCGGTATATAAGTGATTTGGCGGATGGGCAGCAATGTGCGGTTGTTTGCTGATGATGCTGTCGTGTGCGGAAAGATGTTGAAGTTGAGCGACTGTAGCAAGACAGAAGACGATTTAGACAAAAGTTCCAGTTGGTGTGGTGAATGGCAGCCAGCCCAAAATGTGGAAAAATGTAACTTAATGCGGATGAGTGGGAGGATCAAACCTGTAATGTTCGGATACAGTATTGCTAATCTACTGCTGGACACAGTCAAGTAGTTTAAATATCTGGCCGCAACGTTGCAAGGCGATATGAGATGAAACGAGCATGTAAATACTGTGGTAGGCTGGCTGGTTCAAATGGCTCTGAGCACTATGGGACTTAACTTCTGAGGTCATCAGTCCCCTAGAACTTAGAACTACTTAAACCTAGGTAACCTAATGACATGACACACATCCATGTCCGAGGCAGGGTTGGATGTGGTAGGGAAGGCGAATCGTCGACTTCAGTTTGTTGGAAGAGTTTTGGGAAAGAGTGGTTCACCTGTAAAGAAGACAACGTATAGGACGCTGATGCGACCTATTCGTAAGTACTGCTCGAGTGTTTGTGATCTGTACCTGATTGTAATGAAGGAATACGTCGAAGCAATTCAGAGGCAGGTTGCTAGATTTGTTACCGGTAGGTTCGAACAATGGCCAACGCCCTTGCCGCAATGGTAACTCCGGTTACCGTCAGATCACCGAAGTTAAGCGCTGTCGGGCTGGGCTAGCACTTGGATGGGTGACCATCCGATCTGCCGAGCGCTGTTGGCAAGCGGGGTGCACTCAGCCCTTGTGAGGCAAACTGAGGAGCTACCTGAGTGAGAAGTAGCGGCTTCGGTCTCGTAAACTGACATACGGCCGGGAGAGCTGTGAGCTGACCACATGCCCCTCCATATCCGCATCCAGTGACGCCTGTGGACTGAGGATGACACGGCGGCCGGTCGGTTCCGTCGGGTCTTCATGGCCTGTTCGGGAGGAGTTTAGTTTTAGTTTTAGGTTCGAAGAACACATAAGCGTTATTGAGATGCTTTTGGAACTGAAATGGGAATCCATGCCCCTCCGTATCCGCATCCAGTGACGCCTGTGGACTGAGGATGACACGGCGGCCGGTCGGTACCGTTGGGCCTTCATGGCCTGTTCGGGAGGAATTTAGTTTTAGTTTTAGTTTCGAACAACACATAAGCTTTATTGAGATGCTTTTGGAACTGAAATGGGAATCCGTGAAGGAAAGGCGACTTTCTTTTCGAGAAACACTGTAGAGAAAATTCTGAGAAGAAGCATTTGAAGCTGACTCCCGAATGATTCTACTGCCGCCGATGTATATTTCGCGAAGGGACGCCGAAGATAAGATGCGAAAAATTAGGGCTCATACGGAGGCGTACAGACAGTCGTGTTTCCCTAGCTCTGTTTATGAGTGGAAAAGTAAAGGAAATGACTGGCAGTGGTACAAGGTACCCTCCGCTACGCACCGTACGGTGGCTTGCGGAGTATGTGTGTAGGGGAGGACGTATATGTAGATGACGTGTGACGGAGAACGCGCGTGGGAGCATAAGGCGATGGTGTTGATCTCAAAGAAACCATCCTGGCATGCTCCTAAAACAAAGTGGGAAGGTAATTGAGAAGATGAATGTGAAATTTCCTGGCACATTAAAACTGTGTGCCGGACCGAGACTCGAGCTCGGGACCTTTGCCTTTCGCGGGCAATTGAATCTGTGAGGACGGGTCGTGAGTCGTGCTTGAGTAGCTCAGATGGTAGAGCACTTGCCTGCGAAAGGCAAAGGTCCCGAGTTCGGGTCTCGGTCCGGCAGACAGTTTTAATGTGCCAGGAAGTTTCATATCAGCGCACACTCCGCTGCAGAGTGAAAATCTCATTCTGAAGATGAATGTGGATGGTAAGGCAAGGGATATGAACCTCGTTCGTTCAGAACGCCGTGCTGCCTCGCTCAGTAGTAATGAAAGTGCACGTACTGACCACAAAGGAGGGTGTTGGAATAGCGGACAAACCTGCTGTAGCGGGAAGCGGCCGGTGGCTTTCTGCGAATTGGAAGCCGCAAGTAGCACGCCTTCGCGCCGACCAGTCCAGCGTGGTGGGAGTTGGGGGCAAAGACCCTCCTTGACCTCCTTCAACCGCGTCGGCACCTGGGTTCCTCGGCGATGTTCTGGTGCCCGACACAGTCAGCCACAGCCCTCTCACATGTCACGTTATTTAGACAAGCTTTGAATGAAGTGTGACCTAGTAGATATTGTCGGAAGTTCCGTGCGGCTTTTCGCGGATGATGCTGTAGTATACAGAGAAGTTGCAGCATTAGAAAATTGCAGCGAAATGCAGGAAGATCTGCAGCGGATAGGCACTTGGTGCAGGGAGTGGCAACTGACCCTTAACATAGACAAATGTAATGTATTGCGAATACATAGAAAGAAGGATCCTTTATTGTTTGATTATATGATAGCGGAACAAACACTGGTAGCAGTTACTTCTGTAAAATATCTGGGAGTATGCGTGCGGAACGATTTGAAGTGGAATGATCATATAAAATTAATTCTTCGTAAGGCGGGTGCCAGGTTGAGATTCACTGGCAGAGTGCTTAGAAAATGAAGTCCATCAACAAAGGAGGTGGCTTACAAAATAATCGTTCGAACTATACTTGAGTATTGCTCATCAGTGTGGGATCCGTACCAGATCGGGTTGACGGAGGAGATAGAGAAGATCCAAAGAAGAGCGGCGCGTTTCGTCACAGGGTTATTTGGTAACCGTGATAGCGTTACGGAGATGTTTAATAAACTCGAGTGGCAGACTCTGCAAGAGAGGCGCTCTGCATCGCGGTGTAGCTTGCTCGCCAGGTTTCGAGAGGGTGCGTTTCTGGATGAGGTATCGAATATATTGCTTCCCCCTACTTATACCTCCCGAGGAGATCACGAATGTAAAATTAGAGAGATTAGAGCGCGCACGGAGGCTTTCAGACAGCCGTTCTACCCGCGAACCGTACGCGACTGGAACAGGAAAGGGAGGTAATGACAGTGGCACGTAAAGTGCCCTCCGCCACACACCGTTGGGTGGCTTGCGGAGTATAAATGTAGATGTAGATGTAGAAGTACCACACGTGGCACGGGACGAAGAAGAAGCCATAAGTATGAGTCGAGGCGGGCAGAATTACACCAGGATGCAGCGCTGGATCTGCTATATTTCCGAACAAGGGGAAAAACTTGATAGTGCTGCCCCCCATAAACAAGCTGAATGGGGCGCTGCGGGCGACAACGTGTAGTGTTTCGGTAATTTAGGCGTAAATTCTAGACCCACTCGGCCTTATACCGTCTCGAACACACGATATTTTAGATGTGAGAGTGGGATGATAGAATCCTACCTACTGCGCGTCGCATGTTCGTGTGTGCAGGTCTAAAAACAGTCACGAGCAAAAGGTGGACGCGGCGGCCGAACGGCGGCCGACAAGTACCTGCTGTACGATCCGTAGAGTGTCAGTGTATGTGTAGAGAAGAGTCCGAGCTATTCTCTGCTGGTTTACTGACTGTGATGATTGTTAAGAACAAATGAAGGAGTGAGATTAGACCTTTTAAGTAATTCGTGTCTTGGACTTGCTAGAGGCAAGATATATTTTACGAAATGTTTGCAGTAGACACATGTTTGTTCAGCCAACTCTTTTCCAAATGGACCTAAATCTTATATTGTAACATATAAGCCCTCGGTCACAAATATTAAGTCAAAATTGACCTGGTTTCGACGCTACTATGAGCGTCGTCTTCAGAATTAGACTAACTGTACTAAAACATATTAGGTATATAGTACATTGATAAAATTAAAGTTTGTACTGACTCGAAAAGATGCACCTCAGTCGTGTTGCAACCCTTGTGCACAGTACGAGCAGCCCTTAGCGGCTCGCTATCTCACAACTGTTCATGATGTCGCCTTTCCGGCTCAGATCTTTTTTGATATGTGACTTGTAAGTACGGCATCATTTCCACTCAGTACAAACTTGAATTTTATTAATGTTTTAGTACAGTTAGTCTAATTCTGAAGACGACGCTCATAGTAGCGTCGAAACCTGGTCAATTTTGACTTAATATTTGTGACCGAGGGCTTATTTGTTACAATATAATTCTGACACGGTCACTGAACCTTAGCAGGTATGTTCAAAGGACCTATATCTGTTTCTAATGTGAGACGACACGAGTTACTTACGACAAGTTAAATGTTTGTATGCGAAGTGTGAATTTTGTTATTATGAAGCTCAGATATACCAGTAGTCAATGAAAAGTATTCTTCGAGTACCAAATTATTTCGCAAGTAGTGAGAGATTCTTAAGGTTCCTGAAACTAGCATCATTCTTCGGAGAAGTAGTTTATAGAGATTACAGCAGCCGGCTATCCAGAGGGGAAGAGCGGCTGTATACACCAAGGAAGTCGTCTAGTATAACACAAGTGCGAAGGTTGCAATTTCAACTGCACACATTCTTGTCGTCAAAAACGTTAGAAATGCCTGTACAAGACAACAAGTGTCTGGCGCGGTTGCTAGATCAGTTACTGCCGCTACAACGGCAGGTTATCAAGATTTAAGTGAGTCTGAACGTGGTTTTATGGTCGGCGCACGGGCGATGGGACACAGCATCTCCGAGGTAGCGATCAAGTGGGGATTTGCCCGTACGACCATTTCACGAGTGTACAGTGAATATCAGGAATCCTGTAAAACATCAAATCTCCGACATCGCCGCGGCAGGAGAAATATCCTACAAGAACGGGACCGACGCCGACTGAAGAGAATCGTTCAGGGAGACAGTAGTGCTGCAGATTTGAATTCTGGGCCATCAATAAGTGTCAGCGTGCGAATCATTCAAATGTTCAAATGTGTGTGAAGCCTTATGGGACTTAACTGCTAAGGTCATCAGTCCCTAAGCTTACACACTACTTAATCTAAATTATCCTGAGGACAAACACACACACACCCATGCCCGAGGGAGGACTCGAACCTCCGCCGGGACCAGCCGCACAGTCCATGACTGCAGCGCCTCAGCCGGCCGAAGTGGCCGTGCGGTTAAAGGCGCTGCAGTCTGGAACCGCAAAACCGCAACGGTCGCAGGTTCGAATCCTGCCTCGGGCATGGATGTTTGTGATGTCCTTAGGTTAGTTAGGTTTGACTAGTTCTAAGTTCTAGGGGACTAATGACCTCAGCAGTTGAGTCCCATAGTGCTCAGAACCATTTGAACCATTTTTTTTTGCAGCGCCTCAGACCGCTCGGCTAATCCCGCGCGGCGCGAATCATTCGACGAAACATGATCGACATGGGCTTTCGGAGCCGAAGGCCCACTCGTGTACCCTTTGATGACTGCATGACACAAAGCTTTACGCATCGCCTGGTGCTGTCAACACCGACATTGGACTGTTGATGATTGGAAACACGTTGGTTGGTCGAACGAGTCTCGTTTCAGGTTGTAGCGAGGCGGTGGACGTCTACGGATATACAAACAACCTCATGAATCTATGGACCCAGGGTGTCAGTAGGTGACTGTTCAAGCCGGTGGAGACTCTCAAATGTTGTGGGGCGTGTGCAGTAGGAGTGATATCGGATTGCTGACACGTCTAGATATGACTCTCACAGGTGACACGTACGTAAACATCCTGTAGATTAGATTAGTACTTGTTCCATAGATCATGAATACGACACTTCGCAATGATGTGGAACGTGTCAGGTTAATAAAAGATGTCTGTACAAGATATTACATTACCCAAAATATTGCATGACACAAATGTTTAAGTTTTTTTCCCCCCTTAATTTATATCTAAAAATTCAGCCAATGAGTAGAAGTTGTCATCTAGAAATTCTTTTAATGTTATGTTTAAATGTTAGTTGGCTATCTGTCAGGCTTTTGACGCTGTTTGGTAGGTTACCAAAGACTTTTGTGGCAGCATAATTTACCCCTTTCTGAGCCAAAGTCAGATTTAACCCTGCATAGCGAAGATCATCCTTTCTCCTGGTGTTATAGCTATGCACACTGCTATTACTTTTGAACTGGGTTGGATTATTAGCAACAAGTTTCATAAGTGAATATATGTACTGTGAGGTTACTGTGAGGATCCCTAGATCCTTAAATAGATGTCTGCAGGATGACCGTGGGTGGGCTCCAGCAATTATTCTGATTACACGTTTTTGAGCAATGAATACTTTTCTACTCAACGATGAATTACCCCAGAATATGATGCCATACGAAAGCAGTGAATGAAAGTAGGCATAGTAAGCTAATTTACTGAGATTCTTATCACAAAAATTTGCAATAACCCTAATAGCACACGTAGCTGAACTCAGACGTTTCAGCAGACCATCAATGTGTTGCTTCCAGTTTAGCCTCTCACCAATGGACACACCTACAAGTTTTGAAAATTCTACCTTAGCTACAGACTTTTGTTCAAAGTCTGTATTTATTACTGGAGTTGTGCCATTTACTGTACGGAACTGTATATACTCTGTTTTATAACAATTTGTCCATTTTATTTGGACTGTTGAGCTCCGTGGCCGCGGATAGTGATATTTCACTATAAAAATACAGCAACCAGCCGCTTTTTAATGCGTCTTATTTATGCCAGTATGCAATTCGGGTTTGCACCCATCTTTAGCTGGCAAATTACATGTATCTTCAGTCGTAAAATCTCGACAGCAGTTTGGATGCTGCAGCTGGCATTCTCCTCTCCATGTTTTTTCTTGGCCTTTCTGCTTTTTTGCAACAACACAAACACTTTCTGTCACTGCGTTAGCCGCCATGTTCTCGACATGGAGAAGAAATAAAAACTTTGAGGTTCGCCGATGACATTTCAATTCTGTCAGAAACAGCAAAGGACTTGGAAGAGCAGTTGAATGGAATGGACAATGTTTTGAAAGGAGGATATAAGATGAACATCAACAAAAGCAAAACGAGGATAATGGAGTGTAGTCGAATTAAGTCGGGTGATGCTGAGGGAATTAGATTAGGAAATGAGACACTTAAAGTAGTAAAGGAGTTTTGCTATTTGGGGGGCAAAATAACTGATGATGGTCGAAGTGGAGAGGATATAAAATGTAGACTGGCAATGGCAAGGAAAGCGTTTCTGAAGAAGAGAAATTTGTTAACATCGAGTATTGATTGAAGTGTCAGGAAGTCGTTTCTGAAAGTATTTATATGGAGTGTAGCCATGGATGGATGTGAAAGATGGACGATAAATAGTTTGGACAAGAAGAGAATAGAAGCTTTCGAAATGTGGTGCTGCAGAAGATTGCTGAAGATTAGATGGGTAGATCACATAACTAATGATGAAGTATTGAATAGAATTGGGGAGAAGAGGAGTTTCTGGCGCATCTTGACAAAAAGAAGGGACCAGTTGGTGGGACATGTTCTGAGGCATCGAGGGATCACAAATTTAGAATTGGAGGGCAGTGTGGAGGGTAAAAATCGTAGAGGGAGACCAAGAGATGAATACACTAAGCAGATTCAGAAGGATGTAGGCTGTAGTTGGTACTGGGAGATGAAGAAACTTATACAGGATAGAGTAGCATGGAGAGCTCCATCAAACCAGTCTCAGGACTGAAGACCACAACAACAACAACAACAACCTAAGGACATCACACACATCCATGCCCGAGACAGGATTCGAACCTGCGACCGTAGTGTTCGCGCGGTTCCAGACAGAAGCGCCTAGAACCGCTCGGCCACCCCGGCCGGCATCATCAGTTTCACCTTTGACTGTTGGCGGCCGATTTTTTTTTTGGGAGTGAAGAGTCGGAACTTCCGCATTGTGACGACTGGGATTGCAGTTCTGTCTCAAACTCTCGTATCCAGGTTTCTTCTAGTGCTGTTCTCCTTCCGTCCGATGACGTCGAAACAGTTCTGCGATTCTTTTGAGACCTGCTTTCTGCCCTTCGCTCAGATCATCTGGCAGCAACTTTTGTCATCTTAAACTTTTCGGTTATGTTTCTGTAAACTGAAGGGACACACATTCTTACACGCAATTTCCTCGCATGTTCTTCGTCGATCATCTGTCAAAATGACCTGAGAGGTATCGTCTGTTGCAGTTGATGGTCTTCCACTTATTTCCTCAGTGCTTATCATACATTCACTCAAACGAGCAAACCACTGTGATACTGCTCTACGATCCACTATGCTATCCCCGCACACCTCTCTCGAATGTCACAAAAAAAGCGACACATTTTGTACTTAAAATTGATACAGTAAATACGGTAAATGATTTACACCACCTGGTTGTCCATTATTGTTTTCCTTTTTTATTTACCCATCTGCTTCTTATAGAAAACTAAAATATCTACAACATTTCATCAGAAAAGTAAAACCGTACACTACACACACACACACACACACACACACACACACACACACACACACACACACACACACCAAAAAAAAAAAAAAAAAAAAAAAAAAAAAAAAATTGTGCATGAATTTTGTTGTAATAAAAGAAGCGACAGTCAACAATATTGTTTTAGACATTTCTTATTGCGCTGATTCTTACTGTCGAATCTGTTCTAGTTAATTACGGTACTATGACACTGTATAGGTAACTGTCTCAGGCAGAAATACTTAGACACACAGAAGAGTTTGAGAACCTGCATAAACTGGAGGAAATTAGTCAGGAGACTGATGACTGGATTGAAGAGTTCCTGGATAACTAAGAGAGTGATTTCAGGTGTGCCTCAGGGGAGTGTCGTAGGACCGTTGCTATTCACAATATACATAAATGACCTGGTGGATGACATCGGAAGTTCACTGAGGCTTTTTGCGGATGATGCTGTAGTATATCGAGAGGTCGTAACAATGGAAAATTGTACTGAAATGCAGGAGGATCTACAACGAATTTACGCATGGTGCAGGGAATGGCAATTGAATCTCAATGTAGACAGGTGTAATGTCCTGCGAATACAAAGAAACAAAGATCCTTTATCATTTAGCTACAATATAGCAGGTCAGCAACTGGAAGGAGTTAATTACGTAAATTATCTGGGAGTAGGCATTAGGAGTGATTTAAAATGGAATCATCATATAAAGTTGATCGTCGGTAAAGCAGATGCCATACTGAGATTCATTGGAAGAACCCTAAGGAAATGCAATCGGAAAACAAAGGAAGTAGGTTACAGTACGCTTGTTCGCCCACTGCTCGAATACTGCTCACAGGTGTGGGATCCGTACCAGATAGGGTTGATAGAAGCGATAGAGAAGATCCAACGGAGAGCAGCGCGCTTCGTTACAGGATCATTTAGTAATCGCGAAAGCGTTACGGAGATGGTAGATTAACTCCAGTGGAAGACTTTGCAGGAGAGACGCTCAGTAGCTCGGTACGGGGTTTTGTTGAAGTTTCGAGAACATACCTTCACCGAGGAGTCAAGCAGTATATTGCTCCCTCTTATGTACATCCCGCGAAGAGACCATGAGGATAAAACCAGAGAGATTAGAGCCCACACAGTAGCATACCGACAATCTTTCTTTCCACGAACAATACGAGACTCGAATAGAAGGGAGAACCGATAGAGGTACTCAAAGCACTCTCCGCCACACACCGTGAGGTGGCTTGCGGAGTATGAATGTAGATGTAGATGTAGATGACCCCGTAGTTTGGTCCCTTTACTCCTGAAACCGACCAACCAAATTAGTGACACTCTGATGTATAAATTTTATCTGGATATGAACATAGCAACAATTGGTATACACTGACTGGTAATTTTCTCAAACATACTCCGAAATTTATCTAGCACTTGTCTCGTAAAAACATGGTCATAAGATCGCTGAAATTATCTTTACAATACAAGACCTCATAATACCATGTATCGATAGTTTTCAACATATAAAGTGTCTCATATCAATATGACATTTACAATTAGTACATTTGTTGTGCGTACCTATGAAAAGTAACTGGTGCTCCTTTCACATACTCCTCTTTACACCCGCAGCAACGACAATACTGCACCATAACTGTTGCTAAAAAGCGCAAAAACGTATATAAAACAAGGCGAATACGTCTAATATTCAATTTTCGCTGTTACTGCAAATTGTACACGAGCAGCATCGTCCTAGAATCACTTGATCCGTCCAGTTTGATGTTGAGAACATGCGCAGTAGATTATGCTGACTCGCTATATACTTCGTTCATCATAAGAACAAACCAGATGTAAACAAACACAAACGCGAACATTCCTCGGCAGCTGTAGCTCTCATACACTGGTTTTGTTCCAGTCTTATAAGTAGGTCCAACTTATGTACTGAATATCGTATCACTGTGTCACTGTAAATGAACTTTAAGACAGTCTGATGAATTAACAGTCATCAACCTTTTTCTTAATCATACTTAAGTTATCCGCCCCATGAACCATGGACCTTGCCGTTGGTGGGGAGGCTTGCGTGCACAGATAGCTGTACCGTAGGTACAACCACAACGGAGGGGTAAATGTTGAGAGGCCAGACAAACATGTGGTTCCTGAAGAGGGGCAGCAGCCTTTTCAGTAGTTGCAGGGGCAACAGTCTGGATGATTGACTGACCTGGTCCTGTAACACTAACCAAAACGGCCTTGCTGTTGTGGTACTGCGAACGGCTGAAAGCAACGGGAAATTACAGCCATAATTTTTCCCGAGGGCATGCAGATTTACTGTATGATTAAATGATGATGGCGTCCTCTTGGGTAAAATATTCCGGAGGTAAAATAGTCCCCCATTCGGATCTCCGGGCGGGGACTATTCAAGAGGACGTCGTTATCAGGAGAAAGAAAACTGGCGTTCTACGGATCGGAGCGTGGAATGTCAGATCCCTTAATCGGGCAGGTAGGTTAGAAAATTTAAAAAGGGAAATGGATAGGTTAAAGTTAGATATGGTGGGAATTAGTGAAGTTCGGTGGCAGGAGGAACAAGATTGTTGGTCAGTTGGATACAGGGTTAAATATACAAAATCAAATAGGGTAATGCAGGAGTACGTTTGATAATGAATTAAAAAAAATGGGAGTGCGGGTAAGCTACTACAAACAGCATAGGGAACGCATTATTGTGGCCAAGATAGACATGAAGCCCATGCCTACTACAGTAGTAGAAGTTTATATGCCAACTAGCTCTGCAGATGATGAAGAAATTGATGAAATGTATGATGAGATAAAAGAAATTATTCAGGTAGTGAAGGGAGACGAAAATTTAATAGTCATGGGTGACTGGAATTCGACAGTAGGAGAAGGAAACGTAGTAGGCAAATATGGATTTTGGCTAAGAAATGAAAGGTGAAGCCGCCTGGTAGAATTTTGCACAGAGCATAACTTAATCATAGCTAACATTTGGTTCAAGAATCATAAAAGAAGGTTGTATACATGGAAGAAGCCTGGAGATACAGGTTTCAGATAGATTATATAATGGTAAGACAGAGATTTTGGAACCAGGTCTTAAATTGTAAAACATTTCCAGGGACAGATGTGGACTCTGACCACAATCTATTGGTTATGAACTGTAGATTAAAACTGAAGAAACTCCAAAAACGTGGGAATTTAAGGAGATGGGACCTGGATAAACCAGAGGTTCTACAGAGTTTCAGGGAGACCATAAGGGAACAATTGACAGGAATGGGGGAAAGAAATACAGTAGAAGAAGAGTGGGTAGCTTTGAGAGATGAAGTAGCGAAGGAAGCAGAGGATCAAGTAGGTAAAAAGACGAGGGCTACTAGAAATCCTGGGGTAAGAGAAGAAATATTGAATTTAATTGATGAAAGGAGAAAATATAAAAATACAGTAAATTAAGCAGGCAAAAAGGAATTCAAACGTCTCAAAAATGAGATCGACAGGAAGTGCAAAATGGCAGAGATGGCTAGAGGACAAAGGTAAGGATGTAGAGGCTTATCTCACTAGCGGTAAGATAGATACCGCCTACAGGAAAATTATAGATACCTTTGGAGAAAAGAGAACGACTTGTATGAATATCAAGAGCTCAGATGGAAACCCAATTCTAAGCAAAAAGAAGGGAAGGCAGAAAGGTGGAAGGAGTTTATAGAGGGTCTATACAAGGGCAGTGTATTTGAGGACTATATTATGGAAATGGAAGAGGATGTAGATGAAGTGAAATGGGAGATATGATACTGCGTGAAGAGTTTGACAGAGCACTGAAAGACCTGAGTCGAAACAAGGCCCCGGGAGTAGACAACATTCCATTAGAACTACTGACGGCCTCGGGAGAGCCAGTCCTGAGAAAACTCTACCATCTGGTGAGCAAGTTGTATGAGACAGGCGATATACCAACAGACTTCAAGAAGAATATAATAATTCCAATCCCAAAGAAAGCAGGTGTTGACAGATGTGAAAATTACCGAACAATCAGTTTAATAAGTGACGGATGCAAAATACTAACACGAATTCTTCACAGACGAACGGAAAAACGGGTGGAAGCGGACCTCGGGGAAGATCAGTTGGGATTCCATAGAAATATTGGAACACGTTAGGCAATACCGACCCTACGACTTATATTTGAAGCTAGATTAAGGAAAGGCAAACCTACGTTTCTAGCATTTGTAGACTTAGAGAAAGCTTTTGATAATGTTGACTGGAATACTCTCTTTCAAATTCTGAAGTTGGCAGGGGTAAAATACAGGGAGCGAAAGGCTATTTACAATTTGTACAGAAACCAGATGGCAGTTACGAGAGTCGAGGGGCATGAAAGGGAAGCAGTGGTTGGGAGTGAGACAGGGTTGTAACCTATCCCCGATGTTATTCGATCTGTATATTGAGCAAGCAGTGAAGGAAACAAAAGAAAAATTCGGAGTAGGTATTAAAATCCATGGGGAAGAAATAAAAACTTTGACATTGTAATCCTGCAGAGACAGCAAAGGACTTGGAAGAGCAGTTGAACGGAATGGACAGTGTCTTGACATGAGGGTGTAAGATGAACATCAACAAAAGCAAAACGAGGATAATGCAATGTAGTCGAATTAAGTCGGGTGATGCTGAGGGAATTAGATTAGGAAATGAGACACTTAAAGTAGTAAAGGAGTTTTGCTATTTGGAGAGCAAAGTAACTGATGGTGGTCGAAGTAGAGATGATATAAAATGTAGACTGGCAATGGCAAGGAAATCGTTTCTGAAGAAGAGAAATTTGTTAACAGCGAGTATAGATTTAAGTGTCAGGAAGTCGTTTCTGAAAGTATTTGTATGGAGTGTAGCCATGTATGGAAGTGAAACATGGACGATAAATAGTTTGGACAAGAAGAGAATAGAAGCTTTCGAAATGTGGTGCTACAGAAGAATGCTGAAGATTAGATGGGTAGATCACATAACTAATGAGGAGGTATTGAATAGAATTGGGGAGAAGAGAAATTTGTGGCACAACTTGACTAGAAGAAGGGATCGGTTGGTAGGACATATTCTGAGGCATCAAGGGATTACCAGTTTAGTATTGGAGGGCAGCGTGGAGGGTAAAAATCGTAGAGGGAGACCAGGAGATGAATACACGAAGCAGATTCAGAAGGATGTAGGTTGCAGTAGGTACTGGGAGATGAAGAAGTTTGCACAGGACAGATTAGCATGGAGAGCTGCATCAAAGCAGTCTCAGGACTGAAGACCACAACAACAACAACAGTTAGGTTTAAGTAGTTCTAAGTTCTGGGGGACTGATGGCCTCAGATGTTGAGTCCCATAGTGGTCACAGCAATTTGAACCACTTGTAAACTATCTGCAAAACACGCTGGCTCATGCATCACCAGTTTCGGCAGTTCTTGGAAGAATTAGGAGATGAGTACGGTGACATAGGTGACATACCGAAGGTAAAATGCTGAAAAGATCTTTAGATTGACTGAACTACATTTCTCAGATGAGAATCGAAACAATGAACCGAAATTAGAAGACCCTTGCTGGATATCAAACCTTACACTTTTCGTGAACATTACGTCTCACATGAACACCCTGAAGCTTTGCAAGGTGAACATAATTTCATTTATGACATGTTGGAAAAAGTAAATGTTTATGAAACGAAGACTGCTCTCTGAGAGAGCCAACTATTGTCTGAAAACACTTCGCATTCCCCTGTTCTTGGTTTGGTCCACGAAAGTGCTCGAGTTCAAGAATTCGTGTCAGTAATTGTGAAAATTAAGGAGAAATTTTGCGCACGATTCGTAGATGCATCGAGTGCGGCTACTATCAATCCTTGCTTTGCACGGCCGTTTTCAGCATCAGTTGAAGATGTTCCGAATCATCTACTGATCGAAGTGCAGTCCAATACATGGCTGGAGGACAAGTTATTTGCAGTACGAAGTACGAAATAATTCTACGAAATTTCCATGCCTGCATCACCACGAATTCCATGTTCGGACTTACTTGTGTGTGTAGGAATGATTTTTGTCTATAATGAAAATGAACAAATCAAGGCTAGATGTGACGACAGACTTCGCAACTGCTTGCGTTTATCAATGTGCCTGACATTAATTTATCGTCTCTCATCACCAATGACAGACATGTTACGCATCTCTTTCTTTTTCTAATTTAAAATTGTTATTTACTATCTGTGCCTCATCCCGCTACAATTTTACATACGCGAACATTGTCATCTGAATAAACCGATTGTTCAATGTACGAGGTCAGTCTAAAAAGTATCCGACCTTTGATTTTCTGCAGCGAATTGACGCATGGTGCAGGGAAGGGCAATTGAATCTCAATGTAGACAAGTGTAATGTGCTGCGAATAGATAGAAAGAAATCCCTTATCATTTAGCTACAAAATAGCAGGTCAGCAACTGGAAGCAGTTAATTCCATAAATTATCTGGGAGTACGCATTAGGAGTGATTTAAAATGGAATGATCATATAAAGTTGATCGTCGGTAAAGCAGATGCCAGACTGAGATTAATTGGAAGAACCCTAAGGAAATGCAATCCGAAAAAAAAGTAAGTAGGTTACAGTACACTTGTTCGCCCGCTGCTTGAATACTGCTCAGCAGTGTGGGATCCGTACCAGATAGAGTTGATAGAAGAGATAGAGAAGATCCAACGGAGAGCAGCGCGCTTCGATACAGGGTCATTTAGTAATCGCGAAAGCGTTACCGAGATGACAGATAAACTCCAGTGGAAGACTCTGCAGGAGAGACGCTCAGTAGCTCGGTACGGGCTTTTGTTGAAGTTTCGAGAACATACCTCCACCGAGGAGTCGAGCAGTATATTGCTCCCTCCTACGTATATCTCGCGAAGAGACCGTGAGGATAAAATCAAAGAGATTAGAGCGCACACAGACGCATACCGACAATTTTTTTTTTCCACGAACAAAACGAGACTCGAATAGAAGGGAGAACCGATAGAGGTACTCAAGGTACTCTCCGGCACACACCGTCAGGTGGCTAGCGGAGTATGGGTGTAGATGTAGATGTAGATGTAGAACGTCACTGGCTAGTGACAGCGCTTTCGCATAGCAATAACGCTGCATAGCAGATGTGAGTGCCTAAGGTATGACAGCCATTATGTAGCTACTTGCTTGTTCCTGTAAGACTGTGAGCGACGCACATGGCTACTGACAGACTGTATGTAACGACGGCGAACTACTTTAGCTAACTCCATCCGTACTGCGCTAAGAAGGCCCAACGGTACCGACCGACCGCCGTGTCACCCTCAGATATGGATGTCACTGGATGTGGACTATGGAGTGGTATGTGGCCAGCACACAGCTCTGTCGGCCGTTGTCAGATTTCGCGACCGGAGCCGCTACTTCTCAGTCAAGAAGTTCCTCAACTGACCTCACAAGAGCTGAGGACATCCTGCTGACCAACGGTACTCAGCAGACCCGGACGGTCACTCATCAAAGTGCTAGTCGAGCCGGACGGCCCTTAACTTCGGTCATCTGATGGGAATCCGTGTTACCATGGCGACGAGGTCGTTGGAATTTTAGGTAAGATCACAGCTTGCGGAGTATGGATGTAGATGTAGATGTAGAAAATAGAGACAATAGCGCGGCGCCGCTGTACACAGTAGAGGAAGAGACGTTTATGCGCATGCGTGAATTTTGTCCCCGCCTTCCAGTGCGTCAGTGGTCGCCTGTCGGTTCTTGAATGAGGCGCTACACAGCGTGTTCGTCGGATTACCGATTCTCTCAAGGTGACTAAACGTGTTGAGCAAAGATATTGCATCAATTTTTGTCAAAAGCGAAACAATTCGTAAGATCCAACCAGTCTTTGGAGAAGATGCGACGGGTGTACCACAAATTAAGGAGTGGTTCAACCGATTCAAAAATGGCCGCTCATCAGCGGAGAGTGACCAGCGTTCTGGCAGGCCCCAAACTGCTCGGATTGCAGCTGTTGTTGAGAGAGTGCAAAATTTGTTGATGTCAGACCGTCGTTTGACCGTGCAGGAGATTGCCTGAGAGGTTGGAGTGAGTAAACATTCTGCACGTGCAATTTTGCGAGATGATTTGAACGTGCACCGAGTGGCTGCGAAATTCGTGCCCAAGTTTTTGTCGCCAGAACAAAAAGACCTCCATTTTGACGTTGCACCTCTTCTGGACACCCCCAACAGTGATCCTGGGTTTCTGAAGACTGTGATAACTGGAGACGAGTCATGGGTGTACAGGTATGACGCAGAAACCAAACGAGAGTCGTCGCAATGGAAGCATCCCGAGTCTCCGAGGCCGAAGAATGTGCATCAGCTGCGAAGCAAAATCTAGATGATGCTGACTGTCCGTGGAATTGTGCATCAGGAATACGCACCAGAAGGACAAACAGTGACAAAGGAGTACTATCGAGATGTTCTTTGGCGACTCCATGACGCAGTTCAGCGCGAAAGACCAGATGTGTGGACGTCGCAAAACTGCATCCAGACAACGCCCCCCCACATTCATCCCACTTGATCCAAACTTTCTTGGGCAAACATGGAATTACAGCCGTTCGCCAACCTCCCTACTCTCCAGACATGGCTCCTTGTGATTTCTGGTTGTTTCCAAAATTGAAGACGCCACTGATAGGATCCCGTTTCGAGAGTAGGGAAGAGATAATGTGGAACATGATGATGGAGCTGAACACCATTCCCAAAGAAGGTTTCCGAAGGTGTTTCTGGCAGTGGAAGGATTGGTGGGCTAAGTGTGTGCATGCACAAGGGGCCTACTTTGAAGGGTATTAGGGTCCCAACCCTGTTAGGTATTCAAAATATTTTTTCTGGCCAAAGGTCGAATACTTTTCGACAGACGTCGTATACTTACATGCTTAAAAATGATCCTTTAAGGGTGTCGGAACGATGAAAATGAAAAAAATTTACGTTTTTTTGGTTTTTTCATTATAACATTATTTGGAGTTTTCTGAATAAAACAAATCAAGTGTCACCCTTCTAAATGAATTCTAAGTGTGTTTTTTATTGCTGGAAAGTTGACGTGCCGCGTAAATGGTTGTAGCGGCTCGGTGTGTCACCTCCGATGGCGCCACTCGCTGGCTGCAAGCAGGATATCTTTGTTTTGTTTTGTTTTCCAACGTTGTATGGGTTTATCTCTGTGACTGTTCATACCGGTAAACATAAACGCTATACCATGTGTGTCGACTTGTGGAATTTGCTTTGTGTTGTTTAACTGTTCAATTTTGCGTATTTGACGAATTTTGCTCGTACCTGTTTTACATATTAGGTTTGTGTATATCAATATGCCCCGTTTCAGCAATCGAGTGTTTAAGAAAAGGCATAATGAGTGGAAGAAGAAATCTTTTGTTGTTTCGAAGGGAGGTGCTCCTCAGACTGCTTCACCGACTGCACCAAATGAATGTGATAGAACTTCTTCCAGCAAGAAACTTTGTGACAGCAATGAAAAATTTGAATACTATGAAAGTGACAGTAATGATGTGAATGAAATAATTAACATTTCCGTGCTCTCTAATATTTTGAAACATAACATATCATGCCAAGTTTGCAAGTAAAGAGGACTGGAATTGAAAATAACTTCACACAATGGTTTGGCATGTAAAATGTTATTGAAGTGTAACAAATGTGCTGCACAAGTTTCGTTTTCTAATTCTAACAGTGTTCCTTGTAGTGGTAATGGTGGAAAAAAGGTGTATGATATAAATGTCAGGCTAGTGTATGGCTTACATTACATTGGCAAGGGCATTGCTGCAGGGACGATGTTATGTGGAATTATGAACTTGCCAAAACCACCAAGCAAGTTTGGATTTTACAATGAATTGGTGGGATCTTCTGCTGAAGACATTGCTCAAGCAACAATGAAGAAAGCAGTTGAAGAAGCTGTGACAGATAATGGGAATTGTAGAGATTTAACTGTTGCTTTAGATGGATCATGGCAAAATAGATGTCATAAAACTGTAAATAGAGTTGTGACAGCTACCAGTGGAGACAGTTGGAAAGTGATTGATGTCGCTATTCTCTCAGGACATTGTAGATGTAAGGGCAATACCAAGGATGAACATAGTGAAAGTTGTGAAGCAAATTTTAACAGCACGAGTGGAGCGATGGAAGAAGAGGGAGTGAAACCAATTTTTTCCAGATCACAGGAGTGGTATAATGTACGATACACTAACTATCTAGGAAATGGTGATTCTAAGAGATATAAAGCTGTAGAGGAACTCAAACCTTATGGAAATGAAACTAACATTAAAAAAAGGAGTGCACTGGACATGTGCAGAAGCATATGGGGGCTCGCTTGTGCAAACTAAAGCAGACATTAGGATCCCAGAAGCTTAGTGATGGTAAGACCCTTGGATGAGGAGGAAGATTGACAGATGAATCAATTGATAGATTGCAGGGGTATTGTGGGTGTGCAGTTAGGCAAAATAGAAGAAGCATTGAGCACATGAGGAGAGAAGTATGGGCACTATTTTTCTACTGCATCAACAAATGAGCACCCACAACCCCACAACATGCACTGTCCCTCACAGGTGATGACTCATGGTGTAAGTACCAATCAGGAAAGGAATACGCCCATAAAAAAAGTTTGCCAAATGCTGTAATTGATGTACTTAAGCCCATATTTAGAGATTTGTCACAGCCAAGTTTACTGGAAAAGTGTTTAGTGGGAAAACACAAAATCCAAATGGATGTGTAAATAATTTAATTTGGATTAGGATTCCAAAAAAAGAGTGTTTGTACAGATAAAAACACTGCATTTTGGAGTGGATGACGCAGTGGCAACATACAATGAAGGAAACATTATCAAATGTGATGTGCTGAAACGTTTTGGTTTCCAACCAGGACACAACACCATTTCCACAATGTGCCTAATTGATGAAGAAAGGCTAAGAGGTGCAGATAGAAGAGACAAAAACCTACAACATGCAGCAAAAGGGAAGAAAAGACCAGTGAAAAGGAAACTAACACTGGAAAAAGAAGAGGATGCTGATAATCCATCATATGGGGCAGTAATTTATTAAAAAACTTTGGAAGCCATTTCCCGTAACTTTAAAATTTTCATCTTTGAGGAACATTTTCTCAAAAACTGCTAACATTATATCAATGAAATTTATACACAATGTTGTCTACTTCTTTTCCTTCATTTTTATAACAAATTGTAAAAGATATTGTATAATTCAAGAGTTATAGAAGAAAAAGTGCAAAATTTTAGAGAAAAAAATAAGCATCTGTTTAAAAAAAATTGTAAAACAAAAACCAATAAATATTTCTTAACATGGCATTATAACTTTGTAGAGAAATATTCACTGAACATGTAGTCGAAATTTCAGAGCAATATGTTTAATGGTTTTAGAAAAATTGTTCCTTCCATTTGCTAAAATTAACATGGAGGAGATGGATCGTTCTGGCTCCCCTTAATTATTGAGAGACATGTTTGATAACTGTACCATGAAGGATATTTAGGTACCTAACATGGGAGTAAAACCAATTCAGAATATTTATGCACCATTTACGTTTGTGTTTTGTTTTAGAAGTACACTGTGAAAAGAGCACGAGACTGCCCCAGGTTCAGTGTATCCCAGATAGTGGGCAAGGCGAAGTGGCATCTGTGCTTAGACATACATTAAATGAGCAGTTTCGGTACGGTTTCCTTGTTTACATGTCTAGAAAGTGAGCACACTGTGATCATGAAGTTGCATGTGTGCAACAGCTCCGCATGAGTGCAGAATTTCTGGCGGCCATAGTTAACGATGAGTGACACGCTCTGTGGTAAACAATAAAGAAACTCCGAAGGAAGCACAAACTACTGCACAATACTTGTAAAACAAGACATATAGGAAGATGCTGAATGGAACATGTTTGGATGTCAAGAGGGCAATACGAGAAGCCTTCCACGTGTACTATAGCAGTGTTTTCGAAGGATTGCTAAGAAAACACAAAGAAATTCTGTTCATATACAAAGGCTTTTAATGGTGCCAAAGACGAAACAGGGAGTGAAATCGAGGATAGTAAAGCGAAAGTAAAAAGGGCGAACTCCATTGCAAAATCTTCCTTTACAGCGCAAAATCCAGGACTATTGCCCCAATATAATCCTCACACCACTGAAAAATGTAATGGTACAGAGGAACAGCATGTTCTATCGGTTGTAGAGTCATCAACAGATGTAGAGGTGCCCCAGTTAAGTGTTACAGAATCCTTGGTCTTCATGTTGTATGTTAATGATCTTGCTGGCAATGTTAATAGTAACCTCAGACTTTTCTAGATGATGCATTTATCTACAAGGAAGAACTGTCTGAAAACGTCAGGACAAATATTTAATTGTATCTTGATAAGATTTTCAAGTGGTGCAAAAATTGGCAATTTGCCTTAAATGTTCAAAATATGTAAAACTGTGCACTTCACAAAACGGAAAAATGCAGTATTAACGCGTCACAGTTGGAATCGGTCACCTTGTACAAGTACAGGCTGTAAAAATGTGTGTGGATATGGAACTCAACGATCATTTAGACTCAGTTGTGGGTGAAGCAGATGGCAGACTTCGTTACTGGGGAAATGGTAGTCAGAGTGCAAAGGAGATTGCTTACAAACCACTTGTGTGACACTTTCTAGAATATTGCTCTAGTGTGTGGGACTTGTAGCGAATAAGACTGATGGGGGATATTTAATGTACACAGAGAAAAGCAGCACAAATGGTCACAGGTTCTCTGGACTCATGGGAGAGTGTCACAGAGCTGCCGAAGAAATTTAACTGAAGGACACTCAACTCTGCCACGCAATTCACATCACTTGTAGACTATGGAAGCAGTGACTATTCCATCTTTCCCTATAATAAAAAAAACATCAAAATTCCAACACTCACTACAAACTAGTGCAATACTCTTGTGATTATCTCTCCAAAGTTTTAAGCCACATTTACTTCATATATTGAATGTAAATTGTTAAAACTTCTATGAAGTATGTACAAGCTGCAAAGTAATTCTATAGCTGGTGTAATTTCAAATTTCTGCATTGTATATTTTATGCACCTATGTGGATAGTGTGAAATATTGTCAAATTATTGTACAGACTCTTTCTATGAAGATATTTCTATAGATGTCTTTATATTTTCATTATGTTGTCAGTGATATGGTTCAATAAATGCAAACTAATTTATGACTGAGCTTAACAGTGGATGAAGCCTAACCAGGTCAGCTTGTTGTAGTGTACCGTTTTGTTCAAATACATGGTGTGTGTAACAGGGCAACAACACTGCTCTCAGGGGACACTAAACAGAAAACTAAAAGAAAAGTGTCGCAAGCAGTTACTTACTGATATTTACTGCTATGACAGAAAACATGTAACTGGATAGTTTTCTGTCTGGCATACAATTTTTACTTGCCATATAAAATTCTGTGAATATGCTGGTATATGTGGATATCTTTCTTGCCAGTGATCAAAAGAAAATGTAACTATGAGACACTGATTGGCACAGATCTTTATTAAGGTGTTGAAGTTGTTAGTAATGCAAATTTATTCACTTGAAATATAAAACCAGATGTGAATAAATTTTTAAACATTTCAGAAAGACACACCCATTTTTCAGATATTCAGTTATCATTCCTACGTACAGTTTGCAATGCAAGTACATAGAGAAAAGAAAGAAAATTAGATAAATTACTTATAAAGAGGATAATCTATCCAAGTAATGGTTTAGAAGAGTGTGTGATAGTATATGACATTTACACAGGAGAAAATTATAAAACTCTTGAGATGTAGGAATAAATAAACTGTAACAGAGTGCAAAGAATTTTTATCTTATGTCATTATCACAAATTAGCCAGTCTGCATGTAAATTACACACAGTAGATTTTTACAACCACCAAAGTAACAGTTATCAAATTTCATAAACATAGAATACAGGAAAAATTTAGGTGATGAGATTGAAATAACAATTCTATAAATCTGAAATACTTTTACATTTGAAAAAATAGCTGCAATTGTACAATGAATCTTGTAAACTTGCTGCAGAAATATAAATTTATTTTATTTTTTCCTCCTTGACTATAAATCAATGTATTTCATTTTTCCTCCTTGACTACACAAAATAAGCGGTTTGGGTTGTAGTATGACTTAAAAGCTGAAATCTGAATATAGGAAAACCTACAAATAGTAAAACACTTAAAGGTATCTGCACTGCCTATCCATACACATCACATCTTCTGGAATTTCAATCTTATTGCTTACAAACATATTTTGGTTGCCAAATGTTACAAAATTTCAGGAGGAAGATAAAAAGTTTTCAATGCGCTTAAATTATTTATTTTACAAATGATTTGTCAATGAATAGAAAGTGTTCATACATGTGACAGTTCAATGCAAATTAGTTACTAATTATCTCATTTCCAGGAATTGCAGGTAATTTGTAGTATATAGCACATGAACTTTTTTACATGCAATACCTAAAATAAAAGTTTTACTGCCTTTGCATCAAAACCTTTAGGATGTTGAGTACTTTTATTTCATCACCTCTTGTATAAAAAGTAAAAGGAAGTAATTTTTAAAAGCATAGTTGCTAGCTGCTGTACACTTTGGTAAGTAGTTCACCTATAAAATACCAGTACAATAAAAAACAATTTAAAAAATTATATTATAAAATTGTACTTAATTGTTTGATGTTTAAGACACTGGCACAAGCCACGTGATTACAGGGAGAGACTTCCTGTTACAGACTATTTCCCAATACAGACGCAAAGGTATATCTTTACTCGTAAGTACTGCCTACAGCATTAGAGAAATAGTCAATCTTAATCATATGGTGTAATATTGAGACACACTTCTAAATAAGTGTGGCAATACAGTTTGACATCTATCCATTCTCAAGCAAAGAGAATGCCATAGGTGTTCTATTTTGTTCTAAGAATAAAGCACAGTTTCTAACATACTTTTAAAAACTTTTTTGGTGTAATATATTGAAAACGTGAGTCTGTGTTCAAAGAAAATCAAAATATCTAGGTTGGAGTAAATCTCAGTTTTTTTAAACGTTGATTAGATATTAGTTCCAGACAAACGTATTGTAAGTTAAGCTTGATATTGCAAAATGGAAGCAACTGCAAAAAATCTGCCAGTATGTTATGAAAATAATATGTCCTGTCTGTCTTCTATAAAATAATGAATACTGTAGTGAACTGTGGTAGAAACAACCTGCAACAGTAATTCTCTTTAATTGTTCTTCTTTACGTGAAAACAGATTGTATGCAGGAAACTTGCATAGAGAATTAATTATAAAGTATATTCCTAATTATCTTATTTGTATTGGCAACAAAATTATGATCTCCCTAGACAACATTTTTTTTTTGCATTAGGAACTGTTTGCATTATCTTCAAACAACAGACTCACATTTCATGTGTAACTTGGAAAAGACAATTTTCACTATTTTCATTATGTATGCAAAGATGTTGCCCTTTCATGCACTATGCAATCATTTAAATCTATAAACAAAGCACTGATTCATGGGGAAAATGTACAAGACACTGCAAAGACCCCATTATTGTTATTAAATTGAAAAAAATTACTCTCAGTCAACCAGCAAGGTAACTCAGTCAATGTGCACACTCACCATCCCATACACACACTACACTATAGTAGTTTTAATACCTGGAAAACCCACCAAAACATGTGAGCAATGATTTATTTCTAGCGGTACTAATTCTTGCGGAATATCTTAACAATAATAATATCAACAAGGAAAAAGATTATACAATATTTTAACAATAACATACAATAGACTCTAGAAAAAATCAAACAATGTGCATTATCACAGTGAAAAATGATTTGTTACATTTGTAACAAAGAACAAACTATGCCACAAAAACATTACTGCGACAAATAAAGTCGCAGACCATATGTATCAAATTGATGAAAATAGGATGTGTAAAAAGTAAAGTGCATTAAATTTCTTCCCCTTAACCACTATTAAAACCCCGTCACACAACCGTTTGAGTTAAACTTTCGAAGCATGAAAAAGGACGAAATGCTTTTCTGAGTACCAACATGATATTATTAAAGGAAGAAGTTCTAAGGCTTGCAAATATTGGCTATAGTTGTTATCATGAAATATTTTCGTGTTGTATCGGTTTTTCTCCTCTCATATTATCTTTACTTCACAAAAACTGTAGCATTTACATTTTAGTTCATCTTATTGTACTTGTTTTAGGCAACAATTTCTAAAAGAGCTTTATTAAGAAAAAACGATATGCTCTTTTTTATGCAGTCACTAATATCATAAAGACAGTCCCATTCAACATCTCTGGAACACAGTTAATACATTTCCAAAACGTTTGATAATATCATAAATATCACAATTATGTTGGAAATTGAAAGCACAACACCTGGAAGTCTGTTATTGATAAATTTCTTCACGTCATCAGAATGTTTGTCAAAAGATCCTTTCTTTAAAATATTTTAACAACCACATGGTAAAAACATTCCATAAACTAGATACAAACATGAACTACACAGCATTATAAGGTAGACAGATGGCAATAGGTTACATTAGTATGACAGTAAATGTTTAATTTTTTGTTTGTGGAAAAGTAACACGCAAATTGAATACTGTTAAGAAAAAACAGCAACACTAATCCTTTGTGTCATTGTTACCTGGGTTTTCAAGCAGGCACTGAATTGTTGTTGCAAGCAAGTTGCCATTTATACAAAATAAGTTAGCAGTTTTTGCATTGTAATTATATTTAACAATTTTGGCAGTACTAGAATTAGCAGCTTAGTTTGAAGTTTATATAAACTGCATAGTTGTCTTGAATGGTATCAACTGCAAAGTAGCTTTTTGTATCAAAGAGGCAGAATCATTTGCAATTAAAAATTAAATTGATGGTAGTCTGAAGTTATAAGTTTCTTGCTGGAAATGACATGAAATACACTTCTAGATATCTGTCTCCAGCATATATATTTATTGTTACTTTCTAATAGAATACTAGCTGAGTTATGCCTTTTTTCCATAACTTCAACTTGCATTTCGCAAATATGTCTTTCATAGTGCAAAAACATCTCTGATTCCAATGACAGATGAGGTGCCATAATTTCATAGCTATATCAATTATTCTACACAGTGCCCTTTTAATTTAGCCTCAATCTTCTCACTCCTACATCAACAAACAACTACACAAGCTACAGAAGATTTTTTAAATTAATGTCACATTTCCAGAATGGGTCGGATCTTCTGACAGCAATGAATGTTGTTTGTTATTGTTAAAAACAGCGAATTGTGAGTGTAGTTTTAATTCTGTTTGAAATATTTTTGTTGCCCTTGACATAAAGTCCACAGGCTACACATACCATTGTGATTTATCAAAGGCAGAAATATGCCAATTGTATTCTCAGCACTAGAAAAGTTTGGAAGAAAAAAGTACTTGATTAAAATATTTAAGATTAGTCAAAGCAAAAGTTTAAACAAATGCATAGAAAGATCTGCAGGCAGTATTTTTCTGCAGCAGGATTGTTCTTTTGAAGCAGTGCTATTGGATAATATAGTATCGAAATGATTTTCTAGTTACTGTTTAAGTCTATTTAATCACTGAAAGTACTGAAATAGTATAGATATGATTAAGAAAAATATTAGAAAGAGGGCTATCAATATATAGGCTTGAGCAAGTTTTAGCTTTCAAAAGAATTAATTAAAAGTTCACTCTTTGATTACAATATATGGACTGTATACTGATTTTCAGTACTACACACATACAAATAGTGAATATAAGTGGTATTAGAGGAAAAGCACAAGCCCATATGGAAAATATGGAGTGCAAAAAATGGTGTGTATTGCAATAATGATGTATGATGCTTTAGCACATACACTCAACTGAGCAAAAGTGGCTGTTGAAAACAAAATTTGGTGTTGATTGAAATTATATTATTCTTCAGACACATAAAAGATAAAATCTTCAAATAATGCAGTTTTAGGGATTATAGCCACCTGTTTTGTGTATTAAGAACTCAGTGCAAATTAATGTACACAAGAAGAAAATTATGTTATGGTGGCTAAAAATGGTTCAAATGGCTCTGAGCACTATGGGACTCAACTGCTGAGGTCATTAGTCCCCTAGAACTTAGAATTAATTAAACCTAACTAACCTAAGGACATCACAAACATCCATGCCCGAGGCAGGATTCGAACCTGCGACCGTAGCGGTCTTGCGGTTCCAGACTGCAGCGCCTTTAACCGCACGGCCACTTCGACCGGCAAAATTATGTTATAATTTTGTTATTTTTCCATCTTCAGTTCAATTACTGAGTGACTATTTAAAATTGTGTAAGGTCAAGTGGCTTTACACTACAATCATTTTGGGCTCTTCTGTTTTTCAATAATTGTTTGACATCTCAACTGAACGTTTTTTAAGAGGGAGAGGCACGCATGCATATTGAGAAAAGGCAAGAAATTATTATCAGGAAAAATAACAAGAATTTTAACAGCATCTATGGACATCTGACTAAATAATTTTTGTCTGGTGTTTCTTCATACAGTAACACAGATTGATGGTATTTATTTCTCATTACCAGTGAAAGATCTCTTATGTATATCTGCAACTTGCTGGAACCGATTTTTTTCCTCTTTTGTTTCCATTATTTGAATCTTTCTCATACAACAATAACTTGTGAGAGGCTTTTCATTTTATTTATACATTTACTCCACAGAGTGTGATACTGCATGTGAATTAACATTCTTCATAGTCCTGTCATCTGTTTCTTGTAAGAAAATTCCAATATAACACCAACTTGCTTCACAGAATCCAACAGCCACCTATGGATATATTCAATGAGTAAATGCAATGAGCTTTATGCAGTGCTTTTGACAACAATGCCAAAGCCTTAACACACTGTTGAGACAGTTTTAATGCAATGAAATGAAATGTATGCTGTTGAGATATAATGGGCTTAGATGAGTATAATGTTTGTGGGGCATGAGAATACGGAGAACAGCAGGTGACCGATATGTACCAACCCGATTATTCTTGGTTGAAACAACAAGTAACTCAATAAAACTGTCCTGATATCAGTCCTCTATGAAATTGTTAAAACAAGGAACTCTGTGGACAAGTCATTATCTTTTCATGTTGCTGGATTGATTCTCATGATACACGCATTTTGAGAGTCAGGTGTTTTCAGTTTAAGAAGGAAGTGTCTTTAGAGAAAAATGGCTCAGATTGTGACTTCAATTCAACTATAGTGCTGGTTAATCTCATGGATTGAGGATCACAGTTCTTAAAGTGCAACATCGAGAATTCAAACACCAGTAAAGATAAATACAAGGCTAATTTTCTTTCTTCTGACTAATATATGTTCCAGTATGTTCCATAGAATTTGTACACAACTGGGAAATTACAATACTTCTAATTTTTAAAAAAATTTAAAAAATCGTAACTGATGATGAAGAGTTAACAGAAACAAGTAGTATTTTTTGGACCAGTCTGCTTGGACTTTTTTTGGCCAGAGCTTGAACCACCTTCCCCTTGGATGCCAGTACATCTTCTATGAAAAATTGGATGATTTCTTACAAGATATGCTGATATAACGAGCAGTTGTGAGCCACTTTATACCAAGGAAATAAAGTGTGAAAAGACTATTCTGTAGGCATATCTTTCAAGTGCAGTAGTATTTCCTAATATGTTTCATAATTTTAACATCTGACAGCTTTTTTACATGAATTTATCAATGATTTATTTTATGACTGATTTTAGAAATGTTAGTAACACAAAACTTTAAGGGTGATGTATATAACAGAAAGAAATTGGTCTCCACATATATGGCATTTAATGGACTTTAAGTTTTTATAGTTCAAGTTATAGTACTTGTAAAGAATATTGACAACAGAAAAAAAACAGTATCTTGAAATGTTTTAATTTATTGAAGTTGTTATTTATTGTAAATGATGACTGAGACCAAACAGAACTTTCTTCATAGCAGTTAGCTTATATGTATGTGTATGTGAAGTAAGACTGTTGTATGGTTCATGCTTCCAAATTAAAATGTGTTTGCTACCTACACAGTCCTCTGACTAGACTTTCATATTTCTGGACATGATAAATTGATGCTTTTCCATACGTCTTATTGAGTTCTGGATGTGAGGTATTCACCTGTAGATCAAAATTACTAATTATCAACTTTCCCTCTTGGTGGATGTCTTTTGATACTTGTCCAGTATTTTGCCATTCTCTTCACTATACTTGCAGATTGTCCCATAAGATATAAATATTGAAAGGGAAAAGACAATGTAAATGGTAAGAGAAGAATTTGAGGTAACGTTATTGTTGTTACCAGGGAAGAAACTGTAGGGTGTTCAATATTCCTTATGATATTGTATCTGACTCCTGAAAGATGGCAAATATTTGTAATGAATCAGACAATAAATACAGTTATATATTACTCGTTTCCAGTAACCCAAACAAAAATATTCATGTTGCTGTCAAATCAAAGTTCAGAATAACTAATTCACCTGTGCAATCAGAATACATTATGCAATCCAATACTTGGATACTTGGATACTTCATTAAGTGACATCTAACGTAGGTACTGGGACGTTTCATGGATTTTGTGATGCTATTTTATCTATTCAAGATGTAGAAATGTGTTTTATTACCTATGGAGATTACAGAATGAAGGAAAGTCATACAGCTGGTATCTGCAGTTGGCTATCTGTGTAAACAATTTAGCTCAGTATTAAATTGTACACATGAGAGACCTGTAGTGACTTCCAATGGCAATCTGTGCCTGCAAGACATCAGATCAGAAGTGTTTCCACCAGAAACTGGCTCACCAGTTCTAAGAAAAACGAGAGGGAATATCCCTGGGCACTATGCTGCTACAGTCTTGGACAGAAAGAGAATCGTTTATACATTGACCTGTAATTGAAGGCTTGTCTCCATGGGAGAGATGTAAAGATGTAAACACACACACACAAACACACATGCATATACATACATGCTGTCAGAAGGTTTCCCACTCTAGACAGGTTAATTTTACTTTACATTTCACTCTTGAAAATCTGGACTAATGTAGAAATACTGATAAACTATAAAATTTGCATGTGCGATCTTTACACTGATCTTGATTCTGTCATCATGTGTTGTTAGGTAGCTCAGCAGTATTTCCTGTCACAGAATCTGCTTTGAAAGTCTAATACAATGGAAGCAGACTCCTAAACCAGAAGTGCAGCTCACAGAACTTCCTGTTGTTGATAACATTGTCAAGAAGGTAAGGATCATTGCTTGTGTCAGAAATCTCTAGGGCATCTCGGCAAATGTCTTTGGTAGTAAAGCATGTCCTTCACAAGTCTTTACATGGAGACATTATAGAGTGTGTGTCAAATTTAAAAGTTTTTGGGACTTCCATTTGGCAAGGAGATGCATCTGCTCACACTTGATTATGTATGTAGAGTTATATATAGTATGAATGCAGAGCTATAGTGTACAGTACTTTTGAAAATACAAGATCTGTACTATAATGATACTGCCAGTTGAATGAAGTATGTCCATGATTCAGGGTAATTGATGTAAGATTACACATCATAGATAGTTTTCTTGGATGTTTCGTTTCTCCTGCAAATGTGGCCCTGTACATGTAAGTGTGGTACTTCATGCAAAGTTGTATGGTTACACGATATTCAGAAATCTATAAAAGAACATAAATTCCACGTTTGCACTGCAGAATAGAGTATATGTTCAAGATGATACTGCCAGTAGAGTTAGGAAAGCCCACGGGACAGAGGAATGGATACAGGATGTCACACACATTAAAGCAATTGATACAGAAATTTATCCACACACACCTAGGCACAGATTTTCATATATGTTTATAGGATTACAGGAATTCCAGATATCCATAAAAAACTGCAAATTTACGGATCTGCACTGTCAACAAAGCTCATGAATTTTCAAAATGATAATGCAAGTTGAATCAAGAAATAAAGCAACTGATGAAGTGTACCACAGATTGAATAATGCTGCTGGATGTTTACTTCAATGTGAAAATGTATCCCTGCACATCAGATTATGGAGTTTGAGATCCTGTTGTAAGATTACAGGAGTCTCAGGTATCTTAAAAAAGTAGGAGTTACTCGGTTTGCAGGAAATTTCCCAAATGATCCTGTCAATTGAGTGAAGACTCTTATGGCATGGAGAACTTAATTTAGAATGTCAGAAAGCTGATAATTCTGTTGATAGTTGCCTTTGTTATGCAAGTACATCTGCGTTTATCTATGTGCGGTGATACATGTAGTGTTGCAGAGTTAAAGAACTTCGAGATATTCATAAAATGGTAGAAATTAGTGGGTTTTCGCTGGAAATTTCCGATAAGCATACTGCGAGATGATTCTCAAAAGCCCGCAGCACAGAAAAATTGGTGTACTACGTGACAGATAAGATAACACAGTGTTTGTGTCACACAATGTGTAGTTTCCTTGTCGGGTTTCTGAAAATCACTAACGATTTTCACATATCTTCCATACAAATCAGGCAAATTTGTAGGCATATATACAGTGCTGAGGTAAGTGACTGCACTTGTCCTCCGAGGAACTAATGATGGGAATATTCTGTGAGATGTCACCTCCAGCGGTTGAATGTGACGCAGCACTCCTGGGTCGCTGGCACAAAAGGTTAATGTTTATAGGCTTTCCACAATGGTATCACAGTTGTCCGTTAAAGAATGTTGGCTAGATATGGAGACACACTCACAAGCACCAAACAGTGCTTCACCAGAGGAGGATAGGTCATGACCACGAATCTGGTCTCCAATGATTAATCAAGGCACTCCACTCCACATCCCGTATGGTTCTGTGGGAACACAACCACAGCTGGTCGCTGATGTGATGGAGGCTGGGACCAAGAGTCTGGCCCCCAATGATCAATCAAGGCACACTCGAGGTCTCACAGTACCCACAGTTGAGTAGCCGGTGTGGTGGTGGTCAGCCTCGCGGCTCAATTGTTCTCTTCCCACCAGCTCTCGTTGAGGCAGGCACCGTAGCTCTCCGCAGCAGCTGCGACGGCCGCGTCAGTGGACAGCGACGAAAAGAGCAGTGGGAGTGTCTCGTCCTCGTCGTCGTCAGCAGCGCCACTGGTGCAGCCACCCCCGACACGGCCACTGCCACCCCCCACTCCACCTCCGCAGCAGCCGGCAGGTGCCGACGAGGTGGACCCGTGGTGGTGGTAGGGCTGATGCTGGTACTGGTAGGCCCCGTAGGTGGCGCTGGGGTCTGAAGCCCCCAGCACGGAGGAGTAGCCGGGGGCAGAGGCGGAGGCGGGGCCGGCGAGCACCGGAAGCAGGTCGCCCACCCCGCCATCCTGTGGGCATACGAGGTCAAGCGCATTATTTCATTTCATTTTAGTCTTAATCCATAATAGACACACTACTGACCATTAAAACTGCCCCTCCAGAAAAGATAACAAATGACAAATTATGCATGGGCACTACAATTGTAAGATTAAATTTGTGGGTGGTTTTGGGCACACAGGATGCGAAATTCAGGACACAGAGCTGTCATATCTGCCAGTAACAGTGGCTCTAACCCAGTTCCACACCAAGTTGAACTAAACTCGGATGACATAAGGACGTGTCATTCAATGTTGCTTCAACTCTTTGTCATGGTTCATCAACTGTAGTGGCTGATGAGTGCTAGCGTGTCAGTCTCGGCAACCCGTGACCAGATGTTCTCATTGTGTGAAAGATTCTGGAGAACGTCCTCACCAGGGCAACATTCAAACATTCTCTGTAACGATGCAAGTCAGGGCAACACAGGCGACATAAGGTCTTGCGTTGTATTGTTGAAAGGTAATATCACGGAGACCTCAAAGATGGGACAGCTGATGGCTCCTGTTCAAACTATCAGTGAAGAAAAAGAGAGATGATTATGTTGTGTACCCAGTAGCACCCCATCCAACCATGCTTGGTGTTGATCCCAGATGATGATGACAAATGCAGTATAGCAATGTTCGATTCCATCACAGTCTCCGCACATGGATATCTCCATTGTGATCCTGTATCCAGAAGTGAGACTTACCTGAAAAGATTTCATGGTGCAACCCCTCTGTCCACCATTGTCATTAGGCACCCCACTAGATTAACATCTACATACGTGCTCTCAAACCCACCATATGGTTTATGGTGTAGTGTACCATGTATGGCTGCTAGTGATTTCCCTTCCCATTCCATCCGCAAAAGAAGTGAGAGAAAAGTGACTACTGCATCAAGGGAAGCTACAACGTGGTCACTGTCCTTACAGTCTGTGTTTTTTTTTCAAATTTCATTGCATTATTTGCGAGGATGCTTGTCTTGCTATAGAACAAATTTATTTCATGATTAAACACACATAATGTGATCATACAATCCTGCGTGGCTGAGCTAAAAGTATCAGTCCTCTTGGGCGCTAGTCAAGTGGCGTCAGTGACATGATGAATGATATAGATACTTACCATGACATTCACAAGATCAGCATTATCAAAGAACGATAAAATCTAGTTTCAATAGGCCAATATACTGCTTGTCTCGAATATGCTGGTAACAGTTTATGCATCTTACATAAGGAACAACATGATCTTCATACAAACAAACAACATTCAAACAGGATATCTGAATGACAAATTCACTGCCTAATAGTTCCTTGTACACGGTATGTGGATGGCCGACCTACTCTGAGCAGTTGTGCTGAAATGGTAACGGCTGATATCAAAATATGTAGCACACTTGATGCCAATTGGATGACTGTTGCAGGCCTTGATGGACCTGTAATTTTAAGGGCAAACAGTTTATTAGGTGAGTGGAGGGAGGGGTCACTAAAATAAAAAACTGTAGTTGGTAACATGGAGGCTACATCAGATCAGCAGGCTGATGAACCACCATGAAGATCGAGTGGAGTATACAATGAGGAGAGCAATGTCCTAGGGAATACGTGTTACCTGAGTCAGCCGAGGTCACTGGATGGTGCAGAACGGCAGTTTCTGGGCCTGACTGCTGAGTTGCTGATGGTCGGCGTCCTCGTCCTTGGGCGAGCCATCAGCGCCCCCTCCGGGTCCCCCGGGGGGGCACATTGATTGTCATCTAAGCGCCAGGGTGGACACCATGGGTGGCCTCGCTGGCTTGTTGTCCAGGATGCGCTCCAGCTCTGCCATTGTGCTGCTTGTCAGCTTTGGCACCAGCTGTGGCACAGTAAACATAGTATCACAGTCATGTCATCCCTAGGTGCGACATAACACACACTAAAATTAACCACTCTCCAATTGGTGATTACAACTTATTTTGTGTATGAATTAGCTGGCTCAATGTGCTTCTTTGAAAGGACTAGATACCGTCTTTGAATTGGGCTACCAATAGAGTTTCTATAATTTCTGATGCACTGAGCTCTTTGTTAAGACAGTACAGAGTGCACGTTATTTGGTCGATTGATGGACCGACCAGTTGATATACTGATGAACTGACTAACTGATGGATTGACCAACTGAGAGACTAATGGCTTGAGTAAATGGCTGATGGACTGAGCAAAAAGTCAAGTGATTGACTGATTATACAGTGGGTGGATGGCTGGACCAACAGATGGATGAATGGGTGAATCGACAGACGAACAAATCAATGGGTGATTCGATGACTTGTTGGAGATATTGATAGACTTTGTGTATGAAATTAATGAATGAAGGGTGATTGAGTGATGATAGACTAATTGATAGATTGCATTGCCTGATTATACAGTGGGTGGATAGGTGAATGTGTAGATGGACCATTAATAAACGGTCACAACGCCCATATAGTACTAGCGACAGAAAGTTGGCTGAAACCAGACGTACACAGTAATGAAATCCTAAGCTCAGATTGGAATGTATACCGCAGAGACAGGCTGGACAGTGAAGGGGGAGGCGTGTTTATAGCGATAAGAAGTGCAATAGTATCGAAGGAAATTGACGGAGATCCGAAATGTGAAATAATTTGGGTGAAGGTCACGGTTAAAGCAGGCTCAGACATGGTAATTGGATGTCTCTATAGGCCCCCAGGCTCAGCAGCTGTTGTGGCTGAGCACCTGAAGGATAATTTGGAAAATATTTCGAGTAGATTTCCCCACCATGTTATAGTTCTGGGTGGAGATTTTAATTTGCCGGATATAGACTGGGAGACTCAAACGTTCATAACGGGTGGCAGGGACAAAGAATCCAGTGAAATTTTTTTAAGTGCTTTATCTGGAAACTACCTTGAGCAGTTAAACAGAGAACCGACTCGTGGCAATAACATATTAGACCTTCTGGTGACAAACAGACCCGAACTATTTGAAGTAGTTAACGAAGAAGAGCGAATCAGCGATCATAAAGCGGTTACTGCATCGATGA
The DNA here is from genome assembly GCF_021461395.2 of Schistocerca americana. Lineage (NCBI taxonomy): Eukaryota > Metazoa > Arthropoda > Insecta > Orthoptera > Acrididae > Schistocerca > Schistocerca americana. Next base: position 173,968,233 of record NC_060129.1, on the reverse strand, counting down.
CTTCAGCCGTAAATAGAAATACTGAAAAAGGTAGGAAGATTTTTCTGTTTAGCAAAAGTGACAAAAAGCAGATTACAGAGTACCTGACGGCTCAACACAAAACTTTTGTCTCAAGTACAGATAGTGCTGAGGATCAGTGGACAAAGTTCAAAACCATCGTACAATATACGTTAGATGAGTATGTGCCAAGCAAGATCGTAAGAGATGGAAAAGAGCCACCGTGGTACAACAACCGAGTTAGAAAACTGCTGCGGAAGCAAAGGGAACTTCACAGAAAACATAAACATAGCCAAAGCCTTGCAGACAAACAAAAATTACGCGAAGCAAAATGTAGTGTGAGGAGGGCTATGCGAGAGGCGTTCAATGAATTCGAAAGTAAAGTTCTATGTACTGACTTGGCAGAAAATCCTAAGAAATTCTGGTCTTATTTCAAAGCGGTAGGTGGATCGAAACAAAATGTCCAGACACTCTGTGACCAAAATGGTACTGAAACAGAGGATGACAGACTAAAGGCCGAAATACTATATGTCTTTTTCCAAAGCTGTTTAACAGAGGAAGACTGCACTGTAATTCCTTCTCTAGATTGTCGCACAGGTGACAAAATGGTAGATATCGAAATAGACGACAGAGGGATAGAGAAACAATTAAAATCCCTCAAAAGAGGAAAGGCCGCTGGACCTGATGGGATACCAGTTCGATTTTACACAGAGTACGTGAAGGAACTTGATCCCCTTCTTGCAGCGGTGTACCGTAGGTCTCTAGAAGAGCATAGCGTTCCAAAGGATTGGAAAAGGGCACAGGTCATCCCCGTCTTCAAGAAGGGACGTCGAACAGATGTGCAGAACTATAGACCTATATCTCGAACGTCGATCAGTTGTAGAATTTTGGTTCAAAAAATGGTTCAAATGGCTCTGAGCACTATGGGACTCAACTGCTGTGGTCATCAGTCCCCTAGGACTTCGAACTAGTTAAACCTAACTAACCTAAGGACATCACACACATCCATGCCCGAGGCAGGATTCGAACCTGCGACCATAGCAGTAGCACGGTTCCGGACTGCGCGCCTAGAACCGCGAGACCACCGCGGCCGGCGTAGAATTTTGGAACACGTATTATGTTCGAGTATAATGACTTTCCTGGAGACTAGAAATCTACTCTGTAGGAATCAGCATGGGTTTCGAAAAAGACGGTCGGGTGAAACCCAGCTCGCGCTATACGTCCACGAGACTCAGAAGGCCATAGACACGGGTTCACAGGTAGATGCCGTGTTTCTTGACTTCCGCAAGGCGTTCGATACCGTTCCCCACAGTCGTTTAATGAAAAAAGTAAGAGCATATGGCCTATCAGACCAATTGTGTGATTCGATTGAGGAGTTCCTAGATAACAGAACGCAGCATGTCATTCTCAATGGAGAGAAGTCTTCCGAAGTAAGAGTGATTTCAGGTGTGCCACAGGGGAGTGTCATGGGACCTTTGCTGTTCACAATATACATAAATGACCTAGTGGATGACATCGGAAGTTCACTGAGGCTTTTTGCAGATGATGCTGTGGTGTATCGAGAGGTTGTAACACTGGAAAATTGTACTGAAATGCAGGAGGATCTGCAGCGAATTGACGCATGGTGCAGGGAATGGCAATTGAATCTCAATGTAGGCAAGTGTAATGTGCTGCGAATACATAGAAAGATAGATCCCTTATCATTTAGCTACAAAATAGCAGGTCAGCAACTGGAAGCAGCTAATTCCATAAATTATCTGGGAGTACGCATTAGGAGTGGTTAAAAATGGAATGATCATATAAAGTTGATCGTCGGTAAAGCAGATGCCAGACTGAGATTCATTGGAAGAATCCTAAGGAAATACAATCCGAAAACAAAGGAAGTAGGTTACAGTACGCTTTTTCGCCCACTGCTTGAATACTGCTCAGCGGCGTGGGATCCGTACCAGATAGGGTTGATAGAACAGGTAGAGAAGATCCAACGGAGAGCAGCGCGCTTCGTTACAGGATCATTTAATAATCGCGAAAGTGTTACGGAGATGATAGATAAACTCCAGTGGAAGACTCTGCAGGAGAGACGCTCAGTAGCTCGGTACGGGCTTTTGTGAAAGTTTCGAGAACATACCTTCACCGAAGAGTCAAGCAGTATATTGCTCCCTCCTACGTATATCTCGCGAAGAGACCGTGAGGATAAAATCAGTGAGATTAGAGCCCACACAGGAGCATACCGACAATCCTTCTTTCCACGAACAATACGAGACTGGAATGGAAGGAAGAACAGATAGAGGTACTCAGGGTACCCTCCGCCACACACCGTCAGGTGGCTTGCGGAGTATGGATGTAGATGTAGATGTAGATTTTGATGAATGGGTGAATCGACAGAGGAATAAATTAATGGATGGTTAGATGACTTGTTGGAGAGATTGATGGACTTTGTTACTGATAGACTTCATGAGTGAAGGATATTTGATTGAGTGATGATTGACTAACTGACAGACTGATGGTTGGCCAATGACAGAATGAGGTATGGCGTAGTTGCTTGATAGAAGGGCTGACCAGTTGACTGGCTGATGGATTGATTCACAACACAAATAATTGACGAAAGGGTGGATAGATAGATGGCTAGAAGGATGGATGGATGAGCTGAAGTAGGAATGAATTAATGAATGGAGAGATTGATGAACTGTATGACTGACGGAATAATACATCGATTAACTAATTGATTTATTGGTTGCTTTATGTAAATTATTGATCAGATAGCTAAATAAGATCTTTTTCACATCGTCCTTATTTTCATTTTCTTCTGAGAACATTCCAGATCACTTGAGAATGTCATAAAGATAAACATTCAGAAAAATCGTAAAAATTTTAATATTTCATGTTCAAAAATAATCTCGAATATTCAGTAATACTCATGGATACTAAATCCATTTAATTATTCGATAACACCCTAATTTTAAACAGAGTAAAATGTCATTCAGTTATTCAGTTCTTTATGAAACACCAAAAGTATACCAAAACAAACATAAATATTCGAGAACGTTAAAACTTGTAATGAAATGACTTTGATGGAGACAATTCCAATGGCAATGATCTCGTGTAACACATTCCCAACTGGTTCCCAGACTTCCTGTAAGAAGGCCATGGACTGAAGCCCTTTCTACACACCCATATCTCCGAACTCAAACCCTGCAGTTCGGAACGGAAATCTTTTTCAAAGATGGGAATGGAGGGCTGCCAATTCATATAACTGCAGGGGTGGGTCTCAGAGTTTCAGGAGAAGGCATGAACAAATTGTGCTAACATTTATTATATACATTGATTTAAGTGACTATTGATGTATGGATGGATCAAATAACTGATTGATTGGTGTATTAATTGATTATAGATTTTTTCAGTGAAAATAATCTGGAACGAGTCACTTTACAGGATACATGTAAATGATAACTCCTAAAATAAATGAACATATTATTTTTCGATCGTACACTGTCACTAGACTTAGAAACTATGTTTTTCTGAGTACAGTTGGATGACTGACTGGGCTTCCTTGAAGGGACTGTACACCTCTGTAGATATGCTCAGCAGTTGGAACCCTCACACCAAATGCATCCAAAAAGGATGTGTACTCCCACACAGGAGAAGGATACTGGTACCCCTGCATCAGACTACACACACTCTTTGCCTTGAGCTCATAGGTGATCCACTTTAGGGTACAGATTAGATGGTTAGATGGATCCACCTTCAGGGACGTACAGCCAGTTCACACATACAGACTCCAGTAGCAGATAGTGGAATCCATCTGTGTTGAGACCTTAAGCAGTGACTAGCTGGCTACGAGAACAGATTGGGCTCACCAGGAGGTTAGATATGCTTAATATCCTTAATAAGATTCATCAAGAAGGAATATGTGCTCAAGGAAATACAGTCAAACCTCCATATAACAATTACCAATACAATGACAAAACCCGGTATAGCGATAATTTTATATTTCCCCGGCTACTATGTACTATGTTAATTACCCCACCCCCCCCCCCCCCCAATTACAATGATGAAGTAGATTTAGCAACACCCTGCTATGTTTTTGTTGTTGTGGTCTTCAGTCAAGAGACTGGTTTGATGCAGCTCTCCATGCTACTCTTTCCTGTGCAAGCTTCTTCATCTCCCACTACCTACTCCAACCTACATCCTTCTGAATCTGCTTATTGTATTCATCTCTTGGTCTCCCTCTACGATTTTTACCCTCCACGCTGCCCTCCAATACTAAATGAGTGATCCCCTGATGCCTCGGAACGTGTCCTAACAACCGATCCATCCTTATAGTCAAGTTGTGCCAAAAATTTCTCTTCTCCCCAATTCTGTTCAATACCACCTCATTAGTTACGTGATCTAGCCATCTAATTTTCTACATTCTTCTGTAGCACCACATTTCTAAAGCTTCTAATCTCTTCTTGTCTAAACTATTTATCGTCCATGTTTCACTTCCATATATGGCTACACTCCATGCAAATACTTTCAGAAAAGACTTCTTGACATTTAAATCTATACTCTATGTTAACTAATTTCTCTTCTTCAGAAAGGCTTTCCTTGCTATTGCCTATCTACATTTTATATCCTCTCTACTTCGACGATCATCAGTAATTTTGCTCCCCAAATAGCAAAACTCCTTTACTACTGTAAGTAGCAGAACTGATTTACTATTTTAAGCGTCTCATTTCCTGATCTAATTCCCTCAGCATCACCCGACTTAATTCGACTATATTCCATTATCTTCGTTTTGCTTTTGTTGATGTTCAGCTTATATCCTCGTTTCAAGACACTGTCCATTCCGTTCAACTGCTCTTCCAGGTCCTTTGCTGTCTCTGACAGAATTACAATGTCATCGGCGAACCTCAAAGTTTTTATTTCTTCTCTATGGATTTCAATTCCTACTCCAAATTTTTCTTTTGTTTCCTGTACTACTTGCTGAATATACCGATTGAATAACACCAGCGGTTGGCTACAACCCTGTCTCACTCCCTTGCCAACCACTGCTTCCCTTTCATGCCCCTCGACTCTAGTAACTGCCATCTGCTTTCTGTACAAATTGTAAATAGCCTTTCGCTCCCTACATTTTACCCCTGCCACCTTCAGAATTGAAAGAGAGTATTCCAGTCAACATTGTCAAAAGCTTTGTCTAAGTCTATAAATGATAGAAACGTAGGTTTGCCTTTCCTTAATCTATTTTGTAAGATAAGACGTAGGGTCAGTATTGCCTCAAGTGTTGCAACATTTCTACGGAATCCAGATTGATCTTCCTCGAGGTCGGCTTCTACTAGCTTTTCCATTCGTCTGTAAAGAATTAGTATTTTGCAGCCGTGGCTTATAGTTAGGGTAATTTTCACATCTGTCAACACCTGCTTTCTTTGGGATTGGAATTATTATATTCTTCTTGAAGTCTGGGGGTATTTCGCCTGTCTCATATATCTTCCTCACCAGATGGTAGAGTTTTGTCAGGACTGGCTGTCCCAAGGCTGTCAGTAGTTATAATGGAATATTGTCTACTCCCGGGGCCTTGTTTCGACTTAGGTCTTTCAGTGCTCTGTCAGACTCTTCACGCAGTATCCTATCTCCCATTTCATCTTCATCTTCCTCTTCCATTTCCATAATATTGTCCTCTATATAGTCCTTCTATAGAATAGCGTACTGCCCCGGGCGTTCTGTGCTGAGCGGCAAACGTCAAAAGCTCCTTTGTTTGTTTCAAACACTGGTTCAGTTTAGTTTGTCCGTTGTTGAGCTTCAGTAGCAGACAGAAATGTTTTGTCGAGCTGATAAGCTTATCTCTGCGATTTTTGCATCCTGTGAATGTTTTTAGTTGATGCAAACGCTTTGGACTTCGCTAAGATTTGGACCGTGGCTGGAAATCGGAAACGAATAAGGTTGGAGACAAAAACGGAGGTTTTTAAAAAACATTGATAGCGGAATGAAGCAAGTAGACGTGGCGAGGAAGTATGGACTTGCACGATCAACGTTAGCTACATTCCTTAAAAACCGAAAAGAAATTGAAGAAAGCTTTGCAGGTGGCAAACTTGAAGAAAAAGAAGCTGGTGCTGACTGTGTAGACAGGGGTACAGTGCGGTGGTTTCCTGAGATGCGTGCGCAGAATGTACTAATTAATGGTCCGTTGATACGCCAAAAGGTCTTAGATTTCGCTAAGTTGCTTGGCGATTCTAATTTTAAGGCAAGTGACGGATGGTTGGAAAGATTTAGGGACAGGCATGGGGTCATTTTTAAAGTGATTTACGGAGAAGAAAAATCACCACCTTCAGTCGATGCAGAACTTTGGAGGAAAAACAGCACGTGTAAACTGTTAGAAAAATACAGTCCTGAAAACTTGTACAGATGAGACGGGATCCTTTTATGAACTGGTGCCAGAGAACACGATGGCCTTTAGAGGGGAAAAGTGTAAAGGAGGGAAGCAGTCTAAAGTACGCTTAACTGTAGCAACGCGTCAGGGACACATAAATTGACACCGCTGGTCATCGGACGATCAGCAAACCCACGGTACTGACATTCAAAGTGATCTGGAGATTTATTCAGCAGTTACTGGTAAAACCATAGATGCCTTAGTAGTTCAATACTTGTCAGTGGATGATGAGGCAGCCAGCCACTGTGGCCGAGCGGTTCTAGGCGCTTCAGTCCGGAACCGCGCTGCTGCTACGGTCGCAGGTTCGAACCCTGCCTCGGGCATGGATGTCTGTGATGTCCTTAGGTTAGTTAGGTTTAACTAGTTCTAAGTTCTAGGGGACTGATGACCTCAGATGTTAAGTCCCATAGTGCTTAGAGCCATTTTTTTGATGATGAGGCGCTGGTGTTTGAAGCATGTACCGACGAATCTATCATGGAGGAGTTAAAAGGTAATGACGATGACAGTGATGTGATAAGTGCGAATCCCTGTCCTCTGTTGGAGCCAATAGGTCAGTTGGAAACAATTCAGCAACTAGCACCTTCAATCCCCAATGTTTCAGTGCAGCGAATGATTGCTTTAGAGGAGATAAAGACAATATTCACAAGAGAATCTTCAAGAAAAAAGAAACAAATGAAAATAAGTGCATTTTTATGTACCCAAAAGTAAGATATTCCACAGGTACAGTATTAATAAATGAAGTGAACAAAATGTGTTTCATTATTTTTCTTTTACGTTATTTTTCATCAGAAAAGCACTACAGTAATGTACTTCTCAGCCACGGAAACATGGCTCCTTTCTATGAGACACGATAACAAAACCTCATTATGACAACAGCCCTGGTACAGCAATTTAATTTTCATGGTCCCATGAAATTCATTATGTCGATGTTTGACTGTATGCACACCTGCCTCCACCATGCAGGAGACTAATTTTGGAATATGGGTTAGTTGGATAAATGGTTAGATTCACCTCCTCTTATAGCTGATACAACAGGAGGTGGAAAAATATGGAGACAGCAAATACACAACACATTACCGTCTCTAATATGCTGTAGGAACACCAAAACAGCTTCCAGTCCCGCCAGAATGGATAAATACAGGTTCTGTACGATTTTCTAGAGAATCTTATGCTACTGTTCTTGGAAAATAATGCTAAGTGCAGGTAAAGACAATGGAGCTGGATAGCGGTAACACCCTTCTCTCGAAAGCAAACCGCAAAGGCTCAACAATAATGAGATATGGTGACTCTGGTGACTAGGAGAGATTCGACACTTCGCCTTCCTGCTCACAAAACCAGTCGTGGACGATGCGAGCTGTGTGAAAGGGGCTCTCAGAATTTAAGAGAGCTTTGGAAGACTCAGGATCAAACAACGCAGGAAGGATAGATTACATTCCATCAGAATTTCTAAAAGCATTGGGAGAAGTGGCAACAAAACGACTATTCACGTTGGTATGTAGACTCTAAAATAGATTAAGGAAAGGCAAACCTACGTTTCTAGCATTTGTAGTCTTAGAGACACCTTTTGACAGTGTTGACTGGCATAAGAAGAAATAAAAGCTTTGAGGTTCGCCGATGACATTGTAATTCTGTCAGAGACAGCAAAGGACTTGGAAGAATAGCTGAACGGAATGAACAGTGTCTTGAAAGGAAGCTATAAGATGAACATCAACAAAAGCAAAACGAGGATAACGGAATGTAGTCGAATTAAATCGGGAGATGCTGAGGAAATTAGATTAGGAAATGAGACACTTAAAGTAGTAAAGGAGTTTTGCTATTTGGGGAGCAAAGTAACTAATGATTGCCGAAGTAGAGAGGATATAAAATGTAGACTGGCAATGGGAAGGAAAGCGTTTATGAAGAAGAGAAATTTGTTAACATCGAGTATATATGCAAGTGTGAGCAAGTCGTTTCTGAAAGTATTTGTATGGAGTGTAGCCATGTATGGAAGTGAAGCGTGGAAGGTAAATAGTTTAGACAAGAAGAGAATAGAAGCTTTCGAAATGTGGTGGTACAGAAGAATGCTGAAGATTAGATGGGTAGATCACATGACTAATGAGGAGGTATTGAATAGAATTGGGGAGAAGAGGAGTATGTGGCACAACTTGACTAGAAGAAGGGATCGGTTGGTGGGGCACTTTCTGAGACATCGAGGGATCACATATTTAGTATTGGAGGGCAGCGTGGAGGGTAAAAATCGTAGAGGGAGATCAAGAGATGAATACACTAAACAGATTCAGAAGGATGTAGGTTGCAGTAGGTAGTGGGAGATGAAGAAGGTTGCACGGGATAAAGTAGCATGGAGAGCTGCATCAAACCAGTCTCAGGACTGAAGACCACAACAATAACATGTAGAATGTATGAATCTGGCAACATGCCATCTGACTTTTGGAAAAATATCATACTTCCTGGCAGATTAAAACTGTGTGCTGAGCCGAGACTACAACACCGGACCTCAGCCTTTCTCAGGAAAGTTTGGAAAGTAGGAGACGAGGCACTGGCGGAATTAAAGATGTGAGGACACGGCCTAAGTCGTGCTTTGGTAGCTCAGTTGGTAGAGCACTTGCCTGCGAAAGGCAAAGGTCCCGTGTTCGAGTCTCGGTCCGACATACAGTTTTAATCTGCCAGGAAGTTTCATATCAGCGCACACTCCGCTGTAGAGTGAAAATCTCATTCTGGAAACATTCCCCAGGCTGTGACTAAGCCATGTCTCCGCAATATCCTTTATTCCAGGAGTGCTAGTTCTGCTACGTTCGTAGAAGAGGTTCTATGAAGTTTGGAAGGTAGGAGACGAGGTACTGGCAAAATTGAAACCGTGAGGATGGGTCGTGAGTCGTGCTTGGGTAGCTCAGTCGCTAGAGCATTTGCTCGCAAAAGGCAAACGTCCCGAGTTCGAGTCTCGGTCCGGCGCCCAGTTTTAATCTGCCAGGAAGCTTCATATCAGCGTACAGTTAGCTGCACAGTGAAAATCTCCTTCTGGTATCTTACAGACAATTCCGAAGACTGCAACAGCTGACAAGTGCGAGAAGTATCGTACAATCAACTTAACAGCTCATGCATCCAAGTTGCTGACAAGAATAATATACAGAAGAATCGAAAAGAAAGTTGAAGATGTGTTAGATGAAAATCACTTTCGCTTTAGAAAAGGTAAAGGCACCACAGCTGTGGCCGAGCGGTTCTCGGCGCTTCAGTCCGGAACCATGCGGCTGCTACGGTAGCAGGTTCGAATCCTGCCTCGGGCATGGATGTGTGTGATGTTCTTCGGTTAGTTAGGTTTAAGTAGTTCTAAGTTCTAGGGGACTGATGACCTCAGATGTTAAGTCCCATAGTGCTAAAAGCCATTTGAACCATTTTAAAGGCACCAGAGAGGCAAATCTGACGGCGCGGTTGATAATAGAGGCAAGGCTAAAGAAAAATTAAGACATGTTCTCAGGAGTTGTCGACTGAAAAAAGTGTGGGATAACTTAAAATGGTACAAGATGTACGAAATTCTCAGAATAGTAGGGGTAAGCTGCAGGGAGACATGGATGATATACAATGTGTACACGAGCCAAGAAGGAATAATAAGAGTGGACGACAAAGAAAGAAGTGTTCGGATTAAAAAGGGTGTAAGACAGGGATGTAGTCTTTCGCTCCAATCTGACATCGAAGAAGCAATGATGGAAATAAAAGAAATATTCACGAGTGGAGTTAAAATTCAAGCTGAAAGGGTACAAATGATACGATTCGCTGATGACATTGCTATCCTGAGTGAAAGAGAAGAAGAATTACATGATCTGCTGAATGGAATGAACAGTCTAATGAGTAAAGAGTATGGACTGAGAGTGAATCGAAGAAGGACGAAAGTAATGAGAGGTAGCAGAAATGAAAACGGCGAGAAACTGAACACCAGGATTCATGGTCACGAGGGAGATGAAGTTAAGGAATTCTGCTACCTAGGCAGCAAAATAACCAATGGTAGACGGAGCAAGGAGGACATAGAAAGTAGACTAGTAATGGCAAAAAGAGCATTCCTGGCCAAGAGAAGTGTACTAGTGTCAAACATAGGCCTTAATTTGAGGAAGAAATTTCTAAGCATTTACGTTTGTAGCATAGTATTGTATGATAGTGAAACATGGACTGTGGTAAAACCGGAAGAGAAGAGAATCGAAGTATCTGAGATGTGGTGCTACAGACGAATGTTGAAATTTAGGTGGACTGATAAGGTAAGGAATGAGGAGGTTTCTCACAGAATTGGAGAGGAAAGGAGTATGTGGAAAATACTGGTAAGGAGGACAGGATGAGAGGACATCTGTTAAGACATGAGGGAATGACTTCCATGGTACTAGAGGTAGCTGTAGAGGGCAGAAACTGTAAAGGAAGACAGAGATTGGAATACGTCAAGCACGTAATTGAAGGTGCAGGTTGCAAGTACTACTCTGAGATGAAGAGGTTAGCACAGGAGAGGAATTTGGGGCGGGTCACATGGTCACATCAGACCAATCAGGAGACTGATACATCAAAAAAAAAAAAAAAATAAGGAGGGAAAGCGTTGTCCCCCGGCCGGAGTGGCCGAGCGGTTCCAGGCGCTGCAGTCTGTAACCGCGCGACCGCTACGGTCGCAGGTTCGAATCCTGCCTCGGGCATGAATGTGTGTGATGTCCTTAGGTTAGTTAGGTTTAAGTAGTTCTAAGTTCTAGGGGACTGATGACCTCAGAAGTTAAGTCCCATAGTGCTCAGAGCCATTTTTGAAAGGGCTGTCCATACTGTCACCAAGATCCCACTGTGTTGCACTCTTGGGAGGAAAACAGGGCAGAAGTTGAAACAAGGCTCATTTGACCATATGGCATTGTTCCACTGCTCCACAGTGCAGATTTTATGGCTCTGCCACCAGATTTTCCTGCTACGGGCATTTGCGTCACTGATGAGTGGTTTTGGAACTCCACCTCGCCTTGTAACTCCCAAGTTACGGAGCTCCCACTGTGTTGTTTTGATGCTGATAGGGTTTCTGGTTCAAATGGCTCTGAGCACTATGGGACTTAACTTCTGAGGCCATGAGTCCTCTAGAACTTAGAACTACTTAAACCTAAGTAACCTAGGGACATCACACACAACCATGCCCGAGGCAGGATTCGAACCTGCGCCCGTAGGGGTCACGCGGTTCCAGACTGCAACGCCTAGAACCGCTCGGACACCCCGGCTCGCTAGGGTTTCTGAATGAGACATCTAGTTCTGCGTCCTGTTATTTTTTATCACAGTCCTCTTCAATGACTGTCTGTCACGACCACGCAAGACACACGTTCGTCCGTATTGTGATGCAAGCGATGATGTTTTCCCACTTTCGCTGTACACAGTATAAATCTTTTCTGTGGTGCCTCTCGAAAGACCAAACACCTCGGATATGTTGGGTTCGGAAGCATGTACCATAACGAGCATCGACAATTTGCGCACATTTATGACATAATGCAGTCACATCTACACTGAACACTGTTCTGACCGTGACTGAAACTTGGACGATATTGGCGACATTACACTGGTGCCACTAGTGGTCCAACAGGCTTGGCTAGCTTCTCTATTTATGTTCAAGCACGCATTTCTCATGTGGTTTGCATATTTTTGTCCAACCCTCGTACATAGAGACTCCAGTAGCTCGTACTGGAGACCCTCAGTGTTGAATCCTGCAGATCTGGCAAGCTGTTTTTGAGAAGAGATTGGATTACTCATTGGGCTTACCTACAACGACTACACTACTGGCCATTCAAATTGCTACACCAAGAAGAAATGCAGATGATTAATGAGTATTCATTGGACAAATATATTGTACTAGAACTGACATGTGATTACATTTTCATGCAATTTGGGTGCAGCTTCAACACGGTACCACAGTTCATCGAGAGTAGTGACAGGCGTATTGCGACGAGCCAGTTGCTCGGCCACCGTTGACCAGACGTTTTCAATTGGTGAGAGGTCTGGAGAATGTGCTGGCCAGGGCAGCAGTCGAACATTTTCTGTATCCAGAAAGGCCCGTACAGGACCTGCAACATGCGGTCGTGCATTATCCCAATGAAATGTAGGGTTTTGTAGGGATCGAACGAAGGGTTGAGCCACGGGTCGTAACACATCTGAAATGTAAAGTCCAATGTTGAAAGTGCTGCCAGTGCGAACAAGAGGTGACCGAGACGTGTAACCAACAGCACCCCATAATATCACGTCAGGTGATACGCCAGTATGGCGATGATGAACACGCGCTTACAATGTCCGTTCACCGCGATGTCGCGAAACACGGATGCAACCATCATTATGCTGTAAACAGAACCTGGATTCATCCAAGAAAATGACGTTTTGCCATTCGTGCACACGGGTTCGTCATCGAGTGCACCATCGCAGGCGCTCCTGTCTGTGATGCAGTGTCGAGGGTAACCACAGCCGTGGTCTCCGAGCTGATAGTCCGTGCTGCTGCAAACGTTGTCCAACTGTTCGTGCAGATGGTTGTTGTCTTGCGAACGTCCCCATCTGTCGACTCAGGGATCGAGACGTGGCTTCACGATCCGTTACAGCCATGCGGACAAGATGCCTGTCATCTCGACTGCTAGTGATACGAGGCCGTTGGGATCCAGCACGGCGTTCTATATTACCCTCCTGAATCCACTGATTCGATATGCTGCTAACAGGCATTGGATCTCGACCAACGCGAGCAGCAATGTCGCGATACGATAAACCACAATCGCGATAGGCTACAATCCGACCTTTATCAAAGTTGGAGATGTGATGGTACGCATTTCTCCTCCTTACACGAGGCATCACAACAACTTTTCACCAGGAAATGCCGGTCAACTGCTGTTTGGGTATGAGAAATCGGTTGGAAACTTTCCTCATGTCAGCACGTTGTAGGTGTCACCACCGGCGCCAACCTTGTGTGAATGCTCTGAAAAGCTAATCATTTGCATATCACAGCATCTTCTTCCTGTCGGTTAAATTTCGCGTCTGTAACACATCATCTTCGTGGTGTGGCAATTTTAATGGGCAGTAGTGAACACGCATCTGTGGATTTGGCCAGCAATTGGAAACCCCATAATAGGTTTGTGTTTGAGCATATCTGAACAGCAGAAGCAAACGTTGTACACCATATTAGTTGACCCCACAGTAGATCTGGCCTGCGGTCCAGGTTTTCTGGACAGATACAGCCGCTTCCTCGAGACCATAGGTGATCTGCTTTGACTTATTGGCTAGTCGGCCGGCTGGACCCACCTGGAGGGACTGTATGCTCTCGTAGAGCTGGTCGGCGGAGGCGGCGCCCAGCAGCAGGCACTGGACGCTCTCGTTCTTGAGCCCCCACGCGATGGCCAGCTGCTGCACCGAGCAGCCCAGCCGCTCCGCCAGCTGCGCCACGTCCCGCACCTTCTCCTGCTGCGGCCGTCGCGCCGGTGGGGCGGGCTCGCGGGGCGTGTCGTCGCCTCCGCCCCCGCCTCCGCCCCCACCGCCTCCACTGCGGTCCTTGACCCACGTGAAGCCCTGTGCGGCCACGGGTGCGTGGATCGGAGAGGCGTGCAGTTGGCAGGAACACAGTGTTACACACCAGACTGTCACTATCTACAGTAACAGCGGCAGCAGCGAGCGGCAGCGACATCGGTACGAGGTAGGCTGTTCCAGCTCGCGTGAATGCCTGGGGGGCGCCCAGGCAGGCACGGCTACTGGTGGGCAAGGGTGGGCGAACGGCTGACACAGGGGCCTTGGAATTGGGCTGTAGCGTTTACGATCACAGTTCATTGGCTGAGAGCCTGTGAACAGGGGTGGCCAACCAGCTTGTGCGTGTGCAACATGGCTGTCTGGTGGGAACTCTAAACTTCAAGTACCTGTTCACGAGTATGTTGAGAGGTGGATGTGGGCACCCTTACCCCATGGAGCGCAATGGAACGGCATGGGTACAAGTGGGCAAGGGTGGGGAAATGGCTGACGTGGGCCTTGGAATTGGGCTGTAGCATTTACGGTCACAGCTCATTGGCTGAGAGCCTGTGGACAGGGGTGGCCAACCAGCTTGTGTCCTTAGCCCATGGAGCGCATTGGAATAGCATCGGTACAGATGGACAGGGCTGGGCAAACGGCTGACAGGGGGGCCTGGGAATTGGACCGTAGCATTTACGATCACATCTGATTGGCTGAGAGCCCCTGCACAGTGGTGGCCAATAAGCATCCGTATGTGCAACATGGCCGTCTGGTGGGAAGTCTACACTTCAAGTACCTGTTCACGAGTATGTTGAGAGGTGGATGTGGGCACCATTATGCCATGGAGAGCATTGGAACAGCATGGGTACAGGTGGGCAAGGTTGGGCAAATGGCTGACAGGAGGGCCTTGGAGTTGTTCCATATCATTTACGATCACAGTTCCTTGGCTGAAAGCCTGTGAACAGGGGTGGCCAACCAGCATCCGCTTGGGTAACATGATCATCTGGTGGGAAGTCTACACTTCAACTACCTGTTCATGAGTATATTGAGAGGTGGATGTGGGCACCCTTACCCCATGGAGTGCATTGGAACGGCATGGGTACAGGTGGGAAAGGGTGGGCAAACGGCTGACAGGGGGGCCTTGGAATTGGGCCGTAATGTTTACGATCACAGCTCATTGGCTGAGAGCCTGTGGACAGGGGTTGCGAACCAGCTTGTGCATGTGCAACATGGCTGTCTGGTGGGAAGTCTACACTTCAAGTACCTGTTCACGAGTATGTTGAGAGGTGGATGTGGGCACCCTTACCCCATGGAGCGCGCTGGAACAGCCTAGTATATGAGCTGCAGGAGTGTCTGTATCGTTTCGTTTCCATGTTTTTGCATTCCAAAGGTGTTAAGAAGTTGGGGAGACCATAGTGTACTGTACGATACTGCAGTGCTTGTGTTGTTTATCAGCACTGTGCAACATTATTTCAGACATGCACTGTTATTAAATACGTGAAATGCATTTACTGTTGCGAATATGAACAACCATCAGTGGAATGATGGAATGACGAAAATGGTTTACAGGTAAGGAAGTTTGGTAAGGTGACTGCTTGCGATAAGTGGCAAAACTGGGCTCGTACCCCAGTGCAGCACAGATATCATTATGGTCATTCCATTATACAGCTGATGGTCATTTTTGCAACTGCGAATATATTTCATTTTCATCCATGATATCCAAAAATTAATCATTGGCTAGGTTCGACGGCTGAATATACAGAGTGAACCCAAACTCCAGTGACAGAATTTCGGAAGCTATTTAGTGAAATTTTCAGAGTATTTTGGTACAGAGGACACTGGGTTACCAGTGGGTCTTTACAGAGTAATAATGCTCCCAAATTTATTCACTGACTACGAATTCCTTGATATCAGTTGTATTATTTGTAGGTATACTAGTCACCAGTGACGTATGAAAATTTCAGCCGGAAGCGGTATTCAACCCGATCTCCTACTTATTACGACTGGTCATCTTAACCACTTTGGCTATCCATGAATCCTCTCTGGAGCGACCCGAACCTCCATATGTCAAACTGTCTCTATCCTTATGTCATAGTCCACTAAATTCATACCTACTGCTCGCAATATTACTTGAATTCCCGCAACAGGGGAATGAACAGACGAGGAATCGATAGCAATGTTGTTATCATCTTATGCCCACATATACAGGGTGTTACAAAAAGGTATGGCCAAACTTTCAGGAAACATTCCTCACACACAAAGAAAGAAAATATGTTATGTGGACATGTGTCCGGAAACGCTTACTTTCCATGTTAGAGCTCATTTCATTACTTCTCTTCAAATCACATTAATCATGGAATGGAAACACACAGCAACAGAACGTACCAGCGTGACTTCAAACACTTTGTTATGTTCAAAACGTCCTCCGTTAGCGAGGATACATGCATCCACCCTCCGTCGCACGGAATCCCTGATGCGCTGATGCAGCCCTGGAGAATGGCGTATTGTATCACAGCAGTCCACAATACGAGCACGAAGAGTCTCTACATTTGGTACCGGCGTTGCGTAGACGAGAGCTTTCAAATGCCCCCATAAATGAAAGTCGAGAGGGTTGAAGTCAGGAGAGCGTGGAGGCCACGGAATTGGTCCGCCTCTACCAATCCATCGGTCACCGAATCTGTTGTTGAGAAGCGTACGAACACTTCGACTGAAATGTGCAGGAGCTCCATCGTGCGTGAACCACATGTTGTGTCGTACTTGTAAAGGCACATGTTCTAGCAGCGCAGGTAGAGTATCCCGTATGAAATCGTGATAACGTGCTCCATTGAGCGTAGGTGGAAGAACGTGGGGACCAATCGAGACATCACCAACAATGCCTGCCCAAACGTTCACAGAAAATCTGTGTCGATGACGTGATTGCACAATTGTGTGCGGATTCTCGTCAGCCCACACATGTTGATTGTGAAAATTTACAATTTGATCACGTTGGAGTACATACTGACGAAACCGAAATGAGCTCTAACATGGAAATTAAGCGTTTCCGGACACACGTCCACATAACATCTTTTCTTTATTTGTGTGTGAGGAATGTTTCCTGAAAGTTTGGCCGTACCTTTTTGTAACACCCCTTATTACAAGCCTACGTAGGTGTATAATGACACAGTATTTGTCTTGATTCCCCGTTTTTTCACTCTCTCTGTTGCGGAATCCAAATAATACTGCTAGCAGTAGGTAATGAATTTAGTGGACTACAATATAAGAACAGAGACAGTGTGACATATCGAAGTTTGGTTAGATTTAGGAAGCGTGCACGGATACTCAAAGTGGTTGAGCCAAGTACTCACAATAATTGGGAAATCTGGGTCCGAGTACTGTTCCGTCACAAATTTTCATATATCACTGTTGGACAGTAGACCTGTGACTAATATAGAAAATGACAAGGAATTCGTGATCAGCAAATAAATCTTGCAGTATTTCGTAAGGCTGTGGCTTGTCACCAGTGTGTGTGTTCTTTCAGACATACATGTGTACACTAATAGTGTTCTTATGATTTATTCAGTGTATTATCCCAATTGTCTTTATTCCTCTGACAATAATTTCACAATAGTGTAAACGCCTGTAACGTGCAAACTACAGAATAACTCAAAAATACTGAGACACTGTTGGTGTTGCTGATGGAACAGCTCAGCATATCATCATCACGTTGTTTTCCTCTTTAATTCAGTAAACTCATACACAAGGTACAAGTCGGACAACTCTCCAACAGTAAGCCTATCCGTGCTGCTGTGTACTGCCATGAATGTAGAAGTAACATTGCTGGAAAAAACAAATCTAAGAAAGGACTGAGCAGTATTGAATGCAAGCTTGAGGTAAAAGAGTAAAGTGGGCATTATGGCTGTCAACAGTGGGTACCTGACAAAATGGGCCGAGTTTGTTTCCAAATAAGGCATATAGCATATGACATCAACATTTACACTGCTGCAAACATATTTTCAATGCAGTACAGATGCCAACATAAATAGGGGTAAGAAATCAAACGAAATGCAACTGTTATGTAACGAACCAGTGCAGGCTACATATCGTTCACACTAAAATACTCATTACTCTGCAGTTTCGTCAGTGTGTACTGTATTGCTGATGTAAACTATTCGTGATGACAATTTAGTGACGCCGTCGTGAAAGGGTATAATGCCATCCTTTGAATGTGATTCAGGTGGTTTATCAAAAAGTAGAGTCATATGTCACTCAAAGTGTATAGGTCGCCACACCCACAGCCAGAGCACACACAAGCTTTCTAGATGGAGAACCCCTCATGTTGTAAAATACAGGGTGAACACAAAGTCTTACCCCGATTATAAAAATTTATAAAATAATAAGTTACATTATAACATAATAAGTTACATTTATGCCGTTACATAGGTTAGTCTTACTAGTTGTTGTGACCAATAGATGGCGCTGGTACTCCACAACACCGACGTCGTCCGATAGGTGACGTTAGTCGCTTGCGAAATGGCGTCGAAGCAGGAGGAAGCGCAATGTGTGATTTGGTTTCACGAAACGAAATCGCCCATCAGTGTTCAGCGTTTGTTTCGGGCTTCTTATGGACGTAGCCCTCCTGACGTTAAATCAGTAAAGCAAACTTTAACGAAACAGGCAGCGTTGGAGATCGTCCTCGAAGGGGCAGGCCTCGTGTGAGTGAAGCAACTGTTGATTTGTGTTCGGAAATCGTTTCAACGGAGTCCGTCTAAATCAACTCGTCAAGCATCACGTGAACTTCACATACCGAAAGCAAGGGTGGTGAACATTCTTCATGAAAGGCTTAGGTTGCATGCTTACAAAGTGCAAATCGTGCAGGCCTTGCAACGGAATGATATGCTGACATGTGCTGAATTTGCAACTGAGATTCTTTACCGGTTGAATCCACCTTTCACATCAGTGGAATGGTAAATAGGCATAATGGGGTTCATAGTCTCCACATGCTACTGCACCGTTACAGCGAGACAGCGAAAAAGTGAATGTTTGTTGCGGCCTCATGCATAACAAGGTTTTTGGACCGTTTTTCTTCGTGGAAAAATCCATTACCGCTAACATTTACTAAGACGTTTTTCAACAGTTCATTGCCCCACAGTTAAAGGAGTACAACCATGGATAATGTTTCAATAAGATGGAGCACTTCCCCACTGGGCTTTTATGGTGTGTGCGTCATTTTCTGGATGAAACATTTCCGGATCATGGATTGGAAGGAACGGTCCAACACCATGGCCACCCCGCTTTCCAGACATACGCCCCTTGACTTTTTTTCCTGGGGCTATGTCAAGGTCAGAGTCTTCGTCACACCAGTTGCTGACGTCGACGAACTGAAGGCTATAGTTGAATTCTTTTATCTTGGCGGGTCGCGCATGCCCGCCCTGACGCGGGAGATTGCTGCGTTGCCAGTTGTACACGCCAAGAGAAGCAGGGCCATAGTACAGTTCGCAGTTTATGAAGTAAAGCCACCACGGCCGCATTAACCCTTTCGCTGCTACAGAGACGTGCTCCCCGCATTCCGCGATGTGCGCGATTTTGTCTTCACTGCACTGCTCGCCTGTGCAGACACACGGTGATTCGACTGCTTTGACACACTTATCATTCGATTTCACAAAAACTATTTGGCCCAAAAATTTGATTTTTACACATCTTCTTGACTGATACCTTCCCCCCATAAATGACTTAATTTTGTTTCGATGTTCAACGTAGTTATTGTGCAGCATTAGATGTAGTAAACCATTGCACGAAATTTTGAAGAGTTTGGAGAGCTAAAAGTCTGTAGCGTATACTTTCCATATGGTGGATTTTAGTTTCCACTAGAAATTTCAAAATATTACATTCAAACGAATAAAATTCATGAAGTAAGACACTTCGATATTGTTTTTAAATAAAGAAAATATTGAGCACAGATCAAGGATTGAACTCAGAACCTTTCGCTTAGCAGCCATACACTTTAACCATTACACTAACGCAGCTCATTACTCTGTATATCTCCCGGAAAATACTGACAAATACTGACAAACACTGTTGGTATGATTATGAATTACTCACGTTTCGTCGAAGTACAATAGGAAATAAACAATTACCACTGTTCTTTATTGCGAAAAAGCGGTTAGTTAGAATGATACAAACACCTTTCCTTGCTATCGCCTGAATTAGAAGGCTTATTGCTTGTTTGGTTTAATTAATTTATAGAATATGAAGCAATTAGTATAACGAATGCTTTTTCCAAACTTTCTATAAAAGAAAGTCTGCTGTCAAGACACTGCTTTCGTTCAATTAGTTTATTTATGACTGAACGTTTCTAAAACTGAAGACACTCGTCTGTGCTCTGCACTGCAGTCGAGCTCTGGCAACATCGTTCTTTGTTCATTGGTTGACTGTGTTTCGTGACGTCAGATGCGCAGAACGAACCTAAACTCGGCCGCCGTCATAAATGACTCCCACTTTAGTATACAAGCTGCTGTGGGTACTGTGACAGAAAACACGTTACGAAACACCTGTCGGGAACTGGAATACCGCCTCGACGTTCTACGAGCTACCAAGGGAGCACATATTGAGGTTTATTGACGTAAGTGGTCTTAAAAAAACCTAGTAACACTAACCTATGTAACGGCATCAAATGTAACTTATTATGTTGTACTGTAACTTATTATGGTATAAGTTTTCATAATCAGGGCAAGACTTTGTGCACACCCTGTCAATTAACTGTGACCAGATGGATAAAGCTGACATTTTGGCCATACTTTCAGTGGCCACCATCTGTGTGTGCTAATGGGGAAAATTGTGTACCATGTTGGCGAACTCTCACACACATTTCGTCATGACTCCTGTACTGGAAATAGCATCACGTCACATTTGGTTTCCTATGTTGGAAACAGTAGGAAATTTATCTTAGTTTCCTCTGAGGGAAGCAGTTTTCATCTACTTTTGTCTGTTGCCCCTTTCAATAGAATTGAGAACTGGTAGTCATCAGTAAATCGGATGCTGACTGCCGTGAGTAATGATTAGATACGTCATTGGAGAATGGAAATGAGCGTACGGCATTGTGGGCTGGGAGTCTCCCATTCGGGGAAGTTCGGCCGCTGAGGGCAAGTACTTATTGCATTCGATGCGAGTGGGGCATCGGAGATGGGCACGAAATAATGATGAGGATAACTCAACGCCCAGTCCCTGAGCGGAGAAAATCTCCTGCCCCAGCCGGGAATCGAACCCAGGCCCCTTGGCATGGCATGCCACCGCGGTGACCACTCAGATAACGGGAGAGGTCTAGATAGGTCATTGATGACTTGGAGACTTCCATTATGTATTAAGTCCAAAAAGCTGCTTCTGTTTTTGAGATGTTTATTTAATCACCACAGGCCTGTTTCAGCACTATTGTCATCATCAGGTGATCTGAAAGTAATGGTTTTGTTATATACTATTTTCTAGGGAAGATGGTAGCCTACTTGTCATATATGAGATGGACAAACATACATTTATGTAATTCTTAACTTACCTATAACTTCGCTGGTTAGTGACTTAAGCGTTTTTCTTACGTCTTTTAAAGTTATTTTATGACGTAGCTTTCATACGCTATATTTGTTGGAAGTTATAGCCTGAATTTTATTTGTTGTGTGTGCAATTTTTTGTTTGATGTTTAACCAACGATGTTATAAGTTAACATCGTAGCAGTTACTTATCGGTTTCCCTTAGTTACCGTCTTGTTTATTTTTATCTGTGAATATGTGATTGGTTTGGTTTAGCTTATGTTTTTGGTTGTTCATCTGTTTTCATGATCGATGATTTGAATAAAGTTTTCTATATAGTGTTTATGTTTTAGACCTAATTGCTGGTTGAGTATTGGTTGTGGATATTTGTGTGCATTCATCGATCATGAAAACGGATAAACAACCAAAGACATAAGCAAAGCCAAACCAATCACACATTCACAGATAAAAATAAACAAGACGGTAACTAAGGGAAATAGATAAGTAACTGCTCTGAGCCGGCCGAAGTGGCCGTGCGGTTAAAGACGCTGCAGTCTGGAACCGCAAGACCGCTACGGTCGCAGGTTCGAATCCTGCCTCGGGCATGGATGTTTATGATGTCCTTAGGTTAGTAAGGTTTAACTAGTTCTAAGTTCTAGGGGACTAATGACCTCAGCAGTTGAGTCCCATAGTGCTCAGAGCCATTTGAACTGCTCTGACGTAAACATATAACATCGTTGGTTAAACGCCAAACAAAAAATTGTCACACACAACAAATAAAACTCAGGCTATAACTTCCAACAAATATAGCCTATGAAAGCTACGTCATAAAATAACTTTGAAAGACGTAAGAAAAACGATTAAGTGACTAACCACCGGTGTTATAGGTAAGTTAAGAATTCCATAAATGTATGGTTGTCGCCGGCAGGTGTGGCCGAGCGGTTCTAGGCGCTTCAGTCTGGAATCGTGCCACCGATACGGTCGCAGGTTCGAATTCTGCCTCGGGCATGGATGTGTGTGACGTCCTTAGGTTAGTTAGGTTTAAGTAGTTCTGAGTTCCAGGGGACTGATGACCTCAGAAGTTAAGTCTCATAGAGCTCAGAACCATTTAAACCATTTGTATGGTTGTCAGTCTCATATATGACAAGTAGGCTACCGTGTGCCTTAGAAAATAGTATATAATAAAACCATTACTTTCAGATCGCCTGATGATGGCAATAGTGCTGAAACAGGCCTGTCATGATTCAATAAACATCTCAAAAAGAGAAGCAGCTTTTTGGACTTAATTCATATTATCAATACACGACTTATATTGAGCTGGGGGCCCATTGGAAACAAAAATTGGAGACTTTCGGTGGAAGGTTCGGCTATCTAATTTGAAAGATTCTCCTTCGTCATGCTGCATGGCACAATTCCATCATAAAGTGTGAGTGTTGCGTTGTAAGTCCATCTGTCGAGTGAAGTGACTATGGAGAGTGCATGTGGAATTTTAGTGTTGTATTTGTGATGTTAAGGATGAAAGTGAAGGACTGAAGTGTACAAGTTACTCTTTTGGAACAAGAGCTGGGGGGATGTTGACAGATGGGTCTACATCAACTTTGCGACAGACGCTCACTCCATCAGGCACTGTGACGAAATTTAGAATTTAGCACAAGGCATTTGTGCAAAGCCTGGTGATCATGAACTGTCCCATACCACCTTTTCTCAACTTGTTGCACAAATACTGGCACTGAGAATTTCTTCCACCATCGTAACCAACTGTTACCTACACTTCATGCACAATCATACCATCGAATATTAGTGACTTGGTTATGGAGTCACTTAGCAGTGACACTTGCTCATCAGCAAATTGGAAATATCCTTAATAGTGTGTAATTTTTTTGCCATAGACCATAACAGACACCCCCCGTGGGACACTCCCATTATGAAGTTTTTAATTTTGCCACATATTTGTTGAGATCAAAGCTCTAATCTTTGGAACCGTATTCTCTAGGTATTTGGTACCACACTTTTACATTAATATCAGAATTACATAAGTACGAGGGTCACTCCAAAAGAAATGCACACTATTTTTGTAAAAATACAGTTTTCACTCTGCATGTGTGAAAGTTTTACAGTGTGTAGATACATCCTTTCCGCTTGTTTTCAAACTTAGTTCGCCCTGTTCCCATGAGTGGCGCCGTCACAGCATGTCTTCAAGATGGCAAGATGGCTGCTACACTTGACGTTCGTCAGAAGCAACGTGCTGTCATAGAATTCCTGCGCTGTGAAAACGAGACAGTGGGCAACATCCACAGGAGGTTGAAAAAGGTGTACGGAGATGCTGCTGTCGATCACAGTACAGTTAGTCGGTGGTTGGGATAGGGGAAGTGTGTGTTTGCAGAATACTGGAAGTGTTGGCGTTAAAAAAGGTTTGTACCAGGTGGGTTCCCAGGATGTTGGCAATGGGTCACAAAGAAACAAGAAAAACGGCATGGAGCGAACTTTTGGAACAGTACGAGAATGGTGGAGATGAATTTCTTGGAAGAATTGTGACAGGTGATGAAACATGGCTCCATCAATTTCACCAGAGACGAAGAGGCAATCAATGGAGTGGCATCATGCAAATTCACCCAAGAAAAAAAAATTCATAACCACACCTTCTGCTGGAAAAGTTACGGCTATGGTGTTTTTGGATTCCAAAGAACTCTTGCTTGTGCACATCATGCCAAGTGGAACCACGATAAATTCTGATGCATATGTGACGACACTGAAGAAACTTTGAGCTCGACTGAGTCGTGCTCGACCACATCGGCAAAAGCAGGATGTTTTGCTGTTGCACGACAATGCACGGCCACAGTCAAAAAACCGTGGAAGCGATCACAAAACTCGGATGAACATCACTGACACACTCGCCTTACAGTCCTGACCTGGCTCCGTGTGACTATCATCTCTTTGGGAAACTGAAAGACTCTCTTCATGGAACAAGGTTTGAAGATGATGACTCCCTCGTGTACGCTGCCAAACAGTGGCTCCAACAGGTTGGTCCAGAATTTTACCGTGCGGGTACACAGGCGCTGGCTCCAAGATGGCGTAAGGCAGTTGAGAGGGATGGAAATTATGTGGGGAAATGAAAATATTGTTCCTAAAGGATGTATCTACACACTGTAAGACTTTCAAACATGTAGAATAAAAGATGGATTTTTTAAAAAATAGTGTGCATTTTTTTTGGAGTGACCGTCGTATTATTGCATCCTTTACATTTTCTAGGGATACACGAAACAAATCGGCACATCAACAGTTTGGACAGATCTGGAAGGAAGCATGCTTCACATGTAACAGGAAATGTTATACGCTAAACATGGCAGCTCACAGTACTCAAGCCACAAGCATATCTAGGAGGCTACAGGGGAACCAACTACGTCTGAAAAGGAGCGAACAATGTTTGGTCTGACCTCTTTCTGCGTCTCGTCCTCTGTCCAGCTGAAGGAGGAGTACTTGTTCTGAAACAACACAAAACAACACGCGATGCACACAGGAGGGCCGTGTAGGCAAGTACTATACACTATGGAGGAGCACAGGACACTGCTAACAACAATACTCAACTCTACAGGGTAACTGTACATGGAGAAATAATGAACTAGTTACAGGTGTTATGCACTGGAGAAACAATTTGCAGTATTAAAAGTTGAGCATTTGACTACCAGTTGGTTTATGCATAGAATGAACATCACGAAAAAGGGGATCATCTCAATATATTTACAGAAATTGTACACTGAAGCACAAAAAAAAGTCTTTTATGTTGTACGTCATTCTGGATGCCAAAGTCTTATGGTTCTTCTAATATTTACAAGCGTCTTTTTATGTGATCCTTGCGCCTCGTGGAGATGAAAATGAAGGACAAATATAGAATATGTATAAAAATATATCAGGCTACCCTCCATTTAGAGGCTGTTGCACGCAGCGAGTGTTATATTGAGTTGTAAATAATAGATTTCAGCTATCAGTCGTCCTTTTGAAATTTTATTGGCAGATCTAGATTTCAGCTAGAAACTAGCCATTCTCAATGCACTATCATTTTTGATCAATGCATGTAATGCCTGTTGGTCGGGCTTCATGCACAGTTCATAGAATGCTAAGTATCAACTGTGGATGAAGCCTGACCAACAGGCATTACATGCATTGATAAAAAATGATAGTGCATTGAGAATGGCTAGTTTCTAGCTGTAATCTATATCTGCCAATAAAATTTCAAAACGACGACTGATAGCTGAAATCTATTATTTACAAATAAAAATATATACTTTGTATTATATTGTATATTAATAAAATAAATTAAAGTTATTGACATGCCTTGGTTTCATTTACTACTAATCCCTGCTGTCTTCAGAATATCAAAGGGTGTGTTCCAGTAAACACTGTCAAAATCGTCTTCTAAATCTATAAACAAAGGTCTGCCTTTCTTCAGCCTATCTTCTAAGATACTTAGTACAGTCAGTATTGCCTTGTGTATTCTTACATTTCTCCAGAAGCCCAACTGATCTACCCCAAAGTTGGTTTCTACTAGTCTACCTATTCATCTGTAAATATTTCGCGCCAGTATTTAGCAACCATGACGTACTAGGCTGTTTGGTTTCAAGCCTGTCAACACATACCTTCTTTGGAATTGGAATTATGACATCCTTCTACAGGTCAGAGAATATTTAATCGAGCTCATACATCGTACAAACCAGGTGGAATAGCTGAGACTGTTAATGACTGTCGCTCCTTTATAAAATGTTTAATCTCAGCAATGAGCATGGTGGAGTTGAAATATTTCTGGAGCCACACTGGAGTCCAGAGCATTCCACCAGGTATGTGAGAGCTCTCTGTAGTGTGTATTGTAAAGGAGGAAGGCTCTTAATTTTTGAATTTTCTATTTTCTTTTTGCTAACCCTCAGTTTGGTCCCATTGCCCACAAAAATGAGTAGTGTGTAATTTGGGCTCAACAGCAAAATGCGAAGGCATGACCCTCGCCAATGAGAAAAAAAGAAAAATCGTATAAAATTTAATTCATTTTATATCCCAAAAAATATCGTTTAGAAGTAGTTGGTTAACCAAAACATTATCGATTTCAACTTTAATATTAATGTTGCTGTATTAATTTCAATAGCAAGGAACTATTTACAATGTGTGGGAAGTAATATGACAAGAAAATCTCATTTTCCAAATAAAATTTTTAATTCTCCGACAAAATCTCGTTTCATGCTCTGTAAACACAGCGATACTCGGGGACAAAAAGAGGTACATACTGCGTCCGGTTTACCTATTTTGTACGTTGTTTGTTATAGCCCTTTATGAACTTGATGCTTCGTTCAGCCAGACCATTTACAAATTTCACTTTAATAACCAAGTGTACAACGTTGAAGGAATTTTAATACCACAATGATAAGTCTGTGTTAAGGAACTTAATACTCAAATCAAACCTGGAAAAAAGATAGTCGTATTTTATTAGAACGACGTTATTGATGATTTATGGGATTTGGTAGATTGATGCTTCAATTTTATCAATATTTTTGTGTTATTTTACTGTCTGACGATTTACTTCACTGACCATTTTCGTCTCTGATTCAAAAGACTAATTAGCATCAAAGATGGTTAAAGCGACATATGTAAAAGTGCATGAACGATGTCTCGATAGACAGTACGATATTTATTAAGGTTTGAAAATATACTGCAATAAAGGTCCCGTTGACTGATCAATAACTGACCATATTCAGTCAAATGAAATGAAAATGTTGGCATAACATTGTTTGCCGGGAGAGCTCGTCTGGAGAGTTTAGACACCAGGTGCAAATCTTTCTGTTTGACGCCCGTTCGCCGACTAGTGTGTCGATAAATATGAGATGAACTGGACAGGGAAACACAAACACTCAGTCCCCGTGTAAGGAGGATCTCCGACCCGGCCGGGAATCGAATCCAGGACCCTGCGATCTAGAGGAAGTGGCGTTAACCACACCTAAAGGTGTGGACATCTCCAGTCGTAACGATCCTCAGAGCATTAACGTGTGCTTCATCCACAACTAACGCAAGAAATTCCATTTATATTCACTTATGAATCTCTGACTACCTTGCAGAATATTTTTGTAGTTGCCCCCATTTTTCATACGAAGCTTCTAACTTTTTATATGGTTTCTCATCACCTTCACTGGAATTCTTAGTTTTCTCAGTATGTGATTACTTCTAACACAGTTTGTGTGGTACTTTTATGGACAATTAACTTAACCTCAAACTGTACATCTACATCTACATCCACATTTATACTCCGCAAGCAACCCAACGGTGTGTGGCGGAGGGCACTTTACGTGCCACTGTCATTACCTCCCTTTTCTGTTCCAGTCGCGTATGGTTCGCGGGAAGAACGACTGTCTGAAAGCCTCCGTGCGCGCTCGAATCTCTCTAATTTTACATTCGTGATGTCCTCGGGAGGTATAAGTAGGGGGAAGCAATATATTCGATACCTCTCGAAACCTGAACAGCAAGCTACACCGCGATGCAGAGCGCCTCTCTTGCAGATTCTGCCACTCGAGTTTGCTAAACATCTCCGTAACGCTATCACGGTTATCAAATAACCCTGTGACGAAACGCGCCGCTCTTCTTTGGATCTTCTCTATCTCCTCCGTCAGCCCGATCTGGTACGGATCCCACACTGATGAGCAATACTCAAGTATAGGTCGAACGAGTGTTTGGTAAGCCACCTCCTTTGTTGATGGACTACATTTTCTAAGGACTCTCCCAATGAATCTCAACCTGGTACGCGCCTTACCAACAATTAATTTTATATGATCATTCCACTTCAAATCGCTCCGCACGCATACTCCCAGATATTTTACAGAAGTAACTGCTACCAGTGTTTGTTCCGCTATCGTATAATCATACAATAAAGGATCCTTCTTTCTATGTATTCGCAATACATTACATTTGTCTATGTTATGGGTCAGTTGCCACTCCCTGCACCAAGTGCCTATCCGTTGCAGATCTTCCTGCATTTCGCTACAATTTTCTAATGCTGCAACTTCTCTGTATACTACAGCATCATCCGCGGAAAGCCGCATGGAACTTCCGACACTATCTACTAGGTCATTTATATATATTGTGAAAAGCAGTGGTCCCATAACACTCCCCTATGGTACGCCAGAGGTTACTTTAACGTCTGTAGACGTCTCTCCATTGATAACAACATGCTGTGTCCTGTTTGCTAAAAACTCTTCAATCCAGCCACACAGCTGGTCTGATATTCCGTAGGCTCTTACTTTATCAGGCGACAGTGCAGAACTGTATCGAACGCCTTCCGGAAGTCAAGGAAAATGGCATCTACCTGGTAGCCTGTATCTAATATTTTCTGGGTCTCATGAACAAATAAAGCGAATTGGGTCTCACACGATCGCTGTTTCCGGAATCCATGTTGATTCCTACAGAGTAGATTCTGGGTTTCCAAAAACGACATGAAACCCATTAAAGTATGTTTGACAGATCGCAGTTAACTCGTAGTCATTTCACGCGAGTAATTCTGGAGCGAAAACGTTATGTCCCATAAACAAACCGAAGACATTTATCATGCAGAAATAATATTTTGCTAATGGTGTGGCTTTTCTACCCGCCAGGGTAGCCGAGAGTCCTAACGCGATGCTTCCTGGACTCGGGTAGGCGCGCCGGCCCCCAAATCGAATCCGCCTGGTGGATTAGCGACGAGGGCCGGTGTGCTGGCCAGCCTGGATGTGGGTTTTAGGCGGTTTTCCACATCCCGCTAGGTGAATACTGGGCTGGTCCCCACGTTCCGCCTCGGTTACACGACTCGAAAACATCTGAACAAGTTCGCACTATTCCATGGATTACACTAGACGCAGACAGCTGGGGTACACTAACTCCGTCCCGGGGGGGTGGCACGAAGGGCATCTGGCCTCCCCTTAAAACTAACCTTGCCAAATCCGTTGTAACCACGCCGAACCTGCGATCGCTGCGGGACTATGGCGTAAGCGAAAGAAAGAAAGAAAGAAATTTGGTGGTTTTTCTATTTTTTTGTATTTTCCATTTTTGAAGGCTCAGATGCTCTCTTTCTCCTTAATCCTATTTAGCCCAAATTTCACCCAGCTCGTTTTTTGTGGAATGTAACCAAGTTAGGGGCAGCCCAGGAATAATTACTACGAATTTTGGAAAGTACCTTATAAGGGCTGCTCAGGGTGTTGAGGGCAGACTCACCTTGAAGGAGGGCCTAGTGAAGAGAGGCATGCCGCTGTCGTCCACCTTGCCGGACACCAGGCCCATGGTGAGAGGCGACCACGCCATCAGGCCCACCCCTGCAACCAGAGCACGGCACCACGTCACCACAGCAGGTCGGTCGATTCACTACCGCACACCGTGAATATCAGCACTACCTGGCACTTCAAAGTGGCTGCAAAATTAATGGAAAATTTAATGATGCTGTTCAGTGAAATGGGACTGAAGGAGATACTGAATACGTCAAGGGAGGCTTGGTCTATGGGGAAAGTCTTTGGCTGGTAACCAAAATGTCCTTGGTCCTTCGCTAAAACCCAGCCAGTCGCCACAGCAGGTCGGTCGATTTACTACCGCATACCACGAATATCAGCACTACCTGGCAATTCAGAGTGGCTGCAAAATTAATGGAAAATTTAATGATGCTGTTCAGTGAAAAGAGACTGAAGGAGATACTGAATACGTCAAGGGAGGCATGACCTATGGGGAAAGTCTTTGGCTGGTAACCAAAATGTCCTTGGTCCTTCGCTCAATCCCAGCCACTGCTTAAATTTTAAACAAAAACCATCAGCATTGATGACAGAAGATTTTAGGTGTAATGAGTCCCCCTCAATCTGCCAGCAGTCTTGTCGAACAGGGCAAACAAGTGGAGAGAGTTTCAGGGCAATATCTTGCCCTTGCAATGGGAAACTACCCCTAAAAGGTGCATGAATCTGCAATTATCAGAAGCATATTTACACTTAGGATTTGTTGTGTATCCACACGACATGTATCCTGTAATGAAAAGGAACCTGATAATCACTCGGTTGGAAAAAGATTCCAAACGAAGTCACCATTTGGATCTGCAGGAGAGTGCCAATTGGGAGGCAACCATGAGAAAAAGATTGTAAACTATAATCAACCCAAGGGTACACTTATATGATTATCAGTGTGGATTGTCAGAATCTGAACATGGGAGTGAAGCTAGCAAATCTGGAGAGGGAAATCTAAAGGCTCAATCTGGATATAATGGGGTAAGTGAAGTGAAATGTTAACTGAAGAAGTTCCAAATAATTACTGTCCATTTCTACTTTTGTCATTATCATTCTGTTATTTATTTTTTTGACATATATTTTGCTTACATGCTTATTCTAACAAATTTCATAAGAATGTCTCATTGCCTTTGGTAACATACAAGTTTATTGCTGATTGGTACTCATCATTTAATATATTGTCAGTGTTGATAAACAACTATATAGTAATTTCCCAAACACTACGAATGCTGGAAACAATCTAATTGAAGTAAAATTACCACCAGCTAAGTTAGTATAGGGTGGCTGCAATGTATCCAGTGTACAAGTGCATGGCTAGTGATACACGGATGAAGTGTATTAACGAACATGAGTGATCCAGGCTAGTGTCAATGAATTAATTTCATACGTAAAAACTATTTGTATTTAGAGAACCTCAAACAACTAATGTAATATCACTTTAAGTGATCAGGACCACATCACAGTGTGCTATTGAGAAGTACTTTTTCACCTGCACGTCTTTCAAAATTTTGACGCTGTTCTATCATGCCTCTGACAGTAGCTAATCACTGGTGTACTGTAATTATAATTCTGAGCAAAACATTTAGCAAATATTTCACTTTTGTGTGCACTTTTGTTGCTTTACAACTGGAAACCAAACGTGCACATTTACACATGCAAACATTCTGACCAGTTAGTGCTTTGTGTGGTCCTTGCCATAATCAGCTGTGAATCTGGTATGCAGCTTAATTTCACCAATACATGTGTAACAGTATTAAATGCATACTGGCCTTGTGTTGCATCCCGTCTAAAGTGAGCCAAGTCAGTGTGTGCATGTCAATTATAGCGACGGGTATACTACGACAACAACAATTGTCGCATCTTATGATCGAACCCTTGTACAGAAGAGGGAAAAATTACTCATTCTCAAAGTGAAGTTAGCAGAAATAGTTATATTCTTTTGATTTCCATACCCTAGGATTCATATACACAATACATTTGTCTCTGAGGGAGAAGTACAAAATTATCAGAAGGTTGAGATGTACTGTCCCTTTAAAGACTAGCAGGATCACAGTAGTTACTTTCTTCAGTGAGAAAGCTACAACACTGAATACAAAAGGGTATGCACATTAGCAGTCTCATCTCTTTAGAGTACAGTTCACTCAGCACTTTCGAATCACCAGAAGAAATTCCTGTTGCCAGTGAAGCTATGGACATGTGCAAGCTGATCTCTTTGGAGCAAGATTATTAATGAAACTCCCTGGTAGATCAATACTGTGTGCCGGACCGAGACTCGAACACAGGACCTTTGTCTTTCGCGGGCAAGCGCTCTACCAACTGAGCTACCCAAGCACGACTCACGCCCCATCCTCACAGCTTCACTTCCGCCAGTACCTCGCCTCCTACCTTCCAAACTTTAAAGAAGCTCTCCTGCAAACCATGCAGGACTAGCACTCCTGAAAGAAAGGGTATTGTGGAGACATGGCTTAGCCACAGCCGAGGGGACGTTTCCAGGATATTCACTCTGCAGCGGAGTGTGCGCTGATATGAAACTTCCTGCCAGATTAAATCTGTGTGCTGGAGAGACTCGAACTCGGGACCATTGCCTTTCGCGGGCAAGTGCTCTACCAGCTGAGCTGGAAGGTAGGAGACGAGGTACTGGCAGAAGTAAAGCTGTGAGGACGGGGCGTGAGTCGTGCTTGGGTAGCTCAGTTGGTAGAGCGCTCGCCCGCAAAAGGCAAAGGTCCCGAGTTCGAGTCTCGGTCCGGCACACAGTTTTAATCTGCCAGGAAATTTCATATCAGCGCACGCTCCGCTGTAGAGTGAAAATCTTATTCTGGAAACATCCCCCCGGCTGTCGCTAAGCCATGTCTCCGCAATATCCTTTCTTTCAGGAGTGCTAGTTCGTTTGGAAGCTAGGAGACGAGGTACTGGCAGAATTAAAGTTGTGAGGACAGGGCGTGAGTCGTGCATGGGTGGCTCAGTTGGTAGAGCGCTCGCCCGCAAAAGGCAAACGTCCCGAGTTCGAGTCTCGGTCGGGCACACAGTTTTAATCTGCCAGTAAGTTTCATATCAGCGCACACTCCGCTGCAGAGTGAAAATCTCATTCTGGAAACATCCCCCTGGCTGTGGTTAAGCCATGTCTCCGCAGTATCCTTTCTTTCAGGAGTGCTAGTTCTGCAAGGTTCGCAGGAGAGCTTCTGTAAAGTTTGGAAGGTAGGAGACGTGGTACTGGCAGAAATAAAGTTGTGAGGACGGAGCGTGTGTCGTGCTTGGGTGGCTCAGTTGGTAGAGCGCTCGCCCGCAAAAGGCAAAGGTCCCGAGTTCGAGTCTCGGTCGGGCACACAGTTTTAATCTGCCAGTAAGTTTCATATCAGCGCACACTCCGCTGCAGAGTGAAAATCTCATTCTGGAAACATCCCCCCGGCTGTGGCTAAGCCATGTCTCCGCAGTATCCTTTCTTTCAGGAGTGCTAGTTCTGCAAGGTTCGCAGGAGAGCTTCTGTAAAGTTTGGAAGGTAGGAGACGTGGTACTGGCAGAAATAAAGTTGTGAGGACGGAGCGTGTGTCGTGCTTGGGTGGCTCAGTTGGTAGAGCGCTTGCCCGCAAAAGGCAAAGGTCCCGAGTTCGAGTCTCGGTCGGGCACACAGTTTTAATCTGCCAGTAAGTTTCATATCAGCGCACACTCCGCTGCAGAGTGAAAATCTCATTCTGGAAACATCCCCCCGGCTGTGGCTAAGCCATGTCTCCGCAGTATCCTTTCTTTCAGGAGTGCTAGTTCTGCAAGGTTCGCAGGAGAGCTTCTGTAAAGTTTGGAAGGTAGGAGACGATGTACTGGCAGGAGTAAAGTTGTGAGGACGGGGCGTGAGTCGTGCTTGGGTAGCTCGGTTGGTAGAGCGCTTGCCCGCGAAAATCAAAGGTCCCGAGTTCGAGTCTCGGTCCGGCACACAGTTTTAATCTGCCAGGGAATTTCATATCAGCGCACACTCCGCTGCAGAGTGAAAATCTCATTCTGGTAAGATTATTAATAGCTTTGGAATTGGCAGAAGAAACTGTAATGAGGAGCCGAGACTAGTTATGACCATCCATTGGTCAGCACTCGAATAGCTTTTGGCCAGTCATGACACATTGAAACTGGGAGAGTTTGTCGGCTGAACACATTGGCGAGATGGTGACTGGATCTAATCACTACTCAAATGAATGTTATGCGAGTCAAGCGAGCGCCTATGCTATTAGCTGAAGTAGCATCGGTCATATTTGGCAAGTTCTCCCAAGCCATGCAAAATGTATTCGCACTCTCTCTCTGGAATTAGCACACTGGACTCGCATTCGGGAGGACGACAGTCCAAACCCGTGTTCGGCCATCCTGGTTTAGGTTTTTCATGAGTTTCCTAAATGGCTTCAGGCTGATGCTGGGATGGTTCCTTTGAAAGGGCGCAGCCGATTTCCTTTCCCATCCTTCCCTCGGACAGGACTGATGACATCGCCATTTGGTCCCCTCCCCCAAATGAACCGACCATCCACCTGTCTGGCACACCGCAGCCCAGCGCTGAGTGCTTCTCGGGTGGGTCTGGCGCCGGCACTCACCTATCTTGTTGTAGAGCTCGGGCATGTAGAGCTCGGTCTTGTCGCGGCAGAACATGTGGTACTCGGCCTGCTCGCAG
The DNA here is from genome assembly GCF_021461395.2 of Schistocerca americana. Lineage (NCBI taxonomy): Eukaryota > Metazoa > Arthropoda > Insecta > Orthoptera > Acrididae > Schistocerca > Schistocerca americana. Next base: position 173,933,970 of record NC_060129.1, on the reverse strand, counting down.
ATGGGCGTGACGCAGTTGAACTGCCGGCAGTTGGTGTAGGCCTCCATGACCTCGACGGGCGTCCAGCGCGCCGTACCCCAGTACATGGCCCAGCCCTGGCTGATCACGTGGTTCATGGCGCGCACCACCTCTGCAACACGCAAGCCAACGCAGCTGTTTGGGACCCTCTCCAGTTTACCTGAGCCGGTGAAACATTGCACTTGCGAGTTCGCGTCATGTCAAGTTAGGTTGGCTACACTGCACTAGCGATGTCGCAACAAAAGCCCCATCACACACAGCAGGTGATACAGATTTCCGTTCCACCACGTAAACGTAAGCTACTCAGCATAAAAATTCGTTTTTGAGTTGCTACCGCAGTAAAAAAACAACAACAGCATAATACTGTAGCTATAAGTATAACAAAGCACGCGCTTTAGATAACAGAGCAAAGAAGTACAGGAAACAAGCTTTTGATCGTGACCAATATTTTGAAAACAGTATGGTCATGGGTGACTGGAATTCGACAGTAGGAAAAGGGAGAGAAGGAAACATAGTAGGTGAATATGGATTGGAGGGAAGAAATTAAAGAGGAAGCCGCCTGGTAGAGTTTTGCACAGAGCATAACTTAATCATAGCTAACACTTGGTTCAAGAACACATGGAAGAATCCTGGAGATACTAGCAGGTATCAGATAGATAGTATAATGGTAAGACAGATAGATTATATAATGGTAGGGCAGAGAATTAGGAACCAGGTTTTAAATTGTAAGACATTTCCAGGGGCAGATAGGGACTCTGACCACAATCTACTGGTCATGAACTGCAGATTAAAACTGAAGAAACTGCAGAAAGGTGGGAATTTAAGGAGATGGGAGCTGGATAAACTGAGTAAACCAGAGGTTCTACAGAGTTTCAGGGAGAGCATAAGAGAACAATTGACAGAAATGGGGGAAAGAAGTACAGTAGAAGAAGAATGGGTAGCTCTGAGGGATGAAGTAGTGAAGGCAGCAGAGGATCAAGTGGGTAAAAAGACGAGGGCTCGTAGAAATCCTTGCGTAACAGAAGAAATATTTAATTTAATTGATGAAAGGAGAAAATATAAAAATGGAGTAAATGATGCAGGCAAAAAGGAATACAAACGTCTCAAAAATGAGACCGACAGGAAGTGCAAAATGGCTAAGCAGGGATGGCTAGAAGACAAATGTAAGGATGTAGAGGCTTATCTCACTAGGGGTAACATAGATACTGCCTACAAAAAAATTAAAGAGACCTTTGGAGAGAAGAGAACCACTTGAATGAATATCAAGAGCTCAGATGGCAAACCAGTTCTAAGCAAAGAAGGGAAGGCAGAAAGGTGGAAGGAGTATATAGAGGGTTTATACAAGGGCGATGTACTTGAGGACAATATTATGGAAATGGAAGAGGATGTAGATGAAGATGAAATGGGAGATACGATACTGCGTGAAGAGTTTGACAGAGCACTGAAAGACCTGAGTCGAGACAATGCCCCGGGAGTAGACAACATTCCCTTAGAGCTACTGACAGCCTTGGGAGAGCCAGTCCTGACAAAACTCTACCATCTGGTGAGCAAGATGTATGAGACAGGCGAAATACCCTCAGACTTCAAGAAGAATATAATAATACCAATCCCAAAGAAAGCAGGTGTTGACAGATGTGAAAATTAAAGGAACTATCAGTTAAATAAGTCACGGCTGCAAAATACTAACGCGAATTCTTTACAGACGAATGGAAAAACTGGTAGACGCCGACCTCGGGGGAGATCAGTTTGGAGACAGTAGAAATATTGGAACACGTGAGGCAATACTGACCTTACAACTTATCTTAGAAGAAAGATTAAGGAAAGGCAAACCTACGTTTCTAGCGTTTGTAGACTTAGAGAAAGCTTTTGACAATGTTGACTGGAATACACTCTTTCAAATTCTAAAGGTGGCAGGGGTAAAATACAGGGAGCGAAAGGCTATTTACAATTTGTACAGAAAACAGATGGCAGTTATAAGAGTCGAGGGGCACGAAAGGGAAGCAGTGGTTGGGAAGGGAGTGAGACAGGGTTGTAGCCTCTCCCCGATGTTATTCAATCTGTATACTGAGCAAGCAGTAAAGGAAACAAAAGAAAAATTCGGAGTAGGTATTAAAATCTATGGAGAAGAAATAAAAGCTTTGAGGTTCCCTGATGAAATTGTAATTCTGTCAGAGACAGCAAAGGACCTGGAAGAGCAGTTGAACGGAGTGGACAGTGTCTTTAAAGGAGGATATAAGATTAACATCAACAAAAGCAAAACGGGGGTAATGGAATGTAGTCGCATTAAATCAAACTGAGAGTTAGATTAGCAAATGAGACACTTAAAGTAGTAAAGGAGTTTTGATATTTGGGGAGCAAAATAACTGATGATGGTCGAAGTAGAGAAGATATTAAATGTAGACTGGCAATGGCAAGGAAAGCGGTTCTGAAGAAGAGAAATTTGTTAACATCGAGTATAGACTTAAGTGTCAGGAAGTCGTTTCTGAAAGTATTTGTATGGAGTGTAGCCATGTATGGAAGTGAAACGTGGACGATAAATAGTTTGGACAAGAAGAGAAAAGAAGCTATCGAAATGTGGTGCTACAGAAGAATGCTGAAGATTAGATGGGTAGATCACATAACTAACGATGAAGTAGGGAATAGAATTGGGGAGAAGAGGAGTTTGTGGCACAACGTGACAAAAAGAAGGGACCGGTTAGTAGGACATGTTCTGAGGCATCAAGGGATCACCAATTTAGCATTGGAGTGTTGGAGTGCAGCGTGGAGGATAAAAATCGTGAGGGGGAAACCAAAAGATGAATACACTAAGCAGATTCAGAAGGATGTAGGTTGCAGTAGGTACTGGGAGACGAAGAAGCTTGCACAGGGTAGGGTAGCATGGAGAGCTGCATCAAACCAGTCTCAGGACTGAAGACCACAACAACAACAACAACATGGTACACAGTTTACAAAATAAATAATAACCGATGTAGCACTTCCCGCTCTAGGTTTTATTATGACAGTGATGGAATGAACAACCGATGACCGTAGCTTTTGACTCACCATTTGCGGCGACAATGGCTCAATTCCATCCAGACCCCCATCGTCACTGTTGTCGGAAACAGCGCCGAAACCATGTGCATCATCATCATCACCAAGGCAAATCGTTTGCTGTTGATGGTCACTAACGACACCTGCCGTTGTCTGTGCTGCTCGAATAAGTTTTTCAACGTGCTAGACCTTTGTCCTCCACGGCGCCGCATCCACAGTCGCAAGAGCTTTCCATCTCTGTTACTATTGTGCCTTATGTATGTCTTCACATCATTCCGTACCAACTGGATGTTTTGAAGTGGCAGTGATATTGTGGCAGCCTTTTTACAGTACGATGCTGCTCCACGGCGATTTCGTCTACTACATAAGTAGCCATCGTAGGTTTATTTTCTTTAACAAGCGAATATAACAAAAGCTTCGTCATGCTCATATCCGCAGAAATATTTCGTGCCTGTAACGACTGCACCATTACTTCTTTGCGGTGGTCTGTCGTTGGGACTTAGTTCAGTACCACTAAATTGTGTGGAGCATCGTCCATTACAATTGTTGTAGGGACAGAAAGCTGTTTTAGAAGGTTCCTCAGCCACTCAACAAATCGTTTGTGCTCCATGTCTTCATCGTAATCACCTGTCATTTTCGACAGAAAAACCGCAAGTGCATCGGAAACAAAACCAATGGAAGAACCTGCATGGACACTACATAGTCTTGCTTCTCTTCCTGCCGCCTGATGATCACTACTGTTTGGAGTGTCAAATGGTTCAAACAGCTCTGAGCACTATGGGACTTCAACATCTGAGGTCCTCAGTCCCCTAGAACTTAGAGCTAGGCCAACTTAAACCTAACTAACATAAGGACATCCCACGCCCGAGGCAGGATTCGAACCTGCGACCGTAGCGGTCGCGCGGTTACAGACTGTAGCGCCTAGAACCACTCGGCCAACCCGGCCAGCTTGGAGTGTCATCCGTCCAGCATTTACTGATAGTTTCTCCGGCATTAACCCACGTTTCGTCTAGTCATATTAAGGAATGAATGCCCTTGCTCTCAATTTTGTACAACAATAAGATTCGAGCCGTTACAATGTGCGCCTTTTCTAACAGGCCTTCCCGTCCGCCTACCGCTTTATACCGAAAAACCCATATTTTTCGGCACGATCTTCAGTGAAGTTTTCCCACCCTTGAAAAGTTCTCTTCCTGTTAGCGACACTAGGATACTCTTTCCTGCTGTGGTGAGCACCAACACGCCTGCGAACTGCACCAGTCTGCAAAGAATCGCAGTCTGTGACGAGTGTGGCTGCTTTGTTTTTTTCTTTCTAAGAGCCCCTAAAAATATACACTGCTGGCAATTAAAATTGCTGCACCAAGAAGAAATGCAGATGATAAACCGGTGCACATAGGACAAATATATTATACTAGAACTGACATGTGATTACATTTTCGCGCAATTTCGGTGCATAGATCCTGAGAAATCAGTACCCAGAACAACCACCTCTGGTCGTAATAGCGGCCTTGATACGCCTGGGCATTGAGTCAAACAGAGCTTGGATGGTGTGTACAGGTACAGCTGCCCATGCAGCTTCAACACGATACCACAGTTCATCGAGAGTAGTGGCTGGCGTATTGTGACGAGCCAGTTGCTCGGCCACCATTGACGAGACGTTGTCAATTGGTGAGAGATCTGGACAATGTGCTGGCCAGGGCAGCAGTCGAACATTTTCTCTATCCAGAAAGGCCGGTACAGGACCTGCAACACGCGGTCGTGCATTATCCTGTTGAAATGTAGGGTTTCGCAGGGATCGATTAAAGGGTAGAGCCACGGGTCGTAACACATTTGAAATGTAACGTCCACTGTTCAAAGTGCCGTCAATGCGAACAAGAGGTGACCGAGACGTGTAACCAATGGCACCCAATACCATCACGCCTCGTGATACGCCAGTACGGCGATGACGAATACACGCTTCCAATGTGCGTTCACAGGTATGTTGCCAAACACGGATGCGACCATCACGATGCTGCAAACAGAAACTGGATTCATCCGAAAAAGTGACGTTTTGCCATTCGTGCACCCAGGTTCGTCGTCGAGTACACCATCGCAGGCGCTCCTGTCTGTGATGCAGCGTCAAGGGTAACCGCAGCCTCGGTCTCCGAGCTGATAGTCCGTGGTGCTGCAAACGTTATGATTGAAATTCTTTTCTTTTTCTATTATTTTTCTGCTATAGATTTCCCTCTATTCGTCTCTTATTTGTATTTCGTAAGTTACTACTTGTGGAGGGGTTTGGGACATTTCATGAATTTATATTTCCAGTGCATGGGAGGTAATTTGGGAGCTATTTTCGTTTATTAACACCGAGAGGAGGATATAAGATGAACATCAACAAAAGCAAAACGAGGATAATGGAATGTAGTCTAATTAAATCAGGTGATGCTGAGGGAATTAGATTAGGAAATGAGACACTTAAAGTAGTAAAGGAGTTTTGCTATTTGGGGAGCAAAATAACTGATGATGGTCAAAGTAGAGAAGATATAAAATGTAGACTGGCAATGGCAAGGAAAGCGTTTCTGAAGAAGAGAAATTTGTTAACATCGAGTATTGATTTAAGTGTCAGGAAGTCGTTTCTGAAAGTATTTGTATGGAGTGTAGCGACGTATGGAAGTGAAACATGGACGATAAATAGATTGGACAAGAAATGAATAGAAGCTTTCGAAATGTGGTGTTACAGAAGAATGCTGAAGATTAGATGGGCAGATCACATATCTAATGAGGAGGTACTGAATAGAATTGGGGAGAAGAGGAGCTTGTGGCACAACTTGACTAGAAGAAGGTATCGGTTGGTAGGACATGTTCTGAGGCATCAAGGGATCAGCAATTTAGTACTGGAGGGCAGCGTGGGGGGTAAAAATAGTAGAGGAAGAGGTGAATACACTGGATAAATTCAGAAGTATGTTGGATGCAGTAGGTACTGGGAGATGAAGAATCTTGCATAGGATAGAGTAGCAAGGCGAGCTGCATCAAACCAGTCTCTGGACTGAAGACCACAACAACAACAACAACATCGATCGGAGGATGGAATTCACGTATCGTACAGCCGTTACGCCGCCTTCCGTGACCACCAGCGGCGTACGTCGGCCCCACATAATGCCATCCAAAACAGCAGGGAACCTCCACCTTGCTGCACTCGCTGGACAGTGTGTCTAAGGTGTTCAGCGGTTGCTGTGTCTTATGGTTTGTGTGTGTGTGTGTGTGTGTGTGTGTGTGTGTGTGTGTGTGTGTCTATATTCACAGAGTGTTTCAGAACCGATTGTCAATAATTCACACATGGAAGGTACAGGCCTAAAGTAGCTAAAAAGCTCCAAACACGTCTCCTACCATTGTCTCGTTGAAGGCATATGTAACACTCGTCGGTGAAGAGAAAGTGATGCCAACCCTGAGCGGTCCATTCGTCATGTTGTTGAGCCCATCTGTACCGCGCTGCATGGTGTCGTGGTTGCTAACAAGAACCTCTCCACAGGCGTCGAGAGTGAAGTTGCGCATCATGCAGCGTATTGCGCAAAGTTTGAGTCGTAACACGACGTCCTGTGGCTGCACGAAAAGGATCATTCAACATGGTGGCGTTTCTGTCAGGGTTCCTCCGAGCCACAATCCGTAGGTAGCGGTCATCCACAGCAGTAGGAGCCCTTGGGCGGCCTGACATCGACAGTTTCTCTCTCTGTATGTCATCCATGTACGAACAACATCGCTTTGGTTCACTCCGAGACGCCTGGACACTTCCCTTGTTGAGAGCCCTTCCTGGCCAAAAGTAACAAAGTGGATGCGATCTAACCGCGGTATTGACCGTCTAGGCACGGTTGAACTACAGACAACACGAGCCGTGTACCTCCTTCCTGGTAGAATGACTGGAACTGATCGGCTGTCGGACCCCCTCCATCTAATAGGCGCTGCTGATGCATGGTTGTTTACATCTCTGGGCGGGTTTAGTGACATCTCTGAATAGTTAATGGGTCTTTGATACAATATCCACAGGCAACGTTGCCTTCACGAGTTCTGGGAACTGGGGTGATGCAAAACTTTTTTTGTTGTGTACATATGACAACAACATGAGAGAGAGAGATTAGAACGAATAGACAGGAATAAAGACAGTTTTCCCTCTCTCTTCATGTGAATGGATAGGGAAGAAAATAGGAAATATTGGGCCGAAGTGCCTTCCGCCACATGCGGTTGCAGTCGCTTATGGAGTGTATGTGTGTGCGTGTGTGTCTACATACACAGAGATCAAAAAGGTTCAAATGGCTCTGAGCACTATGGGACTCAACTGCTGTGAATATCAGTCCCCTAGAACTTGGAATTACTTAAACCTAACTAACCTAAGGACATCACACACATCCATGCCCGAGGCAGGATTCGAACCTGCGACCGTAGCAGTCGCACGGTTCCGGACTGCGCGCCTAGAACGGCGAGACCACCGCGACCGGCATACACAGTGTTGCAGAAGTGATGGTCAATAGTTCACACATGGAAAGTACAGGCCAAAAGTAGCTAAAAAGTTCCAATAAACATGGGTCCACAAAACTGTTGTCGAGATACAACACGTTCTCTGTTGCCTTTCATTAGTGCCTCGCAACACATGACATCTCTAAACGTTAGAGTAGGTGTTCGAAATGTTGTCCGAGCCTCTGAGTGCAACACTGATAAAATATGTGACACATTAACTAGTGAACTATACACAAATTGCAACAGTTGGTAATAGAAGAAAACAAATTGAAAATTAACTTTACTGACATGTTACAAGAGTCTCGCTGAACAAAATAGTATTGACCTTAATAGATTCTAAATTACAAACAGATAAGATATACTGGTGAGATGGAGGAGGTATGTGAAACAGCTGTGAATATACAAAAGCAAAATTTTTAAACAGAGCAAGAGACATTATGGCAACTGAAATAAAAGAATAGGGGGCATGCGAATTAAGTGGGGTTAGAAGTGGCCAGTGCCGGAACTGTGTCTGGCTATACAGCACAAAAATCACGCAGACTTATACACGAAGACCGTTTGAAGAGTCCGTGCAAAAATAAAAACTACTTACGTGTTTGGGGTAAACCATTTTTATTTTTCGACATAGTCTCCTCTTAGACTTATAAACTTCGTCCGAAGCTGTTCTAATTTGTTAATCCCTTACGAATAATAGGAATTGTCCAAGTCTGCAAAATACCTATTAGTTGCTACAATCATCTCCTCGTTTCAATCAAATCTTTGTCCCGCCAGCCAATTCTTCAAATTGGGGAACAAATAGTACTCTGAGGGAGCCAGGTCTGGAGAACAGGGGGGATGTGAAACGAGTTGGAATCCTATTAATTTTACGACGACAACTGCTGAAGTCTGTGCTGGTGCACTGTCGTGAAAGAAAAGGATTTTTTTGTGGTCCAATCGCCGGCGTTTTTCTTGCAGGTCGGTTTTCAAACGGTCAAATAACGATGACTAATATGCATCTGTAACAGTTTTACCCTTTTCCAGATAGTCGATGAGGATTATCCCTTGCGAATCCAAAAAGACAGTCGCCATAACCTTTCCTTTGGATTTTTTGGTGCAGATTCTCCCTTGGTAACCCATTGTTTAGATTGTTGTTTGGTCTCAGGAGTATAGTAATGTATCCATGTTTCATCCACAGTGACGAAACGACGCTTAAAGTACTGCGTATTCTTCCTGAACAGCTGCAAACCATCCTTGCAACACTTCACACGATTCCGTTTTTGGTGAAGCGTGAGCAATCGGGGAACCCATCTTGCGGATAGCTTTCTCATGTCCAAATGTTTATGCAAAATATTATATACCAGTTCATTCGAGATGCCCACAGCACTAGCAATCTCATGCACCTTCACTCTTCTGTCATCCACCACCATATCACGGATTTTATCAATGATTTCTGGAGTCGTGACCTCCACAGAGCGTCCAGAACGTTCAGCATCACTTGTGCCCATATGGCCACTCCGAAAATTTTGAAACTACTTGTAAACTGTTCTAATCGAAGGTGCAGAGTCACCGTAATGTTTATCAAGCTTCTATTTGTCTCCTGAGGCGTTTTGCCTTTCATAAAGTAATGTTTAATCACACACGAAATTCTTATCCCTCCATTTTTTGACAATCACTCGACTTCCTTGATTGACACGAATGCCAGACAAAATAAATAGACCAATATGGCTGAAACTTGGTATGTGGTCTTTCCATAGATGCTACTAATTAAACATGACGTCCATATGCGCCCGTGGTGTCAAATGGCTCTGAGCACTACGGGACTTAACTTCTGAGGTCATCAGTCCCCCAGAACTCAGAACTACTTAAACCTAACTAACCTAAGGACATCACACACATCCATGCCCGAGGCAGGATTCGAACCTGCGACCGTAGTGGTCTCGCGGTCCCAGACTGAAGCGCCTAGAACCGCTCGGCCACAACGGCCGGCGCCCGTGGTGTCATTTCTCGGATTTTGCACGGACTTTTCTAACTCCCCTCGTATATTTATTAATCTCCATTATCTGAAGATAGCCCGTATTCATTCCTTTATGGATAGAACGTAATACTTCATATTGCACTTCGTGACTATGGCCTTCTTTAAGCATGTGGTCTGTAAAAGTAATTGCCTCTTTTCTAAGTTTCCAACTACCGTGGTGTCCGTTCAAGCGGGTCCATGTTTCCCTGCCATCCTGACCTATTGTAGATGTGTGATTGTAAATGTTTCACTTGACTGCACTAAGAGACGATGACGTGATGTGTCGCAAGGTGGAGAGAAAAATTTCATGAACTATTGGATGATATAAGGGCGTGAAACATGTGCCGAGTCTTTCATTTGCCAACTAGTGCCTCGCTCGCTAACGGCGTTTGCTCCGTAACGTGTGTTAAGCGGAACAACTTTGACGTCACGACTTACGGTGCACTTTGACGGTTTTCGCAAGGTATGAAATTCAACAAAAGCAAAACGAGGATAATGGAATGTAGTCGAGTTAACTCGTGTGATGCTGGGGGAATTAGATTAGGGAAAGAGACACTTAAAGTAGTAAAGGAGTTTTGCTATTTGCGGAGCAAAATGACTGATGATGGTCGAAGTAGAGGATATAAAATGTAGACTGGCAATGGCAAGGAAAGCGTTTCTGAAGGAGAGAAATTTGTTAACATCGAGTATAGATTTAAGTGTCAGGAAGTCGTTTCTGAAAGTATTTGTATGGAGTGTAGCCGTGTATGGAAGTGAAACGTGGACGATAAATAGTTCGGACAAGAATAGAATAGAAGCTTTCGAAATGTGGTGCTACAGAAGAATGTTGAAGATTAGGTGGGTAGATCACATAACTCATGTGGTGGTATTCAATAGGATTGGGGAGAAGAGGAGTTTGTGGCACAACATGACTAGAAGAAGGGATCGGTTAGTAGGACATGTTCTGAGGCATCAAGGGATCACCAATTTAGAACTGGAGGGGAGCGTGGAGGGTAAAAATCGTAGAGGGAGACCAAGAGATGAGTACATTAAGCAGATTCAGAAGGATGTAGGCTGCAGTAGGTACTGGGAGATGAAGCAGCTTGCACAGGATACAGTAGCATGGAGAGCTGCATTAAACCAGTCTAAGGACTGAAGACCACAACAACAACGACAACAACAACAACATGAGACAGATAGGACTACTGTCGGAAACATAACTTATGAGGAGAAAAAAAATCAGCGCAACGGCGTTGCTGCAGTGGATACACCGGTTCCCGTGTGATCACCGAAGTTAAGCGCTGTCGGGCGTGGTCAGCACTTGGATGGGTGACCATCCGGGCCGCCATGCCCTGTTAACATTTTTCGGGGTGCACTCAGCCTCGTGATGCCAATTGAGGAGCTACTCGACCGAACAGTAGCGGCTCCGGTCACAGAGAACCATCATAACGACCGGGAGAGCGGTGTGCTGACCACACGCCCCTCCTAGCCGCATCCTCAGCTGAGGATGACACGGCGGTCGGATGGTCCCAGTGGGCCACTTGTGGCCTGAAGACGGAGTGCTTTGCTTATTAAAAAATCGATAGAACTCGAGAAGCCTTCCGGTTCGAGATTCGCAGCTTTCCGCAGTATGGGAACCACCAGCGATGCCTGGATGAATGAGTAACTAGCCAGTACTTGGCCTGGCGGTTCACTACTGTAGCAGCCGCAGCGTGGGTGGGCTACGCACCTTCCATGGGGCACATGGGGTCGGCCTTGTGCACGATGACGACGTCTATGTAGGTGAGCTGCAGGCGCTGCAGAGACGCCTTCACGGACTCGATCACGTGCTTCCGGGACAGCCCGCGCTCGTCAGACCTGCAAACCAAACCAAACAGACCAGCTTTCCTTCAGCGGGGCTCACATGGCAATGACTATGTTCTAAGAAATAAAATTAAAAAAGTAAAAAATGACGCACCACAGAGGAACTATCTGAACGGCATGAAAATCGATAGATGTGGTGTACATGTACAGACAAAAAATGAATACAGTTGCAGAAAAATTGGATGATTTATGCAAGAGAAAGAGCTTCACAAATTGAGCAGGGCAGTAGCGTGTTATTCCTCCTCTGGCCGTTATGCAAGCAGCTACTGGCCTTGGCATTGATTGGTGGAGTTGTTGGATGTCGTCCTGAGGGATGTTGTGCCAAATTCTGTCCAATTGGAGCTTTAGATCGTCATAATCCCGAGGCTTGGAGAGTCCTGCCCATAAAGCAACAAACGTTCTCCATTTGGGAGAGATCCGGTAACCTTGTTGGCCAAGGCGAGGTTTGCAAGCTGTTAAGAATCTTGCTGTGTGCGAGTGGGCATTATCTTGCTGAAATGTAAGCCCAGGATGGCTTGCCATGAAGGGCAACAAAATGGGGTGTAGAATATCGTTGACGTACTACTGTGCTTTAAGGGTGCGGCGGATGACAACCAAAGGAAAATTGGATGATTTATGCAAGAGAAAGTGCTTCACAAATTGAGCAGGGCAGTAGCGTGTTATTCCTCCTGTGGCCGTTATGCAAGCAGCTACTGGGCTGGGCATTGATTGGTGGAGTTGTTGGATGTCGTCCTGAGGGATGTTGTGCCGAATTCTGTCCAATTGGAGCTTTAGATCGTCATAATCCCGAGGCTTGGAGAGTCCTGCCCATAAAGCAACAAACGTTCTCCATTTGGGAGAGATCCGGTAACCTTGTTGGCCAAGGCGAGGTTTGCAAGCAGTTAAGAATCTTGCTGTGTGCGAGTGGGCATTATCTTGCTGAAATGTAAGCCCAGGATGGCTTGCCATGAAGGGCAACAAAATGGGGTGTAGAATATCGTTGACGTACTACTGTGCTTTAAGGGTGCGGCGGATGGCAACCAAAGGAAAATTGGATGATTTATGCAAGAGAAAGTGCTTCACAAATTGAGCAGGGCAGTACGTGTTATTCCTCCTGTGGCCGTTATGCAAGCAGCTACTGGGCTGGGCATTGATTGGTGGAGTTGTTGGATGTCGTCCTGAGGGATGTTGTGCCAATTTCTGTCCAATTGGAGCTTTAGATTGTCAAAACCCCGAGGCTTGGAGAGTCCTGCCCATAAAGCAACAAACGTTCTCCATTTGGGAGAGATCCGCCAACCTTATTGGCCGAGGTGAGGTTTGGCAAGCAGTAAAAAGTCTTGCTGTGTGCGGGCGGGCATTATCTTGCTGAAATGTACGCTCAGGATGGTTTGCCATGACGTACCACTGTGCTGTGAGGGTGCGGCGGATGACAACCAAAGGAGTACTGGCTTTTTTGGAGTCACCAGTCTTCCGACCGTAGCACTTGTAACCCTACATCCTCAATTATTCCCAGGATGTATTCCAATCCCTGTCTTCCTCTGCAGTTTTTGTCCTCTATAGCTCCTTCTAGTACCATGGAAGTCATTCCCTGATATCTTAACACATCTCCCATCATCCTTCCCTTCTCAATGTTTTCCACATATTCCATTCCTTTCTGATTCTGTGCAGAACCTCCTCATTTTTTATCTTATCAGTCCACCGAATTTTCAACATTCTTCTTCAAATACTTTGATTCTTATCTGTTCCGGTGTTAGGAGTGTGTCACAACTCTCCATTACATAAAACAGCATAATCAACTTAACGCTATTCTTTGCATCGTGTAAGCACTCAGATATCGATAGTAACAATCTGAGGGCGAAACATGCGAGCGCGATTCTAAGCATTGTTGTGAGACGAGAGGGGAAGTAGTACTGTCGGTCGAAAGCTCGGAAACAGACGTGTCACGATTCCCTCACGTCGGTGATGGCAGATCCTACCACACTCAAGGTGTGATTTCATTTATATAGCCGGGAGAGATTTAGATGGCTTAACTACGCTTGAAGATGGAAGTTGTTGTGGTCTTCAGTCCTGAGACTGGTTTGATGCAACTCTCCATGCTGCTCTATCCTGTGCAAGCTTCTTCATTTCCCAGTACCTACTGCAACCTACATCCTTCTGAATCTGCTTAATGTATTCATCTCTTGGTCTCCTTCTACGATTTTTACCCTCCACGCTGCCCTCCAATACTAAATTGGTGATCCCTTGATGCCTCAGAACATGTCCTACCAACCGATCCCTTCTTCTAGTCAAGTTGCGCTCCCCAATCCTATTGAATACCTCCTCATTAGTTATATGATCTACCCATCTAATCTTCAGCATTCTTCTGTAGCACCACATTTCGAAAGCTTCTATTCTCGTCTTGTCCAAACTATTTATCGTCCATGTTTCACTTCCATACATGGCTACGCTCCATACAAATACTTTCAGAAACGACTTCCTGACACTTAAATCTACACTCGATGTTAACAAATTTCTCTTCTTCAGAAACGATTTCCTTGCCATTGCCAGTCTACATTTTATATCCTCTCTACTTCGACCGTCATCAGTTATTTTGCTCCCCAAATAGCAAAACTCCTTTACCACTTTAAGTGCCTCATTTCCTAATCTGATTCCCTCAGCATCACCCGACTTAATTTGACAACATTCATCCTCGTTTTGCTTTTGTTGATGTTCATCTTATATGCTCCTTTCAAGACACTGTCCATTCCGTTCAACTGCTCTTCCAATTCCTTTGCTGTCTCTGACAGAATTACAATGTCATCGGCGAACCTCAAAGTTTTTATTCCTTCTCCATGAATTTTAATACCTACTCCGAATTCTTCTTTTGTTTCCTTTACTGCTTGGTCAGTATACAGATTGAATAACATCGGGGATAGGCTACAGCCTTGTCTCACTCCCTTCCCAACCACTGCTTCCCTTTCATGCCCCTCGACTCTTATAACTGCCATCTGGTTTCTGTACAAATTGTAAATAGCCTTTCGCTCCCTGTATTTTACCCCTGCCACCTTTAGAATTTGAAAGAGGGTATTCCAGTCAACATTGTCAAAAGCCTTCTCTAAGTACTAATGCTAGAAACATAATTTTGCCTTTCTTTAATCCATCTTCTAAGATAAGTCGTAGGGTCAGCATTGCCACAAGTGTTCCAATATTTCTACGGAATTCGAACTGATCTTCCCCGAGGTCGGCGTCTACCAGTTTTTCCATTCGTCTGTAAAGAATTCGTTTTGATATTTTGCAACTGTGATTTACTAAACTGATAGTTCGGTAATTTTCAGATCTGTCAATACCTGCTTTCTTTGGGATTCGAATTACTATATTCTTCTTGAAGTCTGAGTCTTCTTGAAGTCTTGAGTCTCAGATATCTAAGGCCGAAACATGGAAGGCAGAGGGCATGTAACACTTCCTTGGGGAACGTCGGATATTACAACGTCTCAAGCAACGCCTTGCTGCATCGGTAACCTGCCCATCATCCATATACCTCTTTTCGTAAACTGCGCCGGCCGCAGTGGCCGAGCGGTTCTAGGCGCTTCAGTCTGGAACCGCGCGACTGCTACGGTCGCAGGTTCGAATCCTGCCTCGGGCATGGATGTGTGTGATGTCTTTAGGTTAGTTAGGTTTAAGTAGTTCTAAGCTCTAGGGGACTGATAACCACAGATGTTAAGTCCCATAGTGATCAGAGCCATCTGAACCATTTTTAATTCATAAATATGCTGTGGTTTATTAAATGTTAATGTAACTTTGAAATTGAAATTATTAGTTAATCTGGCCCTCAGCTATTATCGATACGTATATCATTGTTATTGTCACCATCTATTATTGGTTATGATGATTCTGAAATTTTAAATAGACTTAATTTATGAAATCCATTCTGACAAGTTATTTAGTAGCTAACAGGACCCAAGTAAACTCCTATTAAATTCATTCTTACTAACAATAAGCTTTAGCCGCTGTTGCTGTATGCTGCTGCGAATTGCTGTAAACCACATGGAAAACATGTGTGTGAAATCTTCTGGTACCTAACTGCTAAGGTCATCAGTCCCTAAGCTTACACACTACTTAACCTAAATTATCCTAAGGACAAACACACACACCCATGCCCGAGGGAGGATTCGAACCTTTGCCGGGACCAGCCGCACAGTCCATGACTGCAGCGTAAACCACATGGACAAGAGGTGAGTGTAAAACTTAGGGCAAAACAGACACACTGACACACCACAACCCGTCACGTACTCTAAGCCAGTAAATTCCGTTGCACAAGACAGATACTGTACCACTTGTAAATTCTTATTCAAATACGCAGTCAAATAGCTTATCCAAATGTTAGTTTTAAGTTTCTTATGTAACGATATGTCGAGGGTTTAAATGACAGTGAAACTGACTCTCACACAACATGCGAACAGTGTTATGCAGGTTAGATTCCGTTTACTGATAGCTCAGGTTGTTTATCCAGTCCATTTTCACAGACGAACATAGGCGTATTTGTTGTAGGAACGCCACATATTGGTTGCATATACGTTACACCGGCTTTCTCACCGTCCATGTTTCACTATCATACAATACTATCCTTCAAAGCTAAACCTTTAGAAATTTCTTCCTCAAATTAAGGTCTATGTTTGACACTAGTAGACTTCCCTTCCTCAAGAAAGACCTTTCTGCCAATGCTGGTCTGCTTCTAATGTCCTCCTTGCTCCGTCTACCGTTGGCTATTTTGCTCACTAGGTAGCAGAATTCCTTAACTTCATCTATTTCGTGACCATCAATGCGACGTTACGTTTGTCGCTGTTCTCATTTCTACTGCTCCTCATTACTTTCGCCTTTCTTCGATTTACTCCCAGTCTATAATCTGAACTCATTAGACTGTTGATTCCATTCAGTAGATCCCCTAATTTTTCCTTACTTTCACTCAGAATAGCAATGTCATCAGCGAATTGTATCACCAATGTCCTTTCACAATGAATTTTAATGCAATTCCTAAACCTTTCTTTTATTTTCATCATTTCTTCTTCAATGTACAGATTGAACAGTAGGGGCGAAAGACTACATCACTGTCTTACACCGTTTTAAATCCGAGCACTTCCTTCTTGGTCGTTCACTCTTATTATTTCCGCTAGGTTCTTGTACATATTGTATACTATCTGTCTTTCGCTATAGCTTACCCCCATTTTCCTCAGGATTTCGAACACCTTGCACCATTTTACATTGTCGAACGCTTTTTCGAGGTCGACAAATCCTATGGACGTGTCTTGATTTTTCTTTTAGTGGTTTCATTATCAACCGCAATGTGAGGCTTTCTGCGGATGATGCTGTAGTATATCGAGGTGTTGTAACAATCGAAAATTGTACTGAAATGCAGGAGGATCTGCAACGAATTGATGCATGGTGCAGGGAATGGCAATTGAATCTCAATGTAGACAAGTGTAATGTGCTGCGAATACATAGAAAGAAAGATCCTTTATCATTTAGCTACAATATAGCAGGTCAGCAACTGGAACCAGTTAATTCCATAAATTATCTGGGAGTACGCATTAGGAGTGAATTAAAATGGAATGGTCATATAAAGTTGATCGTCGGTAAAGCAGATGCCAGACTGAGATTCATTGGAAGAATCCTAAGGAAATGCAATTCGAAAACAAGGGAATACTGCTCAGCAGTGTGGGATCCGTACCAGATAGGGTTGATAGAGAAGATCCAACGGAGAGCAGCACGCTTTGTTACAGGATCATTTAGTAATCGCGAAAGCGTTACGGAGATGATAGATAAACTCCAGTGGAAGACTCTGCAGGAGAGACGCTCAGTAACTCGGTACGGACATTTGTTGAAGTTTCGAGAACATACCTTCACCGAAGAGTCAAGCAGTATATTGCTCCCTCCTGCGTATATCTCGCAAAGAGACCATGAGGATAAAATCAGAGAGATTAGAGCCCACACAGAGGCATACCGACAATCCTTCTTTCCACTAACAATGCGAGACTGGAGTAGAAGGGAGAACCGATAGAGGTACTCAAGGTACCCTCCGCCACACACCGTCAGGTGGCTTGCGGTGTATGGATGTAGATGTGGAATGTTTCCTGATATGAAGTAAAATCCTGCGACCGATAGAGCAACCGTATCGGCAGCATATTGGAGAGGCATTCGTCTTCGTGGACGACAATTCGCGCCCCCATCGTGTACATCTCGCAAACGACTTGCTTCAGGATAACGACATCGCTCGATTAGAGTGGCCAGCATCTTGTCCAGACATGAACCCTATCGAACATGCCTGGGATAGGTTAAAAAGGGCTGTTTATGGACCACGTGACCCACCAACCACTCTGAGGGATCTGCGCGGAATCGCCATTAAGGAGTGGGACAATCTGGACCAACAGTGCCTTGATGAACTTGTGAATGGTATCCCACGACGAATACAGGCGTGCATCAATGCAAGAGGACGTGCTACTGGCTATTAGAGGTACCAGTATGTGCAGGAATCTGGACCACCACGTCTGAAGTTCTCGCTGTATGATGGTCCGACATGCAATGCGTGGTTTTCATGAGCAATAAAAAGGGCGAAAATGGTGTTTATATTGATCTCTATTCGAATTTTCTGGACAGTATTCGGAACTCTCGCAGTGCAAAACATTTTCTGCATCTACATCTACATCCATACTCCACAAGCCACCTGACGGTGTGTGGCGGAGGGTACCTTGAGTACCTCTATCGGTTCTCCCTTCTATTCCAGTCTCGTATTGTTCGTGGAAAGAAAGATTGTCGGTATGCCTCTGTGTAGGCTCTAATCTCTCTGATTTTATGCTCACGGTCTCTTCGCGAGATATACGTAGGAGGGAGCAATATACTGCTTGACTCTTCGGTGAAGGTATGTTCTCGAAACTTCAACAAAAGCCCGTACCGAGCTACTGAGCGTCTCTCTTGTAGAGTCTTCCACTGGAGTTTATCTATCATCTCCGTAACGCTTTCGCCAATACTAAATAATCCTATTACGAAGCGCGCTGCTCTCCGTTGGATCTTCTCTACCTCTTCTGTCAGCCCTACCTGGTACGGATCCCACACCGGTGAGCAGAATTCAAGCAGCGGGCGAACAAGTGTACTGTAACCTACTTCCTTTGTTTTCGGACTGCGTTTCCTTAGGATTCTTCCAATGAATCTCAGTCTGGCATCTGCTTTACCGACGATTAATTTTATATGGTCACTCCATTTTAAATCACTACCAGTGCCTACTCCCAGATAATTTATGGAATTAACTGCTTCCAGTTGCTGACCTGCTATATCGGAGCAAAATGGTAAAGGATCTTCCTTTCTGTCCGCAGCTCGTGAGCGTGCGGTAGCGTTCTCGCTTCCCACGCCCTGGTTCCCGGGTTCGATTCCCGGCGGGGTCAGGGATTTTCTCTGCCTCGTGATGACTGGGTGTTGTGTGATGTCCTTAGGTTAGTTAGGTTTAAGTAGTTCTAAGTTCTAGGGGACTGATGACCATAGCTGTTAAGTCCCATAGTGCACAGAGCCATTTGAACCATTTTTTTCTTCCTTTCTGTGTATTCGCAGCACATTACACTTGTCTACACTGAGATTCAATTGCCATTCTCTACACCGTGTCAATTTGTTGCAGATACTCCTGCATTTCAGTACAATTTTCGATTGTACAACCTCTCGATATACCACAGCATCATCCGCAAAAAGCCTCAGTGAACTTCCGATGTCATCCACAAGGTCATTTATGTATATTGTGAATAGCAACGGTCCTACGACACTCCCCTGCGGCGCACCTGAAATCACTCTTACTTCGGAAGACTTCTCTCCACTGAGAATGACATGCTGCGTTCTGTTATCTAGGAACTCTTCAATCCAATCACACAATTGGTCTGATAGTCCATACGCTCTTACTTTGTTCATTAAACGACTGTGGGGGGCTGTATCGAACGCCTTGCGGAAGTCAAGAAACACGGCATCTACCTGGGAGCCCGTGTCCATGGCAGTCTGAGTCTCGTGGACGATTGTATGTATCTTGATGTATGTATCTTCGATTTAAAAAAAAATATGGAGAGGAATTGGAACGAATAAGTTATGCTCTTGTTGTGTAATTGAATGGATGCAAAGAGGGTAGACATTGTCAGTGGATGCCGGCGCGGAGTGCCTGTAGCGGTACGCACTTGGTGTTCCAGTAGATCTTGGTGGTGACGATGTAGGAGGAGCGCTTCCAGCCGTGCCGCTGGAGGATGCGTCCCAGCTCCAGCTCGGCGCGCGGCCCGCTGTACGCCTCGGACAGGTCGAACACGTTGATGCCCGAGTCGTAGGCGAGCAGCACGATCTGCTCGGCCGCCTCCTCCGTCACGCCGGAGCTGAATGTCACCCAGGTGCCTGTCCACAGAGAGAGAGAAAGAAAGGTGTGAGCATTTGTAGCAAAAGCCGTGATCACACGTATCAGGCCAAAAATGTTCCACTTTGCGCTGTCACAGCTGTGTCGGTAGTCAACATGTCCAAAAGTGTAAGTCTGGCTCGTCCGTGCGTGCAGCTATAACTGTGCAACCTGCCCGCACAGTCCCATGGGTCTTCTGTAGTTCAAATGGCTCTGAGCTCTATGGGACTTAACATCTATGGTCATCAGTCCCCTAGAACTTGGAACTACTTAAACCTAACTAACCTAAGGACAGCACACAACACCCAGCCATGACGAGGCAGAGAAAATCCCTCACCCTGCCGGGAATCGAACCCGTGAACCCGGGCGCTGGAAGCGAGAGCGCTACCGCACGACCACAAGCTGCGGGCTCTTCTGTAGTGTGGCAGTCCTCTATCCACCATCTCTGAAGAAGGTTACCGTCAGAACTGCACACATTCGGTTCGAAGATGAGGGTGTGAAAAGAGGGCGTCGCACCAAAGGACTTCTTGACGGAACTCGGTGAACCATCTGGGAATGGCGAGCCGAAATGGCTGAGATTGGCCAGAATGTTCCTTCCAGAGTGTTCGAAAATGTCGGCCTTCCAAACCGCTTGGGACTAATCGACAGCCTTCGAGGCTTTTGAGATTCTTCCAGAAGGTTTGAAGATGTCACAGAGTGTTCTACAATTTCCCAGAATTTTCGAGAATGTTGCGTTACCCTATTGTGATAGAGAATTATACCAGTTCAATAGAACATTATATATATACAGGGTGAGTCACCTAACGTTACCGCTGGATGTATTTCGTAAACCACATCAAATACTGACGAATCGATTCCACAGACCGAACGTGAGGGGAGGGGCTAATGTAATTGGTTAAAACAAAGCATAAAAAAATGCACGGAAGTATGTTTTTTAACACAAACCTACGTTTTTTTTTAAAATGGAACCCCGTTAGTTTTGTTAGCACATCTGAACATATAAACAAATACGTAATCAGTGCCGTTTGTTGCATTGTAAAATGTTAATTACATCCGGAGATATTGTAACCTAAAGTTGACGCTTGAGTACCACTCCTCCGCTGTTCGATCGTGTGTATCGGAGAGCACCGAATTACGTAGGGATCCAAAGGAAACGGTGATGGACCTTTCGTACAGAAGAGACTGGAACAGCACATTACGTCCACATGCTAACACCTTTTTATTGGTCTTTTTGACTGACGCACATTGTAACGTTGCTACAAGAATTTGCTATGCTGAAATCGGGTGCTAATAGTAGAATAAAAGCGGGTTAAAAGCTGTGAGCTGTCTGGCGAAGTTAATCTTGTATTACTAAGCAACTGTTTCACCAGGTAACTAGTCTAGGTTTACCACATTACCAATCAGACTAACATTGATTATAATCTTTTACAGTCATACAACTACCGGTAATATATCTATATATAAAAAGGAGAATTTAAATAAAAAGAAAGAAATCAGTTTATATTTGGAAATTTATTCTAAGATTGTTCATTGAAATTTCAGCATATTAAATTCTACTCGTAACAAGCTGGTGCCTTATTTAGGATTGTGGAAATCTTACGGAACACATCAAATATGGAGCCAAGATTGGGAGTCTGCATACAACACTGCATTCATAAAACAACACCCAAAGAACGTTGAAACATAAGCAAGAAGAAATTAACCACAACCAACAGATTCAGTTTTCACCCAAAGAAATTACGTTCGTAACACAATCCTGTCCGTCATGTAATTACCACACACTGGTATACTAAATTCATACTAACTCTTTGTGAAATCTTCCCAAAAAGAATAGCTGAAGGCTACTTTCATGATTACACCACATGCTCCACGTGGTCAACTTGGTTTACAGAAAGCGTATAACTCCACAGTAATTTTGATAATTAAAATAAATTCGATCGAAAAGCAATTGACAAAAGAAAAACCTTGAACTGGTTACTAACGTCTTACTATTAACCTGATGGGTCAAACAGTTATATAAGCACGTGGTACTGGTCTCGCAAAGTACACTCCACGTGGGTTGAACATAAAGAAAAGCATAAAGAAAAGTTGCTATATTGTAAAATATTGTCAAGACGAGACGTTATAATCACACAAGCATTCACATTTAAGATTGATGAACTTAGTTAGAGTTGCTGATCAACACGTGGTTCCACTTTACTCACAAAGTAATGACAAAGAACTACCCCAAAATAATCTGAACTTCACACGAGAATTCCACTCCGCTGCAATTTAAGATAGCATTAGATATTTTAGAGCTAAATCTGAAATCAAGGTATTGAGTTTTCAGTTAGGCTGAACTTAAGAAATCCATTGTCCTACGGACTTAGCAGACACGCGCTTACCCGGAGATCTTACCACTTCAGACGCTCGCCACGGTCCCACAGCAACTGCCTACTACCGAGCGTGCTTCCTGAGGGTGGCTCACAAAGACAAACGGAAGGGGACAGAGGGGCAGCTTCCTATACCAACATGACAACGGACGGACAGAACCATACTAAGAATAGAAACCTCTCTGCTTTAAGAAAGCGTAGCTACCTGTTCCGACGTTGGTCCTACTGTTCTCTAGCACACAGCCTTGTCTGCTACCCTCAAGCATGCAACTACAAACACATTTGATCATTCATCCCCTCACACAGAAGGGAAGGGGGATGACAGTATCTTATCATATACAGTATATAACAGAAAGCGGATGTAGGTTCCGTATGAGACTGTGTGACATGAATTACATATAAACTGTGTTTTAAAGTGTAGTAGTGTGACAGATCGTTCTTGTTTACGTGTAAAGGTAACACGTTCCACTACTCAGTCTCCTCCCAGATAGTCAGAAACGCCACAGTAAATTTAGAAGAGGAATTTATTCCATAAATGACAACAGATTTAAGAAATCAAACATGAAAGGAATCCAACAGAGACCTTTCAACATGTACATTACCATGAGGGGTGAGGTGCACGTTCGACGGGCGTTTCGTAGGACGTGGAGGACGCATAAATTGGCCAGCCCGTTCTCCTGATCTTACACCTCTGGACTTCTTTCTGTGTGGTGCGTTAAAGGAGAACGTGTACCGTGATGTGCAAGGAGAATGTGTACCATGATGTGCCTACAACCCCAGAGGATATGAAACAACGTATTGTGGCAGCCTGCGGCGACATTACACCAGATGTACTGCGGCGTGTACGACATTCATTACGCCAGAGATTGCAGTTGTGTGCAGCAAATGATGGCCACCACATTGAACATCTATTGGCCTGAGATGTCGGGACACACTCTATTCCACTCCGTAATTGAAAACGGAAACCACGTGTGTACGTGTACATCACCCCTCATGGTAATGTACATGTGCGTCAGTCAAAAAGACCAATAAAAAGGTGTTAGCATGTGGACGTAATGTGCTGTTCCAGTCTCTTCTGTACCTAAGGTCCATCACCGTTCCCTTTGGATCCCTACGTAATTCGGTGCTCTCCGATACACACGATCGAACAGCGGGGGAGTGGTACTCAAGCGTCAACTTTAGGTTACAATATCTCCGTATGCAATTAACATTTTACAATGCAACAAACGGCACTGATTACGTATTTGTTTATATGTTCAGATGTGCTAACAAAACTAACGGGGTTCCATTTAAAAAAAGGTAAGTTTGTGTTAAAAAACGTACTTCCGTGCATTTTTTTATGGTTTGTACTATCCAATTACACTAGCCCCTCTCCTCACGTTCGGTCTGTAGAATCGATTCGTCAGTATTTGATGTGGTTTACGAAATATATCCAGCGGTAACGTTAGGTGACTCACCCTGTATATATAGGGTGTCCCAGATATCTTGTCCACGCAAAATATCTCTGGAACAATAACAGCTTTTGGTAAACGACTTTCACCGGTATCAATGTAGGGCTGGGGCCCATGAATGTACATATTTGGAAACATTCTAAAACGAAAGTATATATGTTTTTTAACACAAACTTACGTGTTTTTTTTAAATGGAACTCCTATATTTTTTCTTCAGCAATCCACAGCATGACAAAGCACATACAGAATGGCGTTGATTGCATCGCAATATTCCCATTACATCCCGAGATATTGAGACGCGAAGTTGACGCTTGAAACACCCGACATGCGCTGCTAGCACACGTCCTGAGGCTCAGGCGTGAACCCCATGCTGCCCGTAATCGCGATGTGATTATGTGTAATCACACCTCCATACTTATCAAGAGGTCCGAAACAACGGTAAAACTTTTAGTCCACTTGCTCGTTTCACTAAAACCATCAACATGAATTTTACTATTACGAGTGAATGATTAACGGTCACTTGCGCTAGATATACAGTAAAGTAAAGTTTTAACGTTGAACGGAATTACCTTGTTAGTAACGGATTAACGATAAGCGAAGTTAACTTTGTGACTAACGTTGCGGTACACAGGTATGCTACAGAACCGCGTCACCCCTAGCCTATGGGATAAATACCTGCTGGAATGTACGACGTTAACGCAGGATGGCAGCAGACCGTATTATTCGTTTCAGACCTCTTGATAAGTATGGAAGTGTGATTACGCATTTCAATCACATCCCGATTACGGGCAGCATGGGGTTCACGCCTGCGCTAGCAGCGCATGTCGGGTGTTTCAAGCGTCAACTTCGCGTCTCAATATCTCGCGATGTAATGGGAATATTCCGATGCAATCAACGCCATTGTGTATGTGCTTTGTCATGCTGTGGATTGCTGAAGAAAAAATATAGGAGGTCCATTAAAAAAAACATAAGTTTGTGTTAAAAAACACATATGCTTTCGTTTTAGAATGTTTCCAAATGTGTACATTCATGGGCCCCAGCCCTACACTGATACCGGTGAAAGTCGTTTTCCAGTAGCTGTTATTGTTCCAGAGATATTTTGGGTGGACAAGATAGCTGGGACACCCTATATATATATATATATATACACTCCTGGAAATTGAAATAAGAACACCGTGAATTCATTGTCCCAGGAAGGGGAAACTTTATTGACACATTCCTAGGGTCAGATACATCACATGATCACAGTGACAGAACCACAGGCACATAGACACAGGCAACAGAGCATGCACAATGTCGGCACTAGTACAGTGTATATCCACCTTTCGCAGCAATGCAGGCTGCTATTCTCCCATGGAGACGATCGTAGAGATGCTGGATGTAGTCCTGTGGAATGGCTTGCCATGCCATTTCCACCTGGCGCCTCAGTTGGACCAGCGTTCGTGCTGGACGTGCAGACCGCGTGAGACGACGCTTCATCCAGTCCCAAACATGCTCAATGGTGGACAGATCCGGAGATATTGCTGGCCAGGGTAGTTGACTTACACCTTCTAGAGCACGTTGGGTGGCACGGGATACATGCGGACGTGCATTGTCCTGTTGGAACAGCAAGTTCCCTTGCCGGTCTAGGAATGGTAGAACGATGGGTTCGATGACGGTTTGGATGTACCGTGCACTATTCAGTGTCCCCTCGACGATCACCAGTGGTGTACGGCCAGTGTAGGAGATCGCTCCCCACACCATGATGCCGGGTGTTGGCCCTGTGTGCCTCGGTCGTATGCAGTCCTGATTGTGGCGCTCACCTGCACGGCGCCAAACACGCATACGACCATCATTGGCACCAAGGCAGAAGCGACTCTCATCGCTGAAGACGACACGTCTCCATTCGTCCCTCCATTCACGCCTGTCGCGACACCACTGGAGGCGGGCTGCACGATGTTGGGGCGTGAGCGGAAGACGGCCTAACGGTGTGCGGGACCGTAGCCCAGCTTCATGGAGACGGTTGCGAATGGTCCTCGCCGATACCCCAGGAGCAACAGTGTCCCTAATTTGCTGGGAAGTGGCGGTGCGGTCCCCTACGGCACTGCGTAGGATCCTACGGTCTTGGCGTGCATCCGTGCGTCGCTGCGGTCCGGTCCCAGGTCGACGGGCACGTGCACCTTCCGCCGACCACTGGCGACAACATCGATGTACTGTGGAGACCTCACGCCCCACGTGTTGAGCAATTCGGCGGTACGTCCACCCGGCCTCCCGCATGCCCACTATACGCCCTCCCTCAAAGTCCGTCAACTGCACATACGGTTCACGTCCACGCTGTCGCGGCATGCTACCAGTGTTAAAGACTGCGATGGAGCTCCGTATGCCACGGCAAACTGGCTGACACTGACGGCGGCGGTGCAAAAATGCTGCGCAGCTAGCGCCATTCGACGGCCAACACCGCGGTTCCTGGTGTGTCCGGCGTGCCGTGCGTGTGATCATTGCTTGTACAGCCCTCTCGCAGTGTCCGGAGCAAGTATGGTGGGTCTGACACACCGGTGTCAATGTGTTCTTTTTTCTATTTCCAGGAGTGTATATACGAGATGCAGGAATAAAGTAATGAGACTGATTTTCTTTGCAAGATGTGGCAACCATGCATGCTTGTGTGGGCACAATATCTTTGACCTCGGTCTATAAGCTTCTTCTAGTCCAAGCGGCACACCGATGCAACTGCTCAGCCATGAGTTGTGTTGTAATAAGTTAACACGTGTTTGTGTCTCTCGTCACGGAAATGTGGCAGCTGATCTGTTAGAGCAAACGGAAATCAATCCAGAATTGTTGAGCCGTGTTATCACTGGTGATGAAAGTTGGTTCTTTCAGTACGATTCAGAGACAAAACGCCAAAGTTTGGAGTGGCGCTCAAAGGGATCACCCAGACCAAAAAAAGCATGTCAAAGTCAAGAGTGAAATGCATGCTTGTGTGCTTCTTTAATTCCAAGGAAATTGTTCATAAAGAGTGGGTGACTCCTCGACAAACAGTTTACAAATATTACTACAAAGAAATTTTAGAAAGACACCGTAAAAGAGTTCTTTGTGTCCGTGCCAACATAGCTAATAATTGGATTCTGCATCACGATAATGCGCCATCACGTACTGCTCTGTCAGTACAGCAATTTTTAACCCCAAAACAAATTTCGGTACTACCACAGCCACCTTATTCACCAGATATCACTCCGTGCGACTTTATTCTACTTCCAAATTTCCAAGAGTCAAAACGGTGGTCAAGGGACATCATTTTCAAACAACACAAGATATCCAAAAAGCTGTGACGAGGGGCTTTGAGGATATTACAGAAGATGAGTTCCAGAAATGTTACTATGAATGGCAGAAGCGTTGGAAAACGTGTGTGCAATCAGAAGGGAACTACTTTGAAGGAGACAACACTAAACCGCACTAAAACAGTAAGCAACATTTCTTTTCACATGAGTCTCATTACTTTATTGTCGCACCTCGTACATATACAGCCAACTCCGGCTATCAATTCTTCGTTCTGAAGTGACTCTTCGTCCCACAAGAAAAATTTTCAGTTTTGGAATGAGATGGATGTCTGACGGAGCCATATTAGGTGAATAGGGTGGGTATGGCAACAATTCATATCTTAGTTCGTGTAATTTCACCAGCCCATGTACACATATAGGGGTTGGTGAAACGGGTATGTCGGAAATTGATTAGAGCAGATCAGAAAAAACTGAAACTAACAGAAAGTGAAATAAATTGAAGTGAAAGTGAATTACTTAAACGGCTGAGAAGTATGTTAACTAGAACTTTAATGTATTAAGTAGGGGAGAGCGTTGTACCTGGAGTACAGTGTACCTAGGAGGAACACATGATGTTCTCAGGTGGCTGTTTGAGTCTATGCACTAATTTTAGAATCACATGAAGGAATACACACTAGAAACCGCCATATGTAGTTTGCAGCATTACCTACAGCTTTTGTTGTTGTGAGACATGAGGTTGTCTTTTGTGGAGCGTTTGTAAATATTGCGAGGTGTACATACAAGGGTGGTTTGAAAAGTTCTCGGAACGGAATAGGAAAAAAGTTCTTACATCACTGCTACTTTTTTTTATTTTTCAATGTAGTCTCCTTGTAGATTAATGCACTCGGTCCAACGATGTTCCAGTGCCTTGATCCCATCTCTAAAATCAGTTTCCTCCGGGCCTGCAAGATAGTTGTCAACTCCGGCTATCAGTTCTTCGTTTGAAGTGAATCTTCGTCCACCAAGAAAAATTTTTAGTTTTGGAGAGAGATGGAAGTCTGACGGAGCCATGTTAGGTGAATAAGGTGGGTGTCGCAACAATTCATGTCTTAGTTGGCGTTATTTTGCCATGGCGACGGCACATGTGTGAGGACGCGCATTGTCTTGATGGAAGATGACTTTCTTCCTTGCTAAACCTGGACTTTTCTCGCGCATCTTTTGTTGCAATTCGTCCAGAAGGTTAGCACAGTATTCTCCAGTAAATGTTTGACCAGTGGGGAGATAATCTACAAACATAATCGCCTTCGAATCCAGAACACTGATGCCATGTCCTTCCCCGCCGAAGGAATTGACTTCGCTTTCTTTGGTGGCGGAGAATCAGCATGTTTCTACTGCTTTGACTGTTCTTTTGCGTCTGGGGTATAGTAGTGCACCCAAGTTTCATCTGTGATCACAAACCGGCGCAAAAAATCTCGTTCGTTTCTCCTAGCCGGCCGCTGTGGCCGAGCGGTTCTAGGCGCTTCAGTCTGGAACCGCGCGACTGCCACAGTCGCAGGTTCCTCGGGCATGGATGTGTGTGATGTCCTTCGGTTAGTTAGGTTTCAGTAGTTGTAAGTTCTAGGAGATTGATGACCTCAGATGTAAAGTCCCATAGTGCTTGGAGGCATTTGAACCATTTGAACTATCGCTTGCGCCTTTATCCCACGGCTGTGCAGCGTCGGTGTCGTTAGGTACGGATTTCACAATGTCAATATTAAGGGATGGCCAGATGCTCTTCCTGCCCCCATCCCGTACCCCTGGGATGGAATAAGTGTACTCTGCATGTAGTGTAATCGATGGAATACTGCGAATGTGTTAAGATATCTGCGAGTCATGTAACTGAGTCGGGACGTGGGTACAAGCCCAGTATTCACATAGGGGGATGTGGAAAACCGCCTAAAAACGACATGCACCTGGCGGATTCTATCTGGGGCCGGCGCGCCTACCCGAGTCCAGGAAGCAGCGCACTCTCAGCTAACCTTGCGGCTATTATTCCATATTACTGAATGAAAATAAGCAAAATATGTCAACTTACTGATTTCTCTCTCTCTCTAAGATTCCCAAGATTTGCTATGATTCTAAGTGCAAATGTGGCTGAACCAAGTTGTTTTAGGAGTGCCAAAACGTTTTTTCTTTCCAATTTAAATTCTGATCAATATGGACACCTAAGAATTCTGAAGTTTTCATCCTATGTACTATTTCATCACAATGTGTTACACTTATCACTGGTGCAGTACCCCTAGGGGTGCAGAGCTGAATATGATGTGTCTTTGTGAAATTCAGCGTGAGACCATCCACAGAAAACCAGCCAATGATACTTTTGAGAACTTTGTTCACTATTTCTTACATTTCTGTATGTATACGTGGAGTGATTACAATACTGGTGTCATCTGCGAAAAGAACTAATTCTGCTTGTTGTACATTAGGCGGAAGATCATTTACATATATGAGAAACAGTAGTGGACCTAAGACTGAGCCTTGGGGAACCCCAGATGTGATTTCTCCCTAGTCAGAATTATGTCCCTGGATTCTGTTGGTTGGTTGGTGTAGTCTAACGTAATGTTTGTTTTGTATGAGACAAGGGAGACTGTGTTGTGGCTCCGTCAACAAAGTCAAACATTCTATGAAATAGTCTCCTGTTGGGAGATACATGCTCATCGCCAGGGTGACTATGTTAAGAAATAAGCACGTAGACATAAAGAATGAAGATGTAGAATGTCATTAAAATTTATTTCATTGAAAAAGCTCTAAGAATTTTGACATAAAAAGTTCGGAGACATTACTTTTCCGCGCGCCCTCGTATAAAGAAGAAATATTATCTCCAGAAATCTCGAAAAGTTCTTCACTGATTTGGGTCAAAATTTACATGATGCTCTAATAAGCATTCGGGCAGACATAGGCCATAGGTTTTTTTCAGACGACTGTTTACAGGTTTTCTGTAAAAACAGATTGCCAGGAAGAAAATGATGAATTCTGCTGAGAAAATGTGCATTTTCGTTTTCTCTTTTGCCATCAGTTTCAACTGGGATAGCACACTATTCAAACCATTAGACAAATTGTCTTTCTCATGTTTCTACTTTTATGTACACATTGTATACATTATCATGTGTTCTTTTCTTTCTCTCTCGCAGTTGGATTGAACAGAAAATTTGTATATTACGAAGGTTGTACTTCCATATTGTTGTGTTATGATTAGAGTACTGTTGCACTATCTGATTCGTTACTAACTTTCGAATGCTACCTGATCGAAGATTGAAACTTCGGAAATAAATGTGACGGAAGTAGATGTTACTCTAGTAGCGGGAGCGGTCTTTGCCAAACCCGCTGCACTAATGATTCCAACCCATTTACCCTTAAGTTCGCCGGCCGAGGTGGCCGCGCGGTTCTGGGCGCTTCAGTCCGGAGCCGCGAGACTGCTACGGTCGCAGGTTCGAATCCTGCCTCGGGCGTGGATGTGTGATGTCCTTGGGTTAGTTAGGCTTAAGTAGTTCTAAGTTCTAGGGGACTGATGGCCTCAGATGTTAAATCCCATAGTGCTCAGAGCCATTTGAACCATTTTGAACCCTTCAGTTCAAGCCAATAAAGGTTCCGCTTGCAGTAACGATAGGGAATGCTCATTCAAACAAGTTCGAACTGATTGGTGATCAGAGTGCTTTTACCACGGTCAGCTGCATAGGCATTTCACTAACTCTCACCATATAATATGACAAAAAATAAAACTGTATACTCCATACTATTAACACATAGCGTGTATATATTATGTATACAACTGCATGCACAACATTATACGAGGGCTATTCAGAAAAAAGGGAATGTTTCCGTCTGACGCCGCTAGGCACGCGGCGATCGCTAGGCAGCTCAGTCGGCATCCATCCGTGACAGCGGCAACGTCTCTGCGCGTCTGGTTCTTTCGATATTCGAATCTGAAATGTGCGCTGCAATCGAAAATCCTGCCAACTGTGAGGTGCGGTCTGTGATACGGTTTTTGTTGGCAAAAAAAACCTAAAACCCATAGAAATTCATCGTGAAGGGAGTGAAGTGTCCGGAAATAACGTAATGAGTGAATGTTCCATCCGGAAATGGTGCGTTCGATTTAAAAATGGCCGAACCAAGCGTTCATGATGAAGAGAAGAGTGGACTCCCGAGCATTGCGACTGACGATCTTGTCGCTAAATTTGATAAAACGATTCGTGAAAACCGTCACAATAACGGAGCTTTCGCTTTCTTTTCCACAAGTCTCACGAACTTTGTTGTTTGAAATTTTCACTCAAAAGCTGGGCTACCACAACTTTTATGCACGATGGGTGCCCAAAATGCTTACAGAGCGCCATGAAGAACAGCGAATGGGGGGCAACGTTGACATTTCTGGAGGCCTACCGCAAACGTGGTGATTCGTTACCGGATCGAATAGTAACCGGTGACGAGACTTGGGTGAAACACGTCAGTTGCGAGTGAAAATTAGAGTCCATGGAGTGGGGGCACACGAGGTGCTCCCAAGAACCAAGAAAATGTTTGCAAACCTTGTCAGCAAGGAAGTTGATGGCGACAGTGTTTTGGGATAGGCAAGGTGTGCTTCTTATTTATATTCTCGAACGTGGGCCAACCACAAATTCTGCCTGGTACTGTCAAACTTTGCACAGCCTTAGAAGAGCAGTTGAAAACGAACGCCGAGGAAAGCTGAAGTCCAAAATTTTGTTTTTGCACAACAATGCCCGACCTCGCACGGTAAACCGCACTAGAGAACTCCTTAATTCATTCAAATGGGAAATTTCTCCTCATCCGCCCTACAGTTCCGATCTTGCACCAAGCGACTTCCACTTGTTCCCCAAGATGAAGAACTGGCTTGCAGCGAAGCACTTTGATGACGACGTGGAACTCCAGGCGGTTGTGACTCACTGGCTGGAGTCTCAGGCGGAACAATTTTACGACGAAGGTCTTTCGAAGCTTTACCACCGCTGTGATAAGGGCCCCAGTGTGTTTGGTGACTATGTGGAAAAGTACTATGTCAGTCGCTCTTTAAGACGTATATAATAAAATGTATTTCTTGCACTTTTTTAATGCCAAAACATTAGCTACTTTCTGAATAGCCCTAGTATATACAATAATGGCCATTAAAATTGCTACACCAAGAAGAAATGCAGATGATAAACGGGTATTCATTGGACAAATATATTATACTAGAGCTGACATGTGAATACATTTTCACGCAATTTGGGTGCGTAGATCCTGAGAAATAAGTACCCAGAACAACCACCTCCGGCCGTAATAACAGCCTTGATACGCCTGGGCATTGAACAGAGCTCAGATGGCGTGTACACGTACAGCTGCCCATGCAGCTTCAGCACGATACCACAGTTCATCAAGAGTAGTGACTGCCGTATTGTGACGAGGAAGTTGCTCGGCCACCATTGACCAGACGTTTTCAATTGGTGAGAGATCTGGACAATGTGCTGGCCAGGTCAGCAGTCGAATATTTTCTGTATCCAGAAAGGCCCGTACAGGACCTGCAACATGCGGTCGTGCATTATCCTGCTGAAATGTAGGGTTTCGCAGGGATCGAATGAAGGGTAGAGCCACGGTTCGTACCACATCTGAAATGTTACGTCCACTGTTCAAAGTGCCGTCAATGCAAACAAGAGATGACCGAGACGTGTAACCAATGGCACCGCATACCATCACGCCGTGTGATACGCCAGTATGGCGATGACGAATTCACGCTTCCAATGTGCGTTCACTGCGATGTCGCCAAACACGGATGTGAGCATCACGATGCTGTAAACAGAACCTGGATTCATACGAACAAATGACGTTTTGCCATTCGTGCACCCAGGTTCGTCGTCGAGTACACCATCGCAGGTGCTCCTTGTCTGTGATGCAGCGTCAAGGGTTACCGCAGCCACGGTCTCCAAGCTGATAGTCCGTGCTGCTGCAAACGTCGTCGAACTGTTCGTGCAGATGGTTGTTGTCTTGCAAACGTCCCCAAATGTAGACTCAGGGATCGAGACGTGGCTGCACGATTCGTTACAGTCATACGGATAAGATGCCTGTCATCTCGACTGCTAGTGATACGAGGCCGTTGGGATCCAGCACGGCGTTCCGTTTTACCCTCCTGAACCCACCGATTCCATATTCTGCTAACAGTCACTGGATCTCGACCAACGCGAGCTGCACTGTCGCGATACGATAAACCGCAATCGCGATAGGCTACAATCCGACCTTTATCAAAGTCGGAAACGTGATGGTACGCATTTCTCCTCCTTACACGAGGCATCACAACAACGTTTCACCAGGCAACGCCGGTCAATTGCCGCTTGTGTATGAGAAATCGGTTGGAAACTTTCCTCATGTCAGCACGTTGTAGGTGTCGCCACCGGTGCCAACCTTGTCTGAATGGTCTGAAAAGCTAATCGTTTGCATATCACAGCATCTTCTTCCTGTCGGTTAAATTTCGCGTCTGTAGCACGTCATCTTCGCGGTGTAGCAATTTTAATGGCCAGTAGTGCACATATATATTGTATATAGAACAATATAAAGGGTGTTGGGGATATACATGCAGATACTGTCATCACTGATACCTTAATGTGTACTCACTTTAGGTGGTTTTTTTTTCTCTGTCTAACAGTCCTCCTGCAAACGCATCACATAATTTACTATCCGATGTTTATGCATGCTCATACCTGCGCCTCTGAATATAGTCTTCTCGTTTTGTGTCCAAGTGTCCACATTTCAACACCCGACCTGCTGCCCTGGAGAAAACAACCATTAATGGTTTTTCCTGTGTGACTCTTATATCGCGGTGGTAGACTACATAAACAGCTATAATTGTCAGTCTGCAAATGAATTAAATGCCGGGCCGGCCGGTGTGGCCGTGCGGTTCTAGGCGCTACGGTCCCAGGTTCGAATCCTGCCTCGGGCATGGATGTGTGTGATGTCCTTAGGTTGGTTAGGTTTAAGTAGTTCGAAGTCTAGGGGACTGATGACCAAAGATTTTAAGTCTCATAGTGCTCAGAGCCATTCTAGGCGCTTCAGTCTGGAACCGGGTGACCGCTACGGTCCCAGGTTCGAATCCTGCCTCGGGCATGGATGTGTGTGATGTCCTTAGGTTAGTTAGGTTTAAGTAGTTCGAAGTCTAGGGGACTGATGACCAAAGATTTTAAGTCTCATAGTGGAGCCATTTGAACCATTTTTTTGAACTAAATGCCGATGTCATCTTGTTCAGTACATTGCCCTCTGTCAACAACAGACAGCTGCAATTGTGCCCCTACCACTACACACACACACAGACACACACACACACACACACACACACACACACACATCACAGTCAACGCAGTGGCCGATGGCTTTCACTTAACGACCGAGAGCAGCTGCGTTTGCGTAGAGTTGTCAGTGCTGACAGACAAGCAACACTGCGTGAAATAGCCGTAGAAATCCATGTGGAACGTACGAATAAATTATCCGTTACGGCAGTGAGGCGAAATTTAACGGGATACGGCATAGACGGTGTGTTATTTTTTCCTTCCTTGCAATAATTTCCTCTTATGATAGCAGAGCAGGTAAAAAGTTGCACAAATTTTTCGTGCCACGAGCTGTATGTTGCCATTTTACAGACTGGTATTTCAGTTCATACTCTTGCCACAGAGTATCTAAAAGGCGAAAAATGTTGTGTATTCCCAAGTTTCGTAAATGTATTGAGTACAAAAAATTTGGAAGAACCTTAAAACAATAAAACCGAAAAATGAAGACAAAGGGGTCTTTTTCATTTATATTCTATACGATTTATAATAATTTCGACGTCGTCCATTCCTTCATAGTGGGCCAAGTCATATCGAAGAGGCGAAATTTGTGTCCTGGCGCAGATTAGAACGTATACCAAATTCTCATCCCCATGGGGCTTATGCAGTATGGTGACCTTCCATCACCCATCCATGAAAAAGGTTTCTGCAACGGAACCAACTGATTTCTTATGGGAAGTAGCTAAAGAAGCTGGAAATCTAGTGCCGATACTGCCAAGGCTGTCCTGAATGTTCCCTCTATAATGTTCAAGAATGTTGCAGAATGTTAGAAGACGTTCTACGATAGTCCAAATGTTCAAGTATGTTCTCGGTGGTTCAGATATCCTGTTCTTGACGGGATACGTTCCGGCTCAGAAGGGTATGTATAGGCAAAGGCGACAAGCACGTGTCCGTATACTTTTGGAAATCGATTAGAGCGGATCAATGAAAGTGACAGTGGTAGAAAGCGAAATAAATTTAAGTGGAAGTGAACTGCTGTAGGTAGTTAACAGTGTATTAACAGGAATTGTAGTGTGTTAAGTAAAATAAAGTTTTAAGAGGTTGCCAAAACGTAAAGCGGGTGGAGTTCTCGCCAGTGGTGAACTGAGAAGATGGAAACAGAAAGAACAGCGAAGGAATGAAATTCAGAACAACGCAAAATCCCCAAGACTGACAAAGTTTCACGGAAGATCGAAATTTAGTGCAGACGTCAATGCGAGATACTTTTAATAGTTTCCACAATGAAATATTGCCTCAAAATATATTAGAAAACCCAAGGCGATTCTGGTCGTATGTAAAGTACACCAGTGGCAAAAAATAGTCAAAACCGTCACTGCACGATAGGAATGGAAATGTTACCGATGATAGTGCCACTAAGGCGGAGTTACTAAACGCACTTCTCCGTAATTCCTGCACGAAAGAAGACGAAGTAAATATTCCAGAATTCGAAACCAGAACAGCTGTTAGCATGAGTGACACAAAAGTAGACATCTTAGGTGTTGCGAAACAACCCAAATCACTTAAGAAAAGCAAGTCTTCCGGTCCAGATGGTATACCAATCAGGTTCCTTTCAGAGTATGCAGACACAGTAGCGCCTTTCTTAGCAATCATATACAACCGCTCACTTGACGAAAGGTCTGTTCATAAAGACTGGAAAGTAGCACAGATCACACCAATATTCAAGAAAGGAAACAGGAGTAACCCACTGAATAACAAACCCATATCACTGACCTCAATTTGCAGCAGGATTTTGGAGCATATACTGTACTCGAACATTATGAATCACCTTGAAGGAAATGACTTATTGATACATAACCAGCACGGATTCAGAAAATATCCTTCTTGTGGAACAGAGCTAGCTCTTTATTCCCATGAACTGATGAGTGTTGTCGACAAGGGATCTCAAATCGATTCCATATTCCTGGATTTCCAGGTGGCTTTTGATACCGTTCCTCACAACCGACTATTAATCAAACTGCGTGCATATGGAGTATCGTCTCAGTTGTGTCACTGAATTTGTGATTTCCTCTCAGAGAAGTCGTAGTGATAGACGGTAAATCATCGAGTAGAATAGAAGTGATACCTGGCGTTCCGCAAGGTAGTGTCATAGGCCCTCTGCTGTTCCTGATTTACATAAATGATCTAGGTGATAATCTGAGCAGCCCCCTAAGATTGTTTGCAGATGACGCTGTAATTTACCGTCAAGTAAAATCATCAGACGATCAATTCCAGTTACAAAACGATCTAGAGAGAATTTCTGTATGGTGCGAAAAGTGGCAATTGGCACTAACCAAAGAAACGTGCGAGGTCATCAGCATGGGTACTCAAAGAAATCCGATAATTTTTGGGTATACGATAAATCGCACAAATCTAAGGGCTGTCAATCCGACTAGATACCTAGGAATTACAATTACTAGCAACTTAAATTGGAAAGGTCACATGTATAATATTGTGGGGAAGGCGAAACAAAGAATGCGCTTTGTTGGCAGAACACTTGTCCGTCCTCTGCTGGAATGTTGCTGCGCGGTGTGGGATCGTTACCAGGTAGGACTGACGGAGGACATGGAAAAAGTGCAAAGAAGGGCAGCTCGTTTCGTGTTATCGCGCAATAGGGGTGAGAGTGTCACTGATATGATACGCGAGTTGGGGTGGCAGTCACTGAAACAAAGGCGGTTTTCTTTGCGGCGAGATCAATTTACGAAATTTCAATCACCAACTTTCTCTTCCGAATGCGAAAATATTTTGTTGACACGCACCTACGTAGGGAGAAATGATCATCACAATAAAATAAGAGAAATCAGAGCTCGAACGGAAAGACTTTGGTGTTCCTTTTTCCCACGCGCCATTCGAGAGTGGAATGGTAGAGAAGTGGCATGAAAACGGTTTGATGAACCCTCTGCCAGGCACTTAAGGGTGAATTGCAGAGTAACCATGTACATGTATAAAAAGATGACGAGCGAGAAGTACGTTTAGCTTCACAGCGGAAAGGGATGAATAGGCTGACAAGGACAGATTTCCAGCAGTGGGATCGACATTCTGCAATCAAATATACGGTGATGTAGGTTAAGATCCTATGTATCAGATGCTGCAGCCATTCAGCCTGACAAAAAAAAAAGTTCGGAAATTTTCGTGATACGCTATAACATCAGACAAGTAGAAATATGTAGGCTGGTTGCATGGTTAACAGATCTAAGTGTGTAGTAGAAAAGGGACCACACGCGCCAACAGTTGTGATGGTCCACAAGTATCGCCCGACATCAGAGCTGGCGCCAGTTTACATTGTCAGTATCCCACGCTCGTTAAACTTTATCCGAAATTATTATCTCAGTAAAAGCTACATTGCAACAGACGTCATAAAACACGGAAAAATTCGTAACGAGTCCACAGTTCTCAAAGGAATACCAATTCCTAATAAATGGGAGCTGCGACGATTGCAGCAAAACTGGAAAATCGTATGGGAAAATTTAGCTGTGGAAATAATACCAGAAGGCGCCAGATCGACTTCGTACAAAGTGATAAACCAAACAACAGCAACCAGCTCCAAGCTTTACTCCATCCAGTTAACACCGTCAGCCGCATGTGGAGATTGTAATTCGGAGGACACAATCGAACATCGTTTTGAGTGCCCGAAATTGGTCGACACATGGCACACAGCAAGGGACATTAATCGATTGATCAATAGAACGGACATATGCAATATACAGATTTCTAATGCCATAATACTCGAATGGAAACTGTTTGCCAAAGCAAAGCGACACGCAGCAATGTGGATCATGGCGCAGACAGTTCATATAATTTTTGGGTTTAAATAAACGAACAATTTATAGTACCTGGCATACGTAGGGGATGAATACCAGAAAGTAACTCGTCATCCTAAATAGAGGCTTAATGTACTGTGAATTCTGCAAAAGCGTCATCTGATACATGCCTCAACGGACAATTTGCTGCAGATTTCTGTACAAAAGGCTGAAATGTGAAACTGCTGTAATTTATGTGATTATTTTTTAGACGAGTTTGTTTTCGGTGACTATGTGAAACTGTTAAATGCTAAATAAATGTCTGTTTAAGACTATAGGATAATAGCCTCAAGTGCAAAAGGCTGTGGGTTCGAATCACACCAAATGCAGTAATTCTTTTGCTCTTAAATCTTTATCGAATTTACCTTGACCATTATTTTTATTCAATTACTTGGTTTAAGTGTGATTTCTTTATTTCTGTGCCTTTGCCACCTTATTTTAATCATTATATTAGATGATGCTTTTCTACAATTCACAGTACAGTACATTTAGCCTGTATTTAGTATGACGAGTTTCTTCTCGTGTTCATCCCCTATTATGAACTTTTTTCATTTGTTTAACTTTTTATTTATATCATTCTTCTTCCAATCGGAATCTTTCTAATTATGAATTTCATTATATTCATGCAGTATAATATTCAATTATTTGAAAATTCCGGTCTATCAGAAAGAAAAGGAAGAGCTAATAATCTATCTATACTGACTGTACAGAGGTGTGAAAATAGTATTTTTTATTGGTAAATGTGCACTTCTTTAGTACGGTAATTGTCATACACACATGTAAGTCATAACCTATATACCTTCTGTACTATGGACAAGATAATCACCATAAAGATTTAAATGCAAGAAGGGTTTGTAAGTATAACGAAATTAAAACAAAATGAGAAATAGCTATAATTAACGCCATAATAGGGACGAAAATGGGGCGATAAAACAAAAGAAATTAAATCGAAATTAATACATAAAATTAATTAAAAACACATGAAAAAATATTGCACCTGGAAAAAGAATGATATGAAGAAAAAATGAGAGCAAATCACTAAGCAAAATGATGTGACAAAGGAATGGAAATAAAAAAATACATTTCCATCAATTTATTGAATAGAAATGATGATCAAAGTCATTTCAATACAGATTTAAGAATAAAACAAATTTTCTGCACCTGACGAAATTCGTACCTAACACTTTTTGCATGGAAAGCTACTATTCTATTCATTATACCACGCAACCAGACTATTTCATGCAACTTTTTAAACGATATTGTCACAAATAATTCCGAAATATTTTTCGTCAATTACCAGGGTGAATGGCTGCAGTGTGTGATGCCTAGGATCTTAACCAACATAACCATTTAGATGGTTTCCGAAACTCGTTCCCACCGCTTGGGACATCTCCTTGTGAGAGAAAAAGTGATGAACAACGATATGAAGTCAGACAAGAGGAGTGAGAGAGTCAGCAAGCAGATGTAGAGAGTCTGCTTAACAAACTAGAGTACAAAATGGCCTAAGTGGAGCTGCAATGAGTGAAGTTCGTGAAACACAATGATCACAAGTGCATGAACGAAACAATAGTGTGCGACAAGTGCAAAGCAGTAAAAGTACAGATTACAGTTTGACAGGTGAATCGTTCCGCTGTGATCCCACTAAAGACAAACACAAACACATGTTGTCACTTGCACTAATTCAGTAGAGAAACAACAAATGTATGCCATGGGTGGAAAAACTCGATTAGCAGCATTGAATGTGCGTCCAGCACAATTATTACATTACATTTCTGGACAAAATTGAATAGGTATGTTATTATATTTTATAAGTCAAGCAAAGAATTGAAAGTAGAAAGGCGGAAGGAGTATATAGAGGGTCTACAAGGATGTTCTTGAGGGCAATATTATGGAAATTAAAGATGACGTAGATGTAGATGGGATGGGAGATATCACACTGTGTGAAGAATTTGACAGAGTATTGAAAAACCTAAGTACAAACAAGGCCCCAGGAGTAGACAACATTATATTAGAACTACTGATAGCCAGCTATGACAAAACTCTACATTTACTGAGGAAGATGTATCAGACAGGCGGTATAGCCTCAGACTTCAAGAAGAATATAATAATTCCAATCACAAAGAAAGCAAGTGTTGACAGCAGAATAATGGGAAAAATATGGTACAAGTCGACCCTACAGAAGATCAGTTTAGATTCCGGAGAAATCTAAGAATGCGGGAGGCAATATTAACCCTGTAAAATACAGGGAGCGAAAGGCTATTTACAATTTGTACAGAAAGCAGATGGCAGTTATAAGAGTCGAGGGGCATGAAAGGGAAGCAGTGTTTAGGAAGGAAGTGAGACAGTGTTGTAGCCTATCCCCGATGTTATTCAATCTGTATACTGAGCAAGCGGTAAAGAAAACAAAGAACAGTTTCGCGTAGAAATTAAAGTTCACGGAGAAGAAATAAAAACTTTGAGGTTGGCCGATGACATTGCAGTTTTGTCAGAGACAGCAAAGGACTTGCAACAGCAGCTGAACGGAATGGACAGTGTCTTCAAAGGAGGATATAAGATGAACACTAATAAAAGAAAAACATTCCAATGTAGTCGAATTAAAGCAGGTGATGCTGAAGGAATTAGATTAGGAAATGACACGCTTAAAGCAGTAAAGGAGTTCGCTATTTGGGGAGCAAAATAACTGATGATGGTTGAAGCAGAGAGGATATAAAATGTAGAGTGGCAATGACAAGAAATTTGTTAACATCCAGTATAAATGTAACTGTCAGGTAGTCTTTTTTTAAAGGTATTTGTATGGAGTGTAGCCATGTATGGGAGTGAAACATGGACGATAAATAGTTTAGACAAAAAGAGAATAGAAACTTTCGAAATGTGGTGCTAGAGAAGAATTCTGAAGTTTAGATGGGTATATTACATAACTAATGAGGAGGTATTGAATAGAACTGGGGAGAAGAGGTGTTTGTGCTACAACTTGACAAGAAGAAGGGACCAGTTGGTAGGAAGGATAATTGGCCCCCATTTTATCAATGGCAATCTGAATAGTGCAATGTATGCAGATTTCCTACGTAATATTCTACGGATGTTACTACAAGATGTTTCACTGCGTGACAGAATGGCGATGTACTTCCAACATGGTGGAAGACTGGCACATAGCTCGCGTGCGGTTGAAGCGGTACTGAATAGCATATTTCATGACAGGTGGATTGGTTGTCGAAGCACCATACCGTGGACCGCACGTTCACCGGATGTGACGTCCCCGGATTTCTTTCTGTGAGGAAAGTTGAAGGATATTTGCTATCGCGATCCACCGACAATGCATGACAACACGCGTCAGCGCATTGTCAATGCATGTGCGAACATTAAGGAAGGCGAACGACTCGCTGTTGAGAGGAATGTCGTTACACTTATTGCCAAATGCATTCAGGTTGACATACTTTATTTTGAGCATTTATTGCATTAATGTGGTATTTACAGGTAATCGCGCAGTAACAGCATGAGTTCTCAGAAATGATAAGCTCAGAAAGGTACATGTATCACATTGGAACAACTGAAATAAAATGTTCAAACGTACGTACGTTCTGTATTTTAATTTGAAAAACTTACCTGTTACCAACTGTTCGTCGAAAATGGTGAGCCATAAGTTTGTGACTATTACAGAGCCATATATCACAAAGCGAAAAAAGTGGTCCAACTAAAACATTCATATTTCTTTACGTACTACACGAATATGTAATAAAAATGGGGGTTCCTATTTTAAAAAACGGAGATGATATCCGTTTGACCTATGGCAGCGCCATCTAGCGGGCCAACCGAAGCGCCATCTGGTTTCTCCCTTCAAGCTAGACGAATTTCGTTCTTTGTCCTTTTTATGTTTGATGCTTATTTCGTGAGATTTTTAGCCCGGTCACTATCAATGGACCACCCTTTATACATTTCATGTATAAAAAAATGGACAGTGAAAGAGTAAAAAGGAATGGGTACCAAAAAGGACCGATCAACGAATTTCCAAAGGTGAACGAGTATAGTCATTTCTAGAAATTTCTGAGAATGTACGTTTGAAGCACAGCGTTGTTTGGTAGCAACTGAAGGAAAACCGGAATAGTAGAGGATCGACGCATTTGAGATGTGGTGTTACAGAAGGATGTTGAAAACCAGGTGGACGGACAAGATGAAGAATGAGGAACCGCGCACAATCACGTCTCTAATGACCGCAGGGGGACGTTCCGAAGAACGGACGCAGAAAGGAAAACAGGAGAAGGCAGAGGATGGTAGGACATCTGTTAAGACATCAGGGATTGACTTTCATGGTACTAGAGGGAGCTGTAGAGGACAAGAAGTGTAGAGGAAGACAGAGATTGGAATACAAATAATTGATGACGTAGGCTGCAAGTGCTAGTCTGAGATGAACAGGTTGGCACAGCGGAGGAATTCGTGGCTGCCTGCATCAAATCAGTCAAAAAACTGATGACGTCACAAAAGGAATATCACTCCACTTCGGCTGTATGATACACCCTGGTTATTCTGTGAAGCACGATATGTTATTGGGGCCCATCTTCGTGCGCACTTGCCTTTAACAGTTACAGCTGCACACATGAAAAACTTTAACAGGAATATAATACGCGGAAAAATAAGACAGTAATCTCATCACACTAGAACTACTGCTACTGGGTCTCTCAGATTAAATACTAAACCAGTATGGTTAAAAAGCAATGCGAGTTTTCACAGGTAAACCTGTGAAGTGAAGAGCCACTCACTGCCGCTGCCCATGCTTGCAATATGAGTAAAACACCTATCATTGAACACGCAAGCCAGTCACCCACGATGAGCCGGCCGTTGTGGCCGAGCGGTTCTAGGCGCTACAGTCTGGAACCGCGCGACTGCTACGGTCGCAGGTTCGATTCCTGCATTGGGCATCGATGTGTGTGATGTCCTTAGCTTAGTTAGGTCTCAGTAGTTCTAAGTTCTAGGGGAGTGATGACCTCAGATGTTAAGTCCCATAGTGCTCAGAGCCATTTGAACCAGTCAACCACATGTCTACTGAAGTAGTTATAAGTTACGAAACATGTTATGCAACTAATTTAATAATTTTTAACGTGATTTATGTTTAGTACTGTAAAAAAGAAGGGAAAGCAGAGGTGGAAGGAGTATATAGAGGGTCTATAAAAGGGCGATGTACTTGAGGACAATATTATGGAAATGGAAGAGGATGTAGATGAAGATGAAATGGGAGATACGATACTGCGTGAAGAGTTTGACAGAGCAATGAATGACCTGAGTCGAAACAAGGCCCCGGGAGTAGACAACATTCCATTAGAACTACTGACGGCCTTGGGAGAGCCAGCCCTGACAAAACTCTACCATCTGGTGAGCAAGATGTATGAGACAGGCGAAATACTCTCAGACTTCAAGAAGAATATAATAATTCCAATTCCAAAGAAAGCAGGTGTTGACAGATGTGAAAATTACCGAACTATCAGTTTAATAAGTCACAGCTGCAAAATACTAACACGAATTCTTTACAGACGAATGGAAAAACTGATAGAAGCCGACCTCGGGGAAGATCAGTTTGGATTCCGTAGAAATGTTGGAACACGTGAGGCAATACTGACCCTACGACTTATCTTAGAAGAAAGATTAAGGAAAGGCAAACCTACGTTTCTAGCATTTGTAGACTTAGAGAAAGCTTTTGACAATGTTGACTAGAATACTCTCTTTCAAATTTTAAAGGTGGCAGGGTTAAAATACAGGGAGC
The DNA here is from genome assembly GCF_021461395.2 of Schistocerca americana. Taxonomy (NCBI): domain Eukaryota; kingdom Metazoa; phylum Arthropoda; class Insecta; order Orthoptera; family Acrididae; genus Schistocerca; species Schistocerca americana. The sequence goes on along the minus strand of NC_060129.1, from coordinate 173,890,319 downwards.
GAAAGGCTATTTACAATTTGTACAGAAACCAGATGGCAGTTATAAGAGTTGAGGGGCATGAAAGGGAAGCAGTGGTTGGGAAGGGAGTGAGACAGGATTGTAGCCTGTCCCCGATGTTGTTCAATCTGTATATTGAGCAAGCAGTACAGGAAACAAAAGAAAAATCCGGAGTAGGAATTGAAATCCTTGGAGAAGAAATAAAAACTTTGAGGTTCACCGATGACATTGTAATTCTGTCAGATATAGCATAGAACTGGAAGAGCAGCTGAACGGAATGGACAGTGTCTTGATAGGAGTATATAAGATGAACATCAACAAAAGCAAAACGAGGATAATGGAATGTAGTCGAATTAAGTCGGGTGATGCTGAGGGAATTAGATTAGGAAATGAGACACTTAAAGTAGTAAAGGAGTTTTGCTATTTGGGGAGCAAAGTAACTAATGATTGCCGAAGTAGAGAGGATATAAAATGTAGACTGGCAATGGGAAGGAAAGCGTTTCTGAAGAAGAGAAATTTGTTGACGTCGAGTGTAGATTTAAGTGTCTGGAAGTCATTTCTGAAAGTATTTGTATGGAGTGTAGCCATGTATGGAAGTGAAACATGGACAATAAATAGTTTGGACAAGAAGAGAATGGAAGCTTTCGAAATGTGGTGCTACAGAAGAATGTTGAAGATTAGGTGGGTAGATCACATAACTAATGAGGAGGTATTGAATAGAATTGGGGAGAGAGGAGCTTGTGGCACAACTTGACTAGAAGAAGGGATCGGTTGGTAGGACATGTTCTGAGGTATAAGGGATCACCAATTTAGTATTGGAGGGCAGCGTGGAGGTTAAAAATCGTAGAGGGAGACCAAGAGATAAAACACTAAGCAGATTCAGAAAGATGTAGGCTGCAGTAGGTACTGGGAGATGAAGAAGCTTGCACAGAATAGTGTAGCATGGAGAGCTGCATCAAACCAGTCTCAGAACTGAAGACCCCAACAACAACAACAATTCTTATTCAGCAGGAGCGACGAATGCCAAGTTTTCTGACGTTACGAATTTTCTATCGCTATAGATTGGTTTGCAACAAACATATTGAGTTATGTTGTGGAATTACTGAATGTTTCATTGGCCATTATATTATTTCCTTACTTGGGCTAACTATCAGTCAAGATTAAATACACAATTTAGCTGTATTAAGGTCGCAACATTTCGATTATATGTGTGTTTTGGGATGCTAGATACAAGATTTAGCTAACTTCCCCTGAGCACTGTGGTTCAAGCATTCTGATATGCTTACGCAACAGCAGGCCCCAACTTTCAGAGCCGGAAACCGTGGCCGAGCGGATCTAGGCGCTTCAGTCTGGAACCGCGTTGCTGCTACGGTCGCAGGTTCGAATCCTGCCACGGGTACGGATGTGTGTGATGCCCTTAGGTTAGTGAGGTTTAATTAGTCCTAAGTTCTAGGGGACTGTTGACCTCAGAGCCATCTGAACGAACCTACATTCAATTTTATCCAGCACGTATGAATAAATGAGAGAAATGTATCTAGCATTGACCATTGTGGGGTATCAATGTTGTCCAGTACTGGTAAAGCATTTTGCAGCAGAGCGGATAAGATCTCACAGTGCGTCTTGTGCAGTGCTGGTGAATAAATAAAGAGAAGTGGATCTAACATCGACCCCTGTGGCATGCACCAGTACTGTACAATGCAGCTAGAGCAATTTTGAGCTCTTTATACAGGTACTGATGAGAATCGAAGCGTCTGAGATGTGGTGCCACAGAAGCATGTTGAAAATTAGGTGGACTGGTAAAATAAGAAATGGAGGAACTTTCTGTAGTGTCGATGAGTAGGAAAACGTATACAAAACAGAAACAATATGAAGGGACCAGACGGTGGGTCATGTATTAAGAGGTCAGGAAATAGCCAGAAATATACTAGAGAGAGCTGTAGACGAAGGGAAGTGTAGGGGAAGATAGAGATTGGAATACATCCAGCAAAAATTTGAAGATGTGTGCAAGTTCTACTCTGACAAGAAGAATATACTGAGAGTATCTTCATATGGGATTTGAAGTGTAGTGCCCAGACATCAAATGCCTACAGCAGTTGTACACAATACTCAGGAAAACACTAAACACTAAAAAAAATAGCCATTGAAGATTAGAAGGTTTCTGACCATCATTAAGTTCAGGACGTTCCAAGAATTTCAACAAACTGACTCTAGTTGAATGGGTTAGAAGATGAACCGCAGTTCATCAGTAGTATACTACACTCATGTTCCACGATAGTCAGTGTTGCAACAACTTCTCTTTTATCCATTAATCTGTAATGGCTAAGGACTCATAGTCAAAACGTCAAGAACGGGTTTTATCTAGACATTCTATGAAATTAATAGAATCGCATGTCTTCATAACACTTTGTCTTGTTCAAAATGGTTCAAATGGCTCTGAGCACTATGGGACTTAAGATCTGAGGTCATCAGTCGCCTAGAACTTAGAACTGCTTAAACCTAACTAACCTAAGGACATCACACACATCCATGCCCGAGGCAGGATTCGAACCTGCGACAGTAGCGGTCGCGCGGTTCCAGACTGTAGTGCCTATAACCGCTCGGCCACTCAGGCCGGCCTTTGTCTTGTAGTTGGACATAGAGAATTTGGCTGGATGTAGTAACTAGGTGACCGAAAACGGCAAAGAAAAAAAATCACATGAATCATAAGAAATAGGAAAGCACACAGAAATAGCAGCGAGAAACCAAAGACTTACCACCATGAATCAACACTGGGTGTGGATGCACAATTTTTGAGAAACCAGCGGTTTGCAAGGAAACAAAATCCGAAATAAAACAGTAGCTAAAATGGACAGAAGAATGTAGAACGAAAACACAAGCTGCTCAGCAGAAATGACTGCACATTGTACTTTTTACAATAAATTATGTTTATATTACAAAAAGTGTAGTGTTAAAATTCAGTAAGCATGAAGTTCCTGGTTCGACTCTTGCTAGAAGCAAATATCTCTTTATTTAAATTCTACATTTATTACGAAATGAAAAAGTTAATTCTCAAACATTTTAATTTTTATTTTATGTCATAGTTTATATTTAACTGGGCTTAGCACTCATTGCTTTGCTCGCATTTGCATAGTAATTATAAAAAAATAATTTTATAAATATAAATTAGGCCTACAGAAAAATTAGTGTGTTAAAGATCTGGTTGCTTTTCTCTGCAATTCTGACCACGACACTTTCTCGTGCTGACTGTTAAATAGCCTTCTTTGATTTATTTCACAAACTGCAACACCATCTAAATTTTTCACGCTAATTATAGTCGCTGAAGTACGGTCTTTCCTGAATCTACTTCTGACCAAAAAGCGATTCTGGTGGCTGAAGTTGTAGGTCTTCATTAATTCACCCTTGTGAGCTCTTGTGGTGGTATTTCCATAGAAGCTTTCATTGTCTAACACATATTTCTTTACTTCTAATTGAGAATTCACATACCAGTTTTCATACATTTAGCTTTATAAATGTTTCTGAATAACGAAGTATTTTCATAAAAATTTTCATCCCCTATTTCCTACCTTTATCAGTTTAACTTCCATAAACAATGAAATACGGATTTTTTTTTTTTTTTTTTTTGCTAACTGAGAAGTCAAAATACCAGTTTTCGTAGATGAGACAATAAAATTGTTTTGTGAGTTATTTAAGAATGATTTATCAAATAAAAGTTCACTCATCATTTCAACCCCTTAGTGGTCGAATTCCCAAAAGTTCTGGAACACATATTTCTTTATTTCTGACCAACAAACTACATAACAATTTTCACAGTTCTGGCTTCAAAATTGCCTTAATAGCGACATATGTTTAAAAACCCACACATCCCCAATTTGAGGCCTTTAGGAGAGGAATTTCGAAATATCCCTTCTTAAACAATCACTACAGTGTTAGATCAAAGAGCAACATCCTCTCCGGGTTTTTGTTGTTAGCAGTTTGGGCCGGGTGATGATGTGTCAGTAAGTCAGGACGTTTCCTTTTATATATAGAGTTCAATTAAGTACATAATTTAATTAATAACTGCATGCATATGCGATTATTCATATTAAATTTAAATATGCTACAAAAATACAAAACATCAAATATAAAATGAAAACACTATATTTTATTTCTAGAGACTAAATAAAGTATTAATACACTCCTGGAAATTGAAATAAGAACACCGTGAATTCATTGTCCCAGGAAGGGGAAACTTTATTGACACATTCCTGGGGTCAGATACATCACATGATCACACTGACAGAACCACAGGCACATAGACACAGGCAACAGAGCATGCACAATGTCGGCACTAGTACAGTGTATATCCACCTTTCGCAGCAATGCAGGCTGCTATTCTCCCATGGAGACGATCGTAGAGATGCTGGGTGTAGTCCTGTGGAACGGCTAGCCATGTCATTTCCACCTGGCGCCTCAGTTGGACCAGCGTTCGTGCTGGACGTGCAGACCGCGTGAGACGACGCTTCATCCAGTCCCAAACATGCTCAATGGGGGACAGATCCGGAGATCTTGCTGGCCAGGGTAGTTGACTTACACCTTCTAGAGCACGTTGGGTGGCACGGGATACATGCGGACGTGCATTGTCCTGTTGGAACAGCAAGTTCCCTTGCCGGCCTAGGAATGGTAGAACGATGGGTTCGATGACGGTTTGGATGTACCGTGCACTATTCAGTGTCCCCTCGACGATCACCAGTGGTGTACGGCCAGTGTAGGAGATCGCTCCCCACACCACGATGCCGGGTGTTGGCCCTGTGTGCCTCGGTCGTATGCAGTCCTGATTGTGGCGCTCACCTGCACGGCGCCAAACACGCATACGACCATCATTGGCACCAAGGCAGAAGCGACTCTCATCGCTGAAGACGACACGTCTCCATTCGTCCCTCCATTCACGCCTGTCGCGACACCACTGGAGGCGGGCTGCACGATGTTGGGGCGTGAGCGGAAGACGGCCTAACGGTGTGCGGGACCGTAGCCCAGCTTCATGGAGACGGTTGCGAATGGTCCTCGCCGATACCCCAGGAGCAACAGTGTCCCTAATTTGCTGGGAAGTGGCGGTGCGGTCCCCTACGGCACTGCGTAGGATCCTACGGTCTTGGCGTGCATCCGTGCGTCGCTGCGGTCCGGTCCCAGGTCGACGGGCACGTGCACCTTCCGCCGACCACTGGCGACAACATCGATGTACTGTGGAGACCTCACGCCCCACGTGTTGAGCAATTCGGCGGTACGTCCACCCGGCCTCCCGCATGCCCACTATACGCCCTCGCTCAAAGTCCGTCAACTGCACATACGGTTCACGTCCACGCTGTCGCGGCATGCTACCAGTGTTAAAGACTGCGATGGAGCTCCGTATGCCACGGCAAACTGGCTGACACTGACGGCGGCGGTGCACAAATGCTGCGCAGCTAGCGCCATTCGACGGCCAACACCGCGGTTCCTGGTGTGTCCGCTGTGCCGTGCGTGTGATCATCGCTTGTACAGCCCTCTCGCAGTGTCCGGAGGAAGTATGGTGGGTCTGACACACCGGTGTCAATGTGTTCTTTTTTCCATTTCCAGGAGTGTATATATAATATTTTCATTTAACATTTCGCAGCTTATATCAAATTTTAAATTATTTTCATGCCATTAATAATAAAAATAAAATATAGTTACACTACACCGTATTTACGAAGAAATTATAATTTAGTATTTGTTAAATAACATTTACATTTCACAATAAACACACAACTTAAACACAGAGTCGAACCAGCAACTTCTCAGTTACTAGTCTGTCGAGGTACCATCCATCTTGTTGAAATACTTCAAATGTTTTATTTTTAACGAAGGACCAAAGTCTTCTAATCTTCAAAGGCCCTTATTTCCAATTTTTCTTTAAGAATTGTGTAGTAGTACTTTACAAAACTGATGTCCAGCCTCTAGCCATCAGTCTCATATGTATGAAGAAGAAGATCAGATAGATACCCTTGACAGATGAAGTTGGCGTAGGAGAAAAGGTCAAGACAGGCCGCATCAAACCAACACTGGACTGATGATAAGAAAAGAAAAGTGCTGGCAGTGAGGCAATAAGACAGACACGCTGTGGGCCACCAGTGTTTAATGGATAGTGCTGATAGAGCACTTCTTAGCTGTTTGACCTAGATGTCACAGCATATCTTAACCAATACAGATGAATGAGTAAAAGAGAAACACACCTGAGACTTAGTATGAAGGCTTTCACAACCGTATGACATATCTTCTGGTAAACCTTCCGGGATGTAAGGTCGTGGTCCATGAAACTCTTCAGCTCCTAACGTTGAACATCTGAAGCACACTTTTGAGAAAAATGGCTACTCAAAGAAAGAAGTAAGCAGAATTCTGCATCCCAACAACAAAAAGCATAAGGACAAGCCCGTAAAACAATGGAAGAATACAGTCTCTCTCCATTTCATAAAGAAAGTAACGGATCAGATTGGAAAGATTTTAAGTAAACATGATATTAGACCTGTTTTTAGACCAACAAAGAAAATTTGTCATGTTCTCCGGTCTGTAAAAGACAAACGCGCTCCTCTATCAGCCAGTGGCGTATATAAAATCCCGTGTACATGTGGTAAAGTTTATATTGGAACAACAAAAAGAAGCGTAAATACACGGTTAAAAGAACACAGAAGTCTTTGCCGATTAGGAAAAACAGATAAATTGGCTGTAGCAGAACACGCTTTTCAGTCACAAAATCATCAAGTGAGGTTTTCCGAAGCAAAAATTTTATCTACGACGACGAACTATTACCCACGGCTTTATAGAGAAGCAATTGAAATATATAAACATAGGGATAATTTTAATCGGAAAAGAGATCATGAAACTTAGTGATATTTGGACAGTAGCACTACACAATTGCTAGACAGTTTTATCCGTGACGAAATTACGATCGATAGATAAGTTTTATCTTTGACAAAGATTATCTCTGCATATCACGTGTAACTCTGGTCACGCCCACTTTCTACGATATATAAGTCGCTCTCAGACGTCCGACCAGTCAGTTGGCAAGACTCACCGGAGGAGAAACACCCCTCTGAAGATGTCCAGCGCAGCTATGGACGAAACGTTAGGAGCTGAAGAGTTTCATGGACCACGACCTTACATCCCAGAAGGTTTACCAGAAGATATAGACCTAAGACTGACATTTGTGAGACACTAGTTTTGTATACACTTGAATTAGATATCACAGCATACCTTATCAAACATACAGATGATTCAAATTGATCGAAGACTGACCCCTATGGAACAGCAGTCTTGTAAATAGTGTTGGTAGAGAACTATTGCGCTGTTTGAAACACACATCACTCCATGCTTAGGCAATACAGATGAATGAATGTAAGAAGAAGGGATACAAGAGTAGACCCTAAAGTGTTGTACAGCAGTGGTAAAGGAGTTTGTAGTAGGTATCACAGTATACCTTATCGATTATACTTACAGAGTAATGGAAGAGTGATGGAGCTGACTTTCACCCCTGTGGGAGAGGAGAGCTGTACAATGCTGCTAGAGCAGTTCTCGGCTGTTTAGAGCAGATACTTCAGTCTACCTTGTCCAACACCGACGTATGAATGAAAGAGAATTGGACCCAACACATCCCTTTGGGATCCCTATGATTCACACTGCTGGTATAGCAGTTCTGAGCTGTTTAGATACCACAGCCTACATTGTCCAGTACAGACGGACGAATGTATAGAAACTAGACCATACATTGACCACAGTGTCGATACTAGTGTATTACTGTGCTGCTTGAGTGTTTTTGAACTGTTGTGAGTAGATATCACCACCTACCTTGTGCCATACTGGTGGATGAATAAAAGAGAGCTAAACTGAACATAGACTCCTGTGGAACACCAGTGTTGTACAGTGCTGCTAGAGCAGTTCTGAGCTATTTAGAATAGCTATCATGGGCTGCCTAGAGAAACAGAACCAAATTGCCCTTGTGGGTCACCAGTGCTGTACAGTGCTTCTAGAGCAGTTCTGAGCTGTTTAATGCATATATGACAGGCTATCTTGTTCTGTACTGATGGATAAATGAAACAGAACTGGACAGAAGAGTAACCTCTGTGAGTCACAAATATGATACAGTCTTGCTAAAGAAGATCTGAGCTGTTTAGATATGACAGGCTATATTTTCTAGTACTGATGGAAAAGTGAAAGAGAACTTGACCCATTGTTGAGGACTGCAGAAGTGATTTGTAATAGTGGCAGAGCTGTTCTGAGCTCTCTAGATATCAGAGCCTACCTCATCCATTACTGACAGGTGAATAAAAGAGAACTGGACCCAAAATTGATCTCTGTAGCATACCAGTGTTATATAATGCTGCTAGAGCATTTCTGAGCTGGTTGGTTGGTTTGGGAAAACAAACAGCGAGGTCATTGGTCCCATCGGATTAGTGAAGGGTGGGGAAGGAAGTTGGCTGTGACCTTTCAAAGGAATCATCTGGGTATTTGCCAGATGTTATTTAGGGAAATCACAGAAAACCTAAATCTGGATGGCCAGTCATGGGTCTGAACTGTCATCCCCCCAAACGTGAGTCCAGTGTGCTAACCACTGCGCCACCTTGCTTGGTCATTTCTCAGCTGATAAGAATAGATATCACAACCTAACTTGTCTAATACTAATAGATGAACTGAAAGAGAGTTCGATCCAACATTGACCCCTGTGGAAAATGAATGTTTTGTAGTAGTGCTGCAACAGTTCTGAGTTGTCTGGAGAAGATACCACTGTCTACCTCGTCCACTGCCGATGGATGAATGAAATGAACCCAAAATCTACAGCTACATCTACATGGTTACTCTGCAATTCACACTTAAGTGCTTGGCACAGGGTTCATCGAACCACCTTTGTGTCAGTGAGTGCCACCCCAAATTGCGTATCACATCAGTGACACTCTCACCCCATTGCGCGATAACACGAAACGAGGTGCCCTTCTTTGCAATTTTGAGATGTCTTCCAACAATCCTACCTGGTAAGGGTCCCATACTGTGGGACAATATTCTAGCAGAGGCCGGACAAGTGCAATGTAGGCTATCTCTTTAGTGGGTTTGTCGCATCTTCTAAATGTTCTGCCAACAAAGCGCAGTCTTTGTTTCGTGTTCCCCACAATATTATCTATGTGGTCTTTCCAATTTAAGTTGTTCATAATTGTAATTCTTAGGTATTTAGTCGAATTGACAGCCCTTAGATTTGGGCAATTTATCGTATATCCAAAATTTATCGGATTTCTTTTAGTACCCAAGTGGATGACATCGCACTTTTCTTTGTTTAGTGCTAATTGCCACTTTTCGCATCATACAGAAATACTATCTGTGTATCAGTTCCGTCTCTTATTAACTTATGCCGTATGAATCTATCTATTGCTGTCTATACTGTATCTTTGAATGTGGGCCATATCTGGTCAACACTTACATAATTAGCTTGGAAGGAATGGAGACTCTCTCTCTTAGGAGGGCTTCAAGCGAATTTTTATCTGCTGATTTAAATATATATATATATATATATATATATATATATATTGCGTTTATTTTAGTGGATATGGTTGATATGATTTTGACCCTCGCTACAATGACTTTGAGTGTGCTAATCGCTGTATCCGTCATGACGCTCTCTATTAGTTCAGGATTATTTGTGGCTAAGAGGTCAAGTGTGTTTTCGCAACCATTTACAATTCGTTCGGGCTCATCAACTCATTGTTCAAAGTAATTCTCAGAGAAAGCATTTAGTACAATTTCGGAAGTTGTTTTCTGTCTACCACTGGCTTTGGAGATGTATTTCCACCAACAAATAGAGGTTAGATTGAAGTCTCCACCAATAGTGATCACTATCGCATGACGCTGCTAGAAAGGTTCTGACCTGTTGATAGTACATGTCAAGCTTAACTTGTTCAACGATGACAAAGGAATGTAAGACAACTAGGGCCAACAGCGACCCTTATGGGACATTAGTGTTATAGAGAGTGGGTAGAACAGTTCTGACCTACTGAGGGTAAATATCCAGTCTAACTTCTTTAGTGATGACAAAAGAATAAGAGAAAACTGGATCCGACACTGACCCCTGTGGAACATGAATGTTTTATAGTAGTGCCGCAGCAGTTCTGAGCTGTCTGGAGAAGATGCCACAGTCTACCTCGTCCACTGCCGATGGATGAATGAAATGAACCCAACAATGACCACTTTTGCACAGTGCTGCTAGAGCAGTTCTGACCTGTTGAGAGTACATGGCAAGCCTAACTTGTTCAATGATGACAAAGGAATGTAAGAGAACTAGGGCCAACAGTGACCCTTATGGGACAGTACTGTTACAGAGAGTGGCTACAGTAGTTCTGACCTACTGAGGGTAAGTATCCAGTCAAACTTCTTCAGTGATGACAAAAGAATACAAGAAAATTGGATCTAACACTGACCCCTGTAGTACACCACCACTGCAGTGGCAGGCCACACAGTGACCCTTATGGGACGGTAGTGTTACAGAGAGAGGCTAGAGTAGTACTGACCTACTGAGGGTAAATATCCAGTCAAACTCCTACATTGATGACAAAAGAACACAAGGAAATTGGATCCAACACTGACCCCTGTGGTACACCACCACTGCTGGGGCAGGTCTCACCGTGACCCTTGTGGGACGGTAGTGTTACAGAGGGTGGCTAGAGGAGTTCTGACCTACTGAGGGTAAATATCCAATCTAACTTCTTCAGTGATGACAAAAGAATACAAGAAAATTGGATCCAACACTGACCCTTGTGGGCTGGGGCAGGTCACACTGTGACCCTTATGGGACGGTAGTGTTACAGAGAGTGTAGTTCTGACCTACTGAGGGTAAATGTCCAGTCTAACTTCCTCAGTGATGACAAAAGAATACGAGAAAACTGGATCCAACATTGACCCCTGTGGAACATGCATGTTTTATAGCAGTGCTGCAGCAGTTCTGAGCTGTATGAAGAAGATACCACAGTCTACCTCGTCCACTGCCAATGGATGAATGAAATGAACCCAGCAGTGACCACTTTTGCACAGTGCTGATAGAGCAGTTCTGACCTGTTGTGAGTACATGTCAAGCCTAACTTGTTCAATGATGACAAAGCAATGTAACAGAACTAGGGCCAACGGCGACTCTTATGGGACAGTAGTGTTACAGAGAGTGGCTCGAGCAGCTCTGACCTGTTGTTGATGTTGTGATCTTCAGTCTTGAGACTGGTTTGATGCAGCTCTCCATGCTAGCTTCTTCATCTCCCAGTACTTACTGCAGCCTACATCTTTCTGAATCTGCTTAGTGTATTCATCTCTTGGTCTCTCTCTACAGTTTTTACCCTCCACACCGCCCTCCAATTCTTAACTGGTGATCCCTTGATGCCTCAGAACATGTCCTACCAACTGATCCCTTCTTCTAGTCAAGTTGTGCCAGAAATTACTCTTCTCCCCAATTCTATTCAATACCTCCTCATTAGTTATGTGATCTACCCATCTAATCTTCAGCATTCTCCTTTAGCACCACATTTTGAAAGCTTCTCTTCTTGTCTAAACTATTAATCGTCTATGTTTCAGTTCCCTACATGGATACACTCTGTACAAATACTTTCAGAAACGACTTCCTGGTACTTAAATCTACATTCGATGTTAACAAATATCTCTTCTTCAGAAACGCTTTCCTTGCCACTGTCAGTCTAAATTTTATATCCTCTCTACTTCGACCACCATCAGTTATTTTGCTCCCCAAATAGCAAAACTCATTTACTACTTTAAGTGTCTCATTTCCTAATCTAATTCTCTCAGCATCACCCGACTTAATTCGACTTCATTCCATTATCCCCTCCTTTCAAGAGACTGTCCATTCCGTTCTGCTACTCTTCCAAGTCTTTTGCTGTGTCTGACAGAATTACTATGTCATCGGCGAAGTTCAAGGTTGTTATTACTTCTCCATTGATTTTAATACCTACTCCTAACTTTTCTTTTGTTTCCTTTACTGCTTGCTCAACATACAGATTGAATAATATGGGGGAGAGGTTACAACCCTTTCTCAGTCCCTTGCCAAGCACTGTTTCCCTTTCATGTCCCTCGACTCTTATAACAGCAATCTGGTTTCTGTAGAAATTGTAAATAGACTTTCGCTCCCTTTATTTTACCCTGCCATCTTCAGAATTTGAAACTTCTGACCTACTGAGGGTAAATATGCAGTCTAACTTCTTCAGTGATGGCAAAAGGATACAAGAAAATTGGACCCAACACTGACCCCTGTGGTACACCACCAGTGCTGGGGCAGGTCGCACAGTGATCCTTATGGGACGGTAGTGTTACAGAGAGCGGCTAGAGTAGTTCTGACCTACTGAGGGTAAATATCCAGTCAAACTTCTTCAGTGATGACAAAAGAATACAAGAAAATTGGACCCAACACCGACCCCTGTGGTGCACCACCACGGGAGACTCACCGAGCCCCACGTTGGAGACGCGCAGGCCGCTCTTGCCCAGGTTGCGGTAGCGCAGCCCCGGCGTCACCGTCGTCTGGCGGGCCACCGCGTGCTCGCCCAGCTGCCCGCCCGACTGGCCGCCGCGCACCGCCGCCAGCGCCCCCGCCGCCCCCGCGGCCGCCGCCGCCGCCACGCCCGCGGCGCCACCCCCGCCGCCTCCGCCCCCTCCGCCGCCGCCCCCGCCGCCCCCGCCGCCCCCCGTCAGCAGCGCCTCCTTGGTGTTGGCCGCGGGCGCCGACGGGTCGGATGCGCCCGACCCGAGCACCGCCCCCGTGCCGAACTCCTCCATGCAGTCCAGGCTGGCGATCGGCGCCCGGCAGCTGAAACCACACGTACACGTTGCACGTCCAGTGTCTCCGTTACACTCGCTGTAGGCGCTAACCCCTTTGACAGGGTCTACATCTACATCGAGGATAATGGAATGTTGTCAAATTAAGTCGTGTGATGCTGAAGGAATTAGATTAGGAAATGAGACACTTAAAATAGTAAAGGAGTTTTGCTATTTGGGGAGCAAAACAACTGATGACGGTCGAAGTAGAGAGGATACAAAATGTAGAATGGCAATGGGAAGGAAAGCGTTTCTGAAGAAGAGAAATTTGTGTCTGGAAGTTGTTTCTGAAAGTATTTGTGTGGAGTGTAGTCATGTATGGAAGTGAAACATGGACGATAAATAGTTTGGACAAGAAGAATATAGAAGCTTTCGAAATGTGGTGCTAAAGAAGAATGCTGAAGATTAGATGCGTAGATCACGTAACTAATGAGGAAGTATTGAACAGAATTGAGAAGGAGTTTGGGGCACAACTTGACTAGAAGAAGGGATCGGTTGCTTGGACATGTTCTGAGCCATCAAGGGATAACCAATTTAGCATTGGAGGGCAGCGTGGAGGGTAAAAACCGTAGAGGGAGACCAAGAGATGAATACACTAAGCAGATTCAGAAGGATGTAGGTTGCAGTAAGTACTGGGAGATGAAGAAGCTTGCGCAGGATAGAGTAGCGTGGAAAACTGCATCAAACCAGTCTTACGACTGAAGACCACAACAACAACAACAACGATGCTGAGGGAATTAGATTAGGAAATGAGACACATAAAGTAGTAAAGGAGTTTCGCTATTTGGGGAGCAAAATAACTGATGACGGTCGAGGCAGAGAGGATATAAAATGTAGACTGGCAATGGCAAGGAAAGCGTTTCTGAAGAAGAGAAATTTGTTAACATCGAGTATAGATTTAAGTGTCAGGAAGTTTATTCTGAAAGTATTTGTGTGGAGTGTAGCCATGTATGGAAGTGAAACGTGGACGATAAATTGTTTGGACAAGAAGAGAAGCTTTCGAAATGTGGTGCCACAGAAGAATGCTGAAGATTAGATGGGTAGATCACATAACTAATGAGGAAGTATTGAATAGAATTGGGGAGAAGAGGAGTTTGTGGCACAACTTGACTAGAAGAAGGGACCGGTTGGTAGGACATGTTCTGAGACATCGAGGGATCACCAATTTAGTACTGGAGGGTTAGCGTGGAGGGTAAAAATCGTAGAGGGAGACCAAGAGATGAATACTCTAAGCAGATTCAGAAGGATGTAGGCTGCAGTAGGTACTGGGAGATGAAGAAGCTTGCACAGGGTAGAGTAGCATGGAGAGCTGCATCAAACCAGTCTCAGGACTGATGACCACAACAACAACAACAACATCTACATCTACATCTACATGGATGCTCTGCAAATCACATTTAAGTGCCTGGCCGAGGGTTCATCGAACCACCTTCCCAATTCTTCAAAATTGTTCACATGTGTGTGAAATCTTATGGGACTCAACTGCTAAGGTCATCAGTCCCTAAGCTTACATACTACATAACCTACATTATCCTAAGGACAAACACACACACGCATGCCTGAGGGAGGACTCGAACCTCCGCCGGGACCAGCCGCACAGTCCATGACTGCAGCGCCCGAGACCGCTCGGCTAATCCCGCGAGGCGATAGGGCATTTCTTAAGGAATCAAGGAATGAGTTCTATGGTACTAGAGGGAGACGCAGAGGGCAAAAACTGTAGGGAAAGACAGAGACAGGAATACATCCAGCAAATAACTGAGGGTGTAGGTTGCAAGTGCTACTCTGAGATGAAGAGAGGAATTACTCATCAAGTGCTCTATAGTGAGAGCACTTCAATGATGATTTCGAGTATTTCTTAATCTTTTTCTCGTTTACGTGATTAACGTCCAATATTTAGCACATTAACTCCCAAGGGAACTGTCCAGTCCGGTATGTCGAAATATGTCCTAAAATTTTTATATTGGAAGAATACAGCGATAGAAAGAAATGTTCAAGCTTGCCAAATCCAATAGCTCGCCAGATAGCAAGAGAAGTGTACACCCCTGCCGTAGCAGTGGCGGAAAGCGGATACGCAACACGGCGGGCACATATTCCGGATCGACGGCACACTAGTAAAGAGATAACGCGCCATAACGCGATCGTAATTTATAAAGTGAATTTCATTTTCCGTTGATACTTTCTCTGACACAGTTGTCACAGTTACTGCTCACTCGAATTTGCAACTCATTTAATACCAACAATAGTTAGCAGTTCCCTTTGTGGTATCGCTAAATGTTAGCAATGGTGACAAAACTGAATTAAGTTTGTTTGCGATTTCTTCGCACATGGTTCCCAATAGCATCTGTCTTTTTGCAGGTTCAAAAGTTTCACAGTAATTTCGAATCCAACTTGCAGAGATAAAATATGAGGAACTGAACTGAAATCACCTACTTCTTCTGAAGACCTACAGTCCATGACTGCAGCGCCTTAGACCGCTCCCAATTGTCTGTTATTCGAATCTCGTATAGCGCGCGGAAAGAACGAACACCTATATCTTTCCGTAAGAGCTCTGATTTCCTTTATTGTACCGTAGTGATCGTTTCTCTCTACGTAGCCGGGCTCGGTGGCCGAGCGGTTCTAGGCGCTTCAGTTTGGAACCGCGCGAATGCTACGGTCGGAGGTTCGAATCCTGCCTCGGGCATGGATGTGTGTGGTGTCCTAAGGTTAGTTAGGTTTAAGTAGTTCTAAGTCTAGGGGACTGATGACCGCAGCAGTTAAGTCGCATAGTGCTCAGAGCCATTTGAACCAAAATTATTGGTTAGGCTGACAGAAGGAGGATTGAGGAGCTGATTCCCCACTTTTATGTTAGAGTCTTTTAAAAAGAAGTACTTTCACCTTTTTTGAGCGCCGACAGGAGAATTTTTCCGTTAGTGTAAATAAATGCATGCAAATGCCCATATCACAGAGGCAAAGCTCGAAAGTGTTTGATAACAAGCGACGTGGTGAACACCTCGACACGTTTGGTACTTACAAGGCAAACTCCCCATCGCATCCACCTCAGATTTAGTGCTAAGATAGTCCAACGGATAGCCTGTCAAAACTGAACACAGATCCAAATATGAAAACAGGAGGTAGGTGTACTCAACTGTGGAAAAAGGAATCAAAACAGAAGCAGTGATCGATCCAAGATCAATACGTGCAATATTGAGCGATTTTGGACAACCGTGGAGTTATGGTCATGTGGTGACGTTGGTGGGTTGCGAAGGGGGAGTCCCGGGTTCAAATCCCCTAATGCCCGATTTTTTGTTCACAAAAGTGTCAACCGTCCGTCCGGCTATTGAAGTGTCTGTTCGCTGTATTCAAATTTGCGCCTTTATCGTGGCGTACATCTACATCTACATGGATACTCTACAAATCACATTTAACTGCCTGGTTGAGGGTTCATCGAACCACCTTCCCAATTCTCTGTTATTCGCTGTTATTCGAATATCGTATAGCGCGCGGAAAGAACGAACACCTATATCTTTCCGTACGAGCTCTGATTTCCCTTATTGTACTGTACTGATCGTTTCCCTCTATGTAGCCGGCCGCGGTGGCCGAGCGGTTCCAGGCAATTTAGTCCGGAATCGCGCGACTGCCACGGTCGCAGGTTCGAATCCTGCCTCGGGCATGGATGTGTGTGATGTCCTTAGGTTAGTTAGGTTTAAGTAGTTCTAAGTTCTAGGGGATTGATGACCTCAGATGTTAAGCCCATAGTGCTCAGAGCCATTTGAACCATTTTTTGAACAGAACGTGCTGCCCTTCTTTGAACTTTTCCGATGCACTCGTGTCAAACCTATCTGGTGAGGATCCCACATCGCTTAGCAGTACTCTAAAATAAGACGGACAAGCGTAGTGGCTCAAATAGTTCCAATAGCTCTGAGCACTATGGGACTTAACATCTGAGGTCATCAGTCCCCTAGAACTCAGAACTACTTAAACCTAAGTAACGTAAGGACATGACACACATCCATGACCCAGGCAGGATTCGAACCTGCGATCGTACCGGTCACGCGGTTCCAGACTGAAGCGCCTAGAACCGCTCGGCTACACCAGCCGGCCCGATAAGCGTAGTGTAGGCAGTGTCCTTAGTAGGTTTGTTACAATTTCTAAGTGTCTTGGCAATAATACGCAGTCTTTGGTTAGCCTTCCCCACAACATTTTCGATGTGTTCCTTCCGCTTTGCCGCGCGAAATGACCGTGCGGTTTGAGGCACCATGTCACGGACTGCGCGGCCCCTCCCGCCAGAGGTTCGAGTCCTCCCTCGGGCATGGGCGTGTGTCTTGTTCTTAGCATAAGTTAGTTTAAGTAGCGTGCAGGTATAGGGACCGATGACCTCAGCAGTTTGGTGCTTAGGAGGTCACACACATTTGAACATTTTCGACCTTCCATTTCAAGTTGTTCGTAATTGTAATTCCTAGGTATTTAGTTGAATTTACGGTCTTTATATTTGACTGATTTATTGTCTAACCGAAGTTTAACGGATTCATTTTTCCACTCATGTGGATGAGCCCGCACTTTTCATGATTTAGGGTCAGCTGCCACTTTTCGCACAATTCAGATATCTATTCTAAATCGCTTTGCAGTTTGTTTTGATCCTCTGATGACTTTATTAGTCGATAAACGACAGCGTCATCTGCAAGCAACCGAAGACGGCTGCTCAGATTGTCTCCCAAATCGTTTATATAGATAAGGAACAGCAAATGGCCTATAACACTACCTTGGGGAACGCCAGAAATGACTTCTGTTTTACTCGATGACTTTCCGTCAGTTACTACGAACTGTGACCTCTCTGACAGGAAATCACAAATCCGGTCACATAACTGAGACGATATTCCATAAGCACGCAATTTCACTATTGCCTGCTTGTGTGGTGCAGTGTCAAAAGCCTTCCAGAAATCCAGAAATACGGAATCGATCTGAAATCCCTTCTCAATAGCACTCAACGCTTCACGCGAATAATGAGTTAGGTGTGTTTCACAAGAACCATGTTTTCTAAACCCATGTTGAGTGTGTGCCACTGGACCGTTTTCTTCGAGGTAATTCATAATGTTCGACCACAATAATTGTTCGAAAATCGTGCTGCATATCGACGTTAACGATATGGGCCTGTAATATAGTGGATTACTGCTACTACCTTTGTTGAATGTTGGTGTGACCTGTGCAACTTTGCAGTCTTTGGCTACGGATCTTTCGTTGAGCGAACGGTTGTATATGACTGTTAAGTATGGAGCTAATGCATCAGTGTATTCTGACAGAAACCTAATTGGTGCCTCACAATAAGATATTTCACTACTTTCCGGGAATTGTCTTAAATGATTAATCATGACATTTTATGCTCCTAACATACATTCCTCTTGAATTCCAGTATTTTTTTTATAAAAACGGAAATGAAATTCAATTAATTTTAAAGCCAGCTAAAACACTCTATTCGAGTCATTTGATGCCTGTGACGTCACTGGCTAGTATGCTGCTCCGACTGTCATAAGGCTAATTCACAGTGATGTCTTGTTTTAGAATTTACGTTTCGGAAAACTGGTTACAAATGGCTGGCTGTCTGGCTGTTTTGGGAAAGGAGACCAGACAGCGAGGTCATCGGTCTCATCGGATTAGGGAAGGAAGTCGGCCGTGCCCTTTGAAAGGAACCACCCCGGCATTTGCCTGGAGCGATTTAGGGAAATCACGGAGAACCTAAATCAGGATGGCCGGACGCGGAACTGAACCGTCATCCTCCCGAATGCGAGTCCAGTGTCTAACCACTGCGCCACCTCGCTCTGTGTTACAAATGGTATGTAGTATCATAATGTAGAAATACGTCTATAAAAATTCCTGAAAAGTTATTTTCGAGTGTTCCTGAGGATGAAAACATACATAAAATGTGGTTGCGCTGCACAAGTAAATTGCCACCACGGCGATGCAAAAGTTCACTAACTTAATTAGAAATATGTTGCGCTGTGAAGTTAACATTGATTCACATCCGAGATATGCTTTCCCACTGTTACATGGAAGGATAGGATCATTCAGCGAAATTAAACTGTAAATGAAAATTGTCATTTTACTCAACTCCACGCAAATTATTCGGTAACTCAGCAGATTGTCGAACATAAAAGATGATGTGCACAGATCGCTGGTTGGAACCCAGCCTGAAAGAACGTTTTAACTATTTGTAAACCGACTCGACAGTCCTGTCATATGATAAGCAAATCTCAACTAGAAAATTTCACCACACCGATCGGAAACAGAATGTTATTGCGTTTTCCTTGCTGTTTGTACATGCTTACATTTGCAACCGATGCTCACACAGGTCACGTTCAAACAGATATTTTCTGGTTAATGAACCCCTTTTTATATTATTAGAAAGAATGTTTGTTTATCTTCCTACGGTCCAGGTGGGATCCTTAAAGTTTTAAACTTTTCCAGTTCCATCATCTTACATAAAGATGAAGTAAGTCTGCTTCACACACTGACGTTAGTTTACACTCACAAACATCACAGCCCTTACTTTTGTGTCACCTGTCATGTTGTACACGCTTTATATCTATCCGTATATAAAACTTCATCGTCCTACACCTCGTTGTACTGCGGACATATAGTGATATCTTCACTATTAGCAATGCTTTCCAAAAGAGAAAATTGGTGTTCGCCAAGTACCAGGTGATCAAAAAGTCAGCATAAATTTGAAAACTGAATAAATCACGGAATAATGTAGATAGAGAGGTACAAATTGACACACATGCTTGGAATGACATGGGGTTTTATTAGAACCAAAAAAATACAAAAGATCACAAAATGTCCCACAGATGGCGCTTCATCTGATCAGAATAGCAATAATTAGCATAACAAAGTAAGAGAAAGCAAAGATGATGTTCTTTACAGGAAATTCTCAATATGTCCACCATCATTGCTCGACAAAAGCTGTAGTCGAGGAATAATGTTGTGAACAGCACTGTAAAGCATGTCCGGAGTTATGGTGAGGCATTGGCGTCGGATGTTGTCTTTCAGCATCCCTAGAGATGTCGGTCCATCACGACACACTTGCGACTTCAGGTAACTCCCCAAAGCCAATAATCGCACGGACTGAGGTCTGGGCACCTGGGAGACAAAGCGTGACGAAAGTGGCGGCTGAGCACACGATCATCACCAAACGACGCGCGCAAGAGATCTTTCACGCGTCTAGCAATATTTGCTTTTTTTTTGTTCTAATAAAACCCCATGTCATTCCAAGCATGTGTGTCAATTTTTACCTCACTATCTACATTATTCCGTGGTTTATTAAGTTTTCAAATTTAAACTGGTTTTTGATCATCCAGTAAATGCAATTATCCTCTGTTGTCCATTTCTCAGAGTAAGACTAATCTGAAGCTATATATAACACATCCCAAAATCGACACAACTGCTACAATTAGTTCTTGCTAAAGCTATTTTCGTATGTCGTGTAAAACTCTGAAAGTATATGACACTTCCATCATCTGAACATGTAACCTATATATATATACGCAGCCAGATGTGCTACCCATTGCGTCACCGATCGCGTGATTCGAATTGTATCTCTTTTGTCTTCTAAACAGGAAATCGCCGCTACGTTTTGCCAAAAATAATTGTATAGTGCTCTTGGTCTTAGCTCATAACTGATGGTCGACAATCTAGTTACAATATAAGGACACATATGCAAAAGTTCTACAATTCTTTAGTTTTGAGCGAGTTTATTGACGCTGCAGGGAGCAGGGAAAAGAATGTCCGTCACTGCACATATCGCCGCTCTAAGTTGGTAAAGCATAAACACAACAGTTTTCGCAGGTTTCCACTGCCAGCGTTCACAAAATCCTTTTCTATTGTCACTTAAAAGTTGCAGTTGCATTTTCCATCACTAAATAGCTAAACTGTTTCCAGAAAACGTACGCAAAAACCTCGTAACTTCGGAGAACACTCCTGTAACACGCACATAGCTTCGTCTTACTCCTAGTTTGTGACGTCACAAGAGCACCAGCCAATAACACAGCGTTTTCGATCACGTGACCAAATCTTCATGTTTAATGATTTTTAAACTTCAATTACATAAGAGTAACAGATATTTTGGGAGAATATTGATCGTAAATGTTTAAATGTTGTTTGAATGTTATAATAACTCAGAATAACAAACATAGGAACCATATTTGCCGGCCGCGGTGGTCTCGCGGTTCTAGGCGCTTCAGTCCGGAACCGTGCGACTGCTACGGTCGCCGGTTCGAATCCTGCCTCGGGCATGGATGTGTGTGATGTCCTTAGGTTAGTTAGGTTTAAGTAGTTCTACGTTCTAGGGGACTGATGATCTCAGAAGTTAAGTCCCATAGTGCTCAGAGCCATTTGAACCATTTTTTAACCATATTTTCTACACAGGAAAATAGCTTATTCCTAGTACATGGTTATAGAGCGTACTTAGTATCGTAGACATTCGAAAATTTACCGTTTTGATATAAAGTACAGTGGTGTGCAAAACTTAAGGACAGTAGTAAATTCCGCGTCACTGCCGACTAACATAGCTCGATGGAAACTGGAGCATAACTAGAAAGAAATTCTGTAACTGAAAGAAATACTCCAGGAAACGAAATGGACGCCAATGACATTTTTATTAAAGAAAATAATCACCCTGAAGTTACCACGGCTCATGGAGGTCTCCTGGACATTACAAAAGGCGGGACATCGTTCTTAAACTTTAACACACCAAGCAAAGTCGTGTAGTTAGCCTACTTAGAGAGTGATTTTTGTCATACTGCTGCAACTATAAGAAGTAATTTATTCTTGTTTTTTATATGTGCCCTGATTCAGTTTAAAATACGTATTACATGATTAGATCTATGATGCATTCCTCAAAATACACTACTCGCCATTAAAATTGCTACACCAAGAAGAAATGGAGATGATAAACGGGTATTCACTGGACAAATGTATTATACAAGAACTGACATGTGATTACATTTTCACGCTATTTGGGTGCACAGATCTTGAGAAATCAGTACCCAGAACAACCACCCCTGGTGGCAATAACGGCCTTGTTACGCCCTGGGCATTGAGTCAAACAGAGTTTGGATGGCGTGTACAGGTACAGCTGCCCATGCAGCTTCAACACGATACCACAGTTCATCGAGAGTAGTGACTGGCGTATTGTGAGAGTCAGTTGCTCGGCCACCATTGACCAGACGTTTTCAGTTGGTGAGAGGTCTGGAGAATGTGCTGGCCAGGGCAGCAGTCGAACATTTTCTGTATCCAGAAAGGTCCGTACAGGACCTGCAACACGCGGTCGCGCATTATCCTGCTGAAATGTAGGGTTTCGCAGGGATCGAGACGTGGTTGCACGATCCGTTACAGCCGTGGGGATAAGACGCCTGTCATCTCGACTGCTGGTTATACGAGGCCGTTGGGATCCAGCACGGCGTTCCATATTACCCTCCTGAACCCACCGATTCCTTATTCTGCTAACAGTCATTGGATCTCGACCAACGCGAGCAGCAATGTCGCGATACGATAAACCGCAATCGCGATAGGCTACAATCCAACCTTAATCAAAGTCGGAAACGTGACGGTACGCACTTCTCCTCCTTACACGAGGCATCACAATAACGTTTCAACAGGCAACGCCGGTCAACTGCTGTTTGTGTATGAGAAATCGGTTGGAAACTTCCCTCATGTCAGCACGTTGTAGGTGTCGCCACCGGCGCCAACCTTGTGTGAATGCTGTGAAAAGCTAATCATCATTTGCATATCACAGCATCTTCTTCCTGTCGGTTAAATTTCGCGTCTGTAGCACGTCATCTTCGTGGTGTAGCAATTTTAATGGCCAGTAGTGTATATATATAAAAAATAAAAACACATTTGGGGTCCCAGCAGGACCCCACTTGGTATACATCACTACATATTTTCATAGATTTTTTTCTGAATGTGAATGCAATACATTTTCAAAAATGGCCTGCAGTCAAATCTCAGACGATGAGATTATCCAGCTTCCGGATGAATGTGATCTCAGTGACCCAAAAGCTGTACTGAGTGAATCTGTTGATAACAAGATGTGTCAGAATTGACAGATAAACCGGAAGTGAATTCAGAAGGAAGTGACACCGCCAGCGAAAACTCTGATAGGGATTCCGACGAAAGAGATGAGTTCATTGTAAAGTTAGGACGAAAGTGGAAAGTTCAACCCTCCCAGTAACTCGCTCTCTATATTCGCATATTTTACTGTTCGCGTCGCTTCTTCTGTATAATATTTCATTGATTGTATCAAAACTGTTTGTATTATGATACATTCTGAAATTTCGAGCATCCGCAAGTTCAAAATGGTTCAAATGGCTCTGAGCATTACGGGGCTTAACGTCTGAGGTCATCAGTCCCCTAGAACTTAGAACTACTTAAACCTAACTGACCTAAGGACATCACACACATCCATGCCCGAAGCAGGATTCGAACCTGCAACCGTAGCAGCAGCGCGGTTCCGGACTGAAGTGCGTAGAACCGCTCGGCCACCGCGGCCGGTCATTCACAAGTCCCACGGTAAAGTAGTATTGTTATCGTTCATTGTTGGCTTAAACTAAATTGTGCTTTTTTTAAATTTTTAAGCACTGTAGGCCTACCCTCATTCAAAACAATCTTTCTCTAATTTCATTGTACAGTCACATGAGAAATAGGTTAGTTTCAGAATTTTCGGGCGGTTAGAAAACTATATTTTCGTAAGTTAATGGTACGAGTGATTAGGATAGGTAACTTAATTTGTAGCATATCAGCCTTTGTGGTTCACAATTGAGACAAAGTATACATCACCCCTGAACTTTATTGTATATCAACGCAAATAAAGGTGCGTGTTTGAGAAGTTTCGTAAGTTTCCATTGTCCTCTATATTATCTACGAGCAATTCCAAACAAACCAGGGTTTGTGATTCAGTTACTGTAGCGATTTTCTAACTCACATTTTGTGTTACATCTGGTTTTCCTTAAGAGGAGTAGCCCTATATAGTACCTGCATTTATCGTAAATTAATTCGCTTTTCGAGTTTGTTAACAACTGCAATTAACATCAAAAAGTTTCAGGAAACTAGTACTTTTTACGACAGGTTTTTGTGTTGCCTGAATAGAAATGTCGTTTTGTACATCTGCTCCAATTCTTATAGGGAATTAGCCACTTTCTAGCGCTACAGATTGAAAGATAATCATCCGGTTTAATTTAAAGCCCTTTGTTCACTGCCTTGTAACACTCTGCTACAGCCAAAATGCAGGCCCACTGTGAATGCTGTTCTCAAAAATGGGATGAGTTGGCTGAAGTTCGCAAGCATCTGGAAATCGCAGTGCTTATTCTAGTATTTGTAGACTTAGAGAAAACTTTTGACAATGTTGACTGGAATGCTCTCTTTCAAATTCTGAAGGTGGCACGGGTAAAATGCATTTTACAATTTGTAAAGAAACCAGATGGCAGTTATAAGAGTCGAGGGGCACGAAAGGGAAGCAGTGGTTGGGAAGGGAGTGAGACAGGGTTGTAGGCTCTCCCCGATGTTATTCAATCTGTATACTGAGCAAGCAGTAAAGGTAACAAAAGGAAAATTCGGAGTAGGAATTAAAATCCATGGAGAAGAAATAAAAACTTTGAGGTTCCCGATGACATTATAACTCTGTCAGAGACCGCAAAGGAACTGAAAGAGCAGCTCAACGGAATGGACAGTGTCTTGAAAGGAGGATATAAGATGAACATCAACAAAAGCAAAACGAGGATAATGGAATGTAGTCGAATCAAGTCGGGTGATGCTGAGGGAATTAGATTAGGAAATGAGACACTTAAAGTAGTAAAGGAGTTTTGCTATTTAGGGAGCAAAATAACTGATGATGGTCGAAGGAGAGAGGATATAAAATGTAGACTGGCAATGGCAAGGAAAGCGTTTCTGAAGAAGAGAAATTTGTCAGCGTCTAGTACAGATTTAATTGTCAGGGAGACGTTTCTGAAAGTACTTGTATGGAGTGTATCCATGTATGGAAGTGAAACATGGACGACAAATAGTTTAGACAAGAAGAAAATAGAAGCTTTCAAAATGTGGTTCACAATGGTTCAAATGGCTCTGAGCACTATGGGACTTAATATCTGTGGTCATCAGTCCCCTAGAACTTAGAACTACTTAAACCTAAGTAACCTAAGGGCATCACACACATCCATGCCCGAGACAGGATTCGAACCTGCGACCGTAGCGGTCACGCGGTTCCAGACTGAAGCGCCTAGAACCGCACGGCCATACCGGCCGGCCAAAATGTGGTGCTACAGAAGAATGCTGAAGGTTAGATGCGTAGATCACATAACTAATGAGGAGGTACTCAATAGAACTGGGGAGAACAGAAATTTGTGGCACAACTTGACTAGAAGTGGGGATGGCTTGGTAGGACATGTTCTGAGGCATCGAGGGATCACCAATTTAGTATTGGAGGGCAGCGTGGAGGGTGAAAATCGTAGAGGGAGACCAAGAGATGAATACAGTAAGCAGATTCAGAAGGATGTAGGTTGCAGTAGGTACTGGGAGATGAAGAAGCTTGCACAGGATAGAGTAGCATCAAACCAGTCTCTGGACTGAAGACCACAACAACAACAACAACAAAAACAACTGTCAAACGATTGTCAGCTGCTGCGAATCGGTGAGCTGGAACAGTCTCGACAGTCATGTACCTCTGATACCTGTACCAGAGGTACCTCAATTCTACCCTTTCCTGTGGAACCTGTCTCATCTAGAAAGTACATGATCCATCATTACCCTCGACTGTGAGTAGAGTGTCAATGGTAGATCTAGGCGTCCTGTGCAGGTTGAACAGGGGCTGGGAAGGACTCAGCGTGTTGTACCGATCCCCCTAAACAGGTGCTGAAACTGAGCCGCTGGGACTCACCTCACCAGTGCTGGGGAAACCTGTTTTGTTCGGAGTAACGAGAAGGCAAGGGCAAAAAAGGTTGGAATCTATTAACTTGCGGCAGTTCAAACGTACATTGAAACATTGTATCCCTTAGGGAAATGGCAGCAAGGGACAGAAAATGATACGAGGTCCACTCAGTGTGTATGCTTGGCGGTCTCATTCAATATCTTGAGGAAGCTATTCCAGCAGCCATTGAAGGAACAGGTTGCAACCAACTGCAGACTGTGGCGCACGTTGGAACAAATGATGCCTGTCGCCTGGGCTCCGAAGTCATTCTTGAGTCGTTCCAATGACTGGCAGCGAAAGCTGAGATGACCAGACTTGGGCGTGGAGTTTCAACGAAGCTCAGAATTTGCAGCATTTTCACTGAATTCACTGGTTGCGAGTCGAGTGGAAGGATTGAACCAGAGACTTCGAAAGTGCTGTGACAAGCTAGGCTGCGACTTCCTGGACTTGGAGTCATAGGGTTGAGATCTGTAGTGTCCCCCTAAATAAATCACACGTGCGCTACACGTCAATGGCTACCACTCAAGTAGCTGACTGTGTGTGGGATACACACAAAGGTTTTAGAGACTGGGCGACTCTCCATCCAATCCAGATAACGATAGCTGTAGGAAGCCCCAAAATATCAGTGTAAGATCGAAAGGAATGCCACCCAAAAACGAGAGTATTTAAGTGCTAATGGTAAATTGCCGAATCTTTCGCAACAAATTGCCAGAGTTTGAAGCACTCGTGGCAAGTAGTGAAGCTCACATAATACTAGGAACAGAAAGCTGGTTGAAACCTGAAATTGATAGCATTGGGGTTTTTGGGGCAAGGAAAGGAAAGGCAAATGGGAAATGGAGGTGGTGTATTTGTTGCAGTAGATAAAAAACTAAAATCCAGCGAGACAGAAACTGAAGTTGAATGTGAGATTGTTTGGACCAGACTCACTATCAGGGGTGGGCAACACCCACGAGACTCATCTCCTGATGTAGCCCAAAACTTAATAGAAAACCTCAGTTCACTTGTACGTAAGATCCCCACTCATACTGTGACCATTGGTGGAGACATAAATCATTCAACAATGAATTGGGAAAATTACAGTTTTGTTAGTGGTGGGCTTGAAAAGACATTCTGTGAAAATAGCGGATAGTTAGGAACCGTACTCATGACGGAAATATACTGGATCTAATGGCAACAAATATACCTGACGTCTTTCAGGATGTCCACATCGAGATTGATATCAGTGAGCATGACGCGACAGTGGGAATAATGATTACCAAAGTACAAACGACAACTAAAACAAACAGATATATATACAGGGTGAGTCACCTAACATTACGCCGGCCGAAGTGGCCGTGCGGTTAAAGGCGCTACAGTCTGGAGCCGCAAGACCGCTACGGTCGCAGGTTCGAATCCTGCCTCGGGCATGGATGTTTGTGATGTCCTTAGGTTAGTTAGGTTTAACTAGTTCTAAGTTCTAGGGGACTAATGACCTCAGCAGTTGAGTCCCATAGTGCTCAGAGCCATTTGAACCATTTGAACCTAACATTACGGCTGGATATATTTCCTAAACCACATCAAATACTGACCAATCGATTCCACAGACCTAACGTGAGGGGAGGGGCTAGTGTAATTGGTTAATACAAACCATAAAAAAAACGCACGGAAGTATGTTTTTTTAACACAAACCTACGTTTTTTTTAACTGGAACCCCATCAGTTTTGTTAGCACATCTGAACATATGAACTAATACGTAATCAGTGCCGTTTGTTGCATTGTAAAATGTTAATTACATCCGGAGATATTGTAACCTAAAGTTGACTCTTGAGTACCACTCCTCCGCTGTTCTATCGTGTGTATCGGAGAGCACCGAATTACGTAGGGATCCAGAGGGAACGGTGATGGACCTTAGGCACAGAAGAGACTGGAACAGCACATTACGTCCACATGCTAACACCTTTTCGTTTGTCTTTTTCACTGACGCACATGTACATTACCATGAGGGGTGAGGTACATGTACACACGTGGTTTCCGTTTTCAATTACGCAGTGGAATAGAGTGTGTCCCGACATGTCAGGCCAATAGATGTTCAATGTGGTGGCCATCATTTGCTGCACACAATTGCAATCTCTGACGTAATGAATGTCGTACACGCCGCAGTACATCTGGTGTAATGTCTCCGCAGGCTGCCACAATAGGTTGTTTCATATCCTCTGGGGTTGTAGGCACATCACGGTACACATTCTCCTTTAACGTACCCCACAGAAAGAAGTCCAGTGGTGTAAGATCAGGAGAACGGTCTGGCCAATTTATGCGTCCTCCACGTCCTACGAAACGCCCGTCGAACGTGTACCTCACCCCTCATGGTAATGTACATGTGCGTCAGTGAAAAAGACCAATAAAAAGGTGTTAGCATGTGGACGTAATGTGCTGTTCCAGACTCTTCTGCACGTAAGGTCCATCACCGTTCCCTTTGGATCCCTACGTAATTCGGTGCTCTCCGATACACACGATAGAACAGCGGAGGAGTGGTACTCGAGCGTCAACTTTAGGTTACAATATCTCCGGATGTAATTAACATTTTACAATGCAACAAACGGCACTGATTACGTATTAGTTCATATGTTCAGATGTGCTAACAAAACTAACGGGGTTCCATTTAAAAAGACCTAGGTTTGTATTAAAAAAACATACTTTCGTGCATTTTTTTATGGTTTGTATTAACCAATTGCACTAGCCCCTCTCCTCACGTTCGGTCTGTGGAATCGATTCGTCAGTATTTGATGTGGTTTACGAAATACATCCAGCGATAATGTTAGGTGACTCACCCTATATATATATATACGATCAGTAAACTACATAAGACACGTTGAAGAATGGATAGACATTGGACTGACCGAAAAAGAAGCAGTGGGAGCACGAATAAACAAAATGAACTTAGCATAAAAACTATCAACACCTACAATAAGAAGAATATTCCGATAAATGCAAAAGCGAAACATTACCGAACAGTGATCCGCCCTGAAGCTCTGTATGCAGCAGAAACTCTCACCTGAGCAAGAACCGGAGTGATCGAGAGGCTAGAACTGATAAAACGAAAGATTCTCAGGAATATATTATGACCTCGAAGAACAGAACATGGTCAAATTAGAAACCGTGCCAACCAGGAACTGTACACCAAGATAGAAAAAATTTCTGACCTCACCAGGAAAAGAGGAAGCATGTTCTTTAGACACATCCTCAGAATGGACCAGGGTAGGTTAACACGGCGATCACACAATTTCTGATGAACAAGAACACTAAAGTAAGATGGATCCAAGAGATACACAGAGATCTGGAAGAAAGAAGAATACAGGAAACAGAGATATACAACAGGGTGATGTTTACATAAAAAATTCAGGCCTTCAGAGCTTTCGAAGACAGAACGAGAACCAGAACAAAATCTTTTTGGAGAGAAGAAGTATGAGAATGAAAGGATGTTGGGAAAGAAGAAAGACCAGAAGAAACGAAGCTGAGTTGAATTAACGTGGTCCTAAGATAGCCAAAACGAAAGAAGAAGAAGAAGAAGTAGAAACTAGATACATTACTGGCCATTGAAATTGCTACACCACGAAGATGGCGTGCTACAGACGCGAAATTTAACCGACAGGAGAAGATGCTGTGATAAGCAAATGATTAGCTTTTCAGAGCATTCACACAAGGTTGGCGCCCGTGGCGACACCTACAACGTGCTGACATGAGGAAAATTTCCAACCGATTTCTCATACACAAACAGCAGTTGACCGGCGTTGCCCGGTGAAACGTTGTTGTGATGCCTCGTGTAAGGAGGAGAAATGCGTACCATCACGTTTCCGACTTTGATAAAGGTCGGATTGTAGCCTATCGCGATTGCGGTTTATCGTATCGCGACATTGCTGCTCGCGTTGGTCGAAATCCAATTACTGTTAGCAAGATATGGTATCGGTGGGTTCAGGAGGGTAATACGGAACGCCGTGCTGGATCCCAACGGCATCGTATCACTAGCAGTCGAGATGACAGGCATCTCGATTCCTGAGTCAACAGATGGGGACGTTTTCAAGACAACAACCATCAGCACGAACAGTTCGGCGACGTTTGCAGCAGCATGGACTATCAGCTCGGAGACCGTGGCTGCGGTTACCCTTGACGCTGCATCACAGACAGAAGCGCCTGCGATGCTGTACTCGACGTCGAACCTGGCTGCACGAATAGCAATACGTCATTTTTTCGGATGAATCCAGGTTCTGTTTGCAGCATCATGATAGTCGCATCCGTGTTTGGCGACATCGCGGTGAACGCTCTTTGGAAGCGTGAATTTGTCATCGCCATACTGGCGTATCACCCGGCGTGATGGTATGGGGTGCCATTGGTTACACGTTTCGGTCTCTTGTAGGCATTGACGGCACTTTGAACAGTGGACGTTACATTTCAGATATGTTACGACCCGTGGCTCTACCCTTCATTCGATCCCTGCGAAACCCTACATTTCAGCAGGATAATGCACGCGACTGCTGCCCTGGCCAGCACATTCTCCAGATCTCTCACCAACTGAAAACGTCTGGTCAATGGTGGCCGAGCAACTGGCTCGTCACAATACGCCAGTCACTACTCTTGATGAACTGTGGTATCGTGCTGAAGCTGCATGGGCAGCTGTACCTGCACACAGCATCCGAGCTCTGTTTGACTGAACGGCCAGGCGTATCGAGGCCGTTATTACGGTCAGAGGTGGTTGTTCTGGATACTGATTTCTCAGGATCTATGCACCCAAATTGCGTGAAAATGTAATCACATGACAGTTCTAGTATAATATATTTATCCAGTGAATACCCGTTTATGATCTACGTTTCTCGTTGGTGTAGCAATTTTAATAGCCAGTAGTGTAAAAAATCGGTAACGTCTCAGTTAGGAAACTGAAACTTTGAGCACAGGTCAGAAGCATGTAGAGGAACTCTAGCTCCAGTTTAAAAGAATAGTTGACCACGCGCTGGGTTGATATGTATCCAGTAGAACAGTTCTTAATCGGATGGAACCTCCACGGTATACAGTCACTGTAAAGAAACAGAAATTACTGCACAATAGATGTGAAACAAAGCGTAGGGCTATCGATAGAGAGATGCCAATGAAACACGTTTGGCTGTCAAAAGAGCAATGCGTGATGCCTTCAATGACTACCGTAGCAGAATATTGTCAAGTGACATTTCACAAAATGCAAAGAATTTCTGGTCGTATGTAAAGGTTATTAGTGACACCAAACTTAGTGCCCAGTCCCTAGCGAATGAGACAAGAGTTGAAATTGAGGGCCGGCCGCGGTGGTCTAGCGGTTCTAGGCGCTCAGTCCGGAACCGCGTGACTGCTACGGTCGCAGGTTCGAATCCTGCCTCGGGCATGAATGTGTGTGATGTCCTTAGGTTAGTTAGGTTTAAGTAGTTCTAAGTTCTAGGGGACTGATGACCACAGATGTTAAGTCCCATAGTGCTCAGAGCGATTTGAACCATTTTTGAACAAAACGTGCTGCCCTTCTTTGAACTGTTCTGATGCACTCGTGTCAACCCTATCTGGTGAGGATCCCACATCGCGTAGCAGTACTCTAAAATGAGACGGACAAGCGTAGTGGCTGAAATAGTTCCAATAGCTCTGAGCACTATGGGACTTAACATCTGAGGTCATCAGTCCCCTAGAACTCAGAACTACTTAAACCTAAGTAACCTAAGGACATCACACACATCCATGCCCGAGGCAGGATTCGAACCTGCGATCGTACCGGTCACGCAGTTCCAGACTGAAGCCTCTAGAACCGCTCGGCTGGTGGCCGGTGGCCGGTGGCCGGTGGCCGGCCCGATAAGCGTAGTGTAGGCAGTGTCCTTAGTAGGTTTGTTACAATTTCTAAGTGTCTTGCCAATAATACGCAGTCTTTGGTTAGCCTTCCCCACAACATTTTCAATGTGTTCCTTCCGCTTTGCCGCGCGAAGTGACCGCGCGGTTTGAGGCACCATGTCACGGACTGCGCAGCCCCTCCCGCCAGAGGTTCGAGTCCTGCCTCTTGCATGAGTCTGTGTGTTGTTCTTAAAATAAGTTAGTTTAAGTAGCGTGCAGGTATAGGGACCGATGACCTCAGCAGTTTGGTGCCTTAGGAGCTCACACACATTTGAACATTTTCGACCTTCCATTTCAAGTTGTTCGTAATTGTAGTTCCTAGGCATTTAGTTGAATTTACGGTCTTTATATTTGACTGATTTATTGTCTAACCGAAGTTTAGCGGATTCATTTTACCACTCATGTGGATGAGCCCGCACTTTTCATTATTTAGGGTCAACTGGCACTTTTCGCACGATTCAGATATCTTTTCTAAATCGTTTTGCAGTTTGTTTTGGTCTTCTGATGACTTTATTAGTCGATAAACGACAGCGTCGTCTGCAAGCAACCGAAGACGGCTGCTCAGATTGTCTCCCAAATCGTTTATATAGATAAGGAACAGCAAAGGGCGTAACACACTACCTCGGGGAACGCCAGAAATCACTTCTGTTTTACTCGATGACTTTCCGTCAATTACTACGAACTGTGACCTCTCTGACAGGAAATCGGAAATCCAGTCACATAACTGAGACGATATTCCATAAGCACGCAATTTTACTACGAGCCGCTTGTGTGGTGCAGTGTCAAAAGCCTTCCAGAAATACGGAATCGATCTGAAATCCCTTCTCAATAGCACTCAACGCTTCACGCGAATAATGAGTTAGGTGTGTTTCACAAGAACCATGTTTTCTAAACCCATGTTGAGTGTGTGCCACTAGACCGTTTTCTTCGAGGTAATTCATAATGTTCGACCACAATAATTGTTCGAAAATCGTGCTGCATATCGACGTTAACGATATGGGCCTGTAATATAGTGGATTACTGCTACTACCTTTGTTGAATGTTGGTGTGACCTGTGCAACTTTGCAGTCTTTGGCTACGGATCTTTCGTTGAGCGAACGGTTGTATATGATTGTTAAGTATGGAGCTCTTGCATCAGTGTATTCTGACAGAAACCTAATTGGTGCCTCACAATAAGATATTTCACTACTTTCCGGGAATTGTCTTAAATGATTAATCATGACATTTTATGCTCCTAACATACATTCCTCTTGAATTCCAGTATTTTTTTTATAAAAACGGAAATGAAATTCAATTAATTTTAAAGCCAGCTAAAACGCTCTATTCGAGTCATTTGATGCCTGTGACGTCACTGGCTAGTATGCTGCTCCGACTGTCATAAGGCTAATTCACAGTGATGTCTTGTTTTAGAATTTACGTTTCGGAAAACTGGTTACAAATGGCTGGCTGTCTGGCTGTTTTGGGGAAGGAGACCAGACAGCGTGGTCATCGGTCTCATCGGATTAGGGAAGGACGGGGAAGGAAGTCGGCCGTGCCCTTTGAAAGGAACCACCCCGGCATTTGCCCGGAGCGATTTAGGGAAATCACGGAGAACCTAAATCAGGATGGCCGGACGCGGAACTGAACCGTCCTCCTCCCGAATGCGAGTCCAGTGTCTAACCACTGCGCCACCTCGCTCTGTGTTACAAATGGTATGTAGTATCATAATGTAGAAATACGTCTATAAAAATTCCTGAAAAGTTATTTTCGAGTGTTCCAGAGGATGAAAACATACATAAAATGTGGTTGCACTGCACAAGTAAATTGCCACCACGGCGATGCAAAAGTTCACTAACTTAATTAGAAATATGTTGCGCTGTGAAGTTAACATTGATTCACCTCCGAGATATGCTTTCCCACTGTTACATAGAAGGATAGGATCATTCAGCGAAATTAAACTGTAAATGAAAATTGTCATTTTACTCAACTCCACACAAATTATTCGGTAACTCAGCAGATTGTCGAACATAAAAGATGATGTGCACAGATCGCTGGTTGGAACCCAGCCTGAAAGAACGTTTTAACTATTTGTAAACCGACTCGACAGTCCTGTCATATGATAAGCAAATCTCAACTAGAAAATTTCACCACACCGATCGGAAACAGAATGTTATTGCGTTTTCCTTGCTGTTTGTACATGCTTACATTTGCAACCGATGCTCACACAGGTCACGTTCAAACAGATATTTTCTGGTTAATGAACCCCTTTTTATATTATTAGAAAGAATGTTTGTTTATCTTCCTACGGTCCAGGTGGGATCCTTATTGTTTTAAACTTTTCCAGTTCCATCATCTTACATAAAGATGAAGTAAGTCTGCTTCACACACTGACGTTAGTTTACACTCACAAACATCACAGCCCTTACTTTTGTGTCACCTGTCATGTTGTACACGCTTTATATCTATCCGTATAGAAAACTTCGTCGTCCTACACCTCGTTGTACTGCGGACATATAGTGATATCTTCACTATTAGCAATGCTTTCCAAAAGAGAAAATTGGTGTTCGCCAAGTACCTGGTGATCAAAAAGTCAGCATAAATTTGAAAACTGAATAAATCACGGAATAATGTAGATAGAGAGGTACAAATTGACACACATGCTTGGAATGACATGGGGTTTTATTAGAACCAAAAAAATACAAAAGATCACAAAATGTCCCACAGATGGCGCTTCATCTGATCAGAATAGCAATAATTAGCATAACAAAGTAAGAGAAAGCAAAGATGATGTTCTTTACAGGAAATTCTCAATATGTCCACCATCATTGCTCGACAAAAGCTGTAGTCGAGGAATAATGTTGTGAACAGCACTGTAAAGCATGTCCGGAGTTATGGTGAGGCATTGGCGTCGGATGTTGTCTTTCAGCATCCCTAGAGATGTCGGTCCATCACGACACACTTGCGACTTCACGTAACTCCCCAAAGCCAATAATCGCACGGACTGAGGTCTGGGGACCTGGGAGACCAAGCGTGACGAAAGTGGCGGCTGAGCACACGATCATCACCAAACGACGCGCGCAAGAGATCTTTCACGCGTCTAGCAATATTTGCTTTTTTTTTTGTTCTAATAAAACCCCATGTCATTCCAAGCATGTGTGTCAATTTTTACCTCACTATCTACATTATTCCGTGGTTTATTAAGTTTTCAAATTTAAACTGGTTTTTGATCATCCAGTAAATGCAATTATCCTCTGTTGTCCATTTCTCAGAGTAAGACTAATCTGAAGCTATATATAATACATCCCAAAATCGACACAACTGCTACAATTAGTTCTTGCTAAAGCTATTTTCGTATGTCGTGTAAAACTCTGAAAGTATATGACACTTCCATCATCTGAACATGTAACCTATATATATATACGCAGCCAGATGTGCTACCCATTGCGTCACCGATCGCGTGATTCGAATTGTATCTCTCTTGTCTTCTAAACAGGAAATCGCCGCTACGTTTTGCCAAAAATAATTGTATAGTGCTCTTGGTCTTAGCTCATAACTGATGGTCGACAATCTAGTTACAATATAAGGACACATATGCAAAAGTTCTACAATTCTTTAGTTTTGAGCGAGTTTATTGACGCTGCAGGGAGCAGGGAAAAGAATGTCCGTCACTGCACATATCGCCGCTCTAAGTTGGTAAAGCATAAACACAACAGTTTTCGCAGGTTTCCACTGCCAGCGTTCACAAAATCCTTTTCTATTGTCACTTAAAAGTTGCAGTTGCATTTTCCATCACTAAATAGCTAAACTGTTTCCAGAAAACGTACGCAAAAACCTCGTAACTTCGGAGAACACTCCTGTAACACGCACATAGCTTCGTCTTACTCCTAGTTTGTGACGTCACAAGAGCACCAGCCAATAACACAGCGTTTTCGATCACGTGACCAAATCTTCATGTTTAATGATTTTTAAACTTCAATTACATAAGAGTAACAGATATTTTGGGAGAATATTGATCGTAAATGTTTAAATGTTGTTTGAATGTTATAATAACTCAGAATAACAAACATAGGAACCATATTTGCCGGCCGCGGTGGTCTCGCGGTTCTAGGCGCTTCAGTCCGGAACCGTGCGACTGCTACGGTCGCCGGTTCGAATCCTGCCTCGGGCATGGATGTGTGTGATGTCCTTAGGTTAGTTAGGTTTAAGTAGTTCTACGTTCTAGGGGACTGATGACCTCAGAAGTTAAGTCCCATAGTGCTCAGAGCCATTTGAACCATTTTTTAACCATATTTTCTACACAGGAAAATAGCTTATTCCTAGTACATGGTTATAGAGCGTACTTAGTATCGTAGACATTCGAAAATTTACCGTTTTGATATAAAGTACAGTGGTGTGCAAAACTTAAGGACAGTAGTAAATTCCGCGTCACTGCCGATTAACATAGCTCGATGGAAACTGGAGCATAACTAGAAAGAAATTCTGTAACTGAAAGAAATACTCCAGGAAACGAAATGGACACCAATGACATTTTTATTAAAGAAAATAATCACCCTGAAGTTACCACGGCTCATGGAGGTCTCCTGGACATTACAAAAGGCGGGACATCGTTCTTAAACTTTAACACACCAAGCAAAGTCGTGTAGTTAGCCTACTTAGAGAGTGATTTTTGTCATACTGCTGCAACTGTAAGAAGTAATTTTTTCTTGTTTTTTATATGTGCCCTGATTCCGTTTAAAATACGTATTACATGATTAGATCTATGATGCATTCCTCAAAATACACTACTCGCCATTAAAATTGCTACACCAAGAAGAAATGGAGATGATAAACGGGTATTCACTGGACAAATGTATTATACAAGAACTGACATGTGATTACATTTTCACGCTATTTGGGTGCACAGATCTTGAGAAATCAGTACCCAGAACAACCACCCCTGGTGGCAATAACGGCCTTGTTACGCCCTGGGCATTGAGTCAAACAGAGTTTGGATGGCGTGTACAGGTACAGCTGCCCATGCAGCTTCAACACGATACCACAGTTCATCGAGAGTAGTGACTGGCGTATTGTGAGAGTCAGTTGCTCGGCCACCATTGACCAGACGTTTTCAGTTGGTGAGAGGTCTGGAGAATGTGCTGGCCAGGGCAGCAGTCGAACATTTTCTGTATCCAGAAAGGTCCGTACAGGACCTGCAACACGCGGTCGCGCATTATCCTGCTGAAATGTAGGGTTTCGCAGGGATCGAGACGTGGTTGCACGATCCGTTACAGCCGTGGGGATAAGATGCCTGTCATCTCGACTGCTGGTTATACGAGGCCGTTGGGATCCAGCACGGCGTTCCATATTACCCTCCTGAACCCACCGATTCCATATTCTGCTAACAGTCATTGGATCTCGACCAACGCGAGCAGCAATGTCGCGATACGATAAACCGCAATCGCGATAGGCTACAATCCAACCTTAATCAAAGTCGGAAACGTGACGGTACGCACTTCTCCTCCTTACACGAGGCATCACAATAACGTTTCAACAGGCAACGCCGGTCAACTGCTGTTTGTGTATGAGAAATCGGTTGGAAACTTCCCTCATGTCAGCACGTTGTAGGTGTCGCCACCGGCGCCAACCTTGTGTGAATGCTGTGAAAAGCTAATCATCATTTGCATATCACAGCATCTTCTTCCTGTCGGTTAAATTTCGCGTCTGTAGCACGTCATCTTCGTGGTGTAGCAATTTTAATGGCCAGTAGTGTATATATATAAAAAATAAAAACACATTTGGGGTCCCAGCAGGACCCCACTTGGTATACATCACTACATATTTTCATAGATTTTTTTCTGAATGTGAATGCAATACATTTTCAAAAATAGCCTGCAGTCAAATCTCAGACGATGAGATTATCCAGCTTCCGGATGAATGTGATCTCAGTGACCCAAAAGCTGTACTGAGTGAATCTGTTGACAACAAGATGTGTCAGAATTGACAGATAAACCGGAAGTGAATTCAGAAGGAAGTGACACCGCCAGCGAAAACTCTGATAGGGATTCCGACGAAAGAGATGAGTTCATTGTAAAGTCAGGACGAAAGTGGAAAGTTCAACCCTCCCAGTAACTCGCTGTCTATATTCGCATATTTTACTGTTCGCGTCGCTTCTTCTGTATAATATTTCATTGATTGTATCAAAACTGTTTGTATTATGATACATTCTGAAATTTCGAGCATCCGCAAGTTCAAAATGGTTCAAATGGCTCTGAGCATTACGGGGCTTAACGTCTGAGGTCATCAGTCCCCTAGAACTTAGAACTACTTAAACCTAACTGACCTAAGGACATCACACACATCCATGCCCGAAGCAGGATTCGAACCTGCAACCGTAGCAGCAGCGCGGTTCCGGACTGAAGTGCGTAGAACCGCTCGGCCACCGCGGCCGGTCATTCACAAGTCCCACGGTAAAGTAGTATTGTTATCGTTCATTGTTGGCTTAAACTAAATTGTGCTTTTTTTAAATTTTTAAGCACTGTAGGCCTACCCTCATTCAAAACAATCTTTCTCTAATTTCATTGTACAGTCACATGAGAAATAGGTTAGTTTCAGAATTTTCGGACGGTTAGAAAACTATATTTTCGTAAGTTAATGGTACGAGTGATTAGGATAGGTAACTTAATTTGTAGCATATCAGCCTTTGTGGTTCACAATTGAGACAAAGTATACATCACCCCTGAACTTTATTGTATATCAACGCAAATAAAGGTGCGTGTTTGAGAAGTTTCGTAAGTTTCCATTGTCCTCTATATTATCTACGAGCAATTCCAAACAAACCAGGGTTTGTGATTCAGTTACTGTAGCGATTTTCTAACTCACATTTTGTGTTACATCTGGTTTTCCTTAAGAGGAGTAGCCCTATATAGTACCTGCATTTATCGTAAATTAATTCGCTTTTCGAGTTTGTTAACAACTGCAATTAACATCAAAAAGTTTCAGGAAACTAGTACTTTTTACGACAGGTTTTTGTGTTGCCTGAATAGAAATGTCGTTTTGTACATCTGCTCCAATTCTTATAGGGAATTAGCCACTTTCTAGCGCTACAGATTGAAAGATAATCATCCGGTTTAATTTAAAGCCCTTTGTTCACTGCCTTGTAACACTCTGCTACAGCCAAAATGCAGGCCCACTGTGAATGCTGTTCTCAAAAATGGGATGAGTTGGCTGAAGTTCGCAAGCATCTGGAAATCGCAGTGCTTATTCTAGTATTTGTAGACTTAGAGAAAACTTTTGACAATGTTGACTGGAATGCTCTCTTTCAAATTCTGAAGGTGGCACGGGTAAAATACAGGGAGCAAAAGGCTATTTGCAATTTGTACAGAAACCAGATGGCAGTTATAAGAGTCGAGGGGCACGAAAGGGAAGCAGTGGTTGGGAAGGGAGTGAGACAGGGTTGTAGGCTCTCCCCGATGTTATTCAATCTGTATACTGAGCAAGCAGTAAAGGTAACAAAAGGAAAATTCGGAGTAGGAATTAAAATCCATGGAGAAGAAATAAAAACTTTGAGGTTCCCGATGACATTATAACTCTGTCAGAGACCGCAAAGGAACTGAAAGAGCAGT
The DNA here is from genome assembly GCF_021461395.2 of Schistocerca americana. Lineage (NCBI taxonomy): Eukaryota > Metazoa > Arthropoda > Insecta > Orthoptera > Acrididae > Schistocerca > Schistocerca americana. The sequence continues at coordinate 173,851,109 of NC_060129.1, read as the reverse complement.
TGAACGGAATGGACAGTGTCTTGAAAGGAGGATATAAGATGAACATCAACAAAAGCAAAACGAGGATGATGGAATGTAGTCGAATCAAGTCGGGTGATGCTGAGGGAATTAGATTAGGAAATGAGACACTTAAAGTAGTAAAGGAGTTTTGCTATTTGGGGAGCAGAATCACTGATGGTCGTCGAAGTAGAGAGGATATAAAATATAGACTGGCAATGGCGAGGAAAGCGTTTCTGGAGAAGAGAAATTTGTTAACATCGAGTATAGATTGAAGTGTCAGGAAGTCGTTTCTGAAAGTATTTGTATGGAGTGTATCCATGTATGGAAGTGAAACATGGACGACAAATAGTTTAGACAAGAAGAAAATAGAAGCTTTCAAAATGTGGTTCACAATGGTTCAAATGGCTCTGAGCACTATGGGACTTAATATCTGTGGTCATCAGTCCCCTAGAACTTAGAACTACTTAAACCTAAGTAACCTAAGGGCATCACACACATCCATGCCCGAGACAGGATTCGAACCTGCGACCGTAGCGGTCACGCGGTTCCAGACTGAAGCGCCTAGAACCGCACGGCCATACCGGCCGGCCAAAATGTGGTGCTACAGAAGAATGCTGAAGGTTAGATTCGTAGATCACATAACTAATGAGGAGGCACTCAATAGAACTGGGGAGAACAGAAATTTGTGGCACAACTTGACTAGAAGAGGGGGTGGCTTGGTAGGACATGTTCTGAGGCATCGAGGGATCACCAATTTAGTATTGGAGGGCAGCGTGGAGGGTGAAAATCGTAGAGGGAGACCAAGAGATGAATACACTAAGCAGATTCAGAAGGATGTAGGTTGCAGTAGGTACTGGGAGATGAAGAAGCTTGCACCGACTGCATCAAACCAGTCTCTGGACTGAAGACCACAACAACAACAACAACAACAAAAACAACTGTCAAACGATTGGCAGCTGCTGCGAATCGGTGAGGTGGAACAGTCTCGACAGTCATGTACCTCTGATACCTGTACCAGAGGTACCTCAATTCTACCCTTTCCTGTGGAACCTGTCTCCTCTAGAAAGTACATGATCCATCATTACCCTCGACTGTGAGTATGTCAATGGCAGGTCTAGGCGTCCTGTGCAGGTTGAACAGGGGCTGGGAAGGACTCAGCGTGTTGTACCGATCCCCCTAAACAGGTGCTGAAACTGAGCTGCTGGGACTCACCTCACCAGTGCTGGGGAAACCTGTTTTGTTCGGAGTAACGAGAAGGCAAGGGCAAAAAAGGTTGGAATCTATTAACTTGCGGCAGTTCAAACGTACATTGAAACATTGTATCCCTTAGGGAAATGGCAGCAAGGGACAGAAAATGATACGAGGTCCACTCAGTGTGTATGCTTGGCGGTCTCATTCAATATCTTGAGGAAGCTATTCCAGCAGCCATTGAAGGAACAGGTTGCAACCAACTGCAGACTGTGGCGCACGTTGGAACAAATGATGCCTGTCGCCTGGGCTCCGAAGTCATTCTTGAGTCGTTCCAATGACCGGCAGCGAAAGCTGAGAAGACCAGACTTGGGCGTGGAGTTTCAACGAAGCTCAGAATTTGCAGCATTTTCACTGAATTCACTGGTTGCGAGTCGAGTGGAAGGATTGAACCAGAGACTTCGAAAGTGCTGTGACAAGCTAGGCTGCGACTTCCTCGACTTGGAGTCATAGGGTTGAGATCTGTAGTGTCCCCCTAAATAGGTCACACATGCGCTATACGTCAGAGGCTTCTACTCAAGTAGCTGACTGTGTGTGGGATACATACAAGGGTTTTAGAGACTGGGCGACTCTCCATCCAATCCATATAACGATAGCTGTAGGAAACTCCAAAGTATCAGTGTAAGATCGAAAGGAATGCCACCCAAAAACGAGAGTATTTAAGTGCTAATGGTAAATTGCCGAATCTTTCGCAACAAATTGCCAGAGTTTGAAGCACTCATGGCAAGCAGTGAAGCTCACATAATACTAGGAACAGAAAGCTGGTTGAAACCTGAAATTGATAGCATTGGGGTTTTTGGGGCAAGGAAAGGAAAGGCAAATGGGAAATGGAGGTGGTGTATTTGTTGCAGTAGATAAAAAACTAAAATCCAGCGAGACAGAAATTGAAGTTGAATGTGAGATTGTTTCGACAAGACTCACTATCAGGAGTGGGCATCACCCACGAGACTCATCTCCTGATGTATCCCAAAACTTCATAGAAAACCTCAGTTCACTTGTACGTAAGTTCCCCGCTCATACTATGACCATTGGTGGAGACATAAATCATTCAACAATGAATTGCGAAAATTACAGTTTTGTTAGTGGTGGGCTTGAAAAGACATTCTGTGAAACTTTACTAAATGCCTTCTCTCAAAACTACCTAGAGCGGATAGTTAGGAACCGTACTCATGACGGAAATATACTGGATCTAATGGCAAGAAATATACCTGACGTCTTTTAGGATGTCCACATCGAGATTGATATCAGTGAGCATGACGCGGCAGTGGGAATAATGATTACCAAACGACAACTAAAACAAACAGATATATATATACAGGGTGAGTCACCTAACATTACCGCTGGATATATTTCGTAAACCATATCAAATACTGACCAATCGATTCCACAGACCTAACGTGAGGGGAGGGGCTAGTGTAATTGGTTAATACAAACCATAAAAAAATGCACGGAAGTATGTTTTTTAACACAAACCTACGTTTTTTTAAATGGAACCACGTTAGTTTTGTTAGCACATCTGAACATATAAACAAATACGTAATCAGTGCTGTTTGTTGCATTGTAAAATGTTAATTACATCCGGAGATATTGTAACCTTAAGTTGACGCTCGAGTACCACTCCTCCGCTGTTCGATCGTGTGTATCGGAGAGCACCGAATTACGTAGGGATCTAAAGGGAACGGTGATGGACCTTAGGTACAGAAGAGACTGGAACAGCACATTACGTCCACACGCTAACACCTTTTTATTGGTCTTTTTCACTGACGCACATGTACATTACCATGAGGGGTGAGGTACACGTACACACGTGGTTTCCGTTTTCAATTACGGAGTGGAATAGTGTGTGTCCCGACATGTCAGGCCAATAGATGTTCAATGTGGTGGCCATCATTTGCTGCACACAATTGCAATCTCTGGCGTAATGAATGTCGTACACGCCGCAGTACATCTGGTGTAATGTCGCCGCAGGCTGCTACAATACGTTGTTTCATATCCTCTGGGGTTGTAGGCACATCACGGTACACATTCTCCTTTAACGTACCCCACAGAAAAGAGTCCAGAGGTGTAAGATCAGGAGAACGGGCTGACCAATTTATGCGTCCTCCACGTCCTACGAAACGCCCGTCGAACGTGTACCTCACCCCTCATGGTAATGGACATGTGCGTCAGTGAAAAAGAACAATAAAAAGGTGTTAGCATGTGGACGTAATGTGCTGTTCCAGTCTCTTCTGTACCTAAGGTCCATCACCGTTCCCTTTGGATCCCTACGTAATTCGGTGCTCTCCTATACATACGATCGAACAGCGGAGGAGTGGTACTCAAGCGTCAACTTTAGGTTACAATACCTCCGGATGTAATTAACATTTTACAATGCAACAAACGGCACTGATTACGTATTTGTTTATATGTTCAGATGTGCTAACAAAACTGACGTGGTTCCATTTAAAAATCGTAGGTTTGTGTTAAAAAAAAATACTTCCGTGGATTTTTTTATGGTTTGTATTAACCAATTACACTAGCCCCTCTCCTCACGTTCGGTCTGTGGAATCGATTCGTCAGTATTTAATGTGGTTTACGAAATATATCCATCAGTAATGTTTCACCCTGTATATATATATATATATATATATATAGTTTACTGATCGTATATATATATATATATATATATATATATATATATATATATATATATACGATCAGTAAACTACATAAAACACCTTGAAGAATGGATAGACATTGGACTGACCGAAAAAGAAGCAATGAGAGCACGAATAAACAAAATGAACTTAGCATAAAAACTATCGACACCTAGAATAAGAAGAATATTTCGATAAATGCAAAAGCGAAATTACCGAACAGTGATCCGCCCTGAAGCTCTGTATGCAGCAGAAACTCTCACCTTAGCAAGAACCGGAGTGATCAAGAGGCTAGAACTGATAAAACGAAAGATTCTCAGGAATATATTATGACCTCGAAGAACAGAACATGGTCAATTTAGAAACCGAGCCAACCAGGAACTGTACACCAAGATAGAAAAAATTTCTGACCTCAGCAGGAAAAGAGGAAGCATGCTCTTCAGACACACCCTCAGAATGGACCAGGGTAGGTTAACACGGCTAATCACACAATTTATGATGGACAAGAACACTAAAGTAAGATGGATCCAAGAGATACATAGACATCCCGAAGAAATAAGAATACAGGAAACAGAGATATACAACAGGGTGATGTTTAAATAAAAAAATCAGGCCTTCAGAGCTTTCGAAGACAGAACGAGAACCAGAACAAAATCTTTTTGGAGAGAAGAAGTATGAGAATGAAAGGATGTTGGGAAAGAAGAAAGACCAGAAGAAACGAAGCTGAATTGAATTAACGTGGTCCTAAGATAGCCAAAACGAAAGAAGAAGAAGAAGAAGAAGTAGAAACTAGATACATTACTGGCCATTAAAATTGCTACACCACGAAGATGACGTGCTACAGACGCGAAATTTAACCGACAGGAAATAGATGCTGTGATATGCAAATGATGATTAGCTTTTCAGAGCATTCACACAAGGTTGGCGCCGGTGGCGACACCTACAACGTGCTGACATGAGGGAAGTTTCCAACCGATTTCTCATACACAAACAGCGGTTGACCGGCCTTGCCCGGTGAAACGTTGTTGTGATGCCTCGTGTAAGGAGGAGAAATGCGTACCATCACGTTTCCGACTTTGATAAAGGTCGGATTGTAGCCTATTGCGATTGCGGTTTATCGTATCGCGACATTGCTGCTCGCGTTGGTCGAGATCCAATGACTGTTAGCAGAATATGGAATCGGTGGGTTCAGGAGGGTAATATAGAACGCCGTGCTGGATCCCAACTGCCTCGTATCACTAGCAGTCGAGATGACAGGCATCTTATCCGCACGGCTGTAACGGATCGTGCAGCCACGTCTCGATCCCTGAGTCAACAGATGGGGACGTTTTCAAGACAACAACCATCAGCACGAACAGTTCGACGTCGTTTGCAGCAGCACGGACTATCAGCTCCGAGACCGTGGCTGCGGTTACCCTTGACGCTGCATCACAGACAGGAGCGCCTGCGATGGTGTACTCGACGCCGAACCTGGGTGCACGAATGGCAAAACGTCATTTTTTCGGATGAATCCAGGTTCTGTTTGCAGCATCATGATGGTCGCATCCGTGTTTGGCGACATCGCGGTGAACGCTCTTTGGAAGCGTGAATTTGTCATCGCCATACTGGCGTATCACCCGGCGTGATGGTATGGGGTGCCATTGGTTACACGTCTCGGTCACCTCTAGTTCGCATTGACGGCACTCTGAACAGTGGACGTTACATTTCAGATGTGTTACGACCCGTGGCTCTACCCTTCATTCGATCCCTGCGAAACCCTACATTTCAGCAGGTCCTGTACGGGCCTTTCTGGATTCAGAAAATGTTCGACTGCTGCCCTGGCCAGCGCATTCTCCAGATCTCTCAGCAACTGAAAACGTCTGGTCAATGGTGGCCGAGCAGCTGGCTCGTCACAATACGCCAGTCACTACTCTTGATGAAGTGTGGTATCGTGTTGAAGCTGCATGGGCAGCTGTACCTGTACACGCCATCCGAGCTCTGTTTGACTCAACGGCCAGGCGTATCAAGGCCGTTATTACGGCCAGAGGTGGTTGTTCTGGGTACTGATTTCTCAGGATCTATGCACCCAAATTGCGTGAAAATGTAATCACATGTCAGTTCTAGTATAATATATTTATCCAATGAATACCCGTGCCGGCCGAAGTGGCCGTGCGGTTAAAGGCGCTGCAGTCTGGAACCGCAAGACCGCTACGGTCGCAGGTTCGAATCCTGCCTCGGGCATGGATGTTTGTGACGTCCTTAGGTTAGTTAGGTTTAACTAGTTCTAAGTTGTAGGGGACTAATAACCTCAGCAGTTGAGTCCCATAGTGCTCAGAGCCATTTGAACCATTTTTTTTGAATACCCGTTTATGATCTACGTTTCTCCTTGGTGTAGCAATTTTAATGGCCAGTAGTGTAAAAAATCGGTAACGTCTCAGTTAGGAAACTGAAACTTTGAGCACAGGTCAGAAGCATGTAGAGGAACTCTAGCTCCAGTTTAAAAGAATAGTTGACCACGCGCTGGGTTGATATGTATCCAATAGAACAGTTCTTAATCGGATGGAACCTCCACGGTATACAGTCACTGTAAAGAAACAGAAATTACTGCACAATAGATGTAAAACAAAGCGTAGGGCTATCGATAGAGTCATGCCAATGAAACACGTTTGGCTGTCAAAAGAGCAATGCGTGATGCCTTCAATGACTACCGTAGCAGAATATTGTCAAGTGACATTTCACAAAATGCAAAGAATTTCTGGTCGTATGTAAAGGTTATTAGTGACACCAAACTTAGTGCCCAGTCCCTAGCGAATGAGACAAGAGTTGAAATTGAGGGCCGGCCGCGGTGGTCTAGCGGTTCTAGGCGCTCAGTCCGGAACCGCGTGACTGCTACGGTCGCAGGTTCGAATCCTGCCTCGGGCATGGATGTGTGTGATGTCCTTAGGTTAGTTAGGTTTAAGTAGTTCTAAGTTCTAGGGGACTGATGACCACAGATGTTAAGTCCCATAGTGCTCAGAGCCATTTGAACCATTTTTTTTTAAATTGAGGGTAGCAAAGCAAAGGCTGAAATCCAGAATGAGATTTTCACTCTGCAGCGGAGTGTGCGCTGATATGAAACTTCCTGGCAGATTAAAACTGTGTACCCGACCGAAACTCGAACTCGGGACCTGGCAAAGGTCCCGAGTTCGAGTCTCGGTCGGGCACACAGTTTTAATCTGCCAGGAAGTTTCAAAGGCTGAAATGCTTAACTCCGTTCTCAAAATGGCTCTGAGCACTATGGGACTTAACATCTGAGGTCATCAGTCCCTTAGAACTTAGAACTACTTAAACCTAACTAACCTAAGGACATCACACACATCCATGCCCGAGGCAGGATTCGAACCTGCGACCGTAGCGGTCGCGCGGTTCCAGACTGAAGCGCCTAGAACCGCTCGGCCACACCGGCCGGCTCCGTTCTCAAATGTTCCTTTACAAAGGAAAACACAGGATATTGCCCAATTTAACCCTTATACCACTGAAAAGATGAATGAAATAAGTATCAGTGTGATTGTTATTGAGAAACAGCTGAAATCGTTAAAATTGACCAAAGCTCCATGTCCCGATGGAATACCTGTCAGATTCTATGCTAAATTTTCGGCTTAGTTAGCCCCTCACTATAATTTATTGTAGATCCCTCGAAGAAAAAACCGTGCCCAGATCTTGGAAAAAGGCACAAATCACACCCATGTATAAGCAGCGCAGCAGAAGTGATCCACTAAACTATCGTCCAATATCCTTGCCATCGATTGCTGTTAGATCTTAGATCATATTCTGAGCTCAAACATAATGAGGTATCCTGAACAGAATGATCTCCTCAGTCCCAGCCAGTATGGATTTCGAAAACAGTGATCACACGAAACCCATCTCGCACTTTTCTCACATGACTACTCAAAGCTTTGGATCAAGACAACCAGGTAGATGCAGTGTGGTGTTTTTGGATTTCTGAAAAGCATCTGACTCAGTACTGCAACTACGCTTATTGTCAAAAGTACCATCATATGGGGTATCAAGTGAAATTCGTGACTGGGTTGAGGACTTTTTGCTTGGGAGGACACAGCATGTTATCTTGGATGGAGAATCATGGTCAGATGTAGAAGTAACTTCGATTGTGCCTCAGGGAAGTATGATGGGATCCTTGCTGCTCATGTTGTATGAGTATATTAATGACCTTGCAGACAATATTAATAGTAACATGAGGCGTTTTGTAGGTGATGCAGTTTTCAATAATGAAATACTATCTGAGAGAAGCTGCATAAATTTCGGTCAGATCTCGATAAGATTTCAACATGGTCCAGAGATTGGCAATTTTTCTAAATGCTCAGGAATGTAAAATTTTCCACTTCACAAAACGAAAATATGAAGTGTCCTATGACTATAATATCAATGAGACAATGTTGGAGTTGCTCAACTGATACAATACAGTGCCTGGGTGTGACACTTTGTAGGAATATGAAACGGAATGATAACATTGGTTCAGTCGTTGGTAAAGCAGGTGGTAGACTTAGATTTATTGACAGAATACTGGGAAAGTGCAATCAGTCTACAAAAGAAATTGCTTACAAATTACTCGTGCGACCGGTTCTAGAGTATTGCTCAAGTGTATGGGACCCATACAAGATAGGACTAACAGGGATAGAGTAAGTTAGTTTAAGTTCGATTAAGTAGTGTGTAGGCTTAGGGACCTATGACCTCAGCAGTTTGGTCCCGTAAGACCTTCCCACAAATTTCCAATTACTAACAGGGGATACTGAATGTATACAGAGAAGGGCAGCACGAATGGTGACAGGTTTATTCAATCAGTTGGATGGTATCACAGGGATACTCAAGGAACTGAAATGACAGACTCTTGAAAACAGACGTATACTATCAAATGGTTCAAATGGCTCTGAGCACTATGGGACTTAACATCTATGGTCATCAGTCCCCTAGAACTTAGAACTACTTAAACCTAACTAACCTAAGGACATCACACAACGCCCAGTCATCACGAGGCAGAGAAAATCCCTGACCCCGCCGGGAATCAAACCCGGGAAGCCGGGCGTGGGAACGTATACTATCCCGAGAAAGTCTGTTAACAAAGTTTCAAGAAGCAGCTTTGAAAGATCACTCTATGGATATGCTACAATCCCCTACATATCGGTCACAGAGGGATTATGAGGATTAGATTAGAATAATTACTGCACGCACAGAGGCATTGAGACAATCTCTTTTCACGCTCCATACGTGAATGGAACAGGAAGAATCCCTAATGGGGCGTAACCCGCTGTCATGCAGTTCACATGGTTTGCAGAGTACATATGTAGAAGTAGATTGTACCAAAGCTTTAAAATATCCCCAGAGAAAAAATCCATGTGTTGAAATCGGGGCTTGAGAGGCTATGGCATTGTCGAGCCACAGCCGATATACTTGAAGCCCAAACGCCATTTACCAGTACTTAGGTGTCTGGAATGATGATGAAATCGAACTAGGGAGTTAAACACTTTGTAATTATGCCACACTTGTGGTATTTCAAAATTGGCCAATATGTACACACAGGAATTGTGAAGGATAAGTTTTGCATACTTCGTTTCACTCATATCGCATTATTATTCCAGATATGTCTTCCAGTGAAAAGAACTGAACGAAAAGTTATGTGACAGACCATTTACCTGGAACCAATGAATAATACAGTTGTATATCTCATTTACTGCTCGTTCTCCTGTTGCAGATCTGTTGGACTTCATTACAATGGTTGTATCACAGCAAAACAGAATAATTTCTACTTTATAGGTATATGATAGAAGATTATTTATATATACAGCAAGAACAGGAGTGAGCCCAGAATCGAACCCTATGGAACGGCAATATTATTTTGTCCCTGTTCAGAAGAAGAGTAGTTATCACGATAGCTACATGAGCTGCCTAATATGATCCGTTGATTCCAATCAGTCTGATATGAAACGACCCAGATACTGATTACACCTCGAAAACCGTCATCGAATTTGTCCGTAAATGCCAATTTTTTCCCCATATATTTCTTAGAACAAAGCCATCTCGCTCAAAGAGGGAACTGACAATGGCATAGTTTAGTCTATCTGAAAAGATGCTTAGTAAAAGTGTTGCATTAAATGTACGCCTGAGTATCGTAGTTATACTATGTGATCAAAACTATCCGGACACCTGGCTGAAAATGGGTTACAAGTTCGTGGCACCCTCAATCGGTAATGCTGGAATTCAGTATAGTGTTGGCCCACCCTTAGCCTTGATGACAGCTTCCACTCTCGCAGCCGGCCGAAGTGGCCGTGCGGTTAAAGGCGCTGCAGTCTGGAACCGCAAGACCGCTACGGTCGCAGGTTCGAATCCTGCCTCGGGCATGGATGTTTGTGATGTCCTTCGGTTAGTTAGGTTTAACTAGTTCTAAGTTCTAGGGGACTAATGACCTCAGCAGTTGAGTCCCATAGTGCTCAGAGCCATTTGAACCACTCTCGCAGGTATACATTCAATCAGGTGCTGGAAGGTTTCTTGAGGAATGGCAACCCATTCTTCAAGGAGCGCTGCACTAAGGAGAGGTATCGATACCGGTCGGTGAGGTCTGGCACATCCCAAAAATGTTCCATAGGATTCAGGTCAGGAGTCGGCGCTGGCCAGTTCATTACAGGGCTGTTATTGTCGTGTAATTATTCCCCCTCCAGCCCCCCCCTCCCCCCCCCCCCCCCCCCGAGGCCGTGCATTGTAAACAGGTGCTCGATCATGTTGAAAGATGGAATTGCCAATCCCGAATTGCTCTTCAACAGTAGGAAGTAAGAAGGTGCTTAAAACATCAATTTAGGCCTGTGCTGTAATAGTGCCACGCAAAACAACAAGGGGTGCGAGCCCCCTCGATGAAAAACACGAACCACACCATAACACCAGCGCCTCCGAATTTTACTGTTGGCACTACACACGCCGGCAGATGACGTTCACCGGGCATTCGCCATACCCACACCCTGCCATCGCATCGATACATTCTGTGATTCGTCACTCCACACAACGTTTTTCTACTGTTCAATCGTCCAATGTTTACGCTCCTTACACCAAGCGAGTCGGCTGCGGTGGCCGAGCGGTTCTAGGCGCTCAGTCCGGAACCGCGGGACTGCTACCGTCGCAGGTTCGAATCCTGCCTCGGGCATGGATGTGTGTGATGTCCTTAGGTTAGTTTAAGTAGTTCTAAGTTCTAGGGGACTGATGACCACAGATATTAAGTCCCATAGTGCTCACAGCCATTTGAACCATTTTTGCACACCAAACGAGGCGTCGTTTGACATTTACCGGCGTGATGTGTGGCTTATCAGCAGCCGCTCGACCGTGAAATCCAAGTTTTCTCACCTCCGGTCTAAGTTTCGTAGTACTTGCAGTGGATCCTGATGCAGTTTTGAATTCCTGTGTTATGGTCTTGATAGATGTCTACCTATTACACATTACGAACCTCATCAACTGTCGGCGGTCTCTGTCAGTCAACAGACGAGGTCGGCCTGTACGCTTTTGTGCTGTACGTGTCCCTTCGCGTTTCCACTTCACTATCACATCGGAAACAGTGGACCTAGGGATGTTTAGGAGTGTGGAAATCTCGCGTACAGACGTATCACACAAGTGACACCCAATCACCTGACCACGTTCGAAGTCCATGGATTCCGCGGAGTGCCCCATTCTGCTCTCTCACGATGTCTAATGACTACTGAGGTCGCTGATATGGAGTACCTGGCAGTAGGTGGCAGCACAATGCATCTAACATGAGAAACGTATGTTTCTGGGAGTGTCCGGATACTTTTGATCACATAGTGTATATCAGAACACTGTGTAAGAGTAGTAGTAGTAGTAGTTTCTTGGAGAGCAGTACGCAGTTGGGGGACTGATAAACTGAGGTGGAAATAGTCATGGGATAGCGTTATGCACATGTACAGATGGTAGCATATCGCGTACACAAGGGCGGTGTACTGGCGGAGCGGTCATTTGTAGACAAGTGATTGACTTGGAAAGGTTTCCGGCGTGATCACGGCCGCATGTCGGGAAGTAACAGACTTTGAACGCGGAATGGTAGTTGGAGCTACACACATGGGGCATTTGATTTCGGAAATCGTTACGGAATTCAGTATTCTCAGATACACAGTGTCAAGAGTGTGCCGAGAATACCAAATCTCAGGAATTACCTCTCACCAAGAACAACGCAGTGGCTGAAGGCTTTCACTGAACGAGCGAGAGCAGCGGCGTTGGTGCAGAGTTCTTACAAGGGAACCTCCCCATCGCATCCCCCTCAGATGTAGTTGGCACAGTGGATAGGCCTTGAAAAAATGAACACAGATCAATGGAGAAAACAGGAAGAAGCTGTGTGCAACTATGAAAAAAATAAGCAGAATATACAAACTGAGTAGTCCATGCGCAAGATAGGCAACATCAACGAAAGTTTCAGCTCAGGAGCGCCGTGGTCCCCTGATTAGCGTGAGCAGCTGCGGAACGAGAGGTCCTTGGTTCAAGTCTTCCCTAGAGTGAAAAGTTCAATTTTTTATTTTCAGACAATTATTTTGCGGAACTGCACAGGTACACAGAGCAGTATTGCTTACGTGATCGTGTGTGAATTATCAAAGTTCAGGCACTCACACATAATCAGCTTCGCTCTCCAAAATCCCAGGACATGTTCACATTTGCTTGGACATATGCAGGATTTGACGGTCTACACACGGAAAAGTTTGAAAACGTTAAAAACAAATGTTTTGACAGAGCACAGGGAAAAGTGTGTGACTGTGAAACTGTTGCATTCATTTGTTGCAGTTTATGTGACAAACTCTTATGTTTTCATCACTTTTTTGGGGGTGATTATCACATCCACAAGAAAACCTAAATCGGGAAAGGTAGAAGAATCTTTTTACCCATTCGCCAAGTGTACAAGTTAGGTGGGTCGACAACATATTCCTGTCATGTAACGCACATACCGTCACCAGTGTCGTATAGAATATATCAGACGTGTTTTCCCGTGGAGGAATCGGTTGACCTACGACCTGGCGATCAAATGTTTTCGGTTCCCATTGGAGATGCACGTCCTTTCGTCTACTAATCGCACGGATTTGCGGTGCGGTCGCAAAACAGAGACACTAAACTTATTACAGTGAACAGAGGCGTCAATGAACGAACGGACAGATCATAACTTTGCGAAAATAAAGAAAGTAAAATTTTCAGTCAAGGGAAGACTTGAACCAAGGACCTCTCGTTCCGCAGCTGCTCACGCTGACCACGGGACCACAGCGCTTCTGACCTCACATTATCCTTGTTGTTGCTTATCTTGCACATGGACTACTCAGTTTGCATATTCTGCTTATTTTTTTCGTAGTTCCACACAACTTCTTCCTGTTTTTTCGATTGATCTATGTTCAGTTTTTCAAGGCCTATCCACTGTGCCAACTTGTAACTAAATCTGAGGGGGGTGCGATGGGGAGGTTCCCTTGTTGGTGGTAACAGAGAAGGAACACTCCGTGAAATAACCGCAGAAATCATCGTGTACAGTATGACGAATGTAGCCTTTAGGACAATGCGGCGAAATTTGGGGCTGATGGGCTACGGCAGCAGATGGGCTACACGAGTGCCTTTGCTAACAGCACGACATCACCCTGCAGCGTCTCTCCTGGGCTCATGGCCGTATCGTTTGGACCCTAGACGACTGGAAAACCGTGGCCCCGGGAAGCCATGGGCGCAAATTGTCAACAAGGCACTGTGCAAGTTGGGGTTGGGGGGCCGTAATGGTGTGGGCTGTATTTACAGGGAATGGACTGGGTCCTCTGGTACAAGTGACCCGAACTTTGACTGTAAATGGTTATTTCAGTTACTTGGAGGCTATTTGCAGTCATTCATGATACTAAACGACCGCCCCCCGTAGCTGAGTGGTTTGTGAATTGGATTCGCGGACATGCCATTCACTACCTATTTGGACAAACTGTAGACTCTGTACTCGATTTTTGGACATACCTCAATGACCGTCATTATGTCGTTGTCCGTCACCCAAAATACAGACAATTTTTCTCGAACTTCCTTGGGAGTGCTTTCCACGACCCGCCACGCAGCTGCAATGTGTTAAGCCAAGAGAGAAGAAGGTTTCCTGTTTGAACCAATGAACATTTCTGAACAACTGAACGGAACACATCAATTTCGAGGAGACGTGACTCAACATATTCGCAGCGGGGCGCAGAAGGCCTCTGATCAATTACACAACAACACTAAACAAAAACAAAAAAAACAAAAAAACAAAAAAGTGGTCAGCGCGACAGAATGCCAATCCTCAGGGCCCGGGTTCGATTCCCGGCTAGGTCGGAGATTTTCTCCGCTCAGAGACTGGGTGTTGTGTTGTCCTGATCATCATCATTTCATCCCCATCGACGCGCAAGTCGCCGAAGTGGCGTCAAATCGAAAGACTTACACCCGGCGAACGGTCTACCCGACGGGAGGCCCTAGCCACACGACACTTACATTCATGATACTAAACAACGACTGAACTTTTATGGATGACGATTCACCATGTCACCGCGCCACAGCCGTTCGCGTTTGGTTTGAAGAACATTCTGGACAACTCGAGCGAATGGTTTGGACACATGAATACCGTCGAACGTTTATGGGACGTGATATAGAGGTCAGTTTGTGTACAAATTGCTGCACTGGGAACACTTTCGCTGTTATGGACGGCTTTAGAGGCAGCGTGGCTGAATATTTCTGCAGGGGATTTCCAATGACTCTTTGAGTCCGTACCATGTCGCCGGGAAAAAGGAGGTCCGATACGATACTGGGAGGCATCCCATAATTTTCGTCACCTCAGTGAATATGGTCTGTGCCTGGTTAGTTTAGATTTGATTAGATTAATACTTGTTCCATAGTTCATGAATACGACACTTCGTAATGATCTGTAACGTGTCAGGTTTATAAAAGATGTCTGTACAAGATATTACACTACACAAAATATTGCATGACACTAATCTTTAACTTGTTGTTGTTTTTTTCCCCCTTAATTTATTATATCTAAAAATTCAGCCAATGAGTAGAAGGAGTTGTCATCTAGAAATTCTTTTAATTTATTTTTAAATCTTAGTTGGCTATCTGTCAGGCTTTTGATGCTGTTTGGTAGGTGACCAAAGACTTTTGTGGCAGCATAATTTACCCCTTTCTGTGCCAAAGTCAGATTTAACCCTGCATAGTGAAGATCATCCTTTCTCCTGGTGTTATAGCTATGCACACTGCTATTACTTTTGAACTGGGTTGGATTATTAGCAACAAGTTTCATAAGTGAATATATATACTGTGAGGTTACTGTGAGGATCCCTAGATCCTTAAATAGACGTCTGCAGGATGACTGTGGGTGGGCTCCAGCAATTATTCTGATTACACGTTTTTGAACAATGAATACTTTTCTACTCAACGATGAATTACCCCAGAATATGATGCCATACGAAAGCAGTGAATGAAAGTAGGCATAGTAAGCTAATTTACTGAGATTCTTATCACCAAAATTTGCAATAACGCTAATAGCATACGTAGCTGAACTCAGACGTTTCAGCGGACCATCATTGTGTTGCTTCCAGTTTAACCTCTCATCAATGGACACACCAAAAAATTTTGGAAATTCTACCTTAGCTACAGACTTCTGTTCAAAGTCTATACTACTGGAGTTGTGCCATTTACTGTATGGAACTCTATATACTGTGTTTTATCAAAATTTAAAGAGAGTCCGTTTGCTGAGAACCACTTAATAATTTTGTGAAAAACATTTACAATTACATCACTTAGTTCTTGGTTTTTGGATGTTATTATTATACTTGTATCATCAGCAACAAGAACTAACTTTGCATCTTCATCAATGTGGGATGGTAAGTCATTAATGTATATCAAGGACATTAAAGGACCTAAGACCGAACCCTGTCGGACCCCGTACTTGATAGCCCCCCAGTTTGAAGAATCAGCTGTTGTTTTAACATTACATGAACTACTTATTTCAACTTTCTGCATTCTTCCAGTTGAGTATGAATTAAACCATTTGTGCACTGCCCCACTCAAACCATAATGATTTAACTTATCTAAAATAATTCCATGATTTACACAATCAAAGGCCTTTGAGAGATCACAAAAAATACCAATGGGTGAGTTGTGAGTAAGAGGAAACCTCGCAACCTATCGAGCGCGCCCAACTTTACCGGTATCTGTGTGTGCAAATCGTGAAGTTATACGCTCCTTAAAAAAAGAAGAAATAGTCGAGGCCGGCTGCGTGAGAATTTAGTAGCGCGCTCTGCGGGCACGAATTGATCGCGCGACCTTTGACGTTTCCAGGCCAAACAAAGACCCACTCACACACGCACACACACACACACACACACACACACACACACACACACACACGAGTAGCCTTTCTACCCGTAATAACTCTCGACACTAAGTGGACGTGCGTTTCGATCCGTTCTGTATCTGCTCGCTGACGTCACGCACTCCTGTAACGCGATAACACTTTGGTTCTCGAATGGCGTCCGACCGAACACAATCGAACGCTTAGACCACAGGGAAACATACAGACTGCACACGCCCGCCTCTATCTAAGCCGTGTTGAGGTTTCAAACTATCAACAGTCACGTGACGCAAGACACGAACCCGAGAGCCAGTCGTTAAGCGCAGTGCGAAGCGAACCAAATAATCACTGTTTCTCTCATTTGCAGCTGAAACCAAGCTCTGATTTAAACAGTTTACCGAGTTAAATTAGTATTACGCATGTAGCAGTACAGTTAAACTAATTTCTCAGAAATTCCCACTGTCAATGTGATGATTATCTTTTCTACATTTCGTCAGGTGAAACGGTAAGAAACTGAAACGCTGTACAGGCAAATCTTCTCCTTTTTAGAAGCCACAGAATTATACTTCTCCGCTGGATTCCTGTGTTTGTTGCAATGCTTATGCGTGCTTATGGAATATCGTGTCAGGTATGTGACTGGATTCCCGATTTCCTGTCAGAGAGGTCTCAGTTCGTAGTAATTGACGGAAAGTCATCGAGTAAAACAGAAGTGCTTTCTGGCGTTCCCCGAGGTAGTGTGTTACGCCCTTTCCTGTTCCTTATCTATATAAACGATTTGGGAGACAATCTGAGCAGCCGTCTTCGGTTGTTTGCAGATGACGCTGTCGTTTATCGAGTAATAAAGACATCAGAAGATCAAAACAAACTGCAAAACGATTTAGAAAAGACATCTGAATGGTGCGAAAAGTTATAGTTGACCTTAAATAACGAAAAGTGCGAGGTCATCCACATGAGTGGGAAAAGGAACTCGCTAAACTTCAGTTACACGATTAATCTAGAAGCCGTAAATTCAACTAAATACCTAGGAATTACTATTACGAACAACTTAAACTGGAAGGAACACATAAAAAATGTTGTGGGGAAGGCTAACCAAAGGCTGCGTTTTATTGGCAAGACACTTAGAAAATGTAACAGATCTACTAAGGAGACTGCCTACACTACGCTTGTCCGTCCTGTTTTAGAATACTGCTGCTCGGTGTGGGATCCTTACCGGATGGGACTGACGGAGTACGTCGAAAAATTTCAAAGAAAGGCAGCACGTTTTGTATTATTGTGAAATATGGGAGAGAGTGATACAGAAATGACACAGGATTTGGACTGGAAATCATTAAAAGAAAGAGGTTTTTCGTTGCGACGGAGTCTTCTCACGAAATTCCAATCACCATCTTTCTCCTCCGAATGCGAAAATATTTTGTGGAGACCGACCTACATAGGGAGGAACGATCACCACGATAAAATAAGGGAAATCAGAGTTCGTACGGAAAGATATAGGTGTTCATTCTTTCCGCGCGCTATACGAGATTGGAATAATAAAGAAATGTGAAGGTGGTTCGATGAACCCTCTGCCAGGCACTTAAATGTGATTTGCAGAGTATTCATGTAGATGTAGATTTAACTCACTGCCTCCACAGCAATATTTCACTCAAAACAAGCGTTTATGTTTTATGACATTTCCCAAATCTAGTACAGAGATGGAAACAGCATGAAGATAAGAATCATAATATATTACAAACCGCCGACTGTATAGGAAACACTTGAAGCGAGTCGTATATTAACATTCTCCCGTCTCACGATCTTTGTCACTCATCAGGTTTTAGAACTGAGGAGCGTAGACTTTTTTTCTTCGCCAGTTTCGGTTGAAAAAATGTGGAATTTGGGGTGGGACATTGTGGAATATTCCCGCATCAGCCGCTGTAGTTTCATGACGTTCCGATAGGTGGCTAATAAAGAAGGACTAAGAAAAAGAAAACTGAGGATGTGTTGGATGATGATCAGTTCGGCTTTGGGAAAGGTAAATGTTGCGGCGTGACGAGATATGTAGCCTTCAAAATGGCATCTATAACGGAGATGTTTTCCCAGCAGACAGCTGCCGTTGAGTTCGTTTTCGCGGGAAGCCAGAGCATCTCAGATATTCATAGGCGCTTGCAGGATGTCTACGGAGACCTGGTAGTGAACAAAAGCACGTCGAGTCGTCGGGCAAGGCGTCTGTCACCATTGCAACAATGTCGCGCAAACGTGTCCGATCTCCAGCGTCCCGGCCTGGTGCGCACAGCTGCAATGCTGGAACGTGCGGACACTCTCATTCCAGGTGATCGACAAATCACAATGAGACACCCCGCTGCTCAACTGGTCGCCCCTGTTGGTCGTGCTGACACATTCGACCACCAGTTGGTGTACTCAAAGGTGTGTGACCGCTGGATTCCTCACTGCCTAACAGAAGGCCATAAAGACCAACGAAGGGCCATTGGTGAGCAATTGATTGCGCCTTACCAGGATGATAACGACATTTTTATCTGTCGAGCATCATCACAGCCGATGAAACACCGGTTCGTCACTTAGAAGCAGATACAAACCGGCATTCCACGGAGGGGCGCCTCACCACATCTGCTCAGAACAAAGACTTCAGAGCCGGACCCTCAGCCCATAAAGTCATGGCGACGTCCTTCTTGAACTCTGAACGGGTTATTCTGTTTGATGTCCTCCCTCATGGTGCAACATTAAACAGTCAAGTGTATTGCGCTGCCGTCAGGAAATTCAGGAAACAACTGCGGCGTGTTCGTCGCCACAGAAATGGAAACGAACTTCTCCTTCTCCATGACAACCCAAGGGCGGATACAACAGGTGTGGGCACAGGAGATGAGCTCACGAAACTTCATTGGACTGTTCTACTTCGTCCACCGCGCAGGTCGGATCTCGCGCCTTCTGACTTTCATCTGTTTGGCCCAATTGAGGATGCACTCCACAAGACGCAGTATGTGTATGATGGTTACTGACGCAGCGAGATGTTGGCTCCATCGTCGACCAGTAGAGCGTTAGCAACTGGACATAAAGGCTGTCCCAGGAGGTGGCGTAAGGCCGTCACATTCAACGAAAATTACACGAATGGCCATTAAAATTGCTACACCAAGAAGAAATGCAGATGATAAACGGGTATTCATTGGACAAATATATTGTGCTAGAACTGACATGTGATTACATTTTCACGCAATTTGGGTGCATAGATCCTGAGAAACCAGTACCAAGAATAACCACCTCTGGCCATAATAACGGCCTTGATACGCCTGGACATTGAGTCAGACAGAGCTTGGATGGCGTGTACAGGTACAGCTGCCCGTGCAGCTTCAACACGATACCACAGTTCATCAAGAGTAGTGACTGGCCTATTGTGACGAGCCAGTTGCTCGGCCACCATTAACCATACGTTTTCATTTGGTGAGAGATCTGGAGAATGTGCTGGCCAGGGCAGCAATCGAACATTTTCTGTATCCAGAAAGGCCCGCACAGCACCTGCAATACGCGGCCGTGCATTATCCTGCTCAAATGTAGGGTTTCGCAGGGATCGAATTAAGGGTAGAGCCACGGGTCGTAGCACATCTGAAATGTAACGTCCACTGCTCGAAGTGCCGTCAATGCGAACAAGAGGGGACCGAGACGTGTAACCAATGGCACCCCATACCATCACGCCGGGTGATACGCCAGTATGGCAATGACGAATACACGCTCCCAATGTGCGTTCACAGCGATGTCGCCAAACACGGATGCGACCATCATGATGCTGTAAGCAGAACCTGGATTCATCCGAAAAAACGACGTTTTGCCATTCGTGCGCCCAGGTTCGTCGTCCAGTACACCATCGCAGGCGCTCCTGTCTGTGATGCAGCGTCAAGGGTAACCGCAGCCACGGTCTCCGAGCTGATAGTCCGTGCTGTTGTAAACGTCGTCGAACTGTTCGTGCAGATGGTTTTGTCTTTCAAACGTCCCGATCTGTCGACTCAGGGATCAAGACATGGTTGCACGATCCGTTACAGCCATGCGGATAAGATGCCTGTCATCTCGACTGCTAGTGATACGAGGCCGTTGGGATCCAGCACGGCGTTCCGTATTACCCTCCTGAACCCACCGATTCCATATTCTGCTAACAGTGATTGGATCTCGACCAACGCGAGCACCAATGTCGCGATACGATAAACCGCAATCACTATAGGCTACAATCCGACCTTTATCAAAGTCGGAAACGTGATGGTACGGATTTGTCCTCCTTACACGAGGCATCACAACAACGTTTCACCAGGCAACGCCGCTGTT
The DNA here is from genome assembly GCF_021461395.2 of Schistocerca americana. Classification (NCBI taxonomy): domain Eukaryota; kingdom Metazoa; phylum Arthropoda; class Insecta; order Orthoptera; family Acrididae; genus Schistocerca; species Schistocerca americana. The sequence goes on along the minus strand of NC_060129.1, from coordinate 173,830,574 downwards.
TGTGTATGAGAAATCGGTTGGAAACTTCCCTCATGTCAGCACGTTGTAGGTGTCGCCACCGGCGCCAACCTTGTGTGAATGCTCTGAAAAGCTAACCATTTGCATATCACAGCATCTTCTTCCTGACGGTTAAATTTCGCGTCTGTAGCACGTCATCTTCGTGGTGTTGCAATTTTAATGGCCAGTAGTGTATATTACGCAGAATTCTAAATGGTTCAAACGGCTCTGAGCACTATGGGACTTACAAATGGCTCTGAGCACTATGGGACTTAACATCTTAGGTCATCAGTCCCCTAGAACTTAGAACTACTTAAACCTAACTAACCTAAGGACATCACACACATCCATGCCCGAGGCAGGATTCGAACCTACGACCGTAGCAGTCGCGCGGTTCCAGACTGTAGCGCCTAGAACCGCTCGGCCACCCCGGCCGGCGCAGAATTCTAAAGTATTATACTAGAGTCCCCATGATCATCAGTATTGAAGTATTATAAGTTGAAGACGTATGGCAACATTGACAATATCTATGAGAGTAAAAGTAATTTTGCTGGTACACCACTGATGACCTGGACCAACAAGTTAAAATATATGTCACTGCCTATTTATTCGTACCGATATCATTAATCTTGACAGGGTGACACCTATAACGCTGTGTCTGTAAACTGTTATCATCCATCCTAAGTACCAGCTAACCGCATACTCACTGTGGTAAACGCCCCCTTATAACTTAATTGGTGCAGAATAGATCTGAGGATGGTGACTACGGACGGAAACCGGTGATCGTCAAGAGAACTGATAGCATGACAAAACCCTACCATCTGGTGAGCAAGATGTAAGAGACAAGCGAAATACCCTCAGACTTCCAATGCCAAACAAAGCAGGTGTTAACAGATGTGAAAATTACCGAACTATCAGTTTAATAAGTCACAGCTGCAAAATACTAACGCGAATTCTTTACAGACGAATGGGAAAACTGGTAGAAGTCGACCTCGGGGAAGATCAGTTTGGATTCCGTAGAAATGTTGGAACAGGTGAGGCAATACTAACCTTACGCCTTATCTAAGAAGAAAGATTAAGGGAAGGCAAACCTACGTTTCTAGCATTTGTAGACTTAGAGAAAGCTTTTGACAGTGTTGACTGGAATACTCTCTTTGAAATTCTAAAGGTGGCAGGGGTAAAATACAGGGAGTGAAAGGCTATTTACAATTTGTACAGAAACCAGATGGCAGCTATAAGAGTCAAGGGACATGAAAGGGAAGAAGTGGTTAGGAAGGGAGTGAGACAGGGTTGTAACCTCTCCCCGATGTTATATTGAGCAAGCAGTAAAGGAAACGAAAGAAAAATTCGGAGTAGGTATTAAAATCCATGGAGAACAAAAAAATAAAATCTTTGAGGTTCGCCGATGACACTGGAATTCTGTCAGAGACACCAAAGGACTTGGAAGACCAGTTGAGAGGAATGGACTGTATCTTGAAAGGTAGATATAAGATGAACATCAACAAAAGCAAAACGAGGATCATGGAATGTAGACGAATTAAGTCTGCTGATGCTGAGGGAATTAGATTAGGAAATGAGACACTTAAAGTAGTAAAGGAGTTTTGCTATTTGAGGAGCAAAATAACTGATGATGTAGTCTGGCAATGGCAAGGAAAGTGGTTCTGAAGAAGAGAAATTTGTTAACATCGATTATAGATTTAAGTGTCAGGAAGCCGTTTCTGAAAGTATTTGTATGGAGTGTAGCCATGTATGGAAGTGAAACATGGACGACAACTAGTTTGGACAAGAAGAGAATAGAAGCTTTCGAAATGTGGTGCTACAAAAGAATGCTGAAGATTAGTTGGGTAGATCATATAACTAATGAGGAGGTACTGAATAGGATTGGGGAGAAGACGTGTTTGTGGCACAACTTGACTAGAGGAAGAGATCGGTTGGTAGGACATGTTCTGAGGCATCAAGGGATCACAAATTTAGCATTGGAGGGCAGCGTGGAGGGTAAAAATCGTAGAGGGAGACCAAGAGATGAATACACTAAGCAGATTGAGAAGGATGCAGCTTGCAATAAGTACTGGGAGATGAAGAAGCTTGCGCAGGATAGAGTAGCTTGGAGAGCTGCATCAAACCAGTCTCAGGAGTGAAGACCACAACAACAACAACAACAGCAACAACAACGCGATCAAAGAGTTGAATAAAAAACGTTTGACAGTATTGGATCACTGTTGGTATACGAGACTATGTCGCATCTGGTGATTTCCTTGTTAGTTGTAGTCAGACGTTTGAAGCTCTTTTGTACTTGGCTGTTCTTTTTTCTTTTTTTTTTAAGATCGTTAGTTGGGAAGGGGGGGGGGGGAAGGTAGGGTGTGTTGGAGGGGGTGTGCGGACATTTGCCACGATTCTACCTGCTCCGAAGGGTTGGCTCCCTTGTCTCCCCCTCCTCCTCCTCACTTACTGAGCCTTTCCGCTGGTTTACTTAACATAGAACCACAATCTCTTTGGATATTCCGCCACATTTCTAGAGAGAGTTTCGTTGCGGAAGCTATTAAATGCATCTCGCATTGAAATCCGCACCAAGTTTCGAGCCTCAGTAAAACTTCATCAATATTGGAGATTTTGCGTTCGTCTAAAATAAACGTGCCTTTTTCGATGCTCCTGCAGCAGCTTTCTGTCGTGTTTTGTGTATCATGGGGGATCAGTTCCGTCTGTTATTAATTTATTTGGGATGAATCTCTCGTGTGCTGTTGATACTATTTCTTTGAACTTAAGCCACATATGGTCCTCACTTACATGGTTTGGAAGGAATGGAGACTATCTCCTGGGAAGACGTCACCCGAATTTTTAGCTGCTTTTATAAATAGATATATTTCGCGTTCAGTTTTGGTGAATTTCTTTGTTGCGGAATTGAGCCTCGCTACGGCTGTGTGTTCACTAATCCCTGTATCCGTCGTGATGCTCAGGATTATTTGTGGCTGAGAGGTCAAGTTTGTTTTCGTAACCATTTACAATTTGAATGGCCTCGTCAACTAATAGTCAAAAATAATTTTTAAAAAAGCATTTAGAACAATTACGGAAGTTGTTTTCTATTTACAATAGGGTATGAAAATGTATTTTTGTCAACATGCGGAAGTTAGACTGAAGTCAAATGGTTCAAATGGCTCTGAGCACTATGGGACTCAACATCTTAGGTCATAAGTCCCCTAAAACTTAGAACTACTTAAACCTAACTAACCTACGGACATCACACACACCCATGCCCGAGGCAGGATTCGAACCTGCGACCGTAGCAGTCGCGCGGTTCGGGACTGCGCGCCTAGAACCGTGAGACCACCGCGGCCGGCAGACTGAAGTCACTGCCTACTATAATTGTATCAGTAGGGTACCTATTTGTGATGAGACTCGAGTTTTCTTTTCTTTGAACTGTTCAGCAACTGTTTCATCTGAGACCAGGAGTCGGTAAAAGGAGCCAGGTATTAATTTATTCCGTTTGTCAAATATAGCCTCTGCCCATACTAAGTCACAGAACCTATCTGCTTCAATGCCGCTTGTGAACTGGAACACTCATTACATTATTTTTCCTTAAGTTGTGCTTCTTGTTTCTGTTGTAGTGCAGATGATTACAATTACGGCTTTTCCCACCAAAACCTAGGATGCTTTCTCTGTGACCCTGTAAATACCAGAGCTAAACAATGTAGAACAACAACGTACGTTACAAGCATAGCATTCTGTATTACTTCATTTCCTTATTCCTAACATTTTCAAAGTGTACTTTAGATGACATGTCAATCATAGATGATCTTATCTCTATTTAGTGAACATATTTGCAGTCATGTTTTGAACACTGTCCCGCTACACTTTATTAACTAATGTTTCGCCGCAAGGGATATCGCATTTTAGAGAGTAAATAATATGGAGTATGTCGTTCTTCTTTATCAAACATTCACATACCCATTTCTTCTTTCCTTGTTGTCTTTTGGGCATGCAGTTGTAGTAACTAAAGTAGGCACAAATGCAGCGATCAAAAAGAAATGATTAGCATAAATTCGCATTCTCTTTACATCGTTCCTTTCTTGTTAGACTGTTTCTATCGCAATTAGTAAACGTGAACGGAAGCTGCCGTACAGACAGAGGGATCTATGTTTATACTTGGCAGAACTAATTACATACTGACATAATCGTCGGTATTGCTTTCGTTTCCCAAAAGTTATGAATATTTCGATTTCTGAAAAGAAGCTCTGCACATGGCCAAGAAGAAGGACGTCCCTTATGTACTGGTTGTATCGAGTTAGATGTGGAGACAGCGGTTTGAAAGCGGACAGAAGAAGTACGAAGAAGGGCGTCCCTTACCTGAGGGATCGCTACTCAAGCTACCTGGCGAAGGGGCAGGTGTGGCAAATGTCCGGCATTCGTTGGAGGGTTGGCGCGGCGGTTTTTCCGATAGTGATTCGAGCGCTCACGGATGCTTTCCAAGGGCCGATACTTTCAGGCACCTGTCTTGAAAGAAACGGGGGTGTTGGGTGACAACAGTGACACAAGAAGTGTCCCGCGCCACATGCCGGAAGGCAGACACCGGAGTGTAAACATCGGCGTAGGGCTGGACGCAGGTGTCGACGTGCGTACAGAAGGAATGTGAAAGTACGCACTGCGGGCGGGACGTTCGCTCAATGCGAGCTGCTGGAAATCCGCGTCGCCTGGTCCCGTTCTCCGGAGAGGTTCCAGCTGTTGTTGGCGACGTTCCAGCGATCGTTACACCCGGCCTGGAGCTGGAGGTCACCTTATCCGCAGTCTGCCTCGCCCCCCCCTCACCGGCAGACTCCGGCACTCGGCGCTATCTCTCTGTACCGCGAAGTCTCTAGTAGCCCGTCCCCTTGAAACACGGCGGCGGTCTCTTTGATGCAGGGGCGCCCCGGCACGATCCCCGTACGCGACTGCGGCAGATCGGTAGCCACTGTGCGAAGGCGGCGCTGCCTATCGATACAGAGAGTCGTAGTTACTCGTCCCAGTTGCTCACCAAGTTTCACGTTTTTTGTTACTGTTGCCAGTCTGCCAGAAGCGATACGCCACTAGTTGTGTATCTTAAGAGAGTCCTCGTTACTCCTGCCAAGGGTTCCTTCAATGTGCTGATGTGATTTTCCTTGTGACGAGGCATTGGCTACCCTAAGACACTCATAGTTACACCTCCCAGTTGCACAACATATTCCACATTTTCACGTTCGCCATGAGAAAAAACCTGATGTAAACATTAGACCGTGCTAAGAATAAAGCTGATGTAAACATTACGCCCTGTATTCTTCGGCGTTTGCTTGAAATCTCATTGGATTTCGTTTGGCGTGGAGCGGAAATCAATGTACGATCATAAGGATACGTTTTACGCCGCATTACACGCACACAAACTCATGGATAAAGCGGGACTACAGCTCTGCCGGAGCATTAAACTTGGGCAGCACTGCCTAGCCAGCCGGTCCAACAAACCAGCAATAATGTGAGAAGTCGCACGTCAGACGTAAAAAGACATCTACATCTACATTTGTACTCCGCAAGCCACCCAACGGTGTATGGCGGAAGGCACTTTACGTGCCACTGTCATTACCTCCCTTTCCTGTTCCAGTCGCGTATGGTTCGCGGGAAGAACGACTGCCGGAAAGCCTCCGTGCGCGCTCGAACCTCTCTAATTTTACATTCGTGATCTCCTCGGGAGGTATAAGTAGGGGGAAGCGATATATTCGCTACCTCATCCAGAAACGCAACCTCTCGAAACCTGGACAGCAAGCTACACCGCGATGCAGAGCGCCTCTCTTGCAGAGTCTGCCACTTGAGTATGCTAAACATCTCCGTAACGCTATCACGCTTACCAAATAAACCTGTGACGAAACGCGCCGCTCTTTTTTGGATCTTCTCTATCTCCTCTGTCAACCCGACCTGGTACGGATCCCACACTGATGAGCAATACTCAAGTATAGGTCGATCGAGTGTTTTGTAAGCTACCTCCTTTGTTGATGGACTACATTTTCTAAGGACTCTCCCAATGAATCTCAACCTGGCACCCGCCTTACCGACAATTAATTTTATATGATCATTCCACTTCAAATCGTTCCGTACGCACACTCCCAGATATTTTACAGAATTAACTGCTACCAGTGTTTGTTCCGCTATCGTATAATCATACAATAAAGGATCCTTCTTTCTACGTATTCTCAATACATCACATTTGTCTATGTTAAGGGTCAGTTGCAACTCCCTACACCAGGTGCCTATCCCCTGCAGATCTTCCTGTATTTCGTTGCAATTTTCTAATGCTGCAACTTCTCTCTATACTACAGCATCGTCTGCGAAAAGCCGCAAAGCAAAGAGACAAGCAAAGGAACAATATAGCTTCGTTTTCCATTTAGTTTTTAAAGACAATGAAATAATATCTTGCAAAACAGCAGCACTACCGCACGCTTCTTAGGTGACCAGAGGGAAAGCATAAAATGCTCTCCTTCTCACGTGGCATAGTATTCTAATTACAAACAAAAGTGACGAAAATTCCTAACTTAAACACATGGTACATTTTCTGGGCGAGCTATGTGTGATGCAAAAGCGTACTGCAAGGATTTCACCGTATGTTGAATACTGAAGCCACTGGAGGTGTTAATTACAGTCAGTCGTCTGGTAATCTCTTAGCTGCTTCCTTATCCGAATCCGAGAAATACGTTTCAGTTCTGGAAGTGTCACCTGCTACGTTGATAACGAGTCGATCAACAACAGAATCCACGAAGCCAACCAGGCGCAGCATTTTCTCTTCTTTTATGACGAGCTGCTCTGTATCCCGCCAGCGTTCGGTCAGTGACGTGTGAAAAAGCTGCGTGCGTTAGTTCCAGTATGTCTGGTAGCTTAACAGTCTTGTTACTTCTCGGGCCAACTCCAGATCAGTTCTGTTGGGTTCATATTGTAATGGTACAGCGGCGAATGTAAAACTCCAGCATTTGTATGATGTCTTCGATGCTGTGTAAATGATTGTTTTTCATGTTTCTACGACACATATTCCCCTTCCCCCCCCCCCCCACCCTGCCACGAACCATAGACCTTGCCGTTGGTGGGGAGGCTTGCGTGCCTCAGCGATACAGATGGCCGTACCGTAGGTGCAACCACAACGGAGGGGTATCTGTTGAGAGGCCAGACATACGTGTGGTTCCTGAAGAGGGGCAGCACCCTTTTCAGTAGTTGCAGGGGCAACAGTCTGGATGATTGACTGATCTGGCCTTGTAACACTAAACAAAACGGCCTTGCTGTGCTGGTACTGCGAATGGCTGAAAGCAAGGGGAAACTACGGTCGTAATTTTTCCCGAGGGCATGCAGCTTTACTGTATGCATGGAGAGCTGCATCAAGCCAGTCTCTGGACTGAAGACTACAACGACGACACATATTTACGTGTGTGGTACAAAACAACGGACATAGCCCAAATAAAGGGTGCCGCCCGAAGTGGCCGTGCGGTTCTAGGCGTTGCAGTCTGGAACCGCGCTGCTGCTGCGGTCGCAGGTTCGAATCCTGCCTCGGGCATGGACGTGTGTGATGTCCTTAGGTTAGTTACGTTTAACTAGTTCTAAGTTTTAGGGGACTGATGACCTCAGAAGTTGAGTCCCATAGTGCTCAGAGCCATTTGAACCAACCATTTTGAACCAAATAAAGAGTATTTAGTTTCTCATTTTTGCCCTAAAAATTAAATTGATATGTTTACTTAATTTAAGCAACAATTATTAACAGTCTTTCATAAAATATCGATAACTGAGAGTTTATATTTGAAAGGAAAACAGGGATTTCGCGTGCAGTATGTAATTGAATACAAGAAGACGTGCATTATTAATAAAAAATGATGATGAATTTTACAATTACGAGACTGAACGAAAAAAAATGGATGACCGAGGCTAGACCTGGACTACCAATCCACGAACGACGCCATATTATCAATGTGTTACTCGACTGATTCCTCTATACATCCTACCTGTATTCGTATCTCAACTGTATCAAGTACAGTCCCTCAGAAGACTTCTAAGCCTATTTTTTTCTATAAACTTAAAAATACATTAGGAACAACCTGTTTGTCAGCACTTTTTTACCGTGTTCCCCCACGCGTGTTTCACTACGGAACAGTAATCTGCCTCTGCCCTTTCCATTCTGGGCATTAACAGCGCGACAATCAGAGCACAACAGTACAGAGACTGTGACTGTACACGATTTTTGAAATAAAAACCACACAGCTAAAGCGTGATTAAGATAATAGTTCACGACTGTTGATACATTAGAATATTTCAAGTTAAACCCTGAAGAAGGTCGCTGCAACCGCGGCCGAAACGTTGGTTTTTCTCCAGTAGCAGTAGTTTTATGCATTATGACGTGGTACCATACCCAGAAAACCTTTATGTCGACTGACTCTGGCCTCTGAAGCCTACGCAGTTATATTTTAAAGTTTCTTTTAACGTAACTTAGTAATAAGATACCTAATACGTAAGTAGGACCTACTTCCAGTGATGTACCTGGTTTCTGACGAATCATCGCGTTTGTGTTTGTTTACATCAGCATTATTCATATGATGAACAGGCTATAGCTGATGCTAAAGGGGTGCGGTTTCGTAGTTTTAAATTTCCTTATTGCTTTGCTGGTTCTGATGGTACAGTTTACTTTACTGTATCATTACGAGTGTGATCACAGTAACCCTGGAAATTAACAAACATCTTGCTCACAGTCCAGATATAATCCTAAATGACCAGACACAACTCAACACTTCCCCTCTCCTACACTTCATAGAATCATCTTTGTTGTTCATTACTTCCCACACTCTCTCTTCCTACATATTCCCATTTTCCTGTAGTCATTAAGTTGTTTTATTTGTTGCAGTTGTCTTTGTATTCCACATAGGCTGTAGTTTCAATAGTTAAGGGTTTCCTTTTAACTTGTACTTGTATTACTGTCGATGTTTAACTCCCCTTGTAGTTGTCTCATCAAATACTGTTCACATTTTACTTTGCTCATTTATTTAATAAAAACTGTTACACAGCCACTGCTTTGATTATAATGTTAATGTTAAAATGCAGTACCACCACACTCTCAAACTGTAGGTTCCCTCAAACACCTCCATTTTCCTGCATTTATTTATTTCTGTTTATCTTATTGATATTGCTTAATTTCCTTATGTATTCTGTATTTACATTGATAACTGTCTCTTCTTTTAATTTGTTGTGTATCACTCTCCATGTTTCATACCTCCTGATGAAGCCTTGTCTAGTACTAATTTTATTTTATTTTATTAGTTTTGTTTATTAATAGAAACTGTTATGTAGGCATGCTATTCCTATTTTGTGCTAAAGGTTGTGTTATTCATGCACAGTTCAGTTTTTACTTTTTCATTGCAAAGATGTTACTTACTGTACGTTTCTACATCAGTCTAGATGTGTTACTTCTCTTCCAATGTTGTTTGCTAACATTTAACTTCTTTGGTGATAATACTCAGTAAATGTCTGAAGATGGCCTTGTAAGCCGAAAACCGGTTTACAATAAAAGTAATATTGTAGAACAAAAGCAAACTGGTGCATCTCATTTATTATAATGTTGTTCTACCAAGAACCGACGGAAGATTCTGTTAATATGGTATCGACATGCGGTAAGTAGCAGTAAGTAGTCATTTTAAATATTCGGCAGTAAACTGAATTTTGCTGTAACTTTCAAATTTTATAGAAAACTGCAAAACGTGTGTATTTGTTTGACTGTTTTCGGTTTCGTGGAGAGGCGCAGCTGCTAAGTGGTAGCCGAAGATGACCTTCACACGAAATCGAGACGCTGGCATCGTCATACTTAGCTTTTAACGAGCCGACGGTCATAGTAAAGAAGCTGTTTTCAACACTGTAAATTTCTGAAGAAAATGTTATACGAAACAACAAGCTGTACTCGGCCACGCTTCGATGTGGCTCAGTCTGCCTAAATGGAAAAGAAAGAAAAGAGAGAGAGCACACGTTTCTAATGTGCTTGGGAACTGGATATACGTCCTTATCTCCTTGTATACCCTGTCTCCATCCACTTTCTCCTCCCCCCCCCATTTCTCTCTCTATCTCCACCTCCCCCTTTCTGTGTCCATCTTCTCTACCCCCCTCCCCACCCTCCCATCACTCCATCTCCTCCGACCCACTCTCTCTGTCCATCTCCTTCTGCTTCCTCTCTGCCCCCCTCTTTGCACATCACCTCCCCCCTCCTCTTCATCTGTCCATCTTCTACTCCCCCCCCCCCCCAATCACTCCATCTCCTCCCGCCCCTTCATCTCCTCCTTCCCACTTTCTACCTTCAATCCCTCCCATACCTCTGTCCATCTCCTCTTCCCCTCTCTGTCTGAGCCTTGTTTATTGTTACTGCAAGTTCACATGCTGTAGAAGCACTCTAATCATGGACCAATAAGCAATAAAAACAATTTTGCTGTTTGATGACAATATACACTCCTGGAAATTGAAATAAGAACACCGTGAATTCATTGTCCCAGGAAGGGGAAACTTTATTGACACATTCCTGGGGTCAGATACATCACATGATCACACTGACAGAACCACAGGCACATAGACACAGGCAACAGAGCATGCACAATGTCGGCACTAGTACAGTGTATATCCACCTTTCGCAGCAATGCAGGCTGCTATTCTCCCATGGAGACGATCGTAGAGATGCTGGATGTAGTCCTGTGGAACGGCTTGCCATGCCATTTCCACCTGGCGCCTCAGTTGGACCAGCGTTCGTGCTGGACGTGCAGACCGCGTGAGACGACGCTTCATCCAGTCCCAAACATGCTCAATGGGGGACAGATTCGGAGATCTTGCTGGCCAGGGTAGTTGACTTACACCTTCTAGAGCACGTTGGGTGGCACGGGATACATGCGGACGTGCATTGTCCTGTTGGAACAGCAAGTTCCCTTGCCGGTCTAGGAATGGTAGAACGATGGGTTCGATGACGGTTTGGATGTACCGTGCACTATTCAGTGCCCCCTCGACGATCACCAGTGGTGTGCGGCCAGTGTAGGAAATCGCTCCCCACACCATGATGCCGGGTGTTGGCCCTGTGTGCCTCGGTCGTATGCAGTCCTGATTGTGGCGCTCACCTGCACGGCGCCAAACACGCATACGACCATCATTGGCACCAAGGCAGAAGCGACTCTCATCGCTGAAGACGACACGTCTCCATTCGTCCCTCCATTCACGCCTGTCGCGACGCCACTGGAGGCGGGCTGCACGATGTTCGGGCGTGAGCGGAAGACGGCCTAACGGTGTGCGGGACCGTAGCCCAGCTTCATGGAGACGGTTGCGAATGGTCCTCGCCGATACCCCAGGAGCAACAGTGTCCCTAATTTGCTGGGAAGTGGCGGTGCGGTCCCCTACGGCACTGCGTAGGATCCTATGGTCTTGGCGTGCATCCGTGCGTCGCTGCGGTCCGGTCCCAGGTCGACGGGCACGTGCACCTTCCGCCGACCACTGGCGACAACATCGATGTACTGTGGAGACCTCACGCCCCACGTGTTGAGCAATTCGGCGGTACGTCCACCCGGCCTCCCGCATGCCCACTATACGCCCTCGCTCAAAGTCCGTCAACTGCACATACGGTTCACGTCCACGCTGTCGCGGCATGCTACCAGTGTTAAAGACTGCGATGGAGCTCCGTATGCCACGGCAAACTGGCTGACACTGACGGCGGCGGTGCACAAATGCTGCGCAGCTAGCGCCATTCGACGGCCAACACCGCGGTTCCTGGTGTGTCCGCTGTGCCGTGCGTGTGATCATTGCTTGTACAGCCCTCTCGCAGTGTCCGGAGCAAGTATGGTGGGTCTGACACACCGGTGTCAGTGTGTTCTTTTTTCCATTTCCAGGAGTGTATGTCTCAGTAGAACTTGCCCTGTAACATCCCTACAAGCATTTCAGACATTTTCTGACCACACTGTATGTGTGTGTGTGTGTGTGTGTGTGTGTGTGTGTGTGTGTGTTTTGCATCACCACGGTTCCCAGAACTCCTGAAGATAGACGTTGACCATATTGCGTCACAGACACAGTCACTTTGACTCTTCAGAGATGTCACTAAACCCGCCCAAAGATGTAAACAACCGTGCATGAGCAGCGTCTGTTAGACGGAGGGAGTCCGACAGCCGATCAGATCCAGTCATTCCGCCAGGAAGGAGGTACACGGCTCGTGTTGTGTGTAGTTCAACCGTGCCTAGACGGTCAATACCGCGGTTAGATCGCATCCACTTTGTTACTTTGTGCCAGGAAGGGATCTCAACAGAGGAAGTGTCCAGGCGTGTAGGAGTGAACCAAAGCGATGTTGTTCGGATATGGAGGAGATACAGAGAGACAGGAACTGTCGATGACATGCCTCGCTCAGGCCGCCCGAGGTCTACTAATGCAGCGGATGACCGCTACCTACGGATTATGGCTCGGAGGAACCCTGACAGCAATGCCACCATGTTGAATAATGCTTTTCGTGCAGCCACAGGACGTCGTGTTACGACTCAAACTGTGCTCAATAGGCTGCATGATACGCAACTTCACTCCCGACGTCCATGGCGAGTTCCATCTTTGCAACCACGACACCATGCAGCGCGGTACAGATGGGCCCAACAACATGCCGAATGGACCGCTGAGGTTTGGCATCAGGTTCTCTTCACCGATGAGTGTCACATATACCTTCAACGAGACAATCGTCGGAGACGTGTTTGGAGGTAACCCGGTCAGGCTGAACGCTTTACACACACTGTCCAGCGAATGCGGCAAGGTGCTTTCCATTTAGCGACCGATCGGAACTTGCTTTCTGGACAACTCTCGTATAAAATACTTTATGGAACATCGGGTACACTGCGACGAATGTGAGTTGCCGCCCCAAAAGACGAAACGTACAGAAACTTGTAAGTGCAGCCACACATACGGGGGCCCATTGGAATGTTTTTGCTGTGTAATGTGTGGGTAAATATTTTTGTGCAGTAGCGCGTCGGGACTCCGAGCTGATACAGAACTTGTCAACAGTTTAGCACTTTGATTTTCGGCGACTTGATGAGACATGATGATGAGGTCCTCGCTATTGCGATTTTGGCACCGAATTATCGATATATCGAGGGACGTATTTCCTATTTATATCGGTATGCTTCGGAAAGGAATTCGATATATCGAGATTTTACCAATAGCCCAACCACGGACGAGGTGTTTTGTTTCCATTTACATTATCACCTGGCGGACGTGAAACTGGACGTTAAAAGCTTCAGAGGCAGAGTGATAATGAGGTACGATACTCCGAGGAGCGTAGGGGACGATGCGGGAGACCCGCACCGCCGTACTAGGCAAGGTCCTACTGGAGGTGGTTTGCCATTGTCTTCCTCCAATCGTAATGGTGACACAACAACACCCAGTCATCTAGAGGCAGGGAAAATCCCTGACCCCGCCGGGAATCGAACCCGGGACCCCGCGCGCGGGAAGCGAGAATGCTAACCCAAGACAATGAGCTGCGGTTTGATAACAGAGATTGTAGTTTATTTCGTCGTCCTCACCGCATGCACATTCCCATACAATCCGTCCGGTGGCAGGAGAAATAGGTTCAGTGGGCCAGTGACCTCTGGCGGTGGCTAGGTTAGCGCCTGATGGCCGGGTGGAGTGCGGCCTTCCATCGTCTGTCGTACGAACAGCTGTCGCCTGCACGGTACTGTGGCCGCAGAACGAGTCTGTGTTGTTGGTTGCCGGCTGAATAGGGGCAAGTCTCGACACAGCATTACCGTGGCGGTGTAGTGGTGTGTGTTGGTAGTTGGCTGTGCAGAACCAGCACAGTGGAATCGGTGGATGTGGAGACGTGAGGCAACGGATGAAAGCAGCTGTTGACTTTGGATCTGCCCAACGCGCAACACCGACTGTCCAACGTGTGTACGAGGAATGGCGCACCAGTCGCAGCCATGTAACACAGCACAAAAACAGTGATTCTATTATACAGGGTGGTCCATTGATCGTGACCAGGCCAAATATCTCACGAAATAAGCGTCAAACGAAAAAACTACAAAGAATGAAAGTTGTCTAGCTTGAGCGGGGAAACCAGATGGCGCTATGGTTGGCCCGCTGGATGGAGCTGCCATAAGTCAAACGGATATCAACTGCGTTTTTTTAAATAGGAACCCCAATTTTTTATTACATATTTGTGTAGTACGTAAAGAAACATGAATGTGTTAGTTGGAATACTTTTTTCGCTTTGTGATACCCGTTTGACCTATGGCAGCGCCATCTAGTGGGCCAACTATAGCGCCATCTGGCTTCCCCCTTCAAGATAGACAATTTTCGTTCTTTGTAGTTTTTTCGTTTGACGCTTATTTCGTGAGATATTTGGCCCGGTCACTATCAATGGACCACCCTGTATACAGCTTCAGATTAGTCTTAGTCTGAGAAATGGACAATAGAGGATAAATGCGTTTCCTTTGCGAACACCAATTTACTTTTAAATAGGAACCCCCATTTTTATTACATATTCGTGTACTACGTAAAGGAATATGAATGTTTTAGTTGGACCACTTTTTTCGCTTTGTGATATATGGCGCTGTAATAGTCACAAATATATGGCTCACAATTTTAGGCGAACAATTGGTAACGGGTAGGTTTTTAAATGAAAATGCAGAACGTAGGTACTTTTGAACATTTTATTTCGGTTGTTCCAATGTGATACATCTACCTTTGTGAATTTATCATTTCTGAGAACGCATGCTGTTACAGCGCGATCACCTGTAAATACCACATTAATGCAATAAATGCTCAAAATGATGTGCGTCAACCTCAATGCATTTGCCAATATGTGTAACGACATTTCTCTCAATAGCAAGTAGTTCGCCTTCCGTAATGTTCGCACATGCATTGACAATGCTCTCACGCACGTTGTCAGGCGTTGTCGGTGGATCACGATAACAAATATCCTTCAACTTTCCCCACAGGAAGAAATCCGGGGACGTCAGATCCGACGACCAATCCATCTGTCATGAAATATGCTATTCAATAGCGCTTCAACCGCACGCGAGCTATGTGCCGGACATCCATCATATTGGAAGTATATCGCCATTTTGTCATGCAGTGAATCATCTTGTAGTAACATCGGTAGAACATTACGTAGGAAATCGGCATACATTGCACCATTTAGATTGCCATCGATAAAACGGGGGCCAATTATCCTTCCTCCCATAATGCCGTACCACACATTAACCCGCAAAGGTCGCTGATGTTCCACTTGTCGCAGCCATCGTGGATTTTCCGTTGCCCAATAGTGCATATTATACCGGTTTACGTTACCGCGGTTGGTGAATGACGCTTCGTCGCTAAATAGAACGCGTGCAAAAAATCTGTCATCCTCCCGTAATTTCTCTTGTGCCCAGTGGCAGAACTGTACACGACGTTCAAAGTCGTCGCCATGCAATTCCCGGTGCATAGAAATATGGTACGGGTGCAATCGATGTTGATGTAGCATTCTCAACACCGACGTTTTTGAGATTACCGATTCTCGGGCAATTTGTCTGCTAATGATATGCGGATTAGCCGCGACAGCAGCTAAAACACCTACTTGGGCATCATCATTTGTTGCAGGTCGTGGTTGACGTTTCAGATGTGGCTGAACACTTCCTGTTTCCTTAAATAACGTAACTATCCGGCGAACGGTCCGGACTCTTGGATGATGAAGTTCAGGATACCGAGCAGCATACATAGCACACGGCCGTTGGGCATTTTGATCACAATAGCCATACATCAACACGATACCGACCTTTTACTTTACCTTTGGTAAATGGTCCATTTTAACACGGGTATTGTATCACGAAGCAAATACCGCCCGCACTGGCGGAATGTTATGTGATGGCACGCAGTTATACGTTTGTGACTATTACAGCACCATCTATCACAAAGCGAAAAAAGTGGTCCAACTAAAACATTCATATTTCTTTGCGTACTACAGGAATATGTAATAAAAATGGGGGTTCCTATTTAAAAAGACGCAGTTGATATGCGTTTGACCTATGGCGGCGCCATCTAGCGGGCCAACCATAGCGCTATCTGGTTTCGCCCTTCAAGGTAGACGAGTTTCGTTCTTTGTAGTTTTTTCGTTTGATGCGTATTTCGTAAGATATTTGACGTGGTCACTATCAATGGACCACCCGGAATAAAAAGTGTTACTCCACAAAAAGGAGATAAAAGCAACCCAGATATTTACAGAGGTATCTCTCTCTTAGACTGCACGTAGAAGACTTTCTCTAGAATCCTATACAAGAGGATGAAAGATCAACTAAAAGAAGAATTAGGTGAATACCAAGGAGGGTTCAGACCTTGGAGAAGCTGTGCAGAGCAGATCATCACTTTAAAATTAGCCCTAGCATATAACAAGAAATGAAACAAACCCCTTGTAATGACCTTCGTGGACTTTAAAAAAGCATATGACTGTGTCCATAGACCTTCAATGTTAAAACTCTTAAGAAATTTTGGTCTCCATACGAAATTAAGCAATTTGATAGAACTCACCTTAACCAACACTGTATCAAAAGTCAAGTTCAGGGGGGATCTCTCTGAGCCATTCGTCACAAAAACAGGTTTAAGACAAGGAGATTGCTTGGCACCCGTGGTGCTGTTCAACTGTGCTTTAGAATACATAATGAGGGAATGGTACAAGACTAACCCTGAGAACATCCAAACTGGAAGACCTAAAGACAACATAAGTTTAAACTGTCTAGGATTTGCTGATGACCTTGCTCTCTTGTCCAACTGTATTCAGGAAACCAAACAACAAGTTACCTCACTACAGGAAATAGCACAGAAAATTGGTCTTGGAATATCCTTTGAAAAAACAGTCATCATGTTAACTGAGCCACCACTCATAAACAAAATTGCCATAGGAAAGCAAGAAATCAAATTTTTAGATAAATTTAAATATCTGGGAGAAATCATAACCTCAATGAAAATCCAACATGGCATAACAGAATAAAGAAATTGACTAGAGCACAATATATCACTAAGAACACCTACAACAAAAAGAGCCTGTCAATAACAACAAAATTAAAACACTACAAAAGAGCCACTCAACCAGAAATAGCATACGCGAGTGAAACCATCGACAAAATGCACAAATTGACAAAATACTCAAAATAGAGAGAAGAATCATCAGAACGTGCATCAACAAATCGTACCAGAAAGATGGACACCGGATGGTAGCTACAAATGAAACAGTCTACAAGGAAATAGAGCCGGTAATGAGTACAATCAGGGAGAAACGCATTTCATTTTTCGGACATCTAATCAGAATACCAGAGAACAAGATCATCGGGAGAATAATAGAAAAATTGTGGAATAGTGAGTGCAACAGCAAGTGGATTACAGAAATGAAGGAAGATATGGATGAGCTACAGATTACACTGTAAGACCTAAGAAACAAAAACTGACAAAATCAGGAAACTCACAGTCAAACAAATCAGACTGCAAACGATAGTCAACAAAGAGACAATGGCAAGGGTGACTGCCGATGAAGAAAGAAGGATGAGATCCGAGAGAACGAAGAAGTACTGGGCTGGCCGGAAAATGATGATTCCTTGTATAAAGTTGGCTAGAGTGGTCCAATGAAGGCCATAAAATGTAAATAATAATAATATAGATTATTATTTACATTTAACAATAATAATACAGAAGGGTGTACCCGTGGTCTAGGGGTAACGTCTTTGATTCATAACCAAAAGCGTCTTCGGTTCCGGATTCGATCCCCGCCACTGCCTAAATTTTGATAAATAATCAGCATTGGCGGCCGAAGACTTCCGGCATACGAAGTCAGCCTCATTCAGCCAATGGCCTTGTCAAAGAGGGCGGAGGAGCGGATAGAGGTTCAGGGCACTCTCTTGTCCTAGGGGTGGGAAATTGCCCCTAAAAGCGGAAGAATCAGCAATGATCAACGACATGAGGATGCAGAAGGCAATGGAAACCACTGCATTAAAGACACGTAACGTGTATCCACAGGACATGTGGCCTGTAATTGAATAGGTGTCATGATGATCTCTCCATTGGCAAAAGATTCCGGAATAGTCCCCCATTCGGATCTCCGCGAGGGAACTGCCAAGGGGGAGGTTACCATGAGAAAAAGACTGAATAATCAACGAAAGGATAACGTTCTACGAGTCGGGGCGTGGAATGTCAGAAGCTTGAACGTGGTAGGGAAACTAGAAAATCTGAAAACGGAAATGCAAAGGCTCAATCTAGATATAGTAGGGGTCAGTGAAGTGAAGCGGAAGGAAGACAAGGATTTCTGGTCAGATGAGTACCGGATAATACCAACAGCAGCAGAAAATGGTATAACAGGTGTAGGATTCGTTATGAATAGGAAGGTAGGGCAGAGGGTGTGTTACTGTGAACAGTTCAGTGACCGGGTTGTTCTAATCAGAATCGACAGCAGACCAACACCGACAACGATAGTTCAGGTATACATGCCGACGTCGCAAGCTGAAGATGAACAGATAGAGAAAGTGTATGAGGATATTGAAAGGGTAATGCAGTATGTAAATGGGAACGAAAATCTAATAGTCATGGGCGACTGGAGTGCAGTTGTAGGGGAAGGAGTAGAACAGGAGAATATGGGCTTGGGACAAGGAATGAAAGAGGAGAAAGACTAATTGAGTTCTGTAACAAGTTTCAGCTAGTAATAGCGAATACCATGTTCAAGAATCACAAGAGGAAGAGGTGTACTTGGAAAAGGCCAGGAGATACGGGAAGATTTCAATTAGATTACATCATGGTCAGACAGAGATTCCGAAATCAGATACTGGATTGTAAGGCGTACCCAGGAGCAGATACAGACTCAGATCACAATATAGTAGTGATGAAGAGTAGGCTGAAGTTCAAGACATTAGTCAGGAAGAATCAATACGCAAAGAAGTGGGATACGGAAATACTAAGAAATGACCCAGGAGCAGAGGTTCTACGCAGAACCGGAGAGGAAAGGAATATGTGGAAAACACTAATAAGGAGAAGGGACAGGATGATAGGACATCTGCTAAGACATGAGGGAATGACTTCCATGGTACTAGAGGGAGCTGTAGAGGGCAAAAACTGTAGAGGAAGACAGAGATTGGAATACGTCAAGCAAATAATTGAGGACGTAGGTTGCAAGTGCTACTATGAGATGAAGAGGTTACCACAGGAAAGGAATTCGTGGCGGGCCGCATCAAACCAGTCAGTAGACTGATGACAAAAAAAAAAAAATAAAAAAATAAAAAAATAAAATAAAATAAATAAATAATAATACAGAGTGTTTCGGTAAGAACGTGCAAAATGTAACTCGACATAGAGAACGCTCCACTGAACAATTTGAGGGAGGGAACCTGGGGTCGGAGAAGTCAGCTTAAGGAGATGTGGAGGTAAACTTGTCTGCTGCTTTGTCTAGCGTTCCTGCTTCCCAGCTTATTTACAGCTAACATGCGTACAAGTCTACACCTACTGTTCTGTTTATTTACATGTACATTCTGTATTTCCTGCAAGGAAACGAGGAGGGCGAGCCTTATTAGTAGAAAGTCATGATGCAGGTTTCAAAGGATTCAAATGGCTCTAAGCACTATGGGCCTTAACATACTGAGGTCATCAGTCCCCTAGAACTTAGAACTACTTAAACCTAACTAACCTAAGGACATCAGACACATCCATACCCGAGGCAGGATTCGAACCTGCGACCGTAGCAGCAGCGCGGTTCCGGACTGAAGCACCTAGAACCCCTCGGCCACAGTGGCCGGCGATTTAGGTTTGTTTACTTTACTTGTCCATAAGGTGGCTCTGTGGTATCGTATTTACGAGGTGCATTCAAGTTCTAAGGCCGCCGATTTTTTTTCTAATTAACTACTCACCCGAAATCGATGAAACTGGCGTTACTTCTCGACGTAATCGCCCTGCAGACGTACACATTTTTCATAACGCTGACGCCACGATTCCATGGCAGCGGCGAAGGCTTCTTTAGGAGTCTGTTTTGACCACTGGAAAATCGCTGAGGCAATAGCAGCACGGCTGGTGAATGTGCGGCCGCGGAGAGTGTCTTTCATTGTTGGAAAAAGCCAAAAGTCACTAGGAGCCAGGTCAGGTGAGTAGGGAGCATGAGGAATAACTTCAAAGTTGTTATCACGAAGAAACTGTTGCGTAACGTTAGCTCGATGTGCGGGTGCGTTGTCTCGGTGAAACAGCACACGCGCAGCCCTTCCTGGACGTTTTTTTTGCAGTGCAGGAAGGAATATGTTCTTCAAAACATTTTCGTAGGATGCACCTGTTACCGTAGTGCCCTTTGGAACGCAATAGGTAAGGATTACGCCCTCGCTGTCCCAGAACATGGACACCATCATTTTTTCAGCACTGGTGGTTACCCGAAATTTTTTTGGTGGTGGTGAATCTGTGTGCTTCCATTGAGCTGATTGGCGCTTTGTTTCTGGACTGAAAAATGGCATCCACGTCTCATCCATTGTCACAACTGACGAAAAGAAAGTCTCATTCATGCTGTCGTTGCGCGTCAACATTGCTCGGCAACGTGCCACACGGGCAGCCGTGTGGTCGTCCGTCAGCATTTGTGGCATTCACCTGGGTGACACTTTTCGCATTTTCAGGTCGTCATGCAGGATTGTGTGCACAGAACCCACAGAAATGCCAACTCTGTAGGCGATCTGTTCAACAGTCATTCGGCGATCCCCCAAAACAATTCTCTCCACTTTCTCGATCGTGTCGTCACACCGGCTTGTGCGAGCCCGAGGTTGTTTCGGTTTGTTGTCACACGACGTTCTGCCTTCATTAAACTGTCGCACCCACGAACGCACTTTCGACACATCCGTAACTCCATCACCACATGTCTCCTTCAACTGTCGATGAATTTCAATTGGTGTCACACCACGCAAATTCAGAAAACGAATGATTGCACGCTGTTCAAGTAAGGAAAACGTCGCCATTTTAAGTATTTAAAACAGTTCTCTTCCTCGCCGCTGGCGGTAAAATTCCATCTGCCGTACGGTGCTGCCATCTCTGGGACGTATTGACAATGAACGCGGCCTCATTTTAAAACAATGCGCACGTTTCTATCTCTTTCCAGTCCGGAGAAAAAGAATCAGAGGCCTTAGAACTTGAATGCACCTCGTACATTGCCCTATGACAAAACTTGCTATGAATCAACGACAGACCCATTCATTATTCAGTCCTGTTCAGAGACGTACAGTACAACACGATGGAGCAGTACCGGTACAGTTTTGCAGAACTCACTGACATGCACCTCGTGTGTGGGGTTAGTACGCTGCAATTCTCTCGCTGCTGAAAGGCTCTACAGGGAACGATATCCTATCAGGCATCATTCGTCAGTACGAGTGTTTATTTCTGTCGGTCGACGAATGCGGGAGACTGGCTCATTGGAAAGAAGATTGGTTGGTTGGTTTTGGGGAAGGAGACCAGACAGCGTGGTCATCGGTCTCATCGGATTAGGGAAGGATGGGGAAGGAAATCGGCCGAGCCCTTTCAGAGGAACCATCCCGGTATTTGCCTGGAGTGACTTAGGGAAATCACGGAAAACCTAAATCAGGATGGCCGGACGCGGGATTGAACCGTCGTCCTCCCGAATGCGAGTCCAGTGTCGAACCACTGCGCCACCTCGCTCGGTGGAAAGAAGACACCAGGGCGCCGCCAACATTAGGACCACACTCACGCCCGATTCTGAAGAGGAGGTGCTGGACCCCACTATAAGTACTCGTCGTACACGTGAAATGGGCGCTGCACATACTAGCGTGTGGCGAGCACTCCACGAACAACAATTACCCCCAAATCACCCACAACGATTCCACGCAGGAATTGTGACTGGCTTTGCACCGAGGATCGCACAATGCCAGTGGTTGCTCCAACAATGGTTTGATCGGCCAGATCGACCTGTTTACTCATGAGGTCTCATTTCATCGCGATGGTATTTCGAATAGCTGGAATAGCCATGTGTCGGATGAGGAAAACCCTCACACTGTAGTGGCGTTACCCTACAAAGTACACTACTGGCAATTAAAATTGCTGCACCACGAAGATGACGTGCTACACACGCGAAATTTAACCGGCAGCAAGAAGATGCTGTGATATGCAAATGATTAGCTTTTCAGAGCATTCACCCAAGGTTGGCGCCGGTGGCGACACCTACAACGTGCTGACACGACGAAAGTTTCCATCCGATTTCTCATACACAAACAGCAGTTGACCGGCGTTGCCTGGTGAAACGTTGTTGTGATGCCTCGTGTAAGGAGGAGAAATGCGTACCATCACGTTTCCGACTTTGATACAGGTCGGATTGTAGCCTATTGGGATTGCGGTTTATCGTATCGCGACATCGCTGCTCGCGTCGGTCGAGATCCAATGACTGTTAGCAGAATATGGAAACGGTGGGTTCGGGAGGATAATACGGAACGCCGTGCTGGATCCCGACGGCCTCATATCACTAGCAGTCGAGATGACAGGCATCTTATCCGCGCGGCTGCAACGGATCGTGCAGCCACGTCTCGATCCCTGAGTCAACAGATGGGGACGTTTGCAAGACAACAACCATCTGCACGAACAGTTTGACGACGTTTGCAGCAGCACGGACTATCAGCTCGGAGACCGTGGCTGCGGTTACCCTTGACGCTGCATCACAGGCAGGAGCGCCTTTGATTGTGTACTCGACGACGAACCTGGGTGCACGAATGGCAAAACGTCATTTTTGCGGATGAATCCGGGTTTTGTTTACAGCATCATGATAGGCACATCCGTGTCTGGCGATATCTCGGTGAACGCCCATTGGAAGCGTGTATTCGTCATCACCATACTGGCGTATCACCCGGCGTGATGGTATCGGGTGCCATTGGTTACACGTCTCGGTCACCTCTTGTTCGCATTGACGGCACTTTGAACAGTGGACGTTACATTTAAGATGTGTTACGATCCGTGGCACTACCCTTAATTCGATCCGTGCGAAATCCTACATTTCAGCAGGATAATGCACGACCGCATGTTGCAGGTCCTGTACGGGCCTTTCTGGATACAGAAAATGTTCCACTGCTGCCCTGGCCAGCACATTCTCCATATCTCTCACCAACTGAAAACGTCTGGTCAATGGTGGCAGAGCAACTGGCTCGTCACAGTACGCCAGTCACTACTCTTGATGAACTGTGGTATTGTGTTGAAGCTGCACGGGCAGCTGTACCTGTACACGCCATCCGAGCTCTGTTTGACTGAATGCCCAGGCGTATCAAGGCCGCTGTTACGGCCAGAGGTGGTTGTTGTGGGTACTGATTTCTCAGGATCTCTGCAACCAAATTGCGTGAAAATGTCAATTGTAGTATAATATATTTGTCCAATGAATATCAGTTTATTATCTGCATTTCTTCTTGGTGTAGCAATTTTAATGAACAGTAGTGTATGTTTTGCTGTGAATATCCGGAACAGTATTGAAGGCTGCAAACGCATTGAGCCATATCTTCTACCTGGCCGTCTGATTACCCAACCTGTACTCGATGTTCGAGCAAAGAGCCCTACATGAATTGTTGGAGAACGTACCCTTGTCTGTTCGTGAGAGGATGTGGATACAACTTGACAGCGCACCGAATGACTTCACTGCACATGTCCGCAACCATCTGAGTGTTGTATTTCCCGGTCGCTGAGTTGGAAAGGGAGGTCCTATTCCGTGGCCTGCGAGGTCATATGACCTGAATCCCTTTGATTATTTCCTATGGGGATGTCTGAATGGCTTTAAGGCCCAATAGGACTTAACTTCTCAGGTCATCAGTCCCCTAGAACTTAGAACTACTTAAACCTAACTAACCTAAGGACATCACACACATCCATGCCCGAGGCAGGATTTGAACCTGCGACCGTAGCAGTCGCGCGGTTCTGAACTGAAGCGCCTAGAACCGCTCTGCCACTTATAAACTGTTCTGATCGAAGGTGCAGAGTCACTTAATGTTTATCAAGCTTCTCTTTAGTCTGCTGAGGCGTTTTTCCTTTCATAATGTAATGTTTAATCACCACAGGAAACTCTTTTTCGACCATTCTTTGACAATCACTCGACTTCCTTGATTCACACGAATGCGAAACACAAATAAATAGACCAATATGGCTGAAAGTTGGTGTGCGTTCTTTCCAATGATGCTACTAACTAAACATAACCTCGATACGCACCGGTGGTGCCATCCCTCGGACTTTGCGCGGACTTTTCAAACGCCCCTCGTACTTGTTTCACACAGTCAAAGAGAAAGACTGGACGTGATGAAAGCTCAAAAAGCAGTAATACTCCTTCACACAAGGGAAGTAGGTTCTACTATAATTTCAGATGAACAACTTGAAATATTTACCGAAAATTTCGAAAAGATGTATGATAAAATACAAATATCGTCACTCGATGTTGCCAAACCGATGTCGCCATATCGATATATCGTAGGTAATGTTTACCGCAATATTACGATATCTTTTGGAAATTCTTTCGAAATATCGATAATTAGTAATCGGCCATAGCTGTAATTAGGATAGCTGCTTAGGAATATATATATATATATATATATATATATATATATATATATATATATATATAATCGTTGTTGTTGTTGTGGTGGTCTTCAGTCCTGAGACTGGTTTGATGCAGCTCTCCATGCGACTCTATCCTGTGCAAGCTTCTTCATCTCCCAGTACCTACTGCAACCTACATCCTTCTGGATCTGCTTAGTGTATTCATCTCTTGGTCTCCCTCTACCATTTTTACCCTCCACGCTGCTCTCCAATGCTAAATTGGTGATCCCTTGATGCTTCAGAACACGTCCTACCAACCGATCCCTTCTTCTAGTCAAGGTGTGCCACAAACTCCTCTTCTCCACACTCCTATTCAATACCTCCTCATTAGTTATGTGATCTACCCATCTAATCTTTAGCATTCTTCTGTAGCACCACATTTCGAAAGCTTCTATTCTCTTCTTGTCCAAACTAGTTATCGTCCATGTTTCACTTCCGTACATGGCTACACTCCATACAAATACTTTCAGAAACGACTTCCTGACATAACTATACTCGATGTTAACAAATTTCTCTTCTTCAGAAACGCTTTCCTTGCCATTGCCAGTCTACATTTTATATCCTCTCTACTTCGACCATCATTAGTGATTCTGCTTCCCAAATAGCAAAACTCCTTTACTACTTTAAGTGTCTCATTTCCTAATCTAATTCCCGCAGCATCACCCGACTTAATTCGACTACATTCAATTATCCTCGTTTTGTTTTTGTTGATGTTCATCTTATACCCTCCTTTCAAGACATTGTCCATTCCATTCAACTGTTCTTCCAAGTCCTTTGCTGTCTCTGACAGAATTACAATGTCATCGGCGAACCTCAAAGTTTTTATTTCTTCTCCATGGATTTTAATACCTGCTCCAAATTTTTCTTTTGTTTCCTTTACTGCTTGCTCAGTATACAGATTGAATAACATCGGCGAGAGGCTACAACCCTGTCTCACTCCCTTCCCAACCACTGCTTCCCTTTCATACCCCTCAACTCTTATAACTGCCATCTGGTTTCTGTACAAATTGTAAATAGCCTTTCACTCCCTGTATTTTACCCCTGCCGCCTTCAGAATTTGAAAGAGAGTATTCCAGTCAACATTGTAAAAAGCTTTCTCTAAGTCTACGAACGCTAGAAACGTAGGTTTGCCTTTCCTTAATCTTTCTTCTAAGATAAGTCGTAGGGGCAGTATTGCCTCACGTGTTCCAACATTTCTACGGACTCGAAACTGAATTTTTTAATCAGTGAAAGAAATAAAAGGGGCCGCGATTGTCGCATGACTGTTATTTGCTGGGCATCGGCTCTTGTCTTATTAGGAAGCTACAAACTGTAGGCGACTCTAGCTCGACTGAGTCGCGAGCAGCGTTCCTTGGCAGCGTAGAGCAACACCTGCACCTGTACAAGCCGTGCGACGCGGCGCCGTATTGATTGCGTTATGTAATCTGCGGTCCCGTTACACGGATTCCCGCCGCTCGGTTGCCTTAACTTCTAGCTCCACCCCCAGTTCTCCACCACTCCCCCACCCCCAGCAACGCCGCGGCTGCCTCGCGGTGCCATAATTCGCACCGCTTCACCCAATTACGGCGCTACGGCTTCTGCAGGAAGCGCCAGCCACCTCACACACCCAAAAGCGACTTCCCACGCCCGCCGTACTTGCCCGCCAAACACTAAGCAAACGGCGACGAGAATTCGGTAAACGTTGATGCATTAGCCAAACAAGCGGCAACCTTAGGCACCATCCGGGATCTGCACCTTCCTTATACAGACTAGTTACGTGAAGCCGGCCAGTGTGGCCACTCGGTTAAAGGCGCTTCAGTCTGGAACCGCGCGACCGCTACGGTCGCAGGTTCGAATCCTGCCTCGGGCATGGATGTGAGTGATGTCCTTAGGTTGGTTAGGTTTAAGTAGTTCTGAGTTCTAGGGGACTGATGACCTCAGATGTTAAGTCCCATAGTGCTCAGAGCCATACTTACGTGAAGTCGAGGATCACGCAAGACAACAATGGCAGGAAATGTGGAACGTTTCTCAACAGACAACACTCATTCTCAATGGAGAGAAGTCCTCCGAAGTAAGAGTGATTTCAGGTGTGCCGCAGGGGAGTGTCGTAGGACCGTTGCTATTCACAATATACATAAATGACCTTGTGGATGACATCGGAAGTTCACTGACGCTTTTTGCGGATGATGCTGTGGTATACCGAGAGATTGTGACAATGGACAATTGTACTGAAATGCAGGAGGATCTGCAGCGAATTGACGCATGGTGCAGTGAATGGCAATTGAATCTCAATGTAGACAAGTGTAATGTGCTGAGAATACATAGAAAGAAAGATCCCTTATCATTTAGCTACAAAATAGCAGGTCAGCAACTGGAAGCAGTTAATTCCATAAATTATCTGGGAGTACGCATTAGGAGTAATTTAAAATGGAATGATCATATAAAGTCGATCGTCGGTAAAGCAGATGCCAGACTGAGATTCATTGGAAGAATCCTAAGGAAACGCAATCCGAAAACAAAGGAAGTAGGTTACAGTACGCTTGTTCGCCCACTGCTCGAATACTGCTCAACACTGTGGGATCCGTACCAGATAGGGTTGATAGAAGAGAGAGAGAAGATCCAACGGAGAGCAGCGGGCTTCGTTACAGGATCATTTAGTAATCGCGAAAGCCTTACGGAGATGATAGATAAACTCCAGTGGAAGACTTTGCAGGAGAGACGCTCAGTAGCTCGGTACGGGCTTTTGTTGAAGTTTCGAGAACATACCTTCACCGAGGAGTCAAGCAGTATATTGCTCCCTCCTACGTATATCTCACGAAGAGAACATGAGGATAAAATCAGAGAGATTAGAGCCCACACAGAAGCATACCGACAATCCCTCTTTCCACGAACAATACGAGACTGGAATAGAGGGGAGAACCGACAGAGGTACTGAAGGTACCCTCCGCCACACACCGTCAGGTGGCTTGCGCAGTATGGATGTAGATGTAGATGTAGACAAAAGGCGGTTATTACGCAGTGCTACAACCTCGGATTCTTTCACAGCCGTGGTTCATGAGGACACATCTGGACCGATCTACGATTTCTACCATCATAAGACTCCGCTTCAATCATGCCTCTTTCCGACACAACATCTACATCGGATCAACGTTTACAGTTCACCAGCATGTGAGAGTGATCCTGAGTCGGAAGCTGATGTCAACCACATCTTATTTATGTGTCCCAAATTTGACCGTGAACGGTTGGTCTTTCTGAAGACATTGCTGAGTATAGGCTACCATCTCCCTCAATCAGCTTCTTCTCTTTTGTGTACTAAAGACGTTCGTCATTATAAAGTGATAGTTGACTTCATCAAGAGTACTGGTCACAATCTGTAGGTTTTAATGGTGTACGTAAATTATAAATATGTCTTGCTGATGAAGATATTTCAGAATTGGTGTGAATTGTAAGCCAAGGCGCTTTTAATTATTTTCCAATTCAATTCAATTCAATTTTTAAAACAAAACTGTAACAGTTAAGCTTTTATTCTTGTAAATATGCATTTCTGTATTTGTTTATTCAATTATGTGTGCATTGTCACTATGCGTTGGCGATGGCTAAATTGAGTACACACTCAAAGGCCAAATAAACAAAAAAAAAAGCAACAACTCTTCCTACAGCTGCTTTTTTCCTTTCCTTTTCTTTTCAGTCATCAGTCTTCTGATAGGTTCGATGCGGCCCGTCATGAATTCCTCTCCTGTGCCAACCTTCTCATCTCGCAGTTGCGCTAGACCTTATCAGTATTATTTTTTGGACATACTACCATCTCTGTCTTTATTTAGAGTTTATACAGTGGATCAAGTAGGTAAAAAAGACGAGGGCTAATAAAAATCCTTGGATAACGGAATAGATATTAAATTTAAATGATAAAAGGACAAACACCAGGTGATCAGATACTGCTACAGGAAAAGAGAACCACTTCTATGAATGACAAGAACTCAGATGGAAATCCAGTTCTAAGCAAAGAAGGGAAAGCAGAAAGGTGGAAGGAGTATATAGAGGGTCTATACAATGGACAATATTATGGAAATGGAAGAGGATGTAGATGAAGATGAAATGGGAGACATGACACTGCATGAAGAGTTTGACAGAGCTCTGAATGACCTAAGTTGAAACAAGGCCCCGGGAGTAGACAAAATTCCATTAGAACTACTGATAGCCTTGGGAGAGCCAGCCCTGACAAAACTCTACCATCTGGTGAGCAAAATGTATGAGACAGGCGAAATGTCCTCAGACGTCAAGAAAAACATCATAATTCCGTAGAAATGTTGGAACACGTGAGGCAATACTGCCCCTACGACTTATCTTATAAGGTAGATTAAGGAAAGGCAAACCTACGTTTCTAGCAATTGTAGACTTAGAGAAAGCTTTTGACAATGTTGACTGGAATACTCTCTTTCAAATTCAGAAGGTGGCAGGGGTAAAATACAGGGAGTGAAGGGCTACTTACAATTTGTACAGAAACCAGATGGCAGTTATAAGAGTCGAGGGAGATGAAAGGGAAGCAGTGGTTGGGAAGGGAATGAGACAGGGTTGTAGCCTCTCCCCGATGTTATTCATTCTGTATATTGAGCAAGCAGTAAAGGAAACAAAAGAAAAATTCGGAGTAGGAATTAAAATCCATGGGAAAGAAATAAAAACTTTGAGGTTCCCTTATGACATTGTAATTCTGTCAGCAAAGGACCTGGAAGAGCAGTTGAAGGGAATGGACAGTGTCTTTAAAGGAGGATATAAGATTAACATCAACAAAAGCAAAACGAGGATAACGGAATGTAGTCGCATTAAATCAAACGATACTGAGAGAGTTAGATTAGCAAATGAGACACTTAAAGTAATAAATGAGTTTTTCTATTTGAGAAGCAAAACAACTGATGATGGTCGAAGTAGAGAGGGTATAAAATGTAGATTGGCAATGGCAAGGAAAGTGTTCCTGAAGAAGAGAAATTTGTTAACATCGAGTACAGATTTAAGTGTCAGGAAGTCATTTCTGAAAGTGTTTGTATGGAGTGTAGCCATGTATGGAAGAGAAACATGGAGAATAAAGAAGAGAATAGAAGCTTTCGAAATGTGGTGCTACAGAAGAATGCTGAAGATTATTAGATGGGTAGATTACATAACTAATGAGGCGGTATTGAATAGAATTGGGGAGAAGAGAAATTTGTGGCACAACTTCTGAGGCATCAAGATATCACCAATTTAGTGTTGGTGAGCAGTATGGTGGGTAAAATATGTAGAGGGAGACCAGGAGATGAATACACTAAGCAGATTCAGAAGGATGTAGGTTGCGGTAGGTATTGGGAGATTAACAAGCTTGCACAGGATAAAGTATCATAGAGAGCTACATCAAACCAGTCTCCGGACTGAAGACCACAACAACAACAACAACCCTCTATAGCTCCCTGAAGTAACCAGGAAGTTACTTTTTGATATCTCAATACAGTCCAAAGATCCTGTACTTGTAAACGTTTTCGACCTCTACCTTCTATTCAAGGTGGAAACTCCTGATTCCTTACCTTATCAGTCCACCAAATCATCAACATCCTTGTGTAACACCATACCTGAAACACTTCGATTCTCTTCTGTTCCCATCTTCCCATAGTCCATGTTTCACTACAGTACAGTGCTGTGCTGCAAAACTACATTCTCAGAAATTTCTTCCTCAAATTAGCGCCGACGTGTGGTACTACAATAATTTTTTGCCCTCCAATGCCCTCTTTGATTGCGCTTTTCTGCTTTTTGTATCTTCCTTCCTTATTCCTGCTTGTATTATTTTGCTTCCAAGGCAGCAGAATTCCTCGTGACCACCAATTACGATGACTACTTTATCGATAACCCAATTTTAATTTCCGTCATTACTTTCGTTCTTCTTCGCTTTACCCTAAATTCATAGTCTGTGCCTTCATAATGGAGACAAGACTGCAGAAAAATCAAAACACGCTCATAGGTTTTCTCGACCAGGAAAAAGCGTTCGACAATGTAAAATGGTGTAAGATGTTCGAAATTCTAACAAAAACAGCGGTAAACTATAGGGAGAGACGGGTGATATACAAAATGTCCAAGAGCCAAGAGAGAAAAATAAGAGTGGACGACCAAGAACGAAGTGCTCGGATTAAAAAGGGTTTAAGACAGGGATGTAGTCTTTGGCCCCTACTGTTCAATCTGTACATCGAAGAAGCAACTCTGGAAACAAAAGGAAAGCTCAATAGTGGAACTAAATATCAGGGTGACAGCATATCAATGATACGATTCACTGGTGACATTCCTACCCTGAGTGAAAGTCAACAAGAATTACATGATGTGCTGAATGGAATGAACAGCCTAATGAGTACAGAATATAGACTGAGAATAAATCGAAGAAAGTAAAAAGTAATGAGAAGTACCAGCCGGCCGCTGTGGCCGAGCGGTTCTAGGCGCTTCAGTCCGGAACCGCGCTGCTGCTACGGTCGCAGGTTCGAATCCTGCCTCGGGTACGGATGTGTGATGTCCTTAGGTTAGTTAGGTTTAAGTAGTTCTAAGTTCTAGGGGACTGATGGCCTCAGATGTTAAGTGCCGTAGTGCTCCGGGCCATTTGAACCATCTAGGGGACTGATGACCTCAGAGGTTAAGTTGAAAAATGGTTCAAGTGGCTCTGAGCACTATGGGACTAACTTCTAAGGTCATCAGTCCCCTAGAACTTAGAACTACTTAAACCTAATTAACCTAAGGACATCACATACATCCATGCCCGAGGCAGGATTCGAACCTGCGACCGTAGCAGCACCGCGGTTCCAGACTGTAGCGCTTAGAACCGCTCGGCCACCCCGGCCGTCTCAGAGGTTAAGTCCCTTAGTGCTTAGAGCCATTTGAACCATTTGAGAAGTAGCAGGAATGAAAACAGCGAGAAACTTCACATTACGATTGATGGTCACGAAGTACACGAAGGAATTTTGCTACCTGGCAGTAAAATAACCATTGACAGACGGAGCAAGGAGGATATAAAAGCAGGCTAGCAATGGCAAAAAGGGCATTCCTGGCCAGGAGAAGTCCACTGTTATCAAATATCGGCCTTAATTTGAGGAAGAAATTTCTGAGAATGTACGTCTGGAGCACAGCATTGTATGGTAGTGAAACATGCACTATGGGAAAACCGGAACAGGAGGGAATCGAAGAATTTGAGATGTGGTGCTACATACGAATGTTGAAAATTAGATGGAATGATAAGATAAGGAATGAGAAAGTTCTGCGCAGAATCGGAGAGGAAAGGAATATGTCGAGAACACTGAGAAAGAGAAGGCTCAAAATGGTTCAAATGGCTCTGAGCACTATGGGACTTAACAGCTATGGTCATCAGTCCCCTAGAACGTAGAACTACTTAAAGCTAACTAACCTAAGGACATCACACAACACCCAGTCATCACGAGGCAGAGAAAATCCCTGACCCCGCCGGGAATCGAACCCAGGAACCCGGGCGCGGGAAGCGAGAACGCTACCGCACGACCACGAGCTGCGGACGAGAAAGAGAAGGGACAGGATTATAGGACATGTGATAAGACATGAGGGAATGACTTCCATGGTACTAGAGGAAGCTGTAGAGGGTAAAGACTTTAGAGGAAGACAGAGATTGGAATACTCTGAGATGAGGAGGTTGGCAGAAGAGAGAAATTCGTGGCGGCCCGCATCAAACTAGTCACAAAAAAAAGCTCTTACACTGTCCATTCCATTCAGCACTTGTTACACTTCTTCTTCACTATTACTGAATATAGCTGTATCTTCAAGGATTCTTACTGCTGATGTTCTTTCTCCCTGAATCTCAGTCCCATTCTTGCACGCTACTTCTATTTCCGTCATTGCTGTTCCGATGTGCCTGTAAATCGAACAGTAGCAACAGAAGGCTACATCCCTGTCTCACACCCATTTCAATCCAAACGCCTTGTTCTTCGTCATCCATTCCTACTGTTCTCTCTTCGTTCCAGTACATAGGCACTACTGTACAACACCTGTCTCTCCCTAAGCTTCTCCAATTATTATCAGAATTTCTAACATATTAACAAGATTTTACACTCTCCAAATCTCGTTGCACAGCGACGAACCCGATGAACTTGTCCCGATTTTTATTGACTCTTGCTTCCAATAACAATCGCAACGTCAGAACTGCCTGTGTGGTGACCTCATCTTTCTGAAACGCAAACTCATCGTCGACTTAACGCATTTTCAGTTTTCTTTTCCATTCCTATATACACCAGCTGTTGACACAGGGATCGAGACGTGGCTGCACGATCCGTTACAGCCATGCGGGTAAGATGCCTGTCATCTCGACTGCTGGTGATACGAGGCCGTTGGGATCCAGCACTGCGTTCCGTATTACCCTCCTGAAGCCACCGATTCCATATTCTGCTAACAGTCATCGGATCTCGACCAACGCGAGCATCAATGTCGCGATACGATAAACCGCAATCGCGATAGGCTACAATCCGGCCATTATCAAAGTCGGAAACGTGATGGTACGGATTTCTCCTCCTTACACGAGGCATCACAACAACGTTTCACCAGGCAACGCCGGTCAACTGCTGTTTGTATATGAGAAATCGGTTGGAAACTTTCCTCATGTCAGCACGTTGTAGGTGTCGCCACCGGTGCCAGCCTTGTGTGAATGCTCTGAAAAGCTAATCACTTGCTTATCACAGCATCTTCGTCCTGTCGCTTAAATTTCGCGTCTGTAGCACGTCATCTTCGTGGTGTAGCAATTTCAATGGCCATTAGTACATATATAGTTACTATGTGATCAAAAGTATGCGGACACCCCATAAAACATACGTTTTTCATATGAGGTGCATTGTGCTGCCTCCTACTGACAGGTACTCCATTCCAGCGACCTCAGTAGTCATTAGACATCGTTAGAGAGCAGAATGGGGCGCTCCGAGGAACTCTTGGACTTCGAACGTGGTCAGGTGATTGGGAGTCACTTGTCTCATACGTCTGTACGGGAGATTTCCGCACTCCTAAACACCCCGAGGTACAGTGTTTCCGATGTGACAGTGAAGTGGAAACGTGAAGCGACACGTACAGCACAAAAGTGTACAGACCGACCGCGTCTCTTGACTGACGAGGGTCGTAATGTGTAATAGTCAGACAAGTATCCAGAGCATCACACAGGAATTTCAAACTGCATCAGGTTGCACTGCAAGTACTGTGACAGTTAGGCGGGAGGTGAGAAAACTTGGATTTCATGGTCGAACGGCTGCTCATAAGCCACACATCACCCCGGTAAATGCCAAACGAAGCCTCGATTGGTGTAAGGAGTGTAAACATTGGACGACTGAACGGTGGAAAAACGTTGTGTGGAGTTACGAAGCACGGTACAGAATGTGGCGATCCGTTGGAAGGGTGTGGGTATGGCGAATGACCAGCGAACATAATCTGCCAGCGTGTGTGGTGCCATTCGGAGGCGGTGGTGCTATGGTGTGGTCGTGTTTTACATCGAGGGGGAGTGCACCCCTTGTTGTTTTGCTTGGCATTATCACAGCACAGGCCTACACTGATGTTTTAAGCACCGTTTTGCTTCCCACTGTTGAAGAGCAATTCGTGGATGGCGACTGCACCTTTCAACACGATCGAGCACCTGTTCATAATGCACGGCCTGTGGTGGAGTGGTTACACGACAGTAACATCCCTGTAATGGACTGGCCTGAATGTTATAGAACACCTTTGGGATGTTTTGGAACGCCAAATTCGTGCCAGGCTTCACCGACCGACACCGATACCTCTCCTCAGAGCAGCACTCCGTGAAGAATGGGCTGCCATTCCCCAAGAAAACATCCAGCACCTGATTGAACGTATGCCTGCGAGAGTGGAAGCTGTCGTCAAGGCTAATGGTGCCAACACCATATTGAATTCCAGCATTACTGGTGGAGGGCCCCACGAACTTGCAAGTCATTTTCAGCAAGGTGTTCGGATACTAGTGGTATCAGAAGTAGCGTTCAAACTGCCGTATGATACAAGCCGTTTTAGATATTCACATCTTCAACTTTCGTACAGGGTTATTACAAATGATTGAAGCGATTTCACAGCTCTACAATAACTTTATTATTTGAGATATTTTCACAATGCTTTGCACACTCATACAAAAACTCAAAAAGTTTTTTTAGGCATTCACAAATGTTCGGTATGTGCCCCTTTAGTGATTCGGCAGACATCAAGCCGATAATCAAGTTCCTCCCACACTCGGCGCAGCATGTCCCCATCAATGAGTTCGAAAGCATCGTTGGTGCGAGCTCGCAGTTCTGGCACGTTTCTTGGTAGAGGAGGTTTAAACACTGAATCTTTCACATAACCCCACAGGAAGAAATGGAATGGGGTTAAGTCGGGAGAGCGTGGAGGCCATGAGATTAATTGCTGATCGTGATCTCCACCACGACCGATCCATCGGTTTTCCAATCTCCTGTTTAAGAAATGCCGAACATCACGATGGAAGTGTGGTGGAGCACCATCCTGTTGAAAGATGAAGTCGGCGCTGTCGGTCTCCAGTTGTGGCACGGGCCAATTTTCCAGCATGTCCAGATACACGTGTCCTGTAACGTTTTTTTCGCAGAAGAAAAAAGGGCCGTAAACTTTAAACCGTGAGATTGCACAAAACACGTTAACTTCTGGTGAATTGCGAATTTGCTGCACGAATGCGTGAGGATTCTCTACCGCCCAGATTCGCACACTGTGTCTGTTCACTTCACCATTAAGAAAAAATGTTGCTTCATCACTGAAAACAAGTTTCGCACTGAACGCATCCTCTTCCGAGAGCTGTTGCAACCGCGCCGAAAATTCAAAGCGTTTGACTTTGTCATCGGGTGTCAGGGCTTGTAGCAATTGTAAACGGTAAGGCTTCTGCTTTAGCCTTTTCCGTAAGATTTTCCAAACTGTCGGCTGTGGTACGTTTAGCTCCCTGCTTGCTTTATTCGTCGACTTCCGCGGGCTACGCGTGAAACTTGCCCGCACGCGTTCAACCGTTTCTTCGCTCACTGCAGGCCGACCCGTCGATTTCCCCTTACAGAGGCACCCGGAAGCTTTAAACTGCGCATACCATCGCCGAATGGAGTTAGCAGTTGGTGGATCTTTGTTGAACTTCGTCCTGAAGTGTCGTTGCACGGTTATGACTGACTGATGTGAGTGCATTTCAAGCACGACATACGCTTTCTCGACTCCTGTCGCCATTTTGTCTCACTGCGCTCTGGCGGCAGAAACCTGAAGTCCGGCTTCAACCGAACAAAACTTTATGAGTTTTTCTACGTATCTGTAGTGTGTCGTGAACATATGTCAATGAATGGAGCTACAGTGAATTTATGAAATCGCTTCAATCATTTGTAATAGCCCTGTATATATAAGTTTGACTTTATCTGTTTGTTTTACATAAGATTACGAGTTGTATTTATCTTCCTAAAGCGAGTCTCATAATCAGTGAGCGTATATTCTGTTATAGTTTGAGGGTGCTGAAAAGCGTGCGATTTATGTTCTCAGTTGATTGCGAAACACGCGAGTCTACCTTGGTGCTCGCAGCCGTGACTTCTTGGCCGCTACCTCGACGGCATCCTCGCCTACGCCCGAAGTCTAAGTTATAGCCGCGGGACCGCTTTGGGGCATCGTCTCTCATACCCAGCTAAAGTTGAGTAGTCGTCTTGTCCCCTGTAGCTACAGGTTGAGCCACTGCTGTCATGGCTATAGGCCGTGGAGTTCCCGGGGATTAACTTTCTAACTTTTGTAAATTAAGATTCAAATTTCATTCTTACTGTCATAAAGTCAGATCCTTTGTGTTTATTGAATACTGTTTTCTTTTGCCTATATTGGTCAATTTCAGTAGTTTGTCACTTTATATGTCACTGTTATTCTCATGGCGTTCATGTTATTAATCTGGAATTTAACTGATCAGTATGTTTTTCTCAAATAAATATTGTTGTTGTTGTGGTCTTCAGTCCAGAGAGTTTGATGCGGCTCTCCATGCTACTCTATCCTGTGCAAGCTTCTTCATCTCCCAGTACCTACTGCAGCCTACATCCTTCTGTATCTGCTTAGTGTATTCATCTCTTGGTCTCCCTCTACGATTTTTACCCACTGTGCTGCCCTCCAATACTAAATTTGTGATCCCTCGATGCCTCAGGACATGTCGTACCAACCGATCCCTTCTTCTAGTCAAGCTGTGCCACAAATTTCTCTTCTCTCCAATTCTCTTCAATACCTCCCCATTAGTTATGTGATCTACCCATCTAATCTGCAGCATTGTTCTGTAGCACCACATTCCAAAAGCTTCTATTCTCTTCTTGTCCAAACTATTTATCGTCCATGTTTCACTTCCATACACGGCTACACTCCATACAAATACTTTCAGAAACGACTTCCTGACACTTCAATCTATACTCGATGTCAACAAATTTCTCTTCTTCAGAAACGCTTTCCTTGCCATTGCCAGTCTACGTTTTATATCCCCTTTACTTTGACTATCCTCAGTTATTTTGCTCCCCAAATAGCAAAACTCCTTTACTACTTTAAGTGTCTCATTTCCTAATCTAGTTCCCTCAGCATCACCCGTCTTAATTCGACTACATTCCATTATTCTCGTTTTGCTTTTGTTGATGTTCCTCTGATATCCTCCTTTCAAGACACCGTCCAGTCCATTCAACTGCTCTTCCAAGTCCTTTGCTGTCTCTGACAGAATTGCAATGTCATCGGCGAACCTGAAAGTTTTTATTTCTTCTCCATGGATTTTAATTCCTACTCCGAATTTTTCTCTTGTTTCCTTCACTGCTTGCTCACTATACAGATTGAATAACATCGGGGAGAGGGTACAACCCTGTCTTACTCCCTTCCCAACCACTGCTTCCCTTTCATGTCCCTCGACTCTTATAAATATTAATTTGGTGAAAACGTCGAACTATCTGATGGGGCTCGCTTCCACTTGTTGATGTTTGGTCCTTTCCTACCGTGAATCCGTTGCCTGGGTTTCATAACATATTATGTGTAAAATTATATCAAGCAGCTGAGATAATATTCATGTGTTCAAAATGGATCAAATGGCTCTGAGCACTAAGGGACTCAACATCTGAGGTCATCAGTCCCCTAGAACTTAGACCTAACTAACCTAAGGACATCACACACATTCATGCCCGAGGAAGGATTCGAACCTGTGTCCGTAGCCGTCGCGCAGTACCAGACTATAGCGCCTAGAACCGCTCGGCCACACAGGCCGGCAATATTGTTGTATCCAAAATTCGAAAAATAATACTGTTGAGGAAAAATAATTCTAGAGGAGGATGTCCCGTTTATCTTCATTTTAAAGTAATAAAAATACCGCTGTTCGCCAAGATACAGATTAATAATAAGTTAGTTTACAGTCATGAGACGTATGGAACATTGCAGTACAACAATGTTTAGCTACGATTATTTTGTGTCTTCCAGACGTACAGTAAAGAATAACATTTCATTTTCAAAGCAAAAATATGCCGCTTATATACGCCTAATGTGGTGTTTAGTTCACTACACTTCGAGGCAAATCTGTTTACGATTGCGGAAAATGGGAAGGTAGTTTGTAACACAACACCTACATTATTTAACGTACGAAATAAGCCCAAGGCATGAATTCCGCAGTGTCTGGTACAACACAGAGAGAGAGATCCAAGTAGCGGACATGACAGCCATAATAGTCGTTTGAAAAAGAAGTAATTACGTAACCAAAAAAATTCGTGTGTTTGAAAGACCAGTCAAATGAGAAAAAGTGTAAATCTTTAGTCCCCGCGAAAAGTTTTTATGTGAAATATATGCTGTTTGTAAAAATAACAACTGAAAGCCATATAAATACATGTTCCGCGTTCTGGTTCGGATAATCAAATCGGGACCCTACCGACCGACCGCCAAGTCATCCTATTCCAGCGTCCTCATTCGATGCTAATTAGAGGGGTGTGGAGTGAGGATTCTGCTCTTCAGGCCGTTGTAGGTTTTCTAAACCTTGGAGGTGCTACTTCTGTGAATCGTAGTAACACAGATACTTCTGCGAATGAGAAGTAGCGCCTCTAACTAGCTCCCAAATCGGCCTCAGCAGGCGGAATTCACACCGTTCAAGTGCATCCACCGAGGAAAACTCGCTGTTAGTGCCGGATAGCAAATCCCCTTTTGTCTGTAAATATGTGTGGGGGAGTCTTGTTTTATGACGCGTTATAGTATCTCCTCGCTCTTGACCTACGGAAGAGAAAACCTACTTAATGTAATCTGGTAGTTAATGAAGTCCCATTGAGCAGCGGTAGGTCCCCAGCAGCGCGATTGACTTATTGAGACTATTTATACGATTATCCAGTTTGCGAGTAATTGACGAAAAAAAGCGGAATTTTGTGTGACATTCAGAGGGGTTAAGAAAGGTGAATTATATAGTGTGCTTATGTGGTATAATGTATAGAATAAAAGCTCCACATGAAGCAGGTTGTGTGCTCGAATCTCATCAGGTGTACTAATTTTTTTATTTTTAAGTCTTTATCGAAACGGTTTCGGTCATTATTATTATTCAGTTAATTGGTTAAACGAAATTTTTTATTTCTGTTCCTTTGTCACATCGTTTTAACCACCATATGAACTATTTCATTCGTTTCATCTTTTTCTTTACATCATTCTTTTCCTTATCGGATTTTTTGTGAGTATGAATTTAATTATATTTACCTACTCCAATATCCTATTATTTGGCCAGCCGCGGTGGCCGAGCGGTTCTAGGCGTTTCCGTCAAGAACCGCGCGACTGCTACGGTCGCAGGTTCGAATCCTGCCTGGAGCATGGATGTGTGTGATGTCCTTAGGTTAGTTAGGTTTAAGTAGTTCAAAGTTCTAGGGGACTGATGACCTCAGAAGTTAAGTCCCATAGTGCTCAGAGCTATTTGAACCATTTTTTGGTGGTTGACCTGGGTACTGATTTCTTAGAATCTATGCACCCAAATTGCGTGAAAATGTAATCACATGTCAGTTCTAGTATAATATATTTGACCAATGAATAACGGTTTATGATCTGCATTTCTTCTTGGTGTAGCAATTTTAATGACCAGTAGTCTACTTTTGAACCATTCTATTATTTGAAGATTTCGATCTATTGGTTAAGCAACAAATAACCAAATAATCTGTTTGTATTTGTGCAACGTTGGGAAACTCTATTTTTGTTAGTAGATGTGCCATTTTTCCTCAGTAATACTTATACCAACATTTAAAACATAATCTAAATACCTACTACACTAAGGACAAAATAATGCAAATGAAACTTTAAATGAAAGACGTGTTTGTGAGTAAATCGAAAGTCAAGCAAAATTAGAAATAATATAATGTGGACGAAAAGCCAGGGTGAGAAAAAGAAATGAAATCGAAATTAATACAAAAAATTAATTAAAAACACATGAACGAAGATTTCAAGTGGAGAAAGAGCAAGATATGTAGTTGATATTATCATTATTAAGGAATAAAAATAAAACATTTGAACCAATTAACCGAATAAAAATAATGATCGAAGTCATTTGGATAAAAATTTAATAATGAAAGCATATAGAGCGCCTGAAAGAGTCGAACCGACAACCTTCTGTAGGTGAAGCTGTTATCCTATCCATTATACCACGCAACCAGGCGGCATAACCGAACTTTTTTAAAGCTATTGCACACAAAATACCGAATTGTTTTTCGCCAATTAGTCATAAACGAGTGCCTACCAGGGTGAATGCAGTGTGTGATACGTGGGATCTTAAGCTACATCACCGTATAGATGGTTTCAATAAGCAGATCACACATCTGGGGACCTCTCCTTGTTAATTCCAGATGCAGAAAAAAAACCATTGCACACCGCTACAAAAGAACGAGTCGCTCGTACCTTGTTTCTGTGAGACTAGAAAGTGCCACAGAGATCCACCTGTCTCGGTGGGTACACTTGGCGATTCTCTTTAAGTGGCCCGCAGCCGTACATATGTGCAACACGTGTGTGCGGAGTGGGGGAGGGAGGGGGGGGGGGGGGAGAGTGAAGTATGTAGAAATTGGCAGCGGTACAAAGAATTCTGGTCTCGACTCTGTCCCGCTCGGAGTGGTGCCAAGTGTCTGGTGTGTGTGTGTGTGTGTGTGTGTGAGCCGACCGCAGGAACTCTTTTATCTGGCTGCGGTGTCGCCTGCCAAAGACGCAGCCTCTATACCGCAGCTGCGAGCCCGATATCTTCCTTCCACATCTACGTGCACACTGAGGTGAGGAAAAGTCACGGGATAGCGACATTAAGGAAAGGCAAACCTACTTTTCTAGCATTTGTAGACTTAGAGAAAGCTTTTGACAATGTTAACTGGAATACACTCTTTCAAATTCTCGAGGTGGCAGGGGTAAAATACAGAGAGCGAAAGGCTATATGTATAGAAACCATATGGCAGTTATAAGAGTTGAGGGGCATGAAAGGGAAGCAGTGGTTTGGAAGGGAGTGAGACAGGGTTGTAGCCTCTCCCCGATGTTATTCAATTTGTATACTGAGCAAGCAGTAAAGGTAACAAAAGGAAAATTCGGAGTAGGTATTGTGGTGTCACCGCCAGCCACCACACTTGCTAGGTGGTAGCCTTTAAATCGGCCGCGGTCCGTTAGTATACGTCGGACCTGCGTATCGCCAATATCAGTGATTGCAGACCGAGCGCCGCCACACGGCAGGTCTAGAGAGACTCCCTAGCACTCGCCCCAGTTGTACAGCCGACTTTGCTAGCAATGGCTCACTGACAAATTACGCTCTCATTTGCCGAGACGATAGTTAGCATAGCCTTCAGCTACGTCATTTGCTACGACCTAGCAAGGCACCATTATCAATTGCTATTTATCTTGTGATGCATGTACCGTCACACCGATGGTCACCAATTATGGATTAAAGTATTCCAGAAGCTACGTACGTTTTTTGCTAGTTTCAATTCCTTGTCCTGTTCCAGACCTCACGCCAGCCTGCGTGAGCTTAAACGCGTGCCTTTCAGCTTCCTCTCATAGTGGGTTGGCTCTCTTGCCAATCCACAACAGGTATTACAATCCATGGAGAAGAAATAAAAAATTTGAGGTTCGCCGATGACATTGTAACTCTGTCAGAGACAGCAAAGGACTTAGAAGAGCAGTTGAACGGAATGGATGGTGTCTTGAAGGGAGGATATAAGATGAGCATCAACAAAAGCAAAACGAGGACAATGGAATGTAGTCGTACTAAGTCGGGTGACGCTGCGGGGATTTGATTAGGAAATGGGACACTTAAAGTAGTAAAGGAGTTTTGCTATTTGGGGAGCAAAATAACTGACGATGGTCGAAGCAGAGAGGATATAAAATGTAGACTGGCAATGGCAAGAAAAGCGTTTCTGTAGAAGAGAAATTTGTTAACATCGAGTATAGATTTAAGTGTCAGGAAGTCGTTTCTGAAAGTATTTGTATGGAGTGTAGCCATGTATGGAAGTGAAAAGTGGACGATAAATAGTTTAGACAAGAAGAGAATAGAAGCTTTCGAAATGCTGTGCTACAGAAGAATGCTGAAGATTAGATGGGTAGATCACGTAACTAATGAGGAGGTATTGAATAGAATTGGAGAGGAGTTTGTGACACAACTTGACTAGAAGAAGGGATCGGTTAGTAGGACATGTTCTGAGGCATCAAGAGATCACAAATTTAGCATTGGAGGGCAGCGTGGAGGGTAAAAATCGTAGAGGGAGACCAAGAGATGAATACACCAAGCAGATTCGGAAGGATGTAGGCTGCACTAAGTACTGGGAGATGAAGGAGCTTACACAGGATAGAGTAGAATGGAGAGCTGCATCAAACCAGTCTCAGGACTGAAGACCACAACAACAACAACAGCGACATGCAGATATGCAGATGGCGGTAGTATCGCGTACGTAAGGTATAATAGGGCAGCGCGTTTGCGAAGCTGTCTTTTGTACTCAGTTGGCCTTAGTGAAGAGGCTTCCGACTCGATTGCGGTAGCACGATGCGAAAACACACTTCGACAGCGGAATGGTAGTTGGAGGTAGACGCAGGGGACGTTCCAATTCGGAAATCGTTGGGGAATTGTACATTCCCAGATCCAGAGCGTAGAAAATGACACATTTGAGGCAATGCCTTCCGCCGAGGTCAAACCAGTGGCCCACGGCCTTCACTTACCGATGGAGAGCACCACCGTTTACGAAGAGTTGCCGGTGATGACACACAAGCAATAGTCCGTGAAATAACCACAGATATCAATGCGTAATCGTTTGGACAGTGTGGCGAAATATGGCGTTAATACGATATGGCAGCATGATGATGATAAAGATGATGATGATGATGATGATGTTTAGCTTATGGGGCCCTTAACTGCGCAGTTATCAGTGGCCATACAATGTCCATCTACATCTACATCTACATCTACATCGATACTTTCGCAAGCCACCTGACGGTGTGTGGCGGAGGGTACCTTCAGTACCTCTGTCGGTTCTCCCTTCTATTCCGGTCTCGTATTGTTCGTTGAAAGACGGATTGTCGGTGTGCCTATGTGTGGGCTCTAATCTCTCTGATTTTATCCTCACGGTCTCTTCGCGAGATATACGTAGGAGGGAGCAATATACTGTTTGACTCTTCGGTGAAGGTATGTTCTCGAAACTTCAACAAAAGCCCGTACCGAGCAACTGAGCGTCTCTCCTGCAGAGTCTTCCACTGGAGTTTGTCTATCATCTCCGTAATGCTTTCGCGATTACTAAATGATCCTGTAACGAAGCGCGCTGCTCTCCGTTGGATCTTCTCTATCTCTTCTATCAACCCTATCTGGTACGGGTCCCACACTGCTGAGCAGTATTCAAGGAGTGGGCGAACAAGCGTACTGTAACCTACTTCCTTTGTTAGCGGATTGCATTTCCTTAGGATTCTTCCAATGAATCTCAGTCTGCCATCTGCTTTATCGACGATCAACTTTATATGATCATTCCATTTTAAATCACTCCTAATGCGTACTCCCAGATGATTTATGGAATTAACTGCTTCCAGTTGCTGACCTGTTATTTTGTAACTAAATGATAAGGGATCTATCTTTCTATGTATTCG
The DNA here is from genome assembly GCF_021461395.2 of Schistocerca americana. Classification (NCBI taxonomy): domain Eukaryota; kingdom Metazoa; phylum Arthropoda; class Insecta; order Orthoptera; family Acrididae; genus Schistocerca; species Schistocerca americana. Next base: position 173,786,951 of record NC_060129.1, on the reverse strand, counting down.
CAGCACATTACACTTGTCTACATTGAGATTCAATTGCCATTCCCTGCACCATGCGCCAATTCGCTGCAGATCCTCCTGCATTTCAGTACAATTTTCCATTGTTAGAGCCTCTCGATACACCACAACATCATCGGCAAAAAGCCTCAGTGAACTTCCGATGTCATCCACAAGGTCATTTATGTATATTGTGAATAGCAACGGTCCTACGACACTCCCCTGCGGCACACCTGAAATCACTCTTACTTCGGAAGACTTCTCTCCATTGAGAATGACATGCTGCGGTCTGTTGTCTACGAACTTTTCAATCCAATCACACAATTGGTCTGATAGTCCATATACTCTTACTTTGTTCATTAAACGACTGTGGGGAACTGTATCGAACGCCTTGCGGAAGTCAAGAAACACGGCATCTACCTGTGAACCCGTGTCTATGGCCCTCTGAGTCTCGTGGACGAATAGCGCGAGCTGGGTTTCACACGACCGTCTTTTTCGAAACCCGTGCTGGTTCCTACAGAGTAGATTTCTAGTCTCCAGAAAAGTCATTATACTCGAACATAATACGTGTTCCAAAATTCTACAGCTGATCGACGTTAGAGATATAGGTCTATAGTTCTGCACATGTGTTCGACGTCCCTTTTTGGAAACAGGGATGCCCTGTGCCCTTTCCCAATCCTTTGGAACACTACGCTCTTCTAGAGACCTACGGCACACCGCTGTCCCAGTCTTTACACAGTCTAATCTCCCACGTTGACAAATGATGTTGAAATAATGAGAACAACACAAACATGCAGTGCCCAGGTAAGTCAGCAGACGAGATCGCCTGCAGAGCCTCTCCTGGACTCCAGACCATATTGGATGGACTGTAAACGACTCGAAAACTGTGGCCTGGTCACATGAATCCCGATTTCAGTTGGTAAGAGGGGTGGTAGGGTTCAAGTGTGGCGCAGGCCCCACGAAGCCATGGACACAACCGGCCGAGCGGTTCTAGGCGCTACAGTTTGGAACCGCACGACCGCAACGGTCGCAGGTTCGAATCCTGCCTCGGGCATGGATGTGTGTGATGTCCTTAGGTTAGTTAGGTTTAAGTAGTTCTAAGTCTAAGGGACTGATGACCTGAGAAGTTAAGTCGCATAGCGCTCAGAGCCATTTTTGAACCATGGACACAAGCTGTCAACAAGCCACGGTGCAAGCTACAATGGTGTGCACTGTCTTTACATGGGATGGACTGTGTCCCCTGGTCTGACTGGAGCGATCACTGACTGGATACGGTTATGTCCGGCTACTATAGTTCAGTTCTTTTACCTTGGCGGCTCGCGCATGCCCGCCCAGATGCGGGAGATTGCTGCGTTGCCAGTTGTACGCGCCAAGAGAAGCAGCCCCATAGTATAGTATAGTTCGCAAACTTACGTTTAAGGGGGAACGCGCAGTTTATGAAGTAAAGTCACCACGGCCGCATTAACTCTTTCGCTGCTACAGAGACGTGCTCCCCGCATTCCGCGCTGTGCGCGATTTCGTCATCACTGCACTGCTCGCCTGTGCAGACACACGGTGTTCCGACTGCTTTGACACACTTACCATTCGATTTCACAAAAACTATTTGGCCCAAAAATTTGATTTTTACACATCGTCTTGACTGATACCTCCCCCCCCCCCCCCCACCCATAAATTACTTAATTTTGTTTCGAAGTTCAACGCAGTTATTGTGCAGCATCGAATGTAGTAAACCATTGCACGAAATTTTGTACAGTTTGCAGAGGTAAAAGTCCATAGATACACTTTCCGTATGGTCGATTTTAGTTGCCACAATGTTGAGAATCAAATGTGGACAAGATACCTAAATTTCATATAAAATTTACTGTATAACAATATCTCGTTTAAGTATGGATAGGTGTCGTATGTAATATTGAGAAATGTTCCGTCTTTCGCGACTTTAATAAAAGTTTTATTTATACCAGAGTCATTTCTCTTTTTTCTAAAACGTTCTGATTAAAACAAAGTTGCCGAAGTACACAAAACTGAATTGTGGACATACTAAAACATAGAAATTAAAATATATTGTCAGTGAGGCGCAGTGAGCAAACAATTTGTGTTTGTCACAACAGACAACAAATACTTGCTAAAACATGGATCAGTCTGCGAAAACATTCAATATGATGTTGCCAAAGCAGCGAAGCAAAGAATTGCGTCAGACAAACAAGTAGCTCGACTACGTACGAGCCGAAATTCTACTCTAAATAATACTTTTAATACTGTCGCAAAAGAATATATCTCAATATTAATAGTAAAACAGCGACTGAGGAAGAGAAGATGTACAAACAAAACAGAAAACATGAATACTGCATGTGTGCCTTTTCATTGTTTTTAATTGCTGTGAAAAGAAATATTGGAGGACAAAATTAGAAAAACCGAAAACTTATTATGATTATAATGAGGAGACAAAGCACTAGAAATTTCGAAAAATTACATTCAAACGAATAAAATTCATGGTGTAACACACTTCGATATTGTTTTTAAATAATGGAAATATAAGCACCAAAAAAGGTTTGAACTTTTTTGTTCTTTTTTTTTTTTTTTTTTTTTTTTTTTTTTAAGTTCTCATTTTGTTCGTTTTTGTTCGTTGTATGTGCTTGGGGCAGACGTCGTAAGACATCCGTTGAAGTTCGTCTTTGATCGGTTAACTCAGTTTTTTTAATACAGAGGGCTGCTAACCCTCTGACCGTACACACTGAGCTACCACGCCAGCAATTCTCGGAACCTTTCGCTTAGCAGCCAAACAACTTAACCATTATGCTAATGCAGCCCATCGTTGAACTCAATTACTGAAACATAACACGCAAAATAACGACAAACACTGTTGGTATGACTATGAGTTACTCACGTTTCGTCGAAGTACAATAGGAAATAAAGAATTACCGCTGTTCTTTATTGCGAGAAAGCGGTTAGTGAGAATGATACAAACACCTTTCCTTGCTATCGCCTGAATTAGGAGGCTTATTGCTTGTTTGGTTTAATTAATTAATAGAATATGAAGCAATTGGTATAAAGAAAGCTTTTTCCAAACTCTCTATAAAAGAAAGTCAAAGTAATAGAACAAAATCAATGTCTTGAAGCTTTCTAAAACTGAAGATACTCGTCTGTGCTCTGCACTGCAGTCGAGCTCTGGCAACGTCGTTCTCTGTTCATTGGCTGACTGTGTTTTGTGACGTCAGCTGCGCAGAACGAACCTAAACTCGGCCGCCATTGTAAATGACGCGCACTATAGTCGTGCTGGAAACAGAAGAATGGAGGCTTCACAAGAAGAAGAACATGATGATGATGATCTGAGGTGAGTCGTGCTGAACAGGATGGTCATCAGTGCACTGACGAAAAGCCAGCATGAGAAACCCATGGGTGGAGACGAAGGCTGTCCCCACTTACGGAGTACTATATAAAGCATTGAAGTTTGCATCCCTTCCCCACCAATTTAGGGATGAGGCCTGACAGTGCACGCCGCCGTCAGCAGCTCGTGGTCTCGCGGTAGCGTTCTCGCTTCCCACACACGGGTTCCCGGGTTCGATTCCCGGCGGGGTCAGGGATTTTCTCTGCCTCGTGATGACTGGGTGTTGTGTGATGTCCTTAGGTTAGTTAGGTTTAAGTAGTTCTAAGTTCTAGGGGACTGATGACGATAGATGTTGAGTCCTATAGTGCTCAGAGGCAATTTTTTTCAGTTCACGCCGCCCACTGTGGCCGAGCGGTTCCAGGCGCCTCAGTCTGGAACCGCACTGCTGCTACAGTCGCAGGTGTGATGTCCTTTGGTTAGTTAGGTTTAAGTAGTTCTAAGTCTAGGGGACTGATGACCTCAGATGTTAAATCCCATATTGCTTAGAGCCATTTGAACCATTTTTGAGAGTTCACAAATTGTCAGTAGTCTTCTAAAAGTGGAATCAGTATCTGCGAGGATGGTGGGCAGATTTCCATCGAGACTCAGGGCTGCCCCATGTCAGTATGCAGGGCACACGTTGCGAATATATGCTGAACTGAAAGTGGCGCACCACAAATCTCGCTGACTGGTGGATCCTCCCGCCAAAGGAGGACGCCACGTGTTGAAGGGCTATGCCCGATGCACAGCCTGGTGAGCAGATCCTCCTTCCAGCGGTGAGGCTGACATGGAGTCCACCGTGCCTATGTGGTCAATCTGAGTGACTGCAGTTTGTTTTCTGGCACCTGCAACCAACTCCCAATGACACATGATGTGTCTGTCAGAAAATGAGGTGCTGGTGTCCAATGGGATGGGAAATTACTGGACACGCTTCCTCAGCAGCTTTGTCAGCCATGTCGTTTCCCTGTATCCTGATGTGGCCAGGTACCCAGCCAAAGATCATCTCTTTTACATGGTGCTGGAGCCACTTTAAGGAGTCGTGGATCAGCTGAATCGGCTTGGCTGGTGGTTACATTTGGTGAAGTCCTTACAGTGCACAAAGTGAGTCACAACAGACAAGAAACCTTGCATGACGGTGCCCTTGAATCCTCTCCAATGCCATCATAATGACATATAACTCTACATCCTAATTTGTAGCCGGCCGCTGGTGGCCGAGCGGTTCTAGGCGCTTCAGTCTGGAACCGCGCGACCGCTACGGTCGCAGGTTCGAATCCTGCCTCGGGCATGGATGTGGGTGATGTCCTTAGGTTAGTTAGGTTTAAGTAGTTCTAAGTCTAGGGGACTGATGACCTCAGATGTTAAATACCATAATGCTCAGAGCCAATTGGGCCATTTTTTCAACATAATTTGTAAATTGCTCCAGAAGACATACTTTGAAAACCCTATCAGGGAAAACAGCGGAACAACCAGGGACATGCCTTGATGGGATCCATCTGTATAAATAACGATAAAACTGTAGAACATACTTAAAATGGAAGAAAACAGAGTTGTAAAAACGTAATCTGGAGTACAAGTTTTCTAGTATCATGTCTAGCCTAAAATCGGTTTGGGCCTCTGAAGACAGCCGGCCGCAGTGGCCGAGCGGTTCTAGGCGCTTCAGTCCGGAACCGCGCCGCTGCTACAGTCGCAGGTTCGAATCCTGCCTCGGGCATGGATGTGTGTGATGTCCTTCGGTTAGTTAGTTTTAAGTAGTTCTAAGTTCTAGGGGACTGATGATCTCAGATTTTGAGTCCCATAGTGCTCAGAGGCATTTGAACCATCTTTTGAATTCTCTGGAGGTCATTCTGCAAGTTCCTACTATCTTCTGGCGTTGCTACTTTGTTGTAGACAACCGTGACATCTGCGAACAGTATCAGAGAGCATCCGACGCCGTCTACTAGATCATTTACATATACTGTAACCAGTAACGATCTTATCACACTTGCTCGGGGTGCACCGGAAATTACGTTTACATCTGTCGATTTTGATCCGTTAAGAGCGACGTGTTGAGTTCTGTCTGCAAGGAAGTCTTAAATGCAGTCGCAATTTTGGTCCGATACTCGATAAACTCTTATTTTTATCACTAAACGGGACGGTGTATGAGCAGCATAATGTTGCATGAATGGAACAGGGTGAGGATTGTACAAGTCATTATATTTACTAATAGGGAAAAGTTAAAAAAAGTCATAGAGAATATAAAACTGCCTGGCAGAATAAAACTGTGTGCCGACCCGAGACTCGAACCCGGGACCTTTGCCTTTCGCGGGCAAGTGCTCTACCAACTGTTTTTTTTTCTTTCATTTTGTTCGATATAGTTCGTTGCGTTTGGTCTGGGCGGACGTCACAAGACATCCGTTCAAGTTGATCGTCGTTGCCTTGACTCAGTTTTTTGATTACAGATAGCACGCAGCCCTCTGACCGAACACGCTGAGCTACCGTGCCGGCAAACTTTTCACTCGAGGGAAAACTTGAACCAAGGAACTCTCGCTTCGCAGCTGCTCACGCTAACCACGGGACCACGGCGCTGCTAACCAACTGAGCCACCGAAGCACGACTCACGCCCCGTCCTCACAGCTTTACTTCTGCCAGTACCTCGTCTCCTACCTTCCAAACTTTACAGAAGCTCTCCTGCGGACCTTGCAGAACTAGCACTCCTGAAAGGAAAGATACTGCGGAGATATGGCTTAGCCACAGCCTGGGGGATGTTTCCAGAATGAGATTTTCACTCTGCAGCGGAGTGTGCGCTGATATGAAATTTCCTGGCAGATTAAAACTGTGTGCCCGACCGAGACTCCAACTCGGGACCTTTGCCTTTCGCGGGCAAGTGCTCTACCATCTGAGCTACCGAAGCAAGACTCACGCCCCGTCGTCACAGCTTTACTTCTGCCAGTACCTCGTCTCCTACCTTCCAAACTTTACAGAAGCTCTCCTGCGAACCTTGCAGGACTGGCACTCCTGAAAGAAAGGATATTGCGGAGACATGGCTTAGCCACAGCCTGGAGGATGTTTCCAGAATGAGGTTATCACTCTGCAGCGGAGTGTGCGCTGATACGAAACTTCCTGGCAGATTAAAACTGTGTGCATAGAGATTATGGCTTTTTCTATGCGCGCTAAATGTTCATCATCGCCCATTATATTGAGATGTCTCCCAACCCCAGTCACTCGCTCCCACCCACCACAGATTCGATGAAACACGTTCAGGGCTCTATCATCATTACGTTCCATCGTGAGCGAAACTAAAAAATTTTCACGTATATGCTAAAGTTCGTAAGCCATATATTATTCAGCTTCACCTAAGAGTATTACTTCATATTTCTCGGATTTTTGCCCACCACACTCGTCCACTCCCAAGCACCGGGACCAAACTACCGCAATCAGACTATAACTGCATTTATAATATCCTTAATGAGATAAACATCTGCGTCCATCTCGTGATACACATGCATTCTCCCATGCCATGGCCAACGCCGGCTTTCTCAGCTAGTCGTAGGCCTATATAAAAATGGAGAATTTGGAAATTTGTGGTTAGGTATTATGGGACCAAACTTCAAAGGCCATCGGTCCCTAGGTTTACAAACTAATTAAACTAACTTAAACTTACGCTAAGGACAACACACTCACACCCATGCCCGAGGGAGAACACCAACCTCCGACGGGGGAACCGTCCGGACCGTGACAAGACGCCCTAGACCGCGCGGCTATCCCGCGCAGCATATAAAAATGTGTGACAAGTATACAGTGTATAAATTTTAAGTTGACTAACCAGAACAACTCGAAAAGTAAGCTTCACACGGAAAAATGTGTAGAATCCAAAGTTGATTATTTTCGAGGGGCGCAGCATATAAAAATGTATGAGAAGTATACAGTGTGTAAATATTAAGTTGACAAACCAGAATAACTCGAAAAGTAAGCTTCACACGGAAAAAATGTGTAGAATCCAAAGTTGATTATTTTCGAGGGGCGCATCTGCTGGTGCTAAAATTAGCCTGGGGGTAGGGCGGGAGGCAACTTTAAAATTTCAAATTGGAACCCCCATTTTTTACTGCAGAATCAGATTCTACATAAAAAAAAACTACGTACATTTTGTCTTAAACATTTGTTTTGATTCTTAATAGTTAGCGCTGTAGATCAAGAAAATCTGTGTTCAAAAATGTTCAAATGTGTGTGAAATCCTATGGGACTCAACTGCTAAGGTCATCAGTCCCTAAGCTTACACACTGCTTAATCTAAATTATCCTAAGGACAAACACACACACCCATGCCCGAGGGAGGACTCGAACCTCCGCCGGGACCAGCCGCACAGTCCATTGCTGCAGCGCCCCAGACCGCTCGGCTAATCCCGCGCGGCTAAAATCTGTGTTCTAATTAGGTTCGTGAGTCAGTTAGTGTTTTCGTTAACGAGTTCACTCGTTAGTAAGTAGGATGTTTGGTTAGTTAGTTAGCTAGTCAGATGATATGCTTGATAATTGAAAGATGTGTGACCCCATGACCACGAAACAAACAAAACTTATCCGAATCTGCGGAAAAAATTAATACAGTATTTGGGTCAACATTTGTAAAACTCTAATTCCTCTCTCTCAAACCCCACCCTATGAGGAGGGAGGGAGAGTTTTAGTTCTAGCGAATCAAAATTTACGAAGTAAATAAATATTTTACATTTGTTCGTAACCATTTTCCACAGAAAAATAAGAACGTGGATTTTCTTGAATTACAGCGCCAACTACCAAGAATCAAAACAAATGTTTAAGACAAAATGTACGTAGTTTTTTATGTAGAATCTGATTCTACAATAAAAAATGGGGGTTCCCATTTGAAATTATAAAGTTCCCTCCCGCCTCTCCCCCAGGTGGCTGGGGTGGCGGGTTAATTTTAGCACCAGCACATATCCCCTCGAAAATAATCAAGCAGGCCGGAGTGGCCGATCGGTTCTAGGCGCTACAGTCTGGAGCCGCGCGACCGCTACGGTCGCAGGTTCGAATCCTGCCTCGGGAATGGATGTGTGTGATGTCCTTAGGTTAGTTAGGTTTAAGTAGTGCTAAGTTCTAGGGGACTGATGACCTGAGAAGTTAAGTCCCATAGTGCTCACAGACATTTTTTTGAATCAACTTTGAATTCTACACACTTTTTCGTGTGAAGCTTACTTTTCCATTTATTCTGGTTTGTCAACTTAAAATTTACACCCTGTATAGTGAATGAAAAATTTGTACCCTAGAAATCACCAAGGGGCAATTGCCCCCTCCTTGTAACCTACTTGCGTATGCTTATGTCAGGGGGTGTAATGTAATACAACACCACTCGCCGACCCAAAAGTGAGTGTTTTTCGGTCTCAAACACAGAAAGGGGATTTCGGAAATATTTATTGCCGCTTCTAAACCTGGCCTAACGGTTGTGTGTACGTCGGATCTGGCAACCGGTTTGTTGTCGTTAGCACTTGCACAACTCGCGATGGTGGGCGATAGACCTCAAGTGTTTATTTCTACTCCACGGCGCTTTCCCCCGGCACCCACCGCATATTGCCCGATTCGAGTGCGGTGCGAGAGCTTAATCGACCAGCACGACGTAGCTGACCCGCGAATTCGAGGATAAAAATGAGAGCTCAGGCTCAGCCGAAATCTTCACCAACGTAGGAACCCAGCAGCAGACACTTGCCGTCGCATCGTTTGCGACATGCCGAGCTGAATAACCTCTTCCATACCGACCAGCACAACTGCCGTGTCTCGCTATAGTTTTGTGGCCTCTGTGAGACAACGCCGGGCCTTTGATGCACCACTGTGTGTGATTACCAGATCTTACAGATCATATGACTGCCCGTATCGCTATTGTCTATTTAACACTACCCAGGCGGCACGTGTAGCTTAAAGAATGCTGCGGTGTTAGGATTGTTGGTATTTTTAAAAATACCGGGAATCTGATAAATCGATATTTAAAAAAAGTATCACTGTCGTCTCTCGGTTGACCGATATATCGATGGAAAAACTATCGACTTATTGGCCTATAAAAATATCAGCTCCATATTGCAAATATAGTGCCGCATTTAGAGCTCTGTATTTAGCACTCCGTATTCAGGCCACAAGTGGCCCATCGGGACCGTCCGACCGCCGTGTCATCCTCAGTGGAGGATGCGGATAGGAGGGGCGTGGGGTCGGTACACCGCTCTCCCGGTCGTTATGATGGTTTTCTTTGACCGGAGCCGCTACTATTCGGTCGAGTAGCTCCTCAGTTGGCATCGCGAGGCTGAGTGCACCCCGAAAAATGGCAACAGCGCATGGCGGCCCGGATGGTCACCCATCCAAGTGCCGGTCACACCCGACACCGCTTAACTTCGGTGATCTGACGGGAGGCCGTTGCCTAGCTCTATATTTAAGTTCTGATTTATTAGCAGATATTCTGCGCATCTAGAACCTAGCAGCCTGCCTATCCCCTTTAGAGCAAGAATTGAAAAGAAGACGATGCACGTTCACGCTTACCGATAACGACTTTGCTAACAGTGGTAACTGATGTAAGTGACACAATAAAAGGTGTCCGATGGGCGGGCCGATGTGGCCGAGCGGTTCTAGGCGCTACAGTCTGGAACCGCGCGACCGCAACGGTCGCAGGTTCGAATCCTTCCTCGCGCATGGATGTGTGTCATGTCCTTAGGTTAGTTAGGTTTACGTAGTTCTACGTTCTATGGGACTGATGACCTCAGAAGTTAAGTCCCGTAGTGCTCAGAGCCATTTGGTGTCCGATGGGTCCGGCGTTCGGTTTCGTCACATATCGCATTTGTCTGGAACACTTCATGTCGAGTTCCCTATTGTTTCGTATTTGCCAAAACCAAAGACCCAGCAGCTGTACTGTTAAAACTGCGAGGTGGAGCTGAAGGCTGCAGTTTCTGTTGGTGGCGCCGATTACGCCAGCATTTCCCCTCGCAGGTCTCCGTCCACCGCAAAGACCAATTTTGTCATTCAAATTTTTGTCCACCATTTTCAGCAATTGTTTCTGATGAAAGCCGATGCGAAGAAATACCGCACTAGTTGTGTTAAAAATAGATTTTTACGCAACTGGTGTACTAGTTCTTACAATGAAATGAATACCCCTGGCTGCATACAGCCGTTGGTATAAGTCAGGGGTCTCCAAACTTTTTAGTCCGCGGGCCACATTGACTCCGCCACGAAGTCATTAGGGCCGAGATTTACCTAGTGGGATTAAAGCACCCTAGCACTCCATGATCACCGTAATCTAAGGCTAAAGGAAAGATGAAATCGCAAAAACCTGAGGTTGTGGGAATAGCTAGCACTGAAACGAACCACGATTTTTATTTAATTACATAATTTTGATTGGTGACGTACCTGACCGAAATTCTGTTTTTTTTTATTCTGGCGAATTTCACCGACAAAAAAGTATGACACTGCACATTCTTCACGAAAGCGTCCAGCAAAGTTAACGAAATCTGAAAATCATCGTTAGCAACGCTATTACTGCAAGACGTAACAGAGGTAGAGTGTGTCAACGCATTGTTATTTCAAGCGGCGCAACAATAAGTTTAGTTATGTAGTCTTGTAGCGAGTAGCAGAGCCAATGTCGCGGCGTATTGGTCGCGATAGGCCTCGAAACTCAATTGTTGGCAGTACAGGTAGCACCTCAAATATTTGGCGGGTCGGATACCGGGGATGGTTCAAATGGTTCAAATGGCTCTGAGCACTATGGGACTCAACTGCTGCGGTCATAAGTCCCCTAGAACGTAGAACTACTTAAACCTAACTAACCTAAGGACATCACACACATCCATATCCGAGGCAGGATTCGAACCTGCGACCGTACAGTCGCACGGTTCCGGACTGCTACCGGGGATGTCCGGAGAGATAACGCGGGCCGTAGTTTGGAGACCCCTGGTATAAGTTAACGGTGGGGTGGCAGCTGAAAATATGTGCCACGTCCGGGACTCGAACCCGGGATCTCCTGCTTACATGACAGATGCTCTATCCATCTGAGCCACCGGGGACACAGAGGATAGCGCTCCTGCAAGGACTTATCCCTTGCATGCTTCCCGTGAGACCCACATTCGCAACTTATTGTTCCGCACTATATTCATAGTGCCCCTGCCCATTACACTCATTACTCGCGCCTTTACTGCCGATTCCCGTAAGAGTTCGGGCACTGTTTGTGCAGCCGCACAGAAGAATATGGTCAAATGGACGGTGAGCCTTTACCATTTACATTAACTGACACAGTCTCCAAGGTTAAATTTATGGGGGATATCTCGGAACCATCTGAAATCCAAACTGGAGTGCGACAGGGTGACGGACTTTCACCATTACTCTTTAATATCATTCTTGAAAAAATCATCAGGACATGGGAAAAAGAAGTCAAAGGAATCCAAATTGGCATTAGAAAAGATAATAGATTCAATGTGAAGTGTTTAGCTTTTGCAGATGGCCTTGCAATCCTCACAAATAATAGAAAAGAAGCCAAAACGCCATAGAGAAGTTACACAAAATTGCACAAAGAACTGGCACGCAAATCTCGTATGAGAAAACCCAGTACATAGAAAGAGTGCCACAAGACAAATTGCCTATTGTGACAACCCATGGGAAAATCGTACAAGTACCACATTTTAAGTACCTGGGAGAAATCATCCAGCCATCAGGGATCAACCTAAAGGCCAATGAGGAAAGAGTAAAAAAACTACAGAAAGCATATAAACTCACGTGGAACTATTATAACAAAAAGTCCACATCCATTAACGCAAAATTGAGGCACTACAACACTGTCGTACTTCCGGAGGCACTGTATGCATCCGAAACAACACAAATAGGTGGGCAAACTAAAATCAAAGAAATAGAGAAACAAGAAAGGAAAATTCTCAGGAAAATTTTTGGCCCGATACGAGAGCAAGGAATCTGGAAGAAGAGACCAACATCAGAATTATATAAATACACAGACAAGATTACGGGTACAATAAGGAAAAGAAGAATGCAGTTCTACGGACATATCCACAGGATGAATGAAAACAGAATTTCAAAGCGAATTCTTAAAGTCATCAACTCAGGCAGGGGAAAAACAAAATGGATAAAAGAAGTTGAAGAGGACCTCAGACAAGCACACTTAACAGTAAACGATGCAGAAAATAGAACTGAATTCAGGAACATCATTAAAAAACATAAATTTGACACCACAACACAGAGGAGACCAGGATGCAAATGCACAGCGGAGCGAAAGAAACAACACAGTGAACACATGAAGAAAATTTGGGCCCAGAAAAAACATAAACAATCATCATAAAGGAATTCAAGTTCAAACGCTCTCTTAAAGGGCTCCGGAAAGGCTCAAAATCATGAAAAGTTCAATTTTTACTTTTTTGCGTTTTCTGAATCTGCAGACTATTACCTTTTAATAGATATATAATTTATTCAATTCCGAAGACTACAACTATTTTTAAATTTTTTTTGAAATGTGTTCTACATGGGCGTGACCCACTGTGGCGCTGTTAAACTGCTGTCAAATGGTGTTATTATTAACGTCCGTGTTCATCAGGTACATTTTAGTGATGTGAGATAAAGTATGTGTTGTGGCTGACCTGTGATGGTTCAATATATATCGCTGGTGTGATTGTCGATTGTTTCATGTTTATTTACTCTGTCGTTATCTCGAAAATATTCGTAATTAATTCTGTTTCTTGAGTCTCTGTTTTGTTGAAGTATAATAATGAGTAAAAGTAAAGTTATTAGAAATCCTCTGAAGGCTTTTAAGAAAAGGAGAAATGTTGGAAACCCAAAGGTACGTGTTATTATTGTAAATAATAACATTCTAACATGGTACGAGCGATGCTTGCTTTAGACAAGGAACGCCTTCGGGCTGCAGACAGGGCTGTAAAGAGTCTAGAAATACAAGCAAGAGTAAACAGGAGGAGGAACAAGAGGAAGCTGGAGGAGGAGTTTGCAGAGGATGAAGATAATCCATCCTATGGACCTGGAATGCACTGAAAAGTTAATCCAATCTTTGTCGCTCGATTCCCAAAACTTTTATTTTCTCATACTAGTTACATGTTTTCTAAGGATCTTCCAAACATATTTGTTTCAAACTTTCAGTAAATGTTACACAGTACCTTCTGCATAATTTAACACAGCCTTTTTCCAAAAAACTGTATATTTTTGAATATATAAATAAAAAATTGCAAAAAAATGTTGTGAATTTTCATTACAATTGAAAAAAAAATCATCTTTAATAACTGAACTAAAATTTTGTAAAATCCCTGTGTTAAGTTGTAGCCCATATTCCAATAAATAATCTGCAAAACGTTCAACTTCCTACCTCAAATACTTTGTGAGGAAAGATGTAATTTATAAGCGTTGTTTTAACATTGCGAGTATAGGGCGTTCCGGAGCCCCTTAAATGGGAATAATCGAAAATAATAATAATAATATGAACATGGTATCTGTTCTTTCGAACATGTCCGAGAGAACAAAAATGGTTCAAATGGCTCTGAGCACTATGGGACTTAACTTCTGAGGTCATCAGTCCCCTAGAACTCAGAACTACTTAAACCTAACTAAACTATCACACACATCCATGCCCGAGGCAGGATTCGAACCTGCGACCACAGCGGTCGCGCGGTTCCAGATTGTAGCGCCTAGAACCACTCGGCCAACCCAGCCGCCGAAAGAACAGACACTTCACATATATACTAGTTATTCATATGGGGCCGGTCGCTGTGGCCGAGCGGCTCTAGGCGCTTCAGTCTGGAACCGCGCGACCGCTACGGTCGCAGGTTCGAATCCTGCCTCGGGCATCGATGTGTGTGATGTCCTTAGTTTAGTTAGGTTTAAGAAGTTCTAGGGGACTGAAGACCTCAGTCCCATAGTGCTCGGAGCCATTTGAACCATTTTGAACCGGACTCCGGGCAGCCACGTGGCACTACCGAGAGCGAAGAGCGTCTTGTTCGGCTTACGGCTCTGGCGCATCGAACTGCATCTGCAGCAGCAACTTGAACAGGAGTTCAAGCCGATTAGTTCAAGGACAGCTCCGACCCAGGCGCCCTGCAGTGTGTTTTCCACTGACCCCAAACTACCGCCATTTGCAGCTTCAGAGGCGTCAAGCGAGTACTCACTGGAGGCCGGGTTCGAGGTCTCTTGTGACTTCTGATGAACGATGGTTCCGCGTCGGTGCCAGTGATGGCCGTGTGTGGGTAGAAGCAAACGGTTGAGGGCCTACAGCCAACGTGTCTGCGTGCTACACACACTGGGGTGCGATTCCGTATGAGAGCAGGAACGGTCTCGTGGTTTTCCCACGCAGCCTGATTGCAAATTTGTACTTCAGTCCCGTGATTCGACGTGCTGCGCTGCCATTCCTGAACAGCATTCCACGATGTTGCTTTCCAGCAGGATAACGCCTGGCCACATACCGCTGTTGTAACCCAGCACGCGCTATAGGGAGTCAACGCGTTGCCTTGGCCTGCATTATCACCAGATGTGTCTCGAACGATCGCTCCAGCGTTACGCACAACCAGCAATAACCGTCCCTGTATAGACCGACCACGTGGAACAAACGTGGAACTCCCTCCCACAAACTTATATCCAGCACGTGTACAACACAATTGATGCTCGTTTGCACGCTTGCATACAACATTCTGGCGGTTACATCCGTTATTAATGAGGTTGTGTAATAAAATACATGACAGTGGTGAATGGCCCAAAGACTTTCTGACAACAGTAATGATTCCATTACCGAAAAAACAAGGAACCAAAAAATGCAGCGAGCACAGGACAATCAGCCTCATTTCACATGTAGCCAATGTGATGTTAAGAATAATTAATAAAAGACTTGGAAAAGTAATGGAGGAGAGTCTTGGCGAGGAGCAGTTTGGCTTTAGACGGAATACGGGCACCAGAGATTCAATAGGGAATCTTGGGAGAAAGGTTTACTGAAAAAGGGAGAGACCTATATATGTGCTTCATCGATATAGAGAAGCCATTTGACAGTGTGGTTTGGGACAAGCTGGCGACTATAATGAGGGAAAAGAGTGGACTGGAAAACTCATTATATCTTAATCAAAAAGTTTCAGTTTGTTGTATCTGCTCGTGACAGGCAACACATCGTCCGTAATTGGCGATCAGTCTGTACTCGGGGCCGGTTTTCCGTGCGCCACCCTATATTATTCCCCTGCGATCAGCCACACAAGGCTACGGTTGGCTAAACGAGAGGTTCTGCAGAATCACAGAAATTACTTCTAAAAGTGTGTAATTATTCTGTAACGAATTAAAACTCTACACTCCAGGATGGAGGCAAGTGCCCCCTCTTGGTGCCCTCCATCCTTCAGTCACCTACACTACTAGTTTTCAGTTTTTCATGAGAACCATATACCGAGCACAAATGAACGGTGAACGAGTAAAAATGAACGGTTCCCAAAAAAGAACGATCAGGAGTGAACTAGTTCCCAAGGATGAACGAGTTTGCCCATCTCTATCTCACATACCTCTATACCGGTTTCCACTTTTAATATTTTTTTTTTTTTGTATTCAAAAAATTTAAAACCTCTCTCACACCAGTGTGATTTAGCTTCACTGATCAGGATAGTAAAAACATGCGTATGTTAAGGGAATTTTCATTCACAAAGCAGGCCTATCACATTCACACAGTTCAATACTGTTCTATCCCGATTAAATTAAGCTTAACTTAAATTCCATAAGGCAGTGAAGCAATTTCGAAGTCTCGGTGCGACGAAAATTGTCAGTCTATCTCCTGGAAACATTTGTAATAATTATTAACTTTCGGTGATCACGTGGGGAAGACCGGAGATCTGCTGGTAAGACCGTGTTAGCCTATTTATTTGAAGTAACTGGATACCTTGAGCATACAAAACGGCAGGTTCGTCCAGTGTAAATCAGACGTTCCCCACTGATCCCGTGCAACATAGCGTAGCAAGCAGACACTGTCAATAATCATTAGCTAAATAATACGCGAACACACTTACTTTAGTTTAGTTCATGTATTAAATTCCTTCTCATACAGGATCTCATCAAGATGGCGACTAGCTCAACAATACATACATATACATCCTCCTTCTTTCACGGCTAATCTGCAAGATCTGAATCATTCTTTTCATAAGAGAAAACATAGATTGCGGAGAAGCTATTCCATGGAGTAAATGGGCGCTCCAAGGAATAATAGGGCTTGAAACTACTTTGCATTGATAATCATCGTATATTAAAGTTTAGGATTCGGTAAGATAAGAAGAAATATTTCGAGATATGTACTGAGTTATATAATTTATGAAAATTTCTGAAAATATCGCGGAGAGACCGCTGCAAGAGACATTACACACTGCTGCAGCTGTAGGGATGCGGCAGTGAATTCGCCGGCCCCAGGTGGCTGGCACAGGTAGGCGGCGGCTGGCCGCCGAGTTGGCAGAGTGGCGCAGCGCGCGGCACGGCCACAGCCCGCCACAGCTCGGGGCTGCGGTCTAAATGTGTGGCCGGCCCGCCACAGCGGCGCTTTGTGCGGTCCGGCCAGATAGCGCGGCCGCGCTTTTTGTGCGCCCTGTAGCGCGGATGGACCTGCAGAGGGGGGAGGGAGGGGGGGAGGGGGGGGGGGCGACAATCTCTGGACACGCGCCGTCACAGCTCGCGCTAGCAGCAGCTAAACACACCGCGATAAAACTGGCGACCCCGCCAGGACCCAAACATTTCACAACGCGCCCCAAAAGCCGGTAGTTCGGAAGAGTTTCATCCGATCTAGCAGTTCTACTCTGTTTAATCACTAGTATCCGGACACCCCTATATAATGGAGAATTAACAACTAGATTACCTGAGAGCCAACTGCCAGTATAGAAGGAGGCAGCCTACAGTGCTGATGATGAAATATCGATACATATAGATTATTAAATGGGAGATACGACATGGCATGAAGAGTTTGACAGAGCACTGAAAGACCTGAGTCAAAACAAGGCCCCAGGAGTAGATAACATTCCATTAGAACCACTGATAGCCTTGGGAGAGCCAGTTCTGACAAAACTCTACCATCTGGTGAGCAAGATGTATGAGGCAGGCGAAATTCCCTCAGACTTCAAGAAGAATATAATAATTCCAATCCCAAAGAAAGCAGGCGTTGACAGGTGTGAACATTACCGAACTATCAGTTTAATAAGTCACGGCTGCAAAATACTACCACGAATTCTTTACAGACGAATGGAAAAACTAGTAGAAGCCGACCTTGGGGAAGATCAGTTCGATTCCATAAAAATATGGGAACACGTGAGGCAATACTGACGCTATGACTTATTTTAGAGGCTAGATTAAGAAAAGGCAAACCTACGTTTCTAGCAAATGCAGACTTGCAGAAAGCTTTTGACAATGTTGACTGGAATAGTCTCTTTCAAATTCTAAAGGTGGCAGGGGTAAAATACAGGGAGCAAAAGGCTATTTACAATTTGTACAGAAACCAGATGGCAGTTATAAGAGTCCTGTATATTGAGCAAGCAGTAAAGGAAACAAAAGAAAAGTTCGGAGTAGGTATTAAAATCCATGGAGAAGAAATAAAAACTTTGAGGTTCGCCGATCACATTGTAATTCTGTCAGAGACAGCAAAGGATTTGGAAGAGCAGAATGGATAGTGTCTTGAAAGGAGGGTATGAGATGAACATCAACAAAAGCAAAACGAGGGTAATGGAATTAAGTCTGGTGATGCTGAGGGAATTAGATTAGGAAATGAGACACTTAAAGTAGTAAAGGAGTTTTGCTATTTGGGGAGCAAAGTAACTGATGATGGTCGAAGTAGAGAGGATATAAAATGTAGACTGGCAATGGCAAGGAAAGCGTTTCCGAAGAAGAGAAATTTGTTAACATCGAGTATAGATTTAAGTGTCAGGAAGTCGTTTCTGAAAGTTTTGTATGGAGTGTAGCCATGTATGGAAGTGAAACATGGACGATAAATAGTTTAGATAAGAAGAAAATAGAAGCTTTCGAAATGTGGTGTTACAGAAGAATGCTGAAGATTAGATGGGTAGATCACATAACTAATGAGGAGGTATTGAATAGAATTGGGGAGAGAGGAGCTTGTGGCACAACTTGAATAGAAGAAGGGATCCGTTGGTAGGACATGTTCTGAGGCATAAGGGATCACCAATTTAGTATTGGAGGGCAGCGTGGAGATTAAAAATCGTTGAGGGAAACCAAGAGATGAATACACTAAGCAGATTCAGAAGGATGTAGGCTGCAGTAGGTACCGGGAGAAGAAGAAGCTTGCACAGGATAGAGTCGCATGGAGAGCTGCATCAAAGCAGTGTCTGGACTGAAGACCACAACAACAACATTGCTTCATTTTTTGTGACACATAAGCTTTAAAATTTTTTGTTTTTAAATTCAGTCTTAATCACACCACGTATGTTACAAGAACATAGGTGACCGTTTTCGTTCATATCACATGACCATCGTCAGACCCATGGCATCCTTCGAAGATGGTAGGCAGCTGAGAAGAGTGCTCCACCTACCATCTTCGGAGGATGCCATGGGTCTGACGATGGTCATGTGATATGAACGAAAACGGTCACCTATGTTCTTGTAATATACGTGGTGTGATTAAGACTGAATTTTAAAAACAAAAAATTTAAGAAAATTTTGATCACTGTTCCAAAAATGTTTATTAAAACATTACCTTTAGATTCTCTAATGATGACGTCTAAAATGACACTTGATTCAGAGAACTGCAGTCCTGTGTCACTAATAAATATTTTCACCAGAATTCCACAATACGTCCACAATTCAAACATTATGTGTAGAACAAACTAATCTTCTGCACAAAAATCAACTTGGATTCGTAAAATATACACTGCCACATTAATGTGAACACCTGTCACAGAAAGCTGAATAAGCACTTTTCGCAGCACAGAGCACTGCAAGACACGGAGTGGGGTTCTGGAAGGTACCGACAGGGCTGTGGAGCCGTGTTTACTCCAGTGCCGTGTCCAGCCACGCTACACTACGTGATCAAAAGTATCCGGACACCGCCACAAACATACGTTTTCCATATTAGGTGCATTGTGCTGCCACCTACTGCCAGGTACTCCATACCAGCGACCTCAGTACCCATTAGACATCGTCAATGAGCAGAACGGGGCGCTTCGCGGAACTCACGGACTTCGAACGTGGTCAGGTGATTGGGTGTCACTTGCGTCATACGTCTGTAAGCGAGATTTCCAGACTCATCCCTAGGTCCACTGTTTCCGATGTGACAGTGAAGTGGAAAAGTGAAGGGACAGGTACAGCACAAAAGCGTACAGGCCGACCTCGTCTGTTGACTGACAGAGACCGTCGACAGTTGAAGAGGGTCGTAATGTGTAATAGGCAAACATCTATCCAGACCATCACACAGGAATTTCAAACTGCATCAGGATCCACTGCAAGTACTATGACAGTTAGGCGGGAGGTGAGGAAACTTGGATTTCATGGTCGAGCGGCTGCTCATGAGCCACACATCACGCCGGTAAATTCCAAACCACGCCTCGCTTTGTGTAAGGAGCGTAAACATTGGACGACTGAACAGTGGAGAAACGTTGTGTGGAGTGACGAATCACGGTACACAATGTGGAGATCCGATGGCAGGGTGTGGGTATGGCGAATGTCCGGTGAACGTCATCAGCAAGCGTGTGTAGTGCCAACAGTAAAATTCGGAGGCGGTGGTGTTATGGTGTGGTCGTGTTTTTCATGGAGAGGGCTTGCACCACTTGTTGTTTTGCGTGGCACTACACAGGCCTACAATCATGTTTTAAGCACCGTTTTGCTTCCCACCGTTGAAGAGCAGTTGGGAGATGGTGATTGCATCTTTCAACACGATCGAGCACCTGTTCATAATGCACGACCTGTGACGGAGTGGTTACACGACAATAACATCCCTGTAATGGACTGGCCTGCACAGAGTCCTGACCTGAACACCTTTGGGATGTTTTGGAACGCCGACTTCGTGCCAGGCCTCACTGACCGACATCGACACCTCTCCTCAGTGCAGCACTCCGTGAAGAATGGGCTGCCATTCCCCAAGAAACCTTCCAGCACCTGATTGAACGTACGCCTGCGACAGTGGAGGCTGTCATCAAGGCTAAAGGTGGGCCAACACCATACTGAATTCCAGCATTACGGATGGAGGGCGCCACGAACTTGTAAGTCATTTTCAGCCAGGTGTCCGGATACTTTTGATCACATAGTGTAGGTGTCTCGGTTGACGATCCATGGCGCGAACATCCCGATCCAGGTGGTATGACAGATTCTCGATTGGCTTTAAATCGCGGGTGTTTGGTCGCCATGGAAGTAGGACTCTTCCTGTCGCTCTCTGAGCCACGTGACCCGTTGCATTGTCCTGCTGGAATATGCCATCAAAGCTAGGAAAAATAAGCTGCATGTAGGTATGGACATGGTCTCCAGGGATAGAGGCATACTTATGTCGATCTGCTGCGCCTTCCAGAAAGACGAGATAACCAAAGGAATGCCACGGAAACATTCCCCAGGCCGTAACGCATGCGGAGTGTTTGGTTTCAGACGTTTCACACCATAGACGTCAACAGCCATCTTTCCGACGGAGCGAAAACGTGATTCATGTGAAAAGGCCACCTGTCGGCACATCCAGTTCCGGTACTGGCGTGCACATTCCAGCCCTCGTGGCCGCTGTACAGCAGTCAGTACGGGTGCATGAAGCAGGTGTTTGGTGCATAGGCCCATACGCGGAAACGTTCACTGAATGGTCGTTGAGAAGGCACGGTTGTCGGTTCATCTGGGTGCTAAGTTGCTCACCCCTGTCATCTATTTTTTTTTCTTTGTTGTATTTCAATTCCCCATCGGGGCGGGCTGGCAGCAGCATATGCGCTGCTCTTCAGCCGAAAGACATAGAACAAACAATAGAAGACATTTTAAAAAAACTATGGAGAGAATATGGTGAACATAGATGTAAAAAAGGGGAACATCATGGAAGGCCATAGACAAAAAAACGGGGTGACTGTAAAATGGAGATAAAAAACTGTTTAAAAGTAGCACACACAAAAAGCCACACACTGCGACAATTAAAAGAACACCAGGCACAGTATGACTGGAGCATAAAAGGTATCGACAGATGGCGCAGCACATAACAAACACTAACGGCGAACCTCAAGGCAGTACACAATTAAAATCACATCTCTTGATGCACAAGAGAAACAGCACTAAACACAACACTGACGTGGCACACCGACGATGATCACAACGGAGTATCCGCCAGGCGCAAGGAGATGACCCCTGACATCTACGAGGCGTGTTTTGTAAGTTAGTACCTTTTTGTCACACCGCGTCCGCAGCGCTGCGGTCGGCGTTCTGCACATGCGCACTGGGTACCTACACTACTGGCCCTTAAAATTGCTACACCACCAAGATGACGTATTAGAGACGCGAAATTTAACCCACAGGAAGAAAGTGCTGTGATATGCAAATGATTAGCTTTTCAGAGCATTCACACAAGATTGGCGCCGGTGGCGACACCTACAACGTGCTGACATGACGAAAGTTTCCAACCGATTTCTCATACACAAACAGCAGTTCACCGGCGTTGTCTGGTGAAACGTTGTTGTGATGCCTCGTAAGGAGGAGAAATGCGACTTTGATAAAGGTCGGATTGTAGCCTATCGCGATTGCGGTTTATCGGATCGCGACATTGCTGCTCCCGTTGGTCGAGATGCAATCACAATATGGAATCGCTGGGTTCGGGAGGGTAATACGGAACGCGGTGCTGGATCCCAACGCCCTCGTATCACTAGCAGTCGAGATGACAGGCGTCTTATCCGCACGGCTGTAACGGACCGTGCAGCCACGTCTCGATTCCTGAGTCAACAGATGGGGACGTTTGCGAGACAACAACCATCTGCAGGAACAGTTCAACGACGTTTGCGGCAGCACGGAGACCGTGGCTGCGGTTACCCTTGATGCTGCATCACAGACAGGAGCGCCTGCGATGGTGTACTCGACGACGAACCTGGGTGCACGAATGGAAAAAAGTCATTTTTTCGGATGAATCCAGGTTCTATTTACAGCATCGTGATGGTCGCATCCGTGTTTGGCGACATTGCGGTGAATGCACATTGGAAGCGTGTATTTGTCATCGCCATACTGGAGTATCACCCCGCGTGATGGTGTGGGGTGCCACTGGTTACACGTCTCAGTCACCTCCTGTTCGCATTGACGGCACTTTGAACAGTGGACGTGACATTTCAGATGTGTTACGATCCGTGGCTCTATTCTTTATTCGATCCATTCGAAAACCCTACATTTCAGCAGGATAATGCACGACCGCATGTTGCAGGTCCTGTACGGGCCTTTCTGGACAGAGAAAATGTTCGAGTGCTGCCCTGGTTAGCACATCTAGATCTCTCAGCAACTGAAAAGTCTGGTCAATGGTGGCCGAGCAACTGGCTCGACACAATACGCCAGTCACTACTCTCGGTGAACTGTGGTATCGTGTTGAAGCTGCATGGGCAGCTGTACCTGTACACGCCATCCGAGCTCTGTTTGACTCAATGCCCAGGCGTATCAAGGCCGTTATTACGGCCAGAGTTGGTTGTTCTGGGTACTGATTTCTCAGGATCTACGCACCCAAATTGCGTGAAAATGTAATCACATGTCAGTTCTAGTATAATATTTTTTTCCAATGAATACCCGTTTATCATCTGCATCTTTTCTTAGTGTAGCAATTTTAATGGACAGTAGTGTACATCTGTTGTCTACGCACTGACGCCATTACAGTCTGATTCTTCCTTGTTTACTTGTGTACTGAGTTCTTAAGATGCCTCCGATCCGCCAACTGTGAAGTACAGGTCGTTATAAGATTCCTTAGTGCTAAAGGCCTAAAAGCGATCGATATTCATCGTGAGATCTGTGCAGTTTACGGAGAGAACATTATGAGTGATGGAATGGTAAGAAAGTGGGTGAGAGAGCATTTAAAGATGGCCGCACAAATGTGCACGAAGAACAACGGAGTGGGCGTCCTTCGGTCGTTAATGAAGGTCTGGTCCAGGAAGTGGACAATAAGGTGAGAGAAAACAGACGCTTTACGATTTACTCCTTGCAGGATGACTTTCCTAATGTTTCTCGTAGTGTTTTGTATGGCATTCTGACCGAGCACTTTGTAATTAGGCTGTTTAGGTTTTTATGTTGGTAACGCCATGTAGGGCTCTGTATGAAAATAACTGACTGTGCTGTGTGTAGTCTGTGGCTGGTTTGCATTGTTGGAATTTGCTATTGTAGTGTTGGGCAGTTGTCTGTTAACAGCGCGTAGCGTTGCGCAGTTGGAGGTGAGCCGCCAGCAGTGGTGGATGTGGGGAGAGAGATGGCGGAGTTTTGAGAGCGGGCGATCTGGACGTGTGTCCATCAAAAACAGTACATTTGTAAGTCTGGATGTCATCAACTGATATATATATTATGACTTTTGAACACTATTAAGGTAAATACATTGTTTGTTCTCTATCAAAGTCTTTCATTTGCTAACTATGCCTATCAGTAGTTAGTGCCTTCAGTAGTCAGAATCTTTTATTTAGCTGGCAGTATTGGCGCTCGCTGTATTGCAGTAGTTCGAGTAACGAAGATTTTTGTGACGTATGTGATTCATGAAAGGTATAGGTTATTATTAGTCAGGGCAATTGTTTTGTAGGGATTATTGAAAGTCAGAATGCGTTGCGCTAAAAATATTGTGTGTCAGTTTAGTGTTGATCAGAATAAGTAAAGAGAGTAATGTCTGAGTACGTTCAGTTCTGCTCAGCTGTTTGAAAATCAAATAACGTAAGGGGTTTACCAGCACAGTAATTCAATAATTTTCCTAAGGGGATGTTTCAACTTGAATTACGGAAAATTGTGCGCACGTTGGGTACCGAAAATGTTGACGGATGTGCACAAAACCAAACCAGTGCACTGACTTCCCTTGAGCGGTACCACAACGACGGTGATGATTTCTCAAGCCAAATTGTTAGGGGCGATGAAACGTGGGTGGCGTACGTCACACCAGAATCAAAGCAACAGTCCGTGGAAGTTGAGCAAGGGCATCGTTTTGCTGCAAGACAATGCCCGTCCGCGTGTGGCGAATCGGACCAAAGATCTCATCACATCTTTTCGACGGGAAACTCCAGATCATCCACCGTACAGCCCCGACCTTGCGTCCAGTGACTACCACCTGTTCCTGCACTTGAAGAAACACCTGGGCGGTCAGCGTCTTCGAGACGATGACGAAGTCAAAACGGTGGTGATGCAGTGATTAACAAGTCAGGCGGCAGACTTCTATGAGGAGGGTATTAAAAAACTGGTACAACGTTATGACAAGTGCCTCAATACTGAAGGAAATTATGTAGAAAAGTAAGGTACAGGCTTTGTAGCAGGTGTACCGGTACGAAATTAACGTTAAGATACAAATGTGTCGATAGGGAACATTTTTTGTCAACGAGCCTTAATTTTTTTTTTTTGTTAGGTTGGTATGACACCTGTAAAAGATATTTAGTACAGATCAAGTCATGGAACAAACAACATCATATGTTTTCATCGTGTTAACAATGTCAAATTTTGTACCAGAAAGTGATGATTTGCGGGAAGGATTAATTTTTTGTTTTCATTTGAAAAAAAGTGCTGCAGAGTCGCATCGAATGCTTGTCGAGGCATATGGTGATCGTGCTCTATCAGAAGCAACGTGCAGAAGATGGTTTCAACGGTTCAGAAATAATGATTCTGATGTAAGAAATGAAGAACGTGGAAGACGACCAAAAAAGTTCGAAGACGCCGAATTGCAAGCAATATTGGATGAAGAAGCAAACGGCAGCAATGCCAAATGTTGCACAACAAACAATTTCTGACCGTTCGAAAGCTATGGGAAAGATCCAAAAGTGTGGAAAATGGGTGCCACGTGAATGAATTAAAGACAGAAGGAAAACCGAAAAACCATTTGTCAAATTTTGCTTCAAAGACATGAAAGAAACTAAATTTTGCATCGAATAGTTACTGGCGATGAAAAATGGATTTATTTTAAGAATCCTTAACGGGAAAATTCATGGGTATTCATCCGGCACAACCATCAACATCGACTGCCAAACCAGATCGATTCGGCAAGAAGACAATGCTCTGTGTTTGGTGGGATCAGAAAGCTGTGGTGTATCATGAGCTTCTAAAACCCGGTGAAACTGTGAATACTAATCGCTACAGACAGCAAAAAGATCAATTTGAACTAAGCATTGATCGAAAAAAGACCAAAGTGGGCCAGAAGACATGGCAAAGTATTTTTTTTTTTTTTTACACGACAATGCACCTGCACACAAAGCAAAACTGGTTGAGGATACAATCAAAACACTCGGCTGGGAGCTGCTACCCCACCCGCCGTATTCACCAGACTTGGCCCCTTCCGACCACCATTTGTTTTCATCAATGGGACACGCATTGACTGAGGAACACTTCGATTCCTACGAAGAAGTCGAAAATTGGGTGTCTGATTGGTCTGCTTCAAAAGACGAACATTTCTATTGGCGTGGTGTCCACAAATTGCCAGAAAGGCGGTCAAAATGTATAGAAAGCAATGGTCAGTACTTTGAATAAAATGTTTTTACTTTTCAATTCAAAATTAGTGTTTCATTTTCACAAAAATAAACGCTCATTTCATACCGGTACAGCTGGTAAAAATAAAATTATTCAGATATCTTAGCACGTCTTTTTTTTTTAAATTTCAAAACGGTACTTGCTAAAAGAACACGCCTCGTATGTTCATTATACACCGCAGTTGTCTCTGCGCCGCTTTTGGATAGCGCCATTTTGCCATGCACGGTACACTTTAAACACTGCACCACGCGAACAGTTTACAAACATCTGTGTCTCGGAAATGCTCCCAACCTTTGCCCGAAAGCCAATGATCACGCCCTTTTGGACGTCAGACAAATCCCTCCGTTTCCGCATTACGACAACGACTGCAGGGTTTCTGGGGTCCAGCCGACGCGCTTTACGTAACATCGGCAGCTAGTGCTGCTAGACAGTGACGTCCGTTGTGTTATTGTACTGTAAGGCGCCACGTATACCGCTTGTATACCTATACGTGTATGTCGTCGTTGTCTTCCCGTTCTTCCCTCGTCGATATCAAAGCATGAGCAATGTTTATGTTAGTGTTTAGCTAATTGTTGTCGACAACACACAGCTACACGGGCACGATATCACCTGATTCCGGAATAGCTATAGCTTAATATCCACTACTAGCCATTAAAATTGCTACACCAAGAAGAAATGCAGATGATAAACGCGTATTAATTGGACAAATATATTGTGCTAGAACTGACATGTCATTACATTTTCACAAAATTTGGGTGCATAGATCCAGAGAAATCAGTACCCCTAATAACGGACTCGATACGCCTGGGCATTGAGTCAAACAGAGCTCGGATGGCGTGTTCAGGTACAGCTGCCCATGCAGCTTCAACACGATACCACAGTTCATCGAGAGTAGTGACTGGCGTATTGTGACGAGCCAGTTGCTCGGCCACCATTGACCACACGTTTTCAGTTGGTGAGAGATCTGCAGTCGAACATTTCCTGTATGCAGAAAGGCCCGTGCATGACCTGCAACATGCGGTCGTGCATTATCCTGCTGAAATGTAGGGTTTCGCAGGGATCGAATGAAGGGTAGAGCCACGGGACGTAACACATTTGAAATGTAAAGTCGACTGTTCAAAGTGCCGTCAATGCAAACAAGAGGTAACCGAGACGTGTCACGCCGGGTGATACGGCAGTATGCCGCTGAAGAATACACGTTTCCAATGTGCGTTCACCGCGATGTCGCCAAACACGGATGCGACCATCGTGATGCTGTAAACAGAACCTGAATTCATCCGAAAAAATGACGTTTTGCCATTCATGCACCCAGGTTCGTCGTCGAGTACACCATCGCAGGCGCTCCTGTCTCTGATGCAGCGTCAAGGGTAACCGCAGCCACGGTCTCCGAGCTGATAGTCCGTGCTGCTGCAAACGTCGTCGAACTATTCCTGCAGATGGTCTCGCAAACGTCCCCATCTGTTGGCTCAGGAATCGAGACGTGGCTACACGATCCGTTACAGCCGTGCGGATAAGATGCCTGTCATCTCGACTGCTAGTGACACGAGGCCGTCGGGATCCAGCACGGCGGTCCGTATTACCCTCCTGAACCCACCGATTCCATATTCTGCTAACAGTCATTGGATCTCGACCAACGCGAGCAGCAATGTCGCGATACGATAAACCGCAATCGCGATAGGCTACAATCCGACCTTTATCAAAGTCGGAAGCGTGATGGTATGCATTTCTCCTCCTTACACGAGGCATTACAACAACGTTTCACCAGACATCGCCGGTCAACTGCTGTTTGTGTATGAGAAATCGATTGGAAACTTTCCTCATGTCAGCAAGTTGTAGGTGTCGCCACCAGCGTCAACCTTGCTTGAATGCTCTGAAAAGCTAATCATTTACATATCACAGCATCTTCTTCCTGTCGGTTAAATTTCGCGTCTGTAGCACGTCATCTTCGTGGTGTAGCAATTTTAATGGCCAGTAGTGTAGTATAAAGATACTGGGTTTCGATGGTGCGTTATTTGAGTGTGATATTATTCTTCACTTAACCTTTGAGACTTTAAGAACCAGCTACTGTCATTCAGTTCCAAAACTCTACTTGCAACGAGAACACTTGCGATCAGTCTGTCACAATATTAATAATATCTAAGGCTCTACACCACTATAAGAAAGGATCACAGTTCATGACATAACAAAATATACGAATAAACTTCTTTATATTTTTCCTTTTTATTTAATCAAATGCTTTCAAATGTTTACTTCGCGCCCTCAAATCATCCACACCTCGCTGTAGAATTTAAACGTGTGCATGAAAGATAGTACACTGTTTCTGCTGATAACCACGTACGAGCTTTTTGGTTGCTAAACTACTTCGATCAACAGGATTTATATTGGATTTGGAAAATGATCTTTCTATCCAAACTTACATCCTCCACAATGGCTCATCAAATATTCTACCCTTTCGCGATAATTAGGACTTCGCGTAAATTGTATTTTCGCGTGTTAAAAGCAAACCATCGACGGCGCGAAAGTGACAAACTCGCGACGCTTACTAGCCTGTCGCGAAATTTACCTACATACACCTACAACCAATTCCAAGGTCATGATTCGCCCTGCACGACTGTGGGCAATTGAACTTCAAATAATTATTGTTGCTAATGTTAATAATTGTCAACGGCCTTGCCGAGTGGTAACACCGGTTCCCGTCAGATCACCGAAGTTAAGCGCTGTTGGGCTGGGCTAGCACTTGGATGGGTGACCATCCCGCCTGCCGAGCGCTGTTGGCAAGCGGGCTGCACTCAGCCCTTGTGAGGCAAACTGAGGAGCTACTCTACTGAAAAGTAGCGGCTCCGATCTAGTAAAGCGACAAACGGCCGGGAGAGCGGTGTGCTGAACACATGTCCCTCCATATCCGCATCCAGTGACCCCTATGGGCTGAGGATGATACGGCAGCCGGTCGGTACCTTTGGGCCTTCATGGTCTGTGTGGGAGGAGAGAGAATGTTAATAATTATTACTGTTAATGTTAATAATTATTGCTGTTAACGAAAAAGCGTCATCACCAACTGTAACCGCATCTTATAGCATGCCGAGTGTTCTCGATTGTAATGCACGCAACGTGATAAGTAATTGCAGTTCTGGCGACAGTGCTTCATTCATTACAGTAGCTTTATTCCTTATCGCATAATTAACTCTATTTAGAAGAAACGTTAACAGTTCTCGTGACATTCTAAGATAATTAAAAGAACTTCTTGGGTCTTCCATTACAAATTATTTCAGCAACGATGCTGAGCAATCGAGCTGGCGTCTTTTCTTCATCCAGTCACGAATCGAAACACGTTTCTTCTTCTTATTTTTTTCTTATGCAGCGATTCCACGCATCAAGCTTTAAGTCCATCACAGCTCGTGCGACGTGTAGCTGCCAAAACTTTAATTTCAGACACGACTCAGGAACCCACACAACGACGAAACTGAAGTGCATACTGGTTTCGCCGTGTCTACAGTCACATATGAAACCATTTGCGTGCAGCTCATTCCACGCAACGAGTGGCGCAACCCAATGTCGGCGTGTAAACCAGGCTTTATATCGTGTAGGGCCCACGCGAGCGCGCAGAAGTGCCGCAACACAACCTGGCACGGACTCGACTAATGTCTGAAGCAGTGCTGGAGAGAACTGACACCGTGAATCCTACAGAGCTACCTATAAATTCGTACGACTACGAGCGCATGCAAGAAATCCCATATGTGCTCAACAATGTTCATGTCTAGGGAGTTCGGTGGCCAGCGGAAGTGTTTACACCCAGAAGAGTGTTCTTGGACGTGTGGGGTGTCGCATTGTCCTCCTGAAATTGCCCAACTCCGTCGGAATGCACAATGGGCATGAATGGATGCAGGTGATCAGATATGATGCTCACGTACGTGAGACCTGTCAGAGTCGTATCTAGACGTATCAGGGGTCCCGTATCACTGCAACTGCACACGCTCCACACCATTACACCAGCTTGAACAGTCCCTTGCTGACATGCAGGGTCCTTAGATTCATGAGGTTGTCTGCATTCCCGCACACGTCCATTCACTCGATACAATTTGAAACGAAACTCGTCCGACCGTGCAACATGTTTCCAGTCATCAACAGTCCATTGTCGGTGTTGACGGGCCCAGGCGAGGCGTAAAGTCTTGTGTCATCCAGTCATCAAGGGTACACGAGTGGGCCTTCTGCTCCGGAAGTTTCGTTGAATGGTTCGCACCCTGACACATGTTGGTGGCCCAGCACTGAAATCTGCAGCAGTTTGCGGAAGGGTTGTACTTCTGTTCCACTGAACGATTCTCTTCAGTCGTCGTTGGTCCCGTTCTTACAGGATCTTGTCCGGCCGCAGCGATGTCGCAGATCTGATGTTTTACCAGATTCATGATATTCACGGTACATCCGTGAAATCGTCGTACGGGAAGATTCCCTATTCATTGCTACCTCGGAGATACTGTGTCCCGTGTTCAAACCCAGTTAAATTTTCATAAGCTGCCATTGTGACAGCAGTAAGCGATGTAACATCTGCTTCAGATGCTTGTTGTCTTACGAGGCTTGGAACTTAAATAGTGGCAACTATTTATTCACAACCGATACAAAAGAGTTACATGTTTGCTCCTGTTGCTGTCCGTCAAAGTAGTCACCAGCGTCGTGTAGAACCCATGCCAGTTTTGGGAGGCGTAGCATACCGTTAGCAGAGCCTGTTATGTTGATGGTGCGAATGGAACGGTCTAAAGTTATGGTGATTCTCGTGTACGACTGTGATGGTGTTATCCTAACGCATTACGTTCCTCAACGGCAGACCGTCAGTGCACAGTATTACTGTTCGTTTTTGGAGCATCATGTGCGACCAGCTTAGCGAAAGAAGCGGCGACACTTTCTGCGTAACCCACCCATCATTTTGCACGACAATGCGCGGGCGCATACAGCGCAAGCTGTGGCTGCTCTGTTCGGTCGATGGGACTGGGAAGTACTGTATCGTCCACCATACTCCCCGCATGCAAGTCCTTGTGACTTTGATTCGATTCCGAAGATGAGGGAACCACTTCGTGGCATTCACTTCAGAACTGTTCCAGATATTCGACAGGCAGTAGACCGCTCCGTTCGCACCATCAACAGAATAGGCTGTGCTGACGGTGTACTACGCCTCCCACATCGCTGGCAACGGGTTCTACACAACGCTGGTGACTACTTTGCAGGACAGCAGCAGGTGCAAACACGTAACTCTTTTGTATCGGTTCTGAATAAATAGTTGCCACTTTTTAAGTTCCAACTCTCGTATATAGGCGTTGCCATATTCTGGCTGTTTACATATCTCTGTAGTTCAAAATGGTTCAAATGTCTGTGAGCACTATGGGACTTAACTTCTGAGGTCATCAGTCCCCTAGAACGTAGAACTACTTAAACCCAACTAACCTAAGGGCATCACACATAACCATGCCCGAGGCAGGATTCGAACCTGCGACCGTAGCAGTCTCGCGGTTCCGGACTGAAGCGTCTAGAACCGCACGGCCACACCGGCCGGCTCTCTGTAGTTAAATACGCATACGAATACCAGTTTCTTTGGCGCTTCAGTGTAGATGACACGGCGGATTTACACTGGAGTGAATACAAGCGAACATGCATCAACGATCGAAGCTTCTCTCGGGTGTAAAAGGTAGACAAGCGCGAGGGAGCTGCATTCGGCCGTATTCGGTTCGCATTCGCTACTATTCGCTCGTGTTCCTCTGGTTGTCGGTCTTGTAGCGAACCATCGAAGGGAGTTCATGTGCTGCCGCGCGCGGTTAGCCGAGCGGTCTGAGGCGCTGCAGTCATGGAATGTGCGGCTGGTCCCGGCGGAGTTTCGAGTCCTCCCTCGGGCATGGGTGTGTGTATTTGTCCTTACGATAATTTAGCTTCAGTAGTGTGTAAGCTTAGGGACTGATGACCTTAGCAGTTAAGTCCCATAAGATTTCACGCACATTTGAACATTTGAGTTGATGTCCTCTCCGCTTCGGCGCTAGCAGTACACAAAGCTTCCGTCTGCTGCCTTGTCTACATCTGGTGTTGTTTTGACATGAGTTGTGTCAGAGATGGAGTGGTCTAAAGAGAGATTAATGTTGCTGACACAAATATGATATGTGCGTCTGAATTCCAAGAGATCTTCACTAGAAATTTTGAAGGAAAATAAATTTGACTGGTAGAAAATTACCGAAGAACTCGAAATTGTAGTTCCAGTTTTCGTTTGCATTATCCGAAAACACTGCACACATAGCGGTTGACATTTTCGCTGGCCTTCCAATTTAATATTGAGGGAGAAATTTAAAAGCAGAACACCAATTAGCGAAGCCAAAAATAAAGAGAAAAAGGGATAGAGTTTACGCTCTGGTCATCAGCAACTGGAGAAATGTATGTTACTGTAGTGATTAAAAAAATATGGCATTATAGTCTTTGATCGCTAATTTCTTTTGTTTTCAATAACCGGTTTCAGGCTAGCTGCCCATCTTCATACCTGTCAGATGAAGTTAAAGAAATATAATTACATATCTTTAACTTTATCTAACAGATCTGAAGGTGGGCAGCTAGCCTGAAGCCGGCCGCGGTGGTCTAGCGGTTCTAGGCGCGCAGTCCGGAACAGCGCGACTGCTACGGTCGCAGGTTCGAATCCTGCCTCGGGCATGGATGTGTGTGATGTCCTTAGGTTAGTTAGGTTTAAGTAGTTCTAAGTTCTAGGGGACTGATGACCACAGATGTTAAGTCCCATAGTGCTCAGGGCAATTTGGACCATTTTAGCTAGCCTGAAACCGGTAACTGAAAATAAAAAAAATTAGTGATCAGAGACGGAAATGCCATTTTTTTATTCAAAGAAATATCACGGCTAGCCCAGTAAGACAATCATGTCTAGTTTTGATATACTGTAGTGATTGTTTTGCATTTCAACACGAGCTATACCTCAGACAGCTCCTGACGTTTGCAGTCGTGAATGCGAAGTGATTCAAGGTTTTTGTAAAAGAGGCAGAGAAACATATATCAACGATATATGATTAATGATATGTCAAGTATACATACAGCCAAGTTTTTTGTAAATTTGACTCAACATTGTAGTCACCGAAATAGGATCACATACCCCGAAAGTCGCGAATTTTCATTTTGTTTCCTGTTTCCCGTCTTGGTATGTCACTGTTTCTGTCAGGCAGTGTATATGATACAACGAAAAGCATCCTTTGCTCGCACTTAGCATTTGTTCACTGAGTATAGATACAAATGTAAACTAGGCCAGTTAATTTTTTCGAAAGCTATACAGTTAAGAAAAGTTCAAGTTCCGCGTACGCTATGATCCTCCAACATGTCGCATCCTGTAAATGGACGAAGGTGATTTTCAAAATTCATGATCTGCGCGCGTTTCTGTTAATTTTTCTATGGAAGACGACTATGTCGCGAAACATGCGCATAGTATTGACGGTACTGGTTTCTTCACAGATGTGTAGTATTGCTATACTTCGTGCTTCCATTCGGATTATCAGTCTAGTGTTCTAGACGAAATAGGCCTATGTATTAACATTACACTGTGAAATTTCATAGATCGCAGAAAATTCACTGGTCTAAAGGTCATATATTTAAATGCTTTCTTTTTTTACAATTTTCGTGTCACTTTGGATCACTCTACACTTGCAGTTTCTAGATTTTTGTTTCATGCCTAACATCAGCACTAAGGTGCGGTTGACACCTTTCAAAAACAACGAAGGTAAGAAAATTCCGTATCCGCTTATTCAAGAATCCGTGGTACTACCAATATCTCATGTTTCTACTCGCATTTCACTCAATCAAGACGTTACAGTTAGCAGAAATGTATTAAAATTACACTGTAAAATTTCATAGACTGGGTACAATAGGTTTGAACTGATCTAAAGATTATATAGTTCGAAATATTTATTATACATCTTTTATGATATTTTTTTATAAAATCCTATACTTGCAGTTTATCTGTTCGTGATAACTATTTCGTGTATTATGTTCGCCCGTAGGAGACGGCAAGCACATTATAAAATCGATAGAGTTGAGAAAATTTCGGATTCACGTGATTTCAAACTGGCAGTCTGACAACATTACACATTCTGTTCCCATGTAACACATTCTCTAACGGTCGGCAGTATCTGAATTACGGTAGAAATGTCATACGTTACAGAAAAAATGTCTTGCACTGCTTCGAACTATTGACTGTTTTCATTTCTATTAGTTGCGAATCATCTGAGTATTTGCGACTTCTTGATTCAGTACAAGTAGACCTATTTTAAACATTACATTAGCTCTCGAATCTGACTGCATACGTATTATGAAAATCCGTAGAATTTAGCAACATACGTCTGTGCAATCTTGCTACATCCCTCACTCCTATTCGAATTTCACGCAGTCTCAATATGTAGGCCAATGGCCTTCAGTTAGAAATCCTGCAGAACTGCCAGAAACTCCAATTAAAAGTGAAATGCGTATTTCATAGACCCCACAAAAAAATTGCCTCACGCTACTTACTTCCTACTGGTGACTGTTTTCATTTACGTTAGTCAGGACTACATACTCAGTAGTTGCAATTTTCTGATTTACGACAAGTACGTCATGAGTTTTTACAGATCGGAGCTGTGTGCTTACGTGTTTTGAAAATCGGTACAGCTTAGAAAATTTTGGAATTTAAGTTCACTTACCTAGAGCTGTGATGTCTTGCTATATCCCATATTTCTACACGAATTTCGCGCAATCACGACATTTATGATCTTCAGTTAAGAATCTTGTAGAGATGACAGAACTGCCTATTAAAATAACACTGCAAAATTTCATAAGTCGCAAAAAAAGAAATGTGTCACATCACGTCACACACAACGGAGTCAAACAATGTGCGTAGGAAGATTTTTTTAACGAAGTGGTCCGTTAATAATTTTAAAATATATTCGTCGATAATACGGTGTACGCAGAAGCTAAAGAGACGCTGCACTGACTTAATATACGCCACGCAACTTATTTGTTGCGTCCCGGTAATGTTTCCTTGTTCTCACGCATCGAAGGCGAATATTTCGCTAGCGTACGCCAAAGACGCGAAGTCGCCCGCTCGCCAGTGATATTAATACTGCGGCAGCGGGCAGAGATGCGCTCTAGAGCGCGCACCGCACCAGAGATGTTACGCAGGCCGGGCGATTAGCTGTACTGGAGCATCGCAGGCGTGTAGTTGCCGGCGGCGCCACCGGCGGCGCTGGTGTTGGCGCAGTGCTGCGTCTGGCGCGGATTCAGCCGCAGTCAGCGCACAAGCGCTGAACCGCTGCCAAAAACGGAGACGGGAATGTGCCTTCCGGAATAGAGATGTCTCGTAGAGGATGCTAGCACTTCCGAGAAGAATCAGCATAGTTATTCTGCGTGGGGGGATGCGGATCATTAACTCCGCCATCTATAATTCTGCCTCTATAGCCATTTCTGCGAAGCTGCCAATTTCGACGTTGTCCTCTTTCTGTCAGATACATCATTATGTAACAAGAATCGAAGAGACAACTAAGGATCTATTATTCGACGGTCGTTTATTTTTATTCATGAACCTTACAGGGAGATTGGTTTTTCGTTACTGTTTGCGTTTACCTGGGCTCGCTGCGTTATTGTATATCTTATGAAAGCAAAGACGCTGCTGTGTTTGATTATATTATTTATTACTGTAGGTATGAATGCCATCTTCATGATCTGTGGAAAGTATATAGTTTACGGTTCCCCACAGTCGTTTAATGAACAAAGTAAGAGCATATGAACTATCAGACCAATTGCGTGATTGGATTGAAGAGTTCCGAGATAACAGAACGCAGCATGTTATTCTCAGTGGAGAGAAGTCTTCCGAAGTAAGAGTGATTTCAGGTGTGCCGCAGGGGAGTGTCGTAGGACCGTTACTATTCACAACATACATAAATGACCTTGTGGATAACATCGGAAGTTCACTGAGGATTTTTGCGGATGATGCTGTAGTCTATCGAGAGGTTGAAACAATGGAAAATAGTACTGATATGCAGGAGGATTTGCAACGAATTGACGCACGGTGCAGGGAACGGCAATTGAATCTCAATGTAGACAATTGTAATGTGCTGCGAATACATAGAAAGAAAGATCCTTTACCATTTAGCTACAATATAGCAGGTCAGCTACTGGAAGCAGTTAATTCCATAAATTACGCATTAGGAGTGATTTAAAATGGAATGATCATATACAATTAATCGTCGGTAAAGCAGATGCTAGACTGAGATTCATTGGAAGAATCCTAAGGAAACCAATCCGAAATCAAAGGAAGTGGGTTACAGTAGGCTTCTTCGCCCACTGCTCGAATACTGCTCAGCGGTGTGGGATCCGTACCAGATAGGGTTGACAGAAGAGAGAGAGAAGATCCAACGGAGAGCAGCGCGCTTCGTAACAGGATCATTTAGTAATCGCGAAAGCGTTACGGAGATGATAGATAAACTCCAGTGGAAGACTCTGCAGGAGAGACGCTCAGTAGCTCGGTACGGGCTTTTGTTGAAGTTTCGAGAACATACCTTCACCGAGGAGTCAAGCAGTATATTGCTCCCTCCTACGTATATCTCGCGAAGAGACCATGAGGATAAAATCAGAGAGATTAGAGCCCACACAGAAGCATACCGACAATTCTTCTTTCCACGAACAATACGAGGTTGGAACAGAAGGGAGAACCGATAGAGGTACTCAAAGTACCCTCCGCCAACCAAGGTCAGGTGGCTTGCGGAGTATGGACGTAGAAGTAGATGTAGATATTTCAAATATTTAAATAGTTAATTTAAACTGTTATACAGGTCGATTTCGTAAGGGCATGCAAAAATGTAACAGGACACAGAGAATGCTCCACTGACCAATTTGAGATACGGAACGTGGGGTCGAAAAAGGCAGCTTAAGGAGATATGGAAATAAACTTGTCTACCGCTTTGTCTAGCATTACTGTTTTCCAGCTTATTTAGAATTAACATGCGTAATAGTTTACAATTACAGTGCTGTTTATTTGCATGTACATTCTTTTTACTTCCTGAAAGGAAATAGCGAGGACGTGCCTGATTACTGGGAAGTCATGATGCAGGTTTTGTTTACTTTGCTTATCCATAAGGTGGCTCTGTTGTATCGTATTTACATTGTCCCATGACAGAACGTGCTATGAATCAACGACAGATCCATTCAACATGACGGTTCAACGCCTCAAGTCAATGTGGATGTTCGCAACCACCTCAATGCTGTATTTCCTGGTCGCTGGATTGGAGGGGGGTTTCTATTGCATGGCCTGTGAGGTTACCTGACCTGAATCCCCTCGATTATTTCCTATGGGGATATCTAGAGTATGGATATGGAGATAGAATTAGTTGCCAGAATTTTAGCTACCTGTGATGTAATTCGAAACACACCGGAGATTTTGCCAGGGTGCGTCAGAATCTTGTTCGCCTATGTCGTGCTTGCATTGAGGTTGATGGCCGTTAGTTTCAGCTCATTTTGTAAGAACAGTGGAAATGGTACGTTAGTTGTGTCAGTGATGGTATTTGCAGTTAACTAATGTAAACAAACAAGTAAAGAATAATGTGATTTTGTTCCTATTATCTCCTTAAGTTAGCCCCTCCGACCCCAGGTTTCCTACCTCAAATTGTTCAGTGAAGCATCCTCTTTGTGCTCTCAAATTTTTGCGCACTCTTACAGAAACACGCTGTACAACGAGGGTCACTCCAAAAGAAATGCACACTATTTTTGTAAAAATACAGTTTTCATTCTGCTTGTGTGAATGTTTTACAGTGTGTAGATACATGCTTTCCGCTTGTTTTCAAACTCAGTTCAACCTGAGTGGAGCCATCACAGCATGTCTCACAAAGAAACAGGAAAAACGGTATGCAGCGAACTTTTGGAACAGTACGACAATGGTGGAGATGAATTTCTTGGAAGAATTGTGGCAGGTGATGAAATACGGCTCCATTTTTTTTCACCAGAGACGAAGAGGCAATCAATGGAGTGGCATCGTGCAAATTTACCCAAGAAAAAAAAAAAAAAATCGAAATCACACCTTCTGCTGGAAACGTTATGGCTACGGCGTTTTTCGATTCCGAAGGACTCTTGCTTGTGGACATCATGCCAAGTGGAACCACCATTAATTTTGATGCATATGTGACGACACTGAAAAAACTTCGAGCTCGACTGAGTCGTGTTCGACCACATCGGCAAAAGCTGGATGTTATACTGTTGCACGACAATGCACGGCCACATGGCAGTCAAAAGCCCACGGAAGCGACCACAAAACTCGGATGGACAACACTGAAACACCTGCCCTACAGTCCTGACCTGGCTCCATGTGACTATCATCTCGTTGGGAAACTGAAAGACTCTCTTCGTGGAACAAGGTTTGAAGACAATGACTCCCTTGTGCACGCTGCCAAACAGTGGCTCCAACAGGTTGGTCCAGAATCTTACCGTGCGGGTATACAGGCGCTGGTTCCAAGGTAACGTAAGGCAGTTGAGAGGGGTGGAAATTATGTCGAGAAATGAAAATATTGTTCCTAAACGATGTATCAACACACTGTAAAACTTTCGAACATGTAGAATAAATGAGGGATTTAAAAAAAAAGTAGTGTTGATTTCTTTTGGAGTGACAATCGTATTATGGTTTGCTACGTACATTGGGTGATCTTGGTATCTACATGCCATGTATGTCTCAGTTGTAAGGCGTCAGGCAAATCCAGCACCTTCCATGAAAACCCTGACATGATAAGCAAATCCAGTAGTATATCACATAGCTCCGAATACTTCGTGACATTAAATTAACCAAAGTAATACGAGTAACGAGTGAGCAAATTGAATACCACAGACTAACACAAGAATGCCTAAATGCATGTCATACAGTCCCACCGTGAGACAGACGCAGTTCCGAGGGGAGAAACGAGAACAGAAGCCGAGAGCAGAACCGTGTTAAGCTGGAAGGCCCTACGATAAGGGACAGCCGGCCTGTGTGGCCGTGCGGTTCTAGGCGCTGCAGTCTGACACCGCGAGACCGCTACGGTCGCAGGTTCGAATCCTGCCTCGGGCATGGATGTGTGTGATGTCCTTAGGTTCTCCAGAAGAACAGTATAAATCTTACGATAACACTAAAAGGGCCACACCGTCTGCAAGTTTTAGCGTGAGACTTTTTCGCGTCTCTGTTACGTTGCAAACTTTAAAAACATTGGCCCACCACGAAAAGTATAACGTTTCTCATTGGATAGACAGAATTTTTGTAGGCGGAGCTTAAGGTTAACATTGAGACCCTGATTGGTCAGATGAAAACGCAGCCAGATAGTTTTTTTTAAACCAACTTCAGTAAATTATAGTAAGGAGAAGTTAGGAGAGAGTTGCTTCCGAGACGGCGAGATGCATGGAGCTGTGCTGCCCGCCGCCCCCTGACGAACACCGACAAGGTAATGAACGCACGCGATGCCGCATTTTTGAGCGCATAAGGCTTCACTCAGAACTGCAGAAGTCTCATCTGTTACACCCCCTTTTTGCGTAATACTAGTGTCGATCGTCAATTAAAGCTCATGGTGTTCACATTTGCCACTTGAAGTAAAAATCTGAAACGCGATGATTTTTCTGTTATATAGTTATTGAGAAGCCACATCAGCCACTGTAATTTACGACAAGTTAGATAAGTAATTAAAGATAATTGAGGGTCTCTGTAGACCATTTTGATAGTTTTCTCTTTTGTGAAAATTTAAACCTAGATTACAGATGTGATATGGCATAGGTCATCCTTCGATCCATTGTAGAACTTGGAAACCCATTCAGGGAATATTCGTTCACATTTTTGTTGAACGCAGTCGGTTTCTACCATCCTGTATTAAAACATTTCCTTTTATCAATAGTGCAATTTATAAACAATGTTTTGTGAGTAGAATAAAATTTCCAATGGCAAACTTAACTGCTTTTTCGACGTTATTTTACCAGCCAACTAAAAATAGAAATGCCTTGAACCCCTTCCACTAAATTTAGTTAGTATTAAGATTCTTTTACAGGGAGTGCAGTGGAGCTGACGCTGAAATCATTAAGTATTTGGTTATATCATCGCTAGTCTCACTGAACTCTTCTGAACTCTACGTGTCATGTGTGGTCTGGAGTCTCCTTGCCTGCAACAGGTCCCCGGTTCAAACTAGTCAATTCCCTAAAAAAACACGCTCAGAGCGACGTTGCGCGAAAGTGGTAGGGAGACACGACATAGAACAGACAGACACCACGCAGAATGTTTAGACAGCTGCTGTCACACTACTGTATAAGTTTGCTCCTGTCGGAGCTAGAGTGGACGTTAAATTTCTTGTTGGAATAGTTATACAGGGTGTTCGGAAATTTCTCATATAGACTGCTAGGACACGCGGAGGAGAGTCAGTACTTAATATACTGAACAGGAACCAATTCCGGAAGTGTACCGTTTCCGTGTTACAGCCGTTTCAAAAAATGTTTGCTAGGTAGTTATGCAACTTGGTATTCACGGTTTGGGGGGGGGGGGGGGGGAGGGAGAGTGGGTTACATCAACCTCCCCATCGCACCCCCCTCAGATTTAGTTATAAGTTGGCACAGTGGATAGGCCTTGAAAAACTGAACACAGATCAATCGAGAAAACAGGAAGAAGTTGTGTGGAACTATGAAAAAAATAAGCAAAATATACAAACTGAGT
Source organism: Schistocerca americana (assembly GCF_021461395.2). NCBI lineage: Eukaryota > Metazoa > Arthropoda > Insecta > Orthoptera > Acrididae > Schistocerca > Schistocerca americana. The sequence continues at coordinate 173,746,306 of NC_060129.1, read as the reverse complement.
AGTCCATGTGTAAGACAGGCAACAACACAGGTGGGTGTAAACACATGAGCGCCGTAGTCACGTGGTTAGCGTGTGCAGCTGCGGAATGATAGCTCCTCGGTTCAAGTCTTCCCTCGGGAGGAAAGTTTAATATTTTATTTTCAGACAATTATCAAAGTTTAGGCACTCACATATAATCAAATTCGCTCTCCAAAATTCCAGGACATGTTGAGTTTTGCTTGGACATATGCAGGATTTGACGGTCTACACACGGAAAAATTTGAAAACGTTAAAAACATATGTTTTGACAGAGCACAGGGAAAACTGTGAAACTGTTGCATTCATTTGTTGCAGTTTATGTGACAAACTCTTATGTTTTCACACTTTTTTGGGAGTGATTATCACATCCACAAGAAAAGCTAAATTGGGCAACGTAGAAGAATCTTTTTACCTATTCACCAAGTGTACAAGTTAGGTGGGTCGACAACATATTCCTGTCATGTGACGCACATGCCGTCACCAGTGTCGTATAGAATATATCAGACGTGTTTTCCTGTGGAGGAATCGGTTGACCTATGACCTCGCGATCAAATGTTTTCGGTTCCCATTGGAGAGGCACGTCCTTTCCTCTACTAATCGCACGGTTTTGCGGTGCGGTCGCAAAACACAGACACTAAACTTATTACAATGAACAGAGACGTCAATGAACGAACGGACAGATCATAACTTTGCAAAAATGAACAAAGTAAATTTTTCACTCTAGGGAAGATTTGAACCAAGAACCTCTCGTTGCACAGTTGCTCACGCTAACCACGGGACCACGGCGGTCCTAAACCCGGACTCTCCTAGATGTTGCCTATCTTGCACATGGACTACTCGGTTTGCATGTTTTGCTTATTTTTTCACAGTTCCACACAACTTCTTCCTGTTTTCTTGATTGATCTGTGTTCAGTTTTTCAAGGCCTATCCACTGTGCCAACTTACAACTAAATCTGGGACGGGGGGGGGGGGTGCGATGGGGAGGTTGGTTCCCTTGTGAGTGTCAGGGCAACATGCTTGAGTAGACGTTTGCAGAATACACCGACACGGTCCTTCTGAATGGGGAAGCCCACGATAATCCAAGATCTGCTCATCGCCTTTATGAAGATCGTTATCCACAACGTCCATGGCATGGCCTTTTCGCCACAATTAAGCAACGGCTTCAGCAGGCGTGATTGTGGTGGTCCAAGAAAGAGCCGCACACCCGAAATGAAAGAAGCTGTACTGCATTACGTTGAAGAGAACCCGTCAACGAACACACGAGCAATTTCTTTAGCTATAAATGAATGCAACTGTAAAACAAATGATGTAGTCGGTCACGCCTAATCGGTTATCTCGCGTGAAAAACAGGCCACGGTGCACTAAATTATATTTTAAACCTTGACCATGGTTTCTGCTATAATAATATAGCCTTCTTCAGAAGCCATACACACTAATAAATGAAAAATGCCTTAACACAGCGGCTGCGTCAAGACCAGTAAAATTTCAACAGACATAAGCCTGTTTCGAACACAATTAAAATTACATATGGCACCGTATGTCCTTCGCCACTGCCTATTCGGTTACTTGTTAAAGTGGTCGCGTTACCAACATGTTTGCAAACGGCTGTAGCACGGATTCCTGTTCAAAATATCATCTAGTCACTCACCCCTGCAAGTACTACAAGTTTGTAACTGCAATTTCCGAACAACCCGTATATGTAGTTGTCGAAATATGAACGTTTATTTCATAATGACGTTTCATAGCAGCGATGTTACATGGATACAGGCAGTTTCAAATGGTTCAAATGGCGCTTAGCACCATGGGACTTAACATCTGAGGTCATCAGTCCCCTAGACTTAGAACTACTTAAACCTAACTAATCTAAGGACATCACACACATCCATGTCAGAGGCAGTATGCGAACCTGCGACCGTAACAGTCGCATGGTTCCGGACTGAAGCGCCTAGAACCGCTCGGCCACCACGAACGGAAGGGCAGTTTGCTAGAGAATACCGAAGGAGCAAACTACCTGTAAATATATTAAACATCACTGACGCAACTGTCAATATAGCTGCCATGAAAAATCATTAGGAAATAAACCTTCATAATATGACAACTACATAAACAACTACTTCAACATATATACAGTGAGAGTCACTAACTACTACCACCTAGAATAACTCGGAAAGTATGACAGGAGCTGAAAAGCTTGTGGGACAAATGTTGCATGGGACAACGGGGCCGTAATGTGACGTTGGTTTTTTGTTGCTAGGAGGGATCGCGTCAGAGATATGAAGGTCAACTTTGCCTTTTTTTTTTTTAACGGGATGCTATAGTTTGGTACTTATTATCTGATAGCGGCTATCGAGACGAATCCAATGATGAGTAACTGTAAGATCTTTGAAGGTCAACTAAGGTCACAAAGGTGGCATGAACGTCCATTTACAGAAGGTGTTCCAAGTGATGTCCATTCGTATCAGGGCAGCGCTGCAATCTTCTTATCATGCATGGATTGAGTGGTATTCCTTAGCACTTCGGCACTTACCGAAGCACATGCTCTGACAAATCTCTCGCGCATCACGCAAATAGTGAATACTCCCGTATACGGCGTATCCATTTAACGTGTCTTTGACATGTAAACGCCAGTCGACGGTTTCGTACTACAACACTAATAGGAACGGTAAGACTAGTATCGTCGAATCAAGGGAATGTGAATGGTGTATTCCTTCGAAGAACAAGACGATGTGCTTCTCATTTACGGAAAATACCAACGAAATGCAGTGAGAGCTAGAGACTTGTAGGTTGAAAGATATCCTCAACGTACTCACCCCGCACGGCGTACATTTACCTACACTGCTGGCCATTAAAATTGCTACACCACGACGGTGACGTGCTACAGACGCGAAATTTAACCGACAGGAAGAAGATGCTGTGATATGCAAACGATTAGCTTTTCAGAGCATTCACACAAGGTTGGCGCCGGTGGCGACACCTACAACGTGCTGACATGAGGAAAGATACCAACCGATGTCTCATACACAAACAGCAGTTGACCGGCGTTGCCTGGTGAAACGTTGTTGTGATGCCTCGTGTAAGGAGGAGAAATGCGTACCATCACGTTTCCGACTTTGACAAAGGTCGGATTGTAGCCTATCGCGATTGCGGTTTATCGTGTCGCGACATTGCTGCTCGCGTCGGTCGAGATCCAATGACTGTTAGCAGAATATGGAACCGGTGGGTTCAGGAGGGTAATACGGAACGCCGTGCTGTATCCCAACGGTCGCGTATCACTAGCAGTCGAGATGACAGGCATCTTATCCGCACGGCTGTAACGGATCGTGCAGCTACCTCTCGATCCCTGAGTCAACAGATGAGGACGTTTGAAAGACAACAACCATCTGAACGAACAGTTCGACGACGTCTGCAGCAGCACGGACTATCAGCTCGGAGACCATGGCTGCGGTTGCCCTTGACGCTGCATCACAGACAGGAGCGCCTGCGATGATGCACTCGACGACGAACCTGGGTGCATTAATGGCAGAACGTCAGTTTTTCGGGTGAATCCAGGTTCTGTTTACAGCATCACTATGGTCGCATCCGTGTTTGCCGACATCGCGGTGAACGCACATTGGAAGAGTGTATTTGTCATCGCCATACTGGCGTATCACCCGGCGTGATGGTATGGGCTGCCATTGGTTACACGTCTCGGTCACCTCTTGTTCGCAATGACGGCACTTTGGACGTTACATTTCAGATGTGTTACGACCCGTGGCTCCACCCTACATTCGATCCCTGCCAAACCCTACATTTGAGCAGGATAATGGACGACCGCATGTTGCAGGTCCTGTAGGGGCGTTTCTGGATACAGGAAATGTTCGTCTGCTGCCCTGGCCAGCACATTCTCCAGATCTCTCACCAATTGAAAACGTCTGGTCAATGGTGGCCGAGCAACTGGCTCGTCACAATACGCCAGTCACTACTCTCGATGAACTGTGATACCGTGTTGAAGCTGCATGGGCAGCTGTACCTGTACACGCCATCCGAGCTCTGTTTGACTCAATGCCCAGGCGTATCGAGGCCGTTATTACGGCCAGAGGTGGTTGTTCTGGGTACTGATTTCTCAGGATCTATGCACCCAAATTGCGTGAAAATGTAATCACATCTCAGTTCTAGTATAATATATCTGTCCAATGAATTTCTTCTTTGTGTAGCAATTTTAATGGCCAGTAGTGTATCTGTATGCTAAACTGAGAACAGCTGGATCTTTAACACATGGGAAACATATGCGGCAAAGGAAAGCTACTAACGACAAAACGGAAATTGGTACTCTTGCCACTGTGGTTCGAGATCCTTGCGTTAGTTCGCTTCAGTCGCAAGGGAATCCGTCATGAGCCAGAGTAGTGTTGTTCGTGTTCTACAGCGCCATAAATATCACCCCTACCATATCAGTCTCCACCAAGAATTAACTGCTACGGATTGTATGCGTCGCATTGAATTCTGCCGATGGGCTCCTTCAGATTCATAGGGATGACACATTTATTAATTTGGTTTATTTACTGACGAGGTTACATTCACGAACCACGGAAATGTTAATTCGCATAACATGCGTTATTGGGCAACTGGAAATCGATGTTGGCTGCGGCAAGTTACACACCAAAAATCGTTGTCGGTGAATGTGTCGTGTGGGTTTCTGGAGGACAGAATTACAGGCGCCTCGAAAGAAATCTTAATGGTAGGAAGTGCACCACATTCGTGCAAGGAACATTAGGTCCGTTACAGGAAGAAATACCTTTAGAACAAGGAATAGAATGTGGTATCAACAATATGAGTGTCCGGCACATTTTTCGCTGATGGCTAGAAATGAGTTGCAGAGAGAATTCCCAAATCGTTGGATTGGGCGCGGGGGAGATGTGTCGTGGCCGGCTCGTTCGCCAGAGTTGACGCCTCTGGATGTTTTCTCGTGGGGATTCGTTAAAGGTATTATTTATAAAGACGTTCCAACTACAACAGAAAATATACTAGAGAGAACTGTCACAGCATGAGCTTCGATAAGTGCCGATGTGATAACGAAACCACTCAATCCATGATAAGAAGATTGCAGCACTGGATTGATACCAATGGTCATCACTTCGAACACCTTCAGTAAATGGACGTCCATGCCACCTTTGTGACCTTCGTTGACCTTCAAAGACCTTACTGTTACACATTATCGGACTTGTATCGATAGCCGCTGTTAGATAACAAGTACCAAACTATAGCATTCCGTTTAAATAAAGAAAGTTGACCTTCACATCTCTGAAGCGACCCTGCCTATCAAAAAAAAAAAAAAAAAAAAAAGGGTCGAATGTTCGTGAAATCTTATGGGAGTTAACGGCTAAGGTCATCAGTCCCTAAGCTAAACCTAAATTATCCTAAAGACACACACACACACACACACACACACCCATGCCCGAGGGAGGACTCGAACCTCCGCCGGGACCAGCTGCACAGTCCATGGCTGCACCCCCTGCGACCGCTCGGCTAATCCCGCGCGGCTAGCAACAAAAAACCAACTTCTTATTATGGCCCCCGTTGTCCCATGCATCTTTTGTCCCACGTACTTTCGGAGTTATTCTTGGTGGGAATAGTTAGTGACTCAACTGGTGTAACTGTACATATATATGGTGATGTGGTGGCTGTGTTTTCGGACATATTCCAAAGAACAGACGTCACACACACACACACACACACACACACACACACACACACACACACACATATACACATGAAGGTGGCAGGGGTAAAATACAGGGAGCGAAAGGCTATTTACAATTTGTACAGAAACCAGATGGCAGTTATAAGAGTCGAGGGGCGTGAAAGGGAAGCAGTGGTCGGGAAGGGAGTGAGTCAGGGTTGTAGCCTCTCCCTGATGTTATTCAATCTGTATATTGAGCAAGCAGTGAAGGAAACAAAAGAAAAATTCGGAGTAGGTATTAAAATCCATGGAGAAGAAATAAAAACTTTGAGGTTCGCCGATGACATTGTAATTCTGTCAGAGACAGCAAAGGACTTGGAAGAGCAGTTGAACGGAATGGACAGTGTCTTGAAAGGTGGATATAACATTAACATCAACGAAAGCAAAACGACGATAATGGAATGTAGTCGAATTAAGTCGGGTGATGCTGACGGAATTAGATTAGGAAATGAGGCACTTAAAGTAGTAAAGGAGTTTTGCTATTTGGGAAGAAAATAACTGATGATGGTCGAAGTAGAGAGGATATAAAAGGTAGACTGACAATGGCAAGGAAAGCGTTTCTGAAGAAGAAAAATTTGTTAACATCGAGTATAGATTTAGGTGTCAGGAAGTCTTTTCTGAAAGTATTTGTATGGAGTGTAGCCGTGTATGGAATTGAAACGTGGACAATAAATAGTTTAGACAAGAAAAGAATAGAAGCTTTCGAAATGTGGTGCTACAGAAGAATGCTGAAGATTAGATGGGTAGATCACATAACTAATGAGGAAGTATTGAATAGGATTGGGGAGAAGAGGAGTTTGTGGCACAACTTGACTAGAAGAAGGGATCGGTTGGTAGGACGTGTTCTGAGACATCAAGGGATCACCAATTTAGTATTGGAGGGCAGCGTGGAGGGTAAAAATCGTAGAGGGAGACCAAGAGATGAATACACTAAGAAGTGGCGCTGCGTTAGTAGTGTGTGGGTAAGTCGAGAATTTGGACCTGAAGGAAGGTGTACTAGGGTAGTCCGTGAGGTTGGTATGACAACGTTGTCTGGATGAGTGGTCAAAGCAGCTGCCTAATAAGCAAATCAAAATGTAAACAAACTTAATTACAGACCACTGATTATGCTTTACCTCAATAAAGAGAAGCGCGTCTGGTGAAAAAAAATCACGTATTTTTGTAGATGGAACGACGGGTCAAAAGACCTTCGTGAATGTCGTTTAGACTCAACAGCCAATAAATGAAACTGCAGTGACTGTTTACTTAAGACCCCTTAAATGTGAGTGTGGGTTTCGATAGTAACGAAAATGCGTTACACCTGAATACCAAAAGGAGAACAGAAGAGCAATAATAAGTCTCTGATCTTAGTTTGGAATAAAGAACGGCCTTGCCGCAGTGGATACACCGGTTCCCGTGAGATCACCGAAGTTAAGCGCTGTCGGGCGTGGCCGGCACTTGGATGGGTGACCATCCAGGCCGCCATGCGCTGTTGCCATTTTTCGGGGTGCACTCAGCCTCGTGATGCCAATTGAGGAGCTACGGTCAAGAATACCATCATAACAACTAGGAGAGCGGTGTGCTGACCCCATGCCCCTCTTATCCGCATCCTCCACTGAGGATGACACGGCGGTCGGATGGTCCCGGTAGGCCACTCGTGGCCTGAAGACGGAGTGCTTAGTGTGGAGTCGTGAGTATTAAAATAAGACTTTATGAGTGGTTTGGAGGACTTAACGTGAAAAAGGCAGAAGAAATAGACAACATTCCATAGGAAATTCTAAAATCATCGACGGAAGTGACAAGAAAAAGACTACTCATGTTGCTGCGCAGAATCTGTGAGACCGGCAATAAACCATCAGACTTTAGAAATATTGTACGAGCCGACTAGTGCGTGAATTATCGCACAGTTAGCTTAACAACTCATGCATCCAAGTCGCTGAAAATAATAATATATAGAAGCACGGAAAATGAAACTGGTGATCAGTTAAATGACGAACAGTTTGGCTTTAGAAATGATAAAGGCACCAGAGAAGCAATTCTGGCGTTGTGGTTTATAATGGAAACAACACCGAAGAAAAGTCAAGACACCACATTCTTAGGATTTGTAGACCTGGAAGAAGCTCCCGACAATGTAAAATGGTGTAAGATGTTCGAAATCCTGAGACAAATTGTGTTAAACTGTAGAGAATGACGGGTAATATACCGGGTGATCAAAAAGTCAGTATAAATTTGAAAACTTAATAAACCACGGAATAATGTAGATACAGAGGTAAAAATTGACACACATGCTTGGAATGACATGGGGTTTTATTAGAACCTAAAAAAACACCCCATATTGCTAGAGGTGTGAAAGATCTCTTGTGCGCGTCGTTTGGTGATGGTCGTGTGCTCAGCCGCCACTTTCGTCACGCTTGGCCTCCCAGGTCGCCAGACCTCAGTCCGTGCGATTATTGGCTTTGGGGTTACCTGAAGTCGCAAGTGTATCGTGATCGACCGACATCTCTAGGGATGCTGGAAGACAACATCCGACGCCGATGCCTCACCATAACTCCGGACGTGCTTTACAGTGCTGTTCACAACATTATTCCTCGACTACAGCTATTGCTGAGGAATGATGCTGGACACATCGAGCATTTCCTGTAAAGAACATCATCTTTGCTTTGTCTTACTTTGTTATGCTAATTATTGCTCTGCTGATCAGATGAAGCGCCATCTTTCGGACATTTTTTGAACTTTTGTATCTTTTTTTTTTTTTTTTTTGTTTTCTCCAGTAAAACCCCATGTCATTCCAAGAATGTATGTCACTTTTGTACCTCTCTATCTACATTATTCCGGGATTTATTCAGTTTTCAAATATATACTGACTTTTTCTTTTTGATCACTCGGTACAATATGTACAAGAGCGAAGACGGAATAATAAGAGTGGACGACCAAGAACGGATTAAAAAGGGTTCAGTCTATACTCTGAAGAAGGAATGATGGAAATGAAAGAAAGGTTCAAGAGTAGAATTAAAAGTCAAGGTAACAGGACATCAGCGATAAGATTCGCTGATGACATTGCTGTCCTCAGTGAAAGCGAAGAAGAATTAGAGGATCTGCTGAGTGGCATGAACAATCTAATCAGTACAGAATGTGGACTGAGAGTAAATCGAAGCTAGAGGAAGGTAATGAGAAATAGCAGAAATAAGTTACCGATTATAACACTACCGTCTGCTACTGCTACACCATAACCTCGAAGCTGGAGGCAGGTTGTGAAACGTTATATACTCATGTTTGCTAAGTGTTTGTCTCTCTTGTGTATTAGAAGTGAATATTAATAATATAACAGGATCCACAGTTTGTCTATTGTGTTAATGCTCGGTACCAAGTAACGGAAAGACCATTAATTATGAAACCATAATTTCTTTATTCAAATGATAGTGAGAAGCAACCTGTTAGTGGATTCCAATTAACTCTCATTTTAAATAGTGAAGTATTTAACTGAGAGAGACTTAACCTATATCCAATTAATGATTCTGCAGTGAATAGTAATAGTAATGTTATAAAGACCATTCAGTTTGAACAAGTCCTGAAAGTAATAGTGTGTTTCGGTATCTGTTATATTTTTGCAAATAGTTTGTGCTGCTCTAGCTGCGAGCTTCAATCTTACCGTAAACATATGTATGTGTCAGAGTTCATTGCACTCGCGTGTGCCGAAGTATAGGTCGTGCTTATCCGTTCAAGTTACTCATACCTACTTTCTTAAACGAGAACGTTAATCTTTCTCTTGCCTAATTAGGCTGGCGACCGTTTTCCTTAGTCTTTAAACAGTATAGCTACACTAAAATATTGTTTGTTACTGTCCAATATTTACGTAATTCTGGCTTTCATTTCCGATAAGCCACCGCCGTTAGGTACAACACGGTCAACATAACAGAATTCCTCTCAGAGGGTAACACTGCCCTGTTGCTTTATACCATAATTACTCTAACAAAATAGTTTTATTTCACGACCTGCCTACATCTTTAAGGTTATGGTACAGCAGTAGCAGACGGTAGTGTTATAGGATGAGCTTAACATCAGAATTAGTGATAAGTAGAGGAAGTTAGGGAATTCTGCTTCCTAGGCAGCAAAACCACCTAATGATTTGCATGTAGTGAGTGAAAATACGCGGTCTTTTTCGTAATGAATAGCGAAAATACGCGTGAATGTACACTATAATAGAAGCATTAGAGTTCCAGGAATCGCCAGGTAAACGCCACGAATTTTTTTTAAAGAATCGGGGTACCACGTATAAAACAGCTTTGAAAATCAGGTTACTTTACAAACGAGTTAATGTATTAAATATTTAACGTTAGGCGTGTGAAACCTTTATGGTTGAAGAGGCAAAACCCGAATTATGTTAGTTTTATTACAAACTGCGACATCGTCGCGAAAAAACAGTGACCCGTATATGTAATAAGTTTCCTTTAATTTACGTCTATGGTCAACAAACTTTTTGTTAACAGATTACCGGTTTCGGTCTTTAATGACCATCATCAGATCTGTTTCATAAAAACAAAGTCCTAATCTACTGCAGCCATACTGGCATCGTCAAATGTTAAATTGTACGCCCCCTTCACACAGCATTCTTCTATGGTACGTCACTGCATTTCGCTCTGTGGAATTCAAGCGTGTATACTTTGTAATGGAGGCCATCTAAACTGTATTTGGGACAGCGGAAATTGAAATGTGCTGTGGTGCTTCTCCTGCTCCCAGTCGGGTGGTTTGACATCCTAGAACTCTTTTTTTTTTTTTTTAAAAGAAAAAAAAAAGAAACTCGCAATTAATACTGGGTGGGATTATGTGTGACGGGGAGAATAACAACTCTTCAGGAAATTTGCACTCTTCATTGCCTGTTTAGCTAATAACTTTGTCTTTTACCTGACATAAGATTAAATGTAAGTAACATAAAGGCAGTAAAGACAAGAGACAAGAAAGACAGTACACATTTCTTCAGTCCTTAGGTTTCAGCTTTTTTTTTTCTCTAATCTTGCTACGCCTTTACACGGCGTGCTGTCCTTTCTACGAAAGAATCTATTACGTCGCCGAAGTTCGTCGAACGTATTGCTACATGAAAAATTAAAATGTCGTTATATAATATTGAAAAAGCTGTTAATAGAGCTGGTCTGATTTCTCGACTTGGTTACGTCTATTTTGTCACTGTCTGCCAGATAAAATAGTACAGCAGTTTTTGGATGTGAGGTCCGCCAGTTATGCAAAATACCGTTTTTCTCAGTACCCAAACATGTTTCGGCGCCACTGTGCCATCATCAGTGGGTTTTCGTTTTTTTATTTATTCTTTACATTTGGTGTGCATGAACTTTCTGATCACTTTTGTGTTAATTACTACAGGTAGCTTGTCATGTTTTCGTGTGGCAAGCGCTTCCATTCTCCACATCATGCTGAGATGTTCTGATACATACGGAACTATAACAAGTATTTTCCACAAATAACGTAATAAAATACTTTTTCACTACACCAGAACACAGACACATTTGAAACTCAAAAAAAAAATTTCGATAATATTGTCGTGATACGGCAGTGCACAATGATACACAAAAAGCTAAGGCATTATTTTCATGGTTCCGAGCCTAGGTATGTATAAACGGAATACTTACGGGATCGATTTGCAGTCCCTCCTTTTGTCTGTCTCAGCGACTGTTAAGATCCCTTTTTGTCAGGAACAAGCAGACGTATCAGGTTCGAATCTCTGTCATGTATTAAGGTCTACAGTCCATTCAAGCTTCCAAGACATTACAATCAAAAGATACGACCATTTGTATCAAATATTTTCATATTAGCAACTCACACATCAGAATGTATACGGTACTTCCCGTTGACGTCGAATCACGAAATTTGGCAAGGAGCATGGTTTCACAATACAAGTAAAGCAGAAATGCCTTAAAATTGTTAAATTGTAATTACATCAAGTTTTGACATGTGAACATACGTTGATTACACATCCTTCAAAAGCACTGTAGGCGAACATTGCGCCGTGCAAACATAAAACATAAGGTGTAGTCTAGTTTTGGCAAGTAAATAAAAAATCTGCTATACCTACATAAAAAGTGAAGTCTCCCATGCTCTCTCTCTCTCTCTCTCTCTCTCTCTATATATATATATATATATATATATATATATATATATATATATATATAGTACTGCCCATTAAAATTGTGGTATGCAAATGATTAGCTTTTCAGAGCATTCTCACCACAAGGTTGGCGCCGGTGGCGACATCTACAACGTGCTGACATGAGGAAAGTTTCCAACCGATTTCTCATACACAAACAGCAGTTGACTGGCGTTGCCAGGTGAAACGTTGTTGTGATGCCTCGTGTAAGGAGGAGAAATGCGTACCATCACGTTTCCGACTTTGATAAAGGTCGGATTGTAGCCTATCGCGATTGCGGTTTATCGTATCGCGACATTGCTGCTCGCGATGGTCGAGATCCAATGACTGTTAGCAGAATATGGAATCGGTGGGTAGAGAAGGGTAATATGGAACGCCGTGCTGGATCCCAACTGCCTCGTATCACTAGCACTCGAGGTCACAGGCATCTTATCCGCACGGCTGTAACGGATCGTGCAGCCACGTCTCGATTCCTGAGTCAACAGATAGGGACGTTTGCAAGACAACAACCATCTGCACAAACAGTTCGACGACGTTTGCAGCAACACGGACTATCAGCTCGGAGACCGTGGCTGCGGTTACCCTCGACGCTGAATCACAGACAGGAGCGCCAGCGATGGTGTACTCCACGACGAACGTGGGTGCACGAATGGCAAAACGTCATTTTTTCGGATGAATCCAGGTTCAGTTTACAGCATCACGATGGTCGCATCCGTGTTTGGCGACATCGCGGTGAACGCACATTGTAAGCGTGTATTCGTCATCGCCATACTGGCGTATCACCCGGCGTGTTGGTATGGGGTGCCACTGGTTACACGTCTGGGTCACCTCTTGTTTGCATTGACGGCACTTTGAACAGTGGACGTTACATTTCAGTTGTGTTACGACCCTTGGCTCTACCCTTGATTCGATCCCTGCGAAACCCTACATTTCAGCAGGATAATGCGCGACCGCATGTTGCAGGTCCTGTACGGGCCTTTCTGAATACAGAAAATGTTCGACTGCTGCCCTGTCCAGCACACTCTCCTGATCTCTCACCAATTGAAAACGTCTGTTCAATGGTGGCCAAGGAACTGGCTCGTCACAATACGCCAGTCACTACTCTTTATGAACTGTGGTATCGTGTTGAAGCTGCATGGGCAGCTGTACCTGTACACGCCATCCAAGCTCTGTTTGACTCAATGCCCAGGCGTAACAAGGCCGTTATTACGGCCAGAGGTGGTTGTTCTGGCTACTGGTTTCTCATGATCTATGCACCCAAATTGCATGAAAATGTAATCACAAGTCAGTTCTCCCATAATATATTTGTCCAATGAATATCTGAAAAGCTAATCATTTGCATATCATCTGCATTTCTTCTTGGTGTAGCAATTTTAATGGCCAGTAGTGTGTATATATATGGTGAGTTACTAAATATTGCCACCAAGAATAGCTCCGAAAGTATGATGGAAGCTGAAAAGTTTGTGGGACAACGGGGGTCATAGTTTGACGTTAGTGATTTGTTGCTATTTGGGTCCGCTTCAGAGATATCAACTTTGGTTTTTTTTTTATGGGATGCTATAGTTTGGTACTTATTATCTGATAGCGGCAATCGAGACAAGTCCAATGATGTGTACCAGTAAGGTCTTTGAAGGCCAACGAAGGTCACAAAGGTGGCATGAACGTCCATTTGCCGAAGGTGCTCGAAGAGATGACCATTGGTATCAATCCAGTGCTGCAATCTTCTTATCATGGATTGAGTGGTTTCCTTATCACATCGGCACTTATCGAAGCTCATGCTGTGACAATTCTCTCTAGTATATTTTCTGTTGTAGTTGGAACGTCTTTATAAATAATACCTTTTACGAATCCCCACGAGAAAACATCCAGAGGCGTCAACTCTGGCGAACGAGCCGGCCGCGACTCGTCTCCCCCGCGCCCAATCCAACGATTTGGGAATTCTCTCTGAAACTCATTTCCAGCCATCAGCGAAAAATGTGCCGGACACTCATATTGTTGATAGCACATTCTGTTCGCTGTTCCTAAAGATATTTCTTCCAGTAACAGACCCAATGTTTCTTGCAGGAATGTGGTGTACTTCCCACCATTAAGATTTCCTTCGATAAAATAGGGACCTATAATTCTGTCCTCCAGAACCCCACACCATACATTCACAGACCACGGTGTTTGGTGTGCAACTAGCCACAGCGAACATGGATTTCCAGTTGCCCAATAATGAATGTTATGCAAATTAACATATCAATAATTTGTGAATGTTGCCTCCACAGTAAATAAAATTAATTTAATAAATGTGTCATCCCTCTGAATCTGAAGTTGAGCCCATCGACAGAATTCAATGCGACGCATACAATCCGTACCAGTTAATTCTTGGCGGAGACTGGTACGGTAAGGGTGATATTTATGGCGATGCAGAACACGAACAACACTACTCTGGTTCATGACGGATTCCCTTGCGACTGAAGCGAACTAACGCAAGGATCTCGAACCACATTAGCAAGAGTACCAGTTTCCGTTTCCTCGTTAGTAACTTTCCTTTGCCGGATATGTTTCCGATGCCTTAAATATCGAATTGTCCTCAATCTATCATACACATATTTAAATACCGGACGTGCAGGGTCAGTAGGTCGAGCATATCTTTCTGCGTATAACTCTTTAGCTCTCACTGAATTTCGTTGGCATGCTCCGTAAATGAGAAGCATATCGACTTGTTCTTCGATGGAATACACCATTCACATTCCCTTGATTCGACGATACTAGTCTTACCGTTCATATTAGTGCTGTAGTGCGAAACCGTCGACTGGTGTTTACATGTCAATGGCACGTTAGATGGATACGTCGTATTCGGCTAATATTTACTATTTGGACGAGATACGAGAGAGAATTGTCGGAGGATGTGCTTCAGTAAGTGCTGAAGTGATAAAGAATACCACTCAGTCCATGCATGATAAGAAGACTGCAGCACTGCATTGATACCAATGGTCATCACTTGGAACACCTTCTGTAAATGGACGTTCATGCCGCCTTTGTGACCTTCAAAGACCTGACTGTTACACATCATCGGATTCGTCTCGATAGCCGCTATCAGAAAATAAGTACCAAACTATAGCATCCCATTTAAAGACAAACAAAGTTGACCTTCATATCTCTGACGCGACCCCACCAAAAAACCAACGGCATATTATGGCCCCCGTCGTCCCCTGCCGGCCGGAGTGGCCGTGCGGTTCTAGGCGCTACAGTCTGGAACCGCGTGACCGCTCCGGTCGCAGGTTCGAATCCTGCCTCGGGCATGGATGTGTGTGATGTCCTTAGGTTACTAAGGTTTACGTAGTTCTAAGTTCTAGGGGACTGATGACCACAGATGTTAAGTGCCATAGTGCTCTGAACCATTTGAACCGTTGTCCCACGCAACATGCAACATTTGCCCCACAAACTTTTCAGCTATTGTTATACTTTCTGAGTTATTCTAGGTGGCAAGAGTTAATGACTCACCCTACACACACACACACACACACATATATATATATATATATATATATATATATATATATATATATATATATATATATATATATATGACAATGGCAATATATGATCAGAGTAGTCAGGACATACAAAAAGAAGGGATCTAGGGAATTCGCTATATATATATATATATATATATATATAAGTTTGCAAGGAACCCCGGGTGCACGAGTCTTACTCGAATGTGGCCAATTTTTCATATCCAATAGAGCTCCATCTCTCTGGTGGAATTATATCGAGTTATCTACTAAAATGTAAAAACGAAATATTTATCTCAAATATAAAAATGAGTTACACTGTTATCATGCCGGTTGATGTTAAAACAAGTAAAGAATACCTGGGAACAAACATCTGGAACACATAAAGAAAAGTTTAAAAAATACGACTAGCGCGCTCATATGACAAATTGCCGCTCTCTGGTGCTATATACAGGATGTTTTGTCCTCAGAGGGTGCAAAAATGTAACAGGACATAGGGAATGCTTCACTGAACACTGTGAGGCAGGGAACCTGGGGTCAGAGAGATATGGAGGTAAACTTGTCTACCGCTTTGATTAGCATGACTGTTTTCCAGCTTATTTACCACTAACGAGCGTACAAGTTTTCACGTACTGTGGTGTGTATTTGCGTGTACAGGGTGGCGCAGGGGAACGGGAAATTTTGAACGTTACAGTTGGTAGCACTGTAGCGCCGGCAGATGTTCGAAACTTTGCACAATTGATGTGAACGCATTGCCATTTAGTAATCGTGGAGAACTGGACTGGTGCGGAACGTGCAGTAGCTGTGAGGGCGTTTTACAAAAATGGTGATAATGCGATTACCGCGCAGAGAACATTTCGACGGCATTACCAGCTTGGACGTCACGGACGTGTTCCATCTGCGCATACGATTACAACGTGGGTGCGTAATTTTGAAGAAACGGGATCTGCCTTGAAAAAGAAACCTCCAGGTGGCATTCCAACAGTACGTACCCCAGAGAACATTGCAGCTGCTAGAGCTGCAATCGAGACAAGTCCTCGCCGCTCCGTTCGACAGCACGCATCTTCGCTAGGGATTAAGCGACGAAGATTACGGAGAATACTGCACGAATTAGACTTCCATCCCTATAAGTTGCAGATTGTGCAACACTTACACGAACGAGACCCAGCGTCACGTATGGAGTTTAGTAGCCAGATATTGGCTAAAATCGACGAGGAGGCGAATTTCCTCGGTAACTTAGGGATATCAGACGAAGCCCATTTCCACCTGAACGGATTCGTGAACAAACAGAATTTTCGTTATTGGGCACAGGACAATCCTTGTGAGTTTCACCAGCGACTACTACATAGCGCCACGGTCACAATATCGTCTGCTGTATCGTGTCGTGGCGTTATCGGCCCTGATTTTTTTGAACGTGAGGATGGTAGTGCAGTGACAGAAACATCCGCTCGATATGTTGAAATGATTCCAACATCCTTTGCACCGAGACTGTACGAGCTTAATCTTAACTTCGGATCTTAGTGTGTGCGACTTCTTCTTGTGGGGATATCTTAAAGGCAAGGTGTACCGTACACGTCCTGCAACAATCCACGAACTGAAGGAGAACATTGAAAACGAAATCACTGTCATTCCCCAAGATTTGCTACACCGCGCATTCCAGAGTTTTCGTAACAGGCTGTTAGAGTGTGAACGCCGAATGGGAGCACATCTTTCCGATGTCATCTTTAAAAAGTAAAGACACACTTTTGGACATTTTGATTGTAAAGACATACTGAATAATGGCACACTGAATACATTCACTTTCGTCAATAAATTACTAGTTTTATGAATTTATTCATGGAAATGATGTTATTTCGAAATTTCCCGATTCCCTGCGCCACCCTGTACATTCTTTATTTCCTGCAAGGAAATGAGGAGTACGAGCCAGATTGCTAGCAAGTCATGATGCAGGTTTTTTTTACATTACTTGTCCATAAGGTGGCTCTGTTGTACCGTATCTACGTTGCCTCATGACAGAACGTGCTATGAATCAACGACAGAGCGATTCGTTAATCAATGCTGTTCAGAGACGCACGGTACAGTACAATGTAGCACTATAGAGACAGTATTTCCTGGTCGCTGGGTTGGAAGCGGAGGTCCTATTCCATGGACTGCGAAGTCACCTGACCTGAATCGCCTCGATTACTTCCTATGGAGATACCTAAAGCTGTTTCTGTGTGGGACGCCAGTGGATACGGAGATGTAATTAGTACCAGAATTTAGCTGCCTCTGATATTCACGGTAAATGATAAATGCCAAACAGTCGCATGATAAAGATTTATTGAAATCCTTGGCCACGGTTTCGGTATATCTAAATATACCTTCATCAGAAGCAAAAATACGCTGAAATCACATCCTGCAGTGGACGTGCATAAAACAATCGTGCCAAAGGCCTCACAAATATGCTGTACAGATGGAGGTGATATTTTAATTTTAACTATTGACAACGTAGAACAGAAGTAATATCCGGAGTTCCCCAAGGAAGTGTTATAGGCCCTCTATTGTTCCTGATCTATATTAACGACGTAGGAGAAAATCTGAGTAGCCGTCTTAGATTGTTTTCAGATGATGCTGTCATTTACTGTCTTGTAAAGTCATCAAATGATCAAAACTACTTGCAAAATGATTTACATAAGATATGTCTATGGTGCGAAAAGTGGCAATTGACCCTGAATAGAGAAAAGTGTGAAGTTATTCACATGAGTACTAAAAGAAATCAGCTAAATTTCGACTAGGCGACAAGTCACACAAATCTGAAGGTTATAAATTCAAGTAAATACTTAGGGATTACAATTACAAATAGCCTAAATTGGAACGATCACATAGATAATGTTGTGGGTAGAGCAAACCAAAGACTGCGATTCATTGGCAGAACACTTAGAAGGTGCAACAAGTCTACTTAAAGAGACTGCTTACACCACGCTTGTCCGTCCTATTCTGAAGTATTGCTGTGCGGTGTGGGATCCGCATCAGGTGGGACTGACGGATGACATCGAAAAAGTACAAAGAAGGGCAGCTCGTTTTGTATTATCGCGAAATAGGGGAGACAGTGCCACAGACATGATACGTGAATTGGAGTGGCAATCATTAAAATAAAGGCCTTTTTCGTTGCGACTGGATCTTTTCATGAAATTTCAATCACCAGTTTTCTCCTCCGATTGCGAAAACATTCTGTTGGCACCCACGTACGTAGGCAGAAATGATCATCACGATAAAATAAGAGAAATCAGAGCTCGCACAGAAAAATTTAAGTGCTCGTCTTTCTAGTGTGCCGTTCAACAGTGGGACGATAGAGAGACAGCTTGAAGGTGGTTTACTGAACCCTCTGCCAGGCACTTTATACTTAATAACAGAGTAATCATGTAGATGTAGATGTAGACGATTGTTCTATGCACCTCTACAGCAGGATCTCATTTCAGTGTATTTTTGCTTCTGATGGAGGTATATACCGAAACCGTGGTCAAGCATTTCAATAAATCTTTGTCCTGCAACTATTTGGCTGTTATCATTTACCGTGAAGATTTTCAACAGTTGCTGCTTCAGCCATGTTTAAAATTTTGCCTGTGATATGACTGGAAACACACCAGGGATATCTGTCAGAATGTGTCAGAATCTTGTTCACCGATGTCATGCTTGCACTGATGTTGATGGCCGTCAGTTTCAGCACATTTTGCAAGATACAGCACAAATGGTACGTTCATTGTATCGATGATGGTATTTGCAGTTAACTGTAACTAAATAAAAAAGTACACAGTAATGTCATTTTATTGCAGTTATCTCCTTAAGCTGGCGTCTCTGACTTCAGGTTCCCTACCTGAAATTGTTCAGTGGAACATCCTCTATGTCCTGCTGACTTTTTACACGCCTTTACGGAAACACCTTATATAAGGGACGGCAGATATCGGATGTATCCCAAAAGTGGGAATTTTTTTTCCAGCATCTGGTCATTAAGCAGGTAGACGCCACAAGATTTGTGAGGGCAAAATATCTTTACCTCTTCCGGAAGATCACCTCATTAAAGTGTAATCGCAGAAAGGCGCCTCATGACTCTTACGGCAAGACTCTATGTAATTTTATTTTACGGTACATTTTTCGGGTTTTATGGACAATAACTCTTTATAACTTTTGACACACATCGATGAAATATGCTGCATAAAACTTTCGTAAATGGAGTTTAATCCATTAGTCTCATTATAAGACTCAAAATGCTTTTGTCTCAATGTAATCGAGCAGGGAAAGCCACATGTCCTTTATGACTTTCTTTGTATGTAAATGGTGTTGATTTTCTTATGCATTTATACAGAGGGCTCCAAAAAAATGTATCCACTATTTAAAAGTCCATAACTGGCAAACTAATTGACGGAGTTGTCTCATCTTTGGTAGTGTAATAGTTTGTAGTGCCGGCAATCGCCACACAAGCGTCGTATTGCATTGTTTTGTTTTTTTCCGATGACAGTCCCCAGATAGTCAGTGTTTTGTTCTTAGTTGCACCTAGATAAAGAGTTTGCAGACATGATTGTGTGGTCTGATGAGGCACAGTTCAAACTCAGTGCTGCAGTAAATCGCCACAATTGCATCCACTGGGCCGCCGAAAATCCGAATGTCCACGTAGACAAAGCCGTGAATTTGCCAGGAGTGAATGTGTGGTGTGGATTGTCTTACCGGGGCTCCATTGGGCCATTCTTTTCTGACGGCACAGTTACCGGTGAGGTGTGCCTTCAGAAGCTTCAGGCATCCATTTTACCTGCCATCCGAGACTTGTATGATGACGGAAGAGATTACTTTCAACAAGATGGTGCCCCAGCCCACTACCAAAATGGTGTTAGGGCGTTGTTGTTGTGGTCTTCAGTCCCGAGACTGGTTTGATGCAGCTCTCCATGCTACTCTATCCTGTGCAAGCTTCTTCATCTCCCAGTAACCACTGCAACCTACATCCTTCTGAATCTGCTTACTGTATTCATCTCTTGGTCTCCCTATACGATTTTTACCCTCCACGCTGCCCTCCAATGCTAAATTTGTGATCCCCTGATGCCTCAGAACATGTCCTACCAACCGATCCCTTCTTCTTGTCAAGTTGTGCCAGAAACTGCTCTTCTCCCCAATTCTATTCAATACCTCCTCATTAGTTATGTGATCTACCCATCTAATCTTCAGCATTCTTCTGTAGCACCACATTTCGAAAGACTCTATTCTCTTCTTGTCCAAACTATTTATCGTCGATGTTTCACTTCCATACATGGCTACACTCCATACAAATACTCTCAGAAACGACTTCCTGACACTTAAATCTATACTCGATGTTAACAAATTTCTCTTCTTCAGAAACGCTTTCCTTGCCGTTGCCCGTCTACATTTTATATCCTCTCTACTTCGACCATTATCACTTATTTTGCTCCCCAAATAGCAAAACTCCTTTACTACTTTAAGTGTCTCATTTCCTAATGTAATTCCCTCAGCATCACCCAACTTAATTCAACTACATCCCATTATCCTCGTTTTGGTTTTGTTGATATTCATCTTATATGCTCCTTTCAAGACACTGTCCATTCCGTGCAACTGCTCTTCCAGGTCCTTTGCTGTCTCTGACAAATAACAATGTCATCGGCGAACCTCAAAGTTTTTATTTCTTCTCCACGGATTTTAATACCTACTCCGAATTTTTCTTTTGTTTCCTTTACTGCTTGCTCAATATACAGATTGAATAGCTTTGGGGATAAGCTACAACCCTGTCTCACTCCCTTCCTAACCACTGCTTCCCTTTCATGCCCCTCAACTCTAATAACTGCCATAACTGTTAGGGCGTATCTCGACGAAAATCTACCAGGAAGATGGACAGGCCGTAGAGGTGCTGTGGAGTATCCACCAAGTTCCCCAGACCTAACTCCTCTGGACTTTTACCTGTGGGGAACACTAAAGGACGTCGTTTATCGACAAAAGCCACGCACATTGGATGAACTTCGAGAATCCATCGTACATTCGTGTGCAAATATCCAACTGAACACGTTGCAGTCAGTAGTTCGTGCTGCAGTTCGGTGGCATCGTTTGTGTGTGGATGTTAATGGTGGCCATTTAGAACACCTACAGTGATATCTTTAAGTTCGACTGTAAGCTACACTTTCACCAAAAATGAGACAACTCCATCAATTAGTTTGCAAGTTATGGACTTTTAAACAGTTGATACATTTTTTTGGAGCCCTCTGTATATTCACTATGTAACTTGCATACCCCTAATATACCGTATTTTAAGATTCATTTCCTGGTTACGGTCTTCAATAAAATTAAAATATGGCTTCTTGATTGTACACTCCAACAGAGGGCACTACACGTCTTCGATGATGCGTAACTCATGCCGTTTGCTTCGTTTCTAATTAATGATCTGTCTCATTTTTGACAGGTTTATGCTCTGACATGTTGGTTCCTGTGTGATTGTTCTGGTAATGTTATGCTACTATTATGTTCCTACTTACATGGAATCGTACAACAAAGTTATATAGATATTTGGTACCTGCTCTGAAACTACCTGTTTTTGTATTTTAGCACTGATGATGACTATGTTATAGTCGAAATCTAGATCAGCAACAAACTACGGATTTATTAGAATTATATTAATACGTTCAGATGCTGACGGGCGTTGATATAGATATATATCAACGGGGACAGATGAAAATGTGTGCTCCCACCGGGACTCGAACCCGGGATCTCCTGCTTACATGGCAGACGCTCTGTCCCTCTGAGCCACCGAGGACACAGAGGACAGCGTGACTGCAGGGACTATCTCGCGCACGCCTCCCGCGAGACTCACATTCTTATCTTGTATGTCCACACACTACATTCGTAGTGTCCCACTCCAAGATACTCATTACTCGTGGAAGACATGTCCGAAAGAACAGACACCATAGTTCTGGCAATACCGGCCATGACCTTCTTCTTCTGTGCGGATGCACACATATTCCCCGAACTCCTACGCAACTTGGTAAGAATGTCTTCCACGAGTAATGAGTGTGTTGGGGTGGGACACTACGAATGAAGCGTGTGGACATATAAAGTGAGAATGTGGGTATAGCGGGAGGCGTGCGCGAGATAGTCCCTGTAGTCGCACTATCCTTTGTGCCCCCAGTGGCTCAGACGGATAGAGCGTCTGCTCTGTAAACAGGAGATCCCGGGTTCGAGTCCCGGTCGGGGGCACACATTATCATCTGTCCCCGTTGATATATGTCACCGCCCGTCAGCAGCAGGTATTAATGCAATTCTAATTTCGTTCTAGATGGCTGCAGGAAATGTCCGAAAGAGCAGACACCGTATCCATATATGTGTTTCAATGTTTCACGCTCACTTCTCACTGGAGTAGCTTTGTTTTTCCAGCAGACACACACCTCACAAGGAGAGATTGTAACTATCCTTAAAAGGGAAGCACGAATGTTCACACGATTGTTTTACCGGTGGGAGAGCGTCACACAATGTTGAAATGCTGAAAGCTTTAGTTGACGAATTCTTCAACATGTACGCAAATTATTCTGCGAACGTATACTGCCGGCCGCTGTGACCGAGTGGTTCTAGGCGCTTCAGTCCGGAACCACGCGACTGCTACGGTCGCAGGTTCGAATCCTGCCTCGGGCATGGATGTGTGTGATGTCCTTAGGTTAGTTAGGTTTAAGTAGTTCTAAGTTCTAGCGGACTGATGACCTCATATGTTAAGTCCCATAGTGCTCAGAGCCATTTGAACAAACACACACACCCATGCCCGAGGTAGGACTCGAACCTACACCGAGACCAGCCGCACAGTCCATGACTGCAGCGCCTAAGACCGCTCGGCTAATCCCGCGCGGCCTACACAGGTTCAAAGTTATCCTGCTTGTACACGTAAAATTCGGTGTGAGGCGAAAACCTAGTTTATAAATTGGTATAGCACGGATAAATATGCTGTTAATTGTACTCATTATCATCAGAATGGTTCTGGGAATCCCATGCTGTACTAGCGAAGCACATGTGAAACATGCGCGCACGTAAAATCCGATCTGAAAAGTAAATCAGTTTTGCGTTGTTTAGCTTTACACATGTAACCTTTAAACTTACTGACCCATAAAGTTCTTTTCATATGAATTACATGCCCTGCTCTGGCAGGGAAAAGAAGGGGATCAGCGGAAAAATGATCCTATCAGAGCACAAAAAGACGAAATGTCCTGTTTAGGAGTCTCTGACTGAAAAGTGGGGGCCCAGCTGCCTCTTTCTACCTTCCACAGCACTTTCATGAATTTCCCCAAAAATTTTTACATGCAGACATATTCGCACTTTTTTCTGCTGAGAGACATGGTGACAGTGGCAGTGGGAAAGAGACGGAAAAGCAAAAAATAGTTGACAGTGGTTGTGGTACAGGAAAAGTGAAGGAGAGAATCGCAGTTGTGAGAGAAAGAGAGGGGCTCAGTGGAAGTGAAACAGTTGACAGTGGCAGAACAGTGCTGGGAAAAAAGTGAAGGGAGATGGAGAAAATGGAGGTGGAGATGGAGAAAATGGAGGTGGTTAGGAAACAGTGGTAATGAGGGACAAGGTCTGTGACAGTGACAACGAGGAAGGGACAGATGGTGACAGATATGGGAAGGAAGGAATGAGATAGTAGGAGAAAGAGAGAGCAAGAGGGAGACAGTGACAACGAGACAGTAGTAGTAGAACAAAGGGAAGTGTGGGCGTGAGACATGAGACAGAGAGCCACAAAGAGATAATGACAATGAGTTGGGCTGAATGAGTGAGTGAGAATGCTTGGTTATCAGCACCCGTACAAATTCACAGCCTTTTCTCAGCCCAATCTCGCCACTTTCATGAATGATGATGAAATGATGAGGACAACACAAACACCCAGTCATCTCGAGGCAGGTGAAAATCCCTGACTCCACTGGGAATCGAACCTGGGAAAGAGGAGTTGGATATGTATGGGCGACTTACAATGACGGACTAGTGGGGTGTGAGCGATTGACAATTAGGGAAGCTTGTTGGAGTGAGAGGTGAGTTGCATGTTAAAAAGAGCGCCAAAATGTTCGCATGCCAAAATTTTTTCTGAAGGTAGGATGGGTAACTGGTACCACACTTTTCACTCAGAGTCTTTTAAGCAGGAGCATATTCTCCTTCTTTGTGCTGTGATATCAATATTTTTCCACTGGTTCTATATGTCGCCCAACACATCGCTGGTTTGAATGTTGTTGGTTTGAGAGAAGAATGTGTTATGCCTCATGTAACGAGGACAATCGCCTGCCAGCACCTGAGGGAAATTTACAGCAGCAGGATCGTCACATATCAAGACTGTGGTTTATCACTCAGCCACATTGCTGCTCACTCTGGTTGAGTTACCACAAATGTGATGACAGTATGGAACGGATGGGTTAAGAGGAGCATACCCATCACCATACAGGATCTCAACGTCTGTACACGACTAGCGCCCGAGAGGGTAGACATTTTTTTCAGCTGAGGAGTACTGTGCAGCTACGTCATGTACCCTGCGACAGGAAATGGGCTTGTTTGCACTAGAACAAGTATTCTCACAGGCAGTGCGCCGACGTCTGGAGCACCAGGGACTGTCAGCATGGCAGCCAGCAGCAGACATAGGTGTGCCGAGAGTGACACCCAACAACAGCACTCGACAGTGGAATGCCACCACAGAGACTTTTCAGACGACTCCAACAAGCTCTGCATACAGCAGCACAATGGGTGTATCCCTGTGTCGAGGCTCCAACGAGAACTAATGTTGGCAGATTGCATTCTTCATTGATATCCGGGCGCAGTACCTGGCATGACAGTATGGGATACCAATATGTTCACAAAATGATCGCTTGCGAAATTTGGATAGTACGCATTTAATTTCTGATGTGTAGAGACCAAGGACTGTGCCCTAACTTGTAGTTCTGTGTGAAGTCATCTTCCAACACGATAATGCACGACTGCACGTTGGCTGAGGACTACCCCAATGCACACACTTGACTCGCATTCGGGATGACGACGGTCCAATCCCGCGTCCGGCAATCCTGATTTAGGTTTTCCGTGATTTCCCTAAATCACTTCAGGCAAATGCCGGAATGGTTCCTTTGAAAAGGCATGGCCGACTTCCTTCCCTGTCCTTCCCTAATCTGATGAGACCGATGACCTTGCTGTCTGGTCTCCTCCCACAAACAACCCAACCCAACTACCCCAATGCATTACATTTCTGATGTATTAAAGCCGGTGGCTGTGGGCTGCCTTCTAAATCTCTGTGAAGTTAACTTTCAATGAGATAACGCCAGACCACACACTGCTCTTGCTGCCCTACCTCACCTCTGTGCAGAGGGTGCTGGGGTGCCGCCCTGTCCAGCACGACCCCCAGACCAGTAATCCACAAACCACACACGGTCACCGGCTGCGAAGAGTCTGTCGTGGCTCCACTCGTCGCATAACGTGGCTGGAGGACTCTGGAAAACAGCTGGAGGAGCACACAGTGATGGGCCCGTATCGTCTCACATCACAGCTCAGTCCGACTCGGTACCTAGCAGCCATTACTGGTGACAGACCTAATGTCAGAACTGAATTTTGCACCCTTAATACCCCCCAGATCAGTTATAAATTCAATCAGGTATTCTTCCCCCTATACTATATACACACATAAGTGGACTTGCGTTCTTCGCTGTACCCCCTGGATGTTGTTGTTGTGGTCTTCAATCCTAAGACTGGTTTGATGCAGCTCTCCATACTACTCGATCCGGTGCAAGCTTCTTCATCTCCCAGTACCTATTGCAACCTACATCCTTCTGAATCTGCTTAGTGTATTCATCTCTTGATCTCCCTATACGATTTTTACCCTCCACGCTGCCCTCCAGTACTAAATTTGTGATCCCTTGATGCCTCAGAACACGTCATACCAACCGATCCCTTCTTCTAGTCAAGTTGTGCCACAAACTTCTCTTCTCCCCAATTCTATTCAATACCTCCTCATTAGTTATGTGATCAACCCATCTAATTTTCAGCGTTCTTCTGTAGCACCACATTTCGAAAGATTCTATTCTCTTCTTCTCTAAACTATTTATCGTCCACGTTTCACTTCCATACATGGCTACACTCCATACAAATACTTTCAGAAACGACTTCCTGACACTTAAGTCAATACTCGATGTTAACAAATTTCTCTTCTTCAGAAACGCTTTCCTTGCCATTGCCAGTCTACATTTTATATCCTCTCTACTTCGACCATCATCAGTTATTTTGCTCCCCAAATAGCAGAACTCCTTTACTACTTTAAGTGTCTCATTTGCTAATATAATTCTCTCAGCATCACCCGACTTAATTCGACTTCATTGCATTATCCTCGTTTTTCTTTGTTGATGTTCATCTTATACCCTCCTTTCAAGACACTGTCCATTCCGTTCAACTGCTCTTCCAAGTCCTTTGCTGTCTCTGACAGAATTACAATGTCATCGGCGAACCTCAAAGTTTTTATTTCTTCTCCACGTATTTTAATACCTACTCCGAACTTTTGTTTCCTTTATGGCTTGCTCAATATACAGATTGAATAGCATCAGGGAGAGGCTGTCTCACTCCCTTCCCAACCACTGCTTCCGTTTCATGTCCCTCGATTCTTATAACTGCCATCTGGTTTCTGTACAAATTATAAATAGCCTTTCGCTCCCTATATTTTACCCCTGCCACCTTGAGAATTTGAAAGAGGGTGTTGCAGTCAACATTGTCTAAAGCTCCTGGTGTTCTGCACTTGTAATGTCCAGTCTTGCGGGAATAGAGTGGCCACGTGTCGGCGCCCCTTGACCCTTGGCGCCTCTTGGCCACTAATTGGCGGGAATGGCGCTGCCTGTTGCTCGCCTCGCCTGCAATTAGCCGCTGCCACTTGGCGCGCGCCGATTGGCCAGAGAGATAGGACACGTCAGCGCCCGGCCAATGAGATCGCGACTCCGGTGACTCGCCACGGCCCACATCCAGTGCTCTAACCGGGTTAGAAAAAAGTTGAATGCAGCACTGTCATTCCAAAGCAAAATGTACTGATGCGGGATTACTATTCACTAATGTACAAAATAACCACTGGCATTACCGTATATCTCTATAGCTGCATATGTTGCATTTCCCCTTGTAGTAGAGGCTCCTTCTACCGACCCCCACACTCCGATGATATCGTTGCTGAACAGTTCAGAGAAAATTTGAGTCTCGTAACAAATGAATACCCCACTCATACGGTTATAGTTGGTGGGGACTTCAACCTTCCCTCGATATGTTGGCAAAAATACTTGTCCAAAACCAGTGGTAGTCAGAAAACATCTTCCGAGATTGTCCTAAATGCTTTCTTCGAAAATTATTTCGAGCAGTTAGTCCACGAAACCACGCGAATTGTAAATGGTTGCGAAAACACACTTGACCTCTTAGCCACAAACAATCCAGAGCTAATAGAGAGAATCATGACTGATACAGGGATTAGTGATCACAAGGTCGTTGTAGCTAGGCTCAATACCGTTTCTTCCAAATCCACCAGAAACAAACGCAAAATAATTTTATTTAAAAAAGCGGATAAAGTGTCACTAGAAGCCTTCCTAAGAGACAATCTCAAAATGGCTCTGAGCATTATGGGAATTAGCATCTATGGTCATCAGTCCCCTAGAACTTAGAACTACTTAAACCTAACTAACCTAAGCACATCACACAACACCCAGTCATCACGAGGCAGAGAAAATTCCTGACCCCGCAGGGAATCGAACCCAGGAACCCGGGCGCGGGAAGCGAGAACGCTACCGCACGACCACGAGCTGCGGACGAGACGATCTCCATTCCTTCCGAACTGACTATGCAAATGTAGACGAGATGTGGCTCAAATTCAAAGATATAGTAGCAACAGCAATTGAGAGATTCATACCTCATAAATTGGTAAGAGATGGAACTGCTCCCCCATGGTACACAAAACAGGTCCGAACTCTGTTGCAGAGGCAACGGAAAAAGCATGCGAAGTTCAGAAGAACGCAAAATCCCGAAGATTGGCTAAAATTTACAGACGCGCGAAATTTGTCACGGACTTCAATGCGAGATGCCTTTAAGAGGTTCCACAACGAAACATTGTCTCGAAATTTGGTAGAAAATCCGAAGAAATTCTGGTTGTATGTAAAGTACACAAGCGGAAAGACGCAGTCAATACCTTCGCTGCGCAGTGCCGATGGTACTGTTACCGACGACTGTGCCGCTAGAGCGGAGTTATTGAACGCAGTTTTCCGAAATTCCTTCACCAGCGAAGACGAATGGAATATTCCAGAATTTGAAACACGAACAGCTGCTAGCATGAGTTTCTTAGAGGTAGATACCTTAGGGGTTGCGAAGCAACTCAAATCGCTTGATACGGGCAAGTCTTCAGGTCCAGATTGTATACCGATTAGGTTCCTTTCAGATTACGCTGACACAATAGCTCCCTACTTAGCAACCATGTACAACCACTCGCTCACCGATAGATCTGTACCTACAGATTGGAGAATTGCGCAGGTGGCACCAGTGTTTAAGAAGGGTACTAGGAGTAATGTATCGAACTACAGACCTATATAATTGAAGTCGGTTTGCAGTAGGGTTTCGGAGCATATACTGTATTCAAACATTATAAATCACCTCGAAGGGAACTATCTATTGATACGTAATCAGCATGGTTTCAGAAAACATCGTTCTTGTGCAACACAGCTAGCTCTTTATTCGCACGAAGTAATGGCCGCTATCGACAGGGGATCTCAAGTTGATTCCGTATTTCTAGATTTCCGGAAAGCTTTTGACACCGTTCCTCACAAGCGACTTCTAATCAAGCTGCGGGCCTATGGGGTATCGTCTCAGTTGTGCGACTGGATTCCTGATTTCCTGTCAGGAAGGTCGCAGTTCGTAGCAATAGACGGCAAATCATCGAGTAAAACTGAAGTGATATCAGGTGTTCCCCAGGGAAGCGTCCTGGGACCTCTGCTGTTCCTGATCTATATAAATGACCTGGGTGACAATCTGAGCAGTTCTCTTAGGCTGTTCGCAGATGATGCTGTTACCGTCTAGTAAGGTCATTCGAAGACCAGTATCAGTTGCAAAGCGATTTAGAAAAGATTGCTGTATGGTGTGGTAGGTGGCAGTTGACGCCAAATAACGAAAAGTGTGAGGTGATCCACATGAGTTCCAAAAGAAATCCGTTGGAATTCGATTACTCGATAAATAGTACAATTCTCAAGGCTGTCAATTCAACTAAGTACCTGGGTGTTAAAATTACGAACTACTTCAGTTGGAAAAACCATACAGATAATATTGTGGGTAAGGCGAGCCAAAGGTTGCGTTTGATTGGCAGGAAACTTGGAAGATGCAACAAGTCCACTAAAGAGACAGCTTACACTACACTCGTTCGTCATCTGTTAGAATATTGCTGTGCGGTGTGGGATCCTTGCCAGGTGGGATTGACAGAGGACATCGAAAGGGTGCAAAAAAGGGCAGCTCGTTTTGTATTATCACGTAGTAGGGGAGAGAGTGTGGCAGATATGATACGCGAGTTGGGATGGAAGTCATTAAAGCAAAGACGTTTTCCATCGCGGCGAGATCTATTTATGAAATTTTAGTCACCAACTTTCTCTTCCGAATGCGAAAATATTTTGTTGAGCCCAACCTACATAGGTAGGAATGATCATCAAAATAAAATAATAGAAATCAGAGCTCGAACAGAAAGGTTTAGGTGTTCGTTTTTCCCGCGCGCTGTTCGGGAGTGGAATGTTAGACAGATACTATGATTGTGGTTCGATGAACCTTCTGCCAAGCACTTAAATGTGAATTGCAGAGTAATCATGTAGATGTAGATGTAGATGTTGTTTTGTTGTGATGGTTTTCTGTGTGAACACTGCTTTGATGCCGCTCTCCATGCAAGCCTCTTCACCTTTGCACAACCACATCCACTTGAATCTGCCTACAGGGAGATCCTTGATGTCTGACAATGTGTCCTCTCAGCCCATCCCTACTTTTAGTCAAGTTGTGTCACAAATTTCTAGTCTCTCCAGTTCTATTCAGCACCTACTCACTAGCTACTCCATCTGTCCATCCAATCTCCAGCATTCTTCTGGAGCACCACATTTCAGAAGCTTCTATTTTCTTCTCATATGAGGTAACTGTGTATTGTCCACGGGACTTCCACACAAGGTTACAATTCAGACAAATACCTTATTAAGACACTTTCCAACACTTCGATTTTTACAAATTTGTCTTTTTCAGAACCTTTTTTTGCTACAGCCAGTTCACAATTTTTAGCATCTCTACTTCATCTACACCTGCATGGATACTCTGCAAATCACATTTAAGTGCCTGGCGGAGTGTTCATCGAAACACTTGCACAATAATTCTCTATTATTCCAATCACGTACAGCGCGCCGAAAAAACGAACACCTATATCTCTCAGTGCGAACTCTGATGTCCCTTATCTTATCATGGCGATCCTTTCTCCGCATGTAGGTCGGCGTCAACAAAATATTGTCGCATTCCGAGGAGAAAGTTGGTCATTGGAATTTCGTACCAAGATTCCCCTGCAACGAAAAACACTTTTGTTTCAATGATGTCCACCACAAAATCCTGTATCATTTCAGTGACACTCTCTCCCCTGTTTCGCGATAATACAAAACGCGCAGCCCTTCTTTGAACTTTTTCGATGTACTCCGTCAGTCCTGTCTGGTAAGGATCCCACACCGCGCGGCAGTATTCCAATAGAGGTCGGACAAGCGTAGTGTAGGAAGTCTCCTTAGTAGATCTGTTGCATTTTCTAAGTGTCCTGCCAATTCAAATTGTTCGTAATTGTAATTCTAGATATTTAGTTGAATTTACGGCCTTTAGATTAGACTAATTTATCGTCTAATCGAAGTTTAAAGGATTACCTTTACCAATCACATGGATGACCTCAGCTGTTATCAGCTACTGCCCATGTGCCATTCATCACGTAGTTGTTTCAGTGGCTTATTTGCTCATCTAATTCCATCTGCATCACATGATTCAGTTCCAATACTCTCCATTAACCTTGTTTAATTTTTGTATGTCTTTTCAAGACACTATCCATTCCATTCAAATAATCTTCCATTGCTTTTCTGTCTCCTCAGTTATAGTTCTGTTTCGAAATATTTCCTCCGTTTGTTTTATTAGACGCTACTGCCATGCCCTACTCACTTCTTAACTACTGCTTGCGTTTTATGTAGTCTACTTGCATTGCAGTCTAGTTTCTGTACAAATTGCAGATATCGTTTTGCTGTCTGATTTTTGTTTGTGATACCTTCTGAATTTCAAAGAAATTGTTTGAAACGTGTTCAACGCGGCAAGTAGCGGTTCTCACAGCAAGAAATGGGATTATTTTCAACAGTTCCGAAAATAGTGAATGTTTCCATTAACCTGCACCAATGCAAGGTGAAAAATCGGTCATGATATCTGTTGTTTGGCACATCAGTAGAATGCTCCCTTCTTGAATTAAAGCAAATAATTTTTCAAAAAGACACTACACTATTTTTAGCTCGTCTGCACATAATGACTTGCTCAGTGGAGTATCTTTAAATGGACTCTCATATGTGGAACAGTTTTGTCTTGGTTTCTTTGGTATTCCGGAATTCCAGGTCTGCATGACACATGCTCTAATGGTTTTGCAAAGATGGCATCTGTACATCTACATCTATACTTCGCAAGCCACCTTACGGTGTGTGGCGGAGATTACTTTGTGGACCTTGTCACTTCCCCCTCTTCCTGTTCCTGGAGCGAACGGCTCGCGACAAGAGCGATTGCTGGTAAGCCTCCCGTGTCGGCTGGAATCCCTCTGATTTTACCCTCGCGGTCTTTTCACCATACGAGGGTGAGTCAAAGGAAAGCCTTAAATATTTTTTAAAATATTATTTATTGTGCAGAAGTGGTACAAAGCTGTATCACTTTTTAACATAATCTCCCCCACGCTCAATGCAAGTCCTCCAGCGCTTACAAAGCGCATAAATTCCTTTAGAAAAAAAATCTTTTGGTAGCCCCGGAACCATTCGTGCACCGCGTGGCGTACCTCTCCATCAGAACGGAACTTCTTTCCTCCCATTGCGTCTCTGAGTGGTCCAAACTTATGGAAATCACTTGAGGCAGGGTCTGATGACTATGGTGGATGAGGAACACATTCAAAATGCAGGTCTGTGAATGTTGCAACTGTTGTACGGGCAGTGTGGGGCCTTGCATTGTCATGTTGCAAAAGGACACCTGCTGACAGCAATCCACGTCGCTTTGATTTGATTGCAGGCCGCAGATGATTTTTTAGGAGATCTGTGTATAATGCACTGGTGACAGGGGTCCCTCTAGGCACGTAATGCTCCAAAATGACGCCTTTTTCGTCCCAAAAGAGAGTCAGCACAACCTTCCCTGCTGATGGTTCTGTTCGAAACTTCTCTCGTTTTGGTGATGAGGAATGGCGCCATTCCTTGCTCGCTCTCTTAGTCTGCGGTTGGTGGAAGTGAACCCAGGTTTCGTCCCCAATAACGAATCTTGCAAGGAAGCCATCACCTTCTCGTTCAAAGCGCCGAAGAAGCTCTTCACGAGCATCAACACGTCGTTCTCTCATTTCAGGAGTCAGCTGCCGTGGCACCCATCTTGCAGACACTTTGCGAAACTGGAGCACATCATGCACAATGTCTTGTGCTGACCCGTGACTAATCTGTAAACATGCTGCAATGTCATTCAGTGTCACTCGGCGGTTTTCCTTCAGTATGGCTTCAACTGCTGCAATGTTCTGTGGAGTCACAACTCGTTGTGCCTGACCTGGACGAGGAGCATCTTCCACTGAAGTCACACCATTTGCGAACTTCCTACCCCATTCGTAGACTTGCTGCTGTGACAATTATGCATCTCCGTACTGAACCTTCATTCGTCGATGAATTTCAATAGGTTTTACACCTTCACTATGCAAAAACCAAATAACAGAACGCTGTTCTTCCCTGGTGCAAGTCGCAAGTGGGGCGGCCATATTTATACTGGTACTGCGACGGTATGTGTGCATCTGCCCTATGCTGCCACCTTCAGGCCATTCTGCACGCTGTTTCTAGCACGCTTACCAACTTACAGGATGACGGCGCAAAATTTCGATTTGTTATTACAAATTTAAGGTTTTCATTTGACTCACCCTCGTACTTAGGAGGAAGAAATGTGCTGGCTGACTTTTCTAGGAACGTACACTCTCGTGAGTACCACAGTAGATCACACGAGCATACAGAACGCCTCTCTTGCAGCGTCTGCCCCTGGGATTGGCTGTGCATCTCCTTCACGCTTTTGGGTTTATTAAACGAACCTGTGGCGAAACGTGCTGCTCTTCTTTGGACCTCCTCTGTTTTGCCTGTCAATTCTATCCAGCACTCTTCCCAGACTGGCGAGCAGTATTGGTCGAACGATCGTTCTGTAAGCCACCTCCTTTGTGGGTGGCTTACATTTCCGGAGAATTCTTGTAGTGAATCTGTCTGGCATCTGCCTTACCAGTGATTAACTTTATGTGCTCGTTCCACTTCAGATCGCCTCGTACGCATGTTCCCAGATATCTTTTTCAAGAAACTGCGTCCAGTATCAAATCATGTAACCATACAGTATTGGGTCTTTGCGCCCCTGTAAGTGCCGTACGTCACATTTGTTGATGTTGAGGGTCAGTCGTCAATCCCTATTCTGAAGTCGGCCCTCTGCATGTCTTTTTGCATTTCGCTACAATTCTCTAGCGTTGCGACTCCTCTGCATACAGCAGCATCATCCGCGGAAAGCTGCGTGGATCATCCGACGTTATCTACTGAGTCACTTACACATGTAATGTGAAGAAGTATAGCACTCCCTTGGGGATACACTGGAAGTTACTTTTACGTCTCAAGACTTAGTTCAGAATGACATACTGTATCTAGTTTCCTAGAAACTTTTCAGTCCAATCACACAGTTGGTCTAATATTCTGTACGATCGGATTTAGTTCAGTAGGAAGCATTACGAAGCCCCGAAATCAAAGACCACAGCATCTACCTGGCCACCGCGAGCTGGCTTTCATAAATCTACATCTATGTGATTACTCTGCTATTCACAATAAAGTGCCTGGCAGAGGGTTCAGTGAACTACCTTCAAGCCGTCTCTCTACCGTTCCACTCTAGAACGGCACGCGGGAAAATCGAGCACTTAAATTTCTCTTATTTTGTCGTGATGATCATTTCTCCCTACGTATGTGAGTGCCAACAGAATGTTTTCACAAACGGAGGAAAAAACTGAAATTTTATAAGAAGATCCCGTCGCAAGGAAAAACGCCTTTGTTTTAATGATTCGCACTCCAATTCACGTATCATGTCTGTGACACTATCTCGCCTATTTCACGATGATACGAAACGAGCTGCCCTTCTTTGTACTTTTTCGATGTCATCCGTCACACCCACCTGATGCGGATCCCACACCGCACAGCAGTACTCCAGAATAGGGCGGACAAGCGTGGTGTAAGCAGTCTCTTTAGTAGACCTGTTGCACCTTCTAAGTGTTCTGCCAATGAATCGCAGTCTTTGGTTTGCCCCACCTACAATATTATCTATGTGACCGTTCCAATTTAGGTTATTTGTAATTGTAATCCCTAAGTATTTAGTTGAATTTACAGCCTTCAGATGTGTGTGACTTATCGCGTAATCGAAATTTAGCTGATTTCTTTTAGTACTCGTGTGAATAACTTCACACTCTTCCATATTCAGGGTCAATTGCCACTTTTCGAACCATACAGATATCTTATCTAAATCATTTTGGAAGTCATTTTGATCATCTGACGGTAAATGACAGCATCATCTGCAAACAATCTAAGACGGCTACTCAGATTGCCTCCTATGTCGTCAATATAGATCAGGAACAATAGAGGGCCTATGACACTTCCTTGGGGAACGCCGGATATTACTGCTGTTTTACTCGATGACTTTCCGTCTATTACTACGAACTGTGACCTCGCTGACAGGAAATCACGAATACAGCCGCACAACTGAGGCGATACCTGTAGGCAAGCAGTTTGGATAGAATACGCTTGCTTTCGCAATACATTTTGTTCCACGCCAATAGAGGTGATTTTCAGTCTCCATAAATGTCGTAATACGTGAGCATACAATACACTGAAGAGCCAAAGAAACTGGTACAGCTGCCTAATACCGTGTAGGGCCCCCGCGAGGACGCAGAAGTGCCGCAACACGACGTGGCATGGACTCGACTACTGTCTGAAGTAATGCTGGAGGGAAGTGACGCCACAAATCCTGCAGGGCTGTGCGTAAATCCGTAATAGTAAGAGGGGTGGAGTTCTGAACAGCAGGTTGCAAGATATTCTCAATAATGTTCATGTCTGGGAAGTTTGGTTCCCAGCGCAATCAGAAGAGTGTTCCTGGAGCCATTCTGTAGCAATTCTGGACGTGTGGGGTGTCGCATTGTCCTGCTGGAATTGGCCAAGTCTTCGCAATGCACAATGGACACGAATGGATGCAGGTGATCAGACAGGATGCTTACGTACGTGTCACCTGTCAGAGTCGTATCTAGACGTATCAGGGGTCCCATATCACTCCACCTGCACACGACCTACATCATTGCAATGCCTCCACCAGTTTGAACAGTCCCCTGCTGACATGCAAGGTCCATGCAGTCATGAGGTTGTCTCCACAACCGTACACGTCCAACCAGTGGAGAAAATTTGAAACGACACTCGTCCGACCAGACAACATGTTTCCAATCATCAACAGTCCCAATGTCTGTGTTGACGGGCCGAGGCGAGGCGTGAATCTTTGTGTCGTGCTGTCATCAACGGCACACGAGCGGGCCTTCGGCCTTCGGCCCCGAAAGCCCATATCCATGATGTTTCGTGGAATGGCTCGCACGCTGACATTTGTTGATGACCCGGCTTCGAAATCTGCAGCAATTTGCGGAAGGCGCACAATGCTCGTCTGCTGACGGGCATGTGGGATATGCTGCAGGCGGCTTCATGTCCACAATCACGTTATTGTTTGCGGATGAGACATTTTACCCCAAGACTCGAACCAACTCCGTCACCTGGATACGTGGACATGCGGTCCATTACCTCTGTCGTGACGGACACATAAATTTCCTTGACTTCTGGCTCTATTTTTTTTTTTAAAAAAATCTTTATTCCATTACATTATTTCTTACATGTTAACCCACCACCTAATACATTAGTGGGTCTTAAATCTACATTACAATTTTTATTGAATATTAGCAGCATTTTTACTTCTATTCTAGTGTTAGTGAACTTACTTGCTACAGGAGATAAGAGTTAGTTTCTTGTTGGGTAAGATCTAATTCTACACTTTGCTAACTAATCTAGGGGCTACTTCCTGCAGCGTTACAGGCGTGCCAGATGTTTGTATAAACCTACTGTGTGGCCGTGCCCACTGAGCTAATCCCAGTGAGCATGCCCCTGGCACTGGGCTGGCCTTTTGAAGATCGCTACAGGTTCTGTTGAGATTTTCTATCTACTATCTACTTAAGGTTGAACTATTACTAAGTCGGCAACGGCCTTGCCGCAGTGGATACACCGGTTCCCGTGAGATCACCGAAGTTAAGCGCTGTTGGGCGTGGCCGGCTCTTGGATGGGTGACCATCCAGCCGCCATGCGCTGTTGCCATTTTTCGGGGTGCACTCAGCCTCGTGATGCCAATTGAGGAGCTACTCGACCGAATAGTAGCGGCTTCGGTCAAGAATACCATCATAACGACCGGGAGAGCGGTGTGCTGACCCCACGCCCCTCCTATCCGCATCCTCCTCGGAGGATGACACGGCGGTCGGATGGTCCCGGTAGGCCATTCGTGGCCTGACGACGGAGTGTGTGTTTATTACTAAGTCGTAATCGGTGAGCAATTGTCAATTTCGGGTGTTGGCGCTCCCTCCCCCTGATCCAGAGCGTGGCGGATTCCTACCGTCACGGCGATTGGCCAGTCCACGCCCCGGCGGAATGGGATGGGTCGCCTTCAGTCATGTCATGTCCGGCGGTTCATATGTTTTCCCTTAGATATTCTCGCAGGACCTTTGCTGATACCTCGCTGGCAAGGCGGTTTACTATGTTAAATGTGGTGGGATCTCTGATTAATTGATACGTGTTGTTGTGAGGCAACTGGTTTCTTAGGTCACTGGCTACATCGTCGAAGATGGGGCACTCATAGATCACGTGGTCCGGAGTACCCCATTCAGCTCCGCAGTCACACGAGGGGGTAGCCCTTTTCCCCGAATCGGCAAAGATATGCCGGATACGGTCCATGTCCTGTGAGGAAGTGCAACAGTCCCTTACTTGGCTGGAAATGAGAGAGTTGGAGACGTTCTTTGATGTTTGGGAGCAGCTGGTAAGTCCTTCGGCCTGTTGTGTCAGCATCCCAGAGTTCTTGCCATAACTCTTCTCCTCTCCTCTTGATTGCATACTTGTCCCCCACCCGCACTCCCAAGATACTTTCAGTCTTATCTACATCTCCCCCTTTCACCCAGTACCAGGCTGCTTCTGGCTCTATTTGCAAGAAAGACATCATGCTATTTCCGGGCACACCAGATATCGACAGTGCTTCGCGAACTACCTGTGGAGTGCCTTTCACAGCCCGCAGTGGAGCTGGAATGTTCCAGGCAGAGGCAGATGAAGTCAGAACGAACTGCAAACGAGCATGTATTGAATAATCTTTATCAGTGGGCGCAGTCGCTCGGAAGCCTAACTACGACGTGCTAGCTTTCTTTTCATATTATTTATGTTTCATATCTTCGATGGTGTCTTCATTCTGCTTTAGTTTTCCAGGCTTCATTAACTATGACTGTTCGCACATTGATATCTATATACATAAAAAAGATTTTAAAAAAGTGGGCAGGAGACCTGCGCTCGAATCCACATAAATACACAAGAACAAAATAAGAACAAAATGACCAACAAATAAAATAAAGTATTATACCCTTTTTTTTTAAAAAAAAAAAACTCTACATTTGGAAACATCCAGGCAGCTTTTCAGCAAGCTGGAAAAGAGTGTGCGGTCAGAATCTAAAATAAGAAATTTTTTCTTAGCTTTCCATTACACTTCGTCCGTTTTTGAACTCTCGATGCCACAAGTTAGAAAGCGCTTCAAACGTTTCGTATTTTTTTATTTATTTTGTAGATATTGGAGTACTAATTCTAGTAATTAAATTATTCGAAAATGAAAACAGTCCTTATTGCCCATATAGTGCACTAAACATTTATCCTTCAGATTTAGCCCTTCTGCGGTTTATAAATCGCTTCACACGTTGCTCCAATTATTTTCATTAATGTGCACTGGGGTATTCCAGTGCTGTATTGTAAACTAGTAGCGCTTTCTTGTATCAAGAAATCACTATGTTACGGTGAGCTTGTTTTCTGCATATATGCCATTTCTCATTATTCTGTTCTGCAATTGAAGTAGCCACTTGACTGAGCAAATATTGAAAGGCACTCTCATACATACCTAAGCAATTTATACAGGGCAAGTCAGTATTGCCACCAAGAATAATTCCGAATGTACAGGGTTATTACAAATGATTGAAGCCATTTCACAGCTCTACAATAACTTTATTATTTGAGATATTTTCACAATGCTTTGCACACACATACAAAAACTCAAAAAGTTTTTTTAGGCATTCACAAATGTTCGATATGTGCCCCTTTAGTGATTCGGCAGACATCAAGCCGATAATCAAGTTCCTCCCACACTCGGCGCAGCATGTCCCCATCAATGAGTTCGAAAGCATCGTTGATGCGAGCTCGCAGTTCTGGCACGTTTCTTGGTAGAGGAGGTTTAAACACTGAATCTTTCACATAACCCCACAGAAATAAATCGCATGGGGTTAAGTCGGGAGAGCGTGGAGGCCATGACACGAATTGCTGATCGTGATCTCCACCACGACCGATCCATCGGTTTTCCAATCTCCTGTTTAAGAACATCACGATGGAAGTGCGGTGGAGCACCATCCTGTTGAAAGATGAAGTCGGCGCTGTCGTCTCCAGTTGTGGCATGAGCCAATTTTCCAGCATGTCCAGATACACGTGTCCTGTAACGTTTTTTTCGCAGAAGAAAATGGGGCCGTAAACTTTAAACCGTGAGATTGCACAAAACACGTTAACTTTTGGTGAATTGCGAATTTGCTGCACGAATGCGTGAGGATCCTCTACCGCCCAGATTCGCACATTGTGTCTGTTCACTTCACCATTAAGAAAAAATGTTGCTTCATCACTGAAAACAGGTTTCGCACTGAACGGATCCTCTTCCATGAGCTGTTGCAACCGCGCCGAAAATTCAAAGCGTTTGACTTTGTCATCGGGTGTCAGGGCTTGTAGCAATTGTAAACGGTAAGGCTTCTGCTTTAGCCTTTTCGGTAAGATTTTCCAAACCGTCGGCTATGGTACGTTTAGCTCCCTGCTTGCTTTATTCGTCGACTTCCGCGGGCTACGCGTGAAACTTGCCCGCACGCGTCCAACCGTTTCTTCGCTCACAGCAGGCCGACCCGTTGATTTCCCCTTACAGAGGCATCCAGAAGCTTTAAACTGCGCATACCATCGCCGAATGGAGTTAGCAGTTGGTGGATCTTTGATGAACTTCGTCCTGAAGTGTCGTTGCACTGTTATGACTGACGGATGTGAGTGCATTTCAAGCACGACATACGCTTTCTCGGCTCCTGTCGCCATTTTGTCTCACTGCGCTCTCGAGCGCTCTGGCGGCAGAAACCTGAAGTCCGGCTTCAACCGAACAAAACTTTATGAGTTTTTCTACGTATCTGTAGTGTGTCGTGACCATATGTCAATGAATGGAGCTACAGTGAATTTATGAAATCGCTTCAATCATTTGTAATAGCCCTGTATAATAGGAGCTGTAAAGCATGTCGGACAAAAGTTGCGTGGGACAACCGGGGGCATAATATGACGTTGTTTTTTTGTTGCTAGGTGGGGGTCGCTTGAGAGATATGAAGGTCAACATTTGTTTTTTTTTAAATGGGATGCTACAGCTTAGTACTTATTATCTGATAGCGGCTATCGAGATGAATCCAATGATGCGTAACAGTAAGGTCTTTGAGGGTCAACCAAGGTTCCAAAGGTGGCATGAACGTCCATTTACAGAAGGTGTTCCAAGTGATGACCATTGGTATCGATGCAGTGCTGCAATCTTCTTATCATGGACTGAGTGGTATTCCTTATCACATCGGCACTTATCGAAGCTCATGTTCTGACAGTTCAATCTCGCTAATCTTCAGGTATAGTTGGAATGTCTTTACAAACAATGTCCTTTACGAATCCCCACAACAAAAAATCCAGAGGCGTCAAGTCTGGCGGACTAGCCGGTCACGACACATCTTCTCCGCGTCCAATCCAACGATCTGCGAATTGTCTCTGCAACTCATTTCGAGCCATCAGTGAAAAATGTGCTGGACACCCATCGTGTTGATAGCACATTCTGTTCGCTGTTCCTAAAGGTATTTCTTCCAGTAACAGACCTAATGTTTCTTGCAGGAATGTGGTGTACTTCCTAACATTAAGATTTCCTTCGATGAAATAGGGGCCTATAATTCTGTCCTCCAGTATCCCGCACCATACATTCACCGACCACAATTTTTGGTGTGCATAGCCGCAGCCAACATGGATTTTCAGTTGCCCAATAATCCATGTTACGCAAATTAACATTTCCATAGTTTGTGTATCTAGCTTCGTCAGTAAACAAAATCAAATTAATAAATGTGTCATCCCTCTGAATCTCAAGCTGAGCCCATAGGCAGAATTTAATGCGACTCATACAACCCGTAACTGTTAATTCTTGTTGGAGACTGATATGGTAGGGATGATATTTATGGCGATGTAGAACACGAACAACACTACGAGGTGCATTCAAGTTCTAAGGCGTTCGATTTTTTTTCTCCGGACTGGAAAGAGATAGAAACATGCACATTGTTTTAAAATGAGGCCGCGTTCATTGTCAAAACATCCCAGAGATGGCAGCACCGTACGGCAGATGGAATTTTACCGCCAGTGGCGAGAATGAGAACTGTTTTAAATACTTAAAATGGCGACGTTTTCCTTACTTGAACAGCGTGCAATCATACGTTTTCTGAATTTGCCTGGAGTGAAACCAATTGAAATTCATCGACAGTTGAAGGAGACATGTGGTGATGGAGTTACGGATGTGTCGAAGTGCGTTCGTGGGTGCGACAGTTTAATGAAGGCAGAACATCGTGTGACAACAAACCGAAACAACCTCGGGCGAACTAACACAAAGATCTCGAACCACAGTGGCAAGAGTACCAATTTCTGTTTCCTCGTTAGTAACTTTCCTTTGCCTGATATGTTTACGATGCGTTAGAGATCCAGTTGTTCTCAATTTATCGTACACATATTTAAACATGCGACGTGTAGGGTGAGTACGTTGAAGATATCTTTCAGCTTGTAAGTCTCTAGCTCTCACTGAATTTCGTTGGCATTCTTCGTAAATGAGAAGTATATCGACTTGTTATTCGAAGGAGTACATAATTCACATTCGGTTAATTCGACGATACTAGTCTTATCGTTCCTATTAGTGATGTACGGCGAAACCGTTGAATGGTGTTTACATGTCAATGGCACGTTAAATGGATACGCCGTGCCGGCCGCTGTGGCCGAGCGGTTCTAGGCGCTTCAATCCGGAACAGAGCGACTGCTACTGTCGCGTGTTCGAATCCTGCGTCGATCATACATGTGTGTGATGTCCTTAGGTTAGTTAGGTTTAAGTACTTCTAAGTTCTAGGAGACTGATGACCTCAGAAGTTAAGTCCCATACTGCTCAGAGCCATTTGTGGATACGCCGTATTCGGCGAATATTTACTATTTACACGAGAATTGTCGGAGGATGTGCTTCGTAAAGTGCTGAAGTGATAAGGAATACCACTCAATCCATATTGATGGCAGCACTGCACTGACACCAATGGTCATCACTTCGAACACCTTCTGTAAATGGACGTTCATGGCACCTTTTTGACCTTCGTTGACCTTCAAAGACCTTAATGTTACACATCATTGGATTCGTCTCGATAGCCCCTATCAGAAAATGAATACGAAACTATAGCATCCCATTTAAAGAGAAACAAATTTGACCTTCGTATCTCTGAAGCGTCCCCACCTAGCAACAAAAAACCAAGGTCATATTGTGGCCTCCGTTGTCCCATGCAACTTTTGTCC
The DNA here is from genome assembly GCF_021461395.2 of Schistocerca americana. Classification (NCBI taxonomy): domain Eukaryota; kingdom Metazoa; phylum Arthropoda; class Insecta; order Orthoptera; family Acrididae; genus Schistocerca; species Schistocerca americana. The sequence goes on along the minus strand of NC_060129.1, from coordinate 173,703,727 downwards.
CACAAACGTTTTACCTACTATCATACTTTCGGAGTTATTCTAGGTGGCAACAGATAGTGACTGAACCTGTATATGAGTTGATGTCCTCCACTTGCAGCTCTTGCAACAAATTTTGCTGAATGCTTATCTCTGGCTTCACCCAAGTACATTTCCTTTTTATCCCCTGCTTTTTCTTCCAAACGCGCACACAGTGCAATTACTGTACAAGCGACTGTAGCGCATAATAACAAGTTCTTGTTGTCCGCCGTTTAGAAACTTGACGAAACATATGACGACATTGTAATACCCCTTTCAAGTCTTCGGCAAAGATCTTTGCCGGCCCGTGTGACCGAGCGGTTCTAGACGCTTCAGTCTGGAACCGCGCGACCGCTACGGTCGCAGGTTCGAATCCTGCCTCGGGCATGGATGTGTGTAATGTCCTTAGGTTAGTTAGGTTTAAGTTGTTCTATGTTCTAGGGGACTGATGACCTCAACTGTTAAGTCCCATAGTGCTCAGAGCCATTTGAACCAGAGATCTTTGTCAAAGTAATTTGAAGAATATTTGATCGTATTTCTTTGTCAAAGAAATACCAGTATGATAGTGTAATGCCGGCCTTGATGCCGCAGTGGGTCGACTAGGTAGGGCAGGTTAACTTGTGTGTATCTGCGTTGCTTAGCAACGGAAGCTGTTGCTTGACTGTAGTGCAGGAGGCCGAGGTGGAGGGGTGACTGAGGCTGTGTAGGAGGAGGGGGTGGGGTTTGGTTGAGTGGAGAGGGGTGGAGGGAGGGAGCAGTGTCACAACAGAGCGCTCCACTGCGACAGCCGCTAGATGTCAGCACCGCAGCGTCTGGCTCTCACACGCCTTTGCTGCGCGGGACGGTATCAGGCGACACTGCAGGGGCTAACACGGAGAAAGCAACTGGCCTGGCTTACGCCGGAGCGAATGGAGGCGACAACAAGCGAACGCTCATTCGCTGACAAATTCACTTGTATTCAACGCCATTCCCCAGTGTCTGTCAACAAGCGTTTACATCGGAGGGAACAGAAGATAACACGAGGTAAAGAGCGTAGCCTATGGACTCTGCGTCATTGTTTACTTGATGCTCATAACTTGCGCATATGCATAGTTAGAGCCAAGATACAAATCGGCGAGCGCACTTTTTTTATGTAGTGGGCAAAATGGCGTACGGAGAGGGGAATTTGGATGTCTCAGTTTGTATGTAAGCGTGAAATGCGCGGAGGTAGAGCATTTAAGATCGAATTGCAGCTCCAGCCTTTGTTAAAGTCATGTGTTTGAGGATCGTTTTCTCAACTGATCACAAATACCGTGGACTTAGAGATGTGTGTCGTGTGTGTTCCCTATGTGCCTATGCTATTAGCGCAAGTTTTGTGTAGTGCCACGTTGTGTGGCACCATATTCTGCAATTATCCTGAATTTATGAGCATGAGTGTATATCGCTTGACTGTCTTTGTTACCAACAAAATCTTACACTGCGGTGACGAAAGCCGTGGGATGCCTGCTAATAACGTGTCGCACCTACTTTGCTGGGGAGATGGGCTCAACAAGTGATTGGAGGTCCCCTGCAGAAATATTAAACCGCGCTGCCTCTATAGCTGTCGAAAATTGCGGAAGGTCCAACAAACCTTCGACGGGACACACACCGGGCGATTTGGATGGCCAAACCATTCGCCCTAATTGTCCAGAACGTTCTTCAACTCCGAATGGTTGTGGCACGGTGACATAGAGCATTATCATCAGAAAAATACAGTCGTTGGTTCGGAGAATGAAGACCATGAATGGTTCAAATGGCTCTGAGCACTATGGGACTCAACTGCTGTGGTCATTAGTCCCCTAGAACTTAGAACTAGTTAAACCTAACTAACCTAAGGACATCACAAACATCCATGCCCGAGGCAGGATTCGAACCTGCGACCGTAGCGGTCTTGCGGTTCCAGACTGCAGCGCCTTTAACCGCACGGAGACCATGAATGGCTAACATGGTCTCCAACTAGACGAACATAACAGTTCCCAGTCAACAGTCAGCCCACTCCACAGTCAACACTCAGACCATTTCACATAAACACAGCCCACAACATTATGGAGCCAGCACCAGCTTGCACGATGCCTTGTTGACGACTTGGGTCTACAGCTTCGGGGGTCTACGCCACACTCTAACCCTACCGTCAGTTCTTACCAACTGAAATCTGGAATCATCTGACCAGGCCAAGGTTTCCGATTCTTCTAGGATCCAACCGATATGGTCATGAGGCCAGGAAAGGCGCTGCTGTTAGCAAAGACACTCGCGTCGGTCGCCTGCTGCCACAGCCCGTTAACGGAAAAGGTCGACGCACCATCCTGACGGATACGTTCGCCGTACGCCCCACATTGACTTCTATGGTTATTTCACGCAGTGTTGCTTGTCTGTTAGCACTGCACTGCACTGCACTCCACGCAGACGCGGCTGCTCCTCGTCGTTAAGTGAAGGTCATGGCCCTCTGCGTTGTTCGTGGTGAGAGAGGTAGTGTCTGAAATTTGGTTTCTCAGCACAGTCTTGACACTGTGGATCTCGGAATATTGAGTTACGTAACGATTTTACATGTGGAATATCTCCAGCTACCTTTTCGCGTTCAAATGGTTCAAATGGCTCTATGCACTGTGCCACTTAACATCTGTCGTCGTCAGTACCCTGGGCTCAGAACTACTTAAACCTAACTAACCTAAGGACATCACACACATACACGCCTGAGGCAGGATTAGAACAAGCGATCGAAGCAGCAGTGCAGTTCCGGACTGAGGAATGCTTGTGTTGACTTTGTCTGTGGTACGTTCAGTATTTAGACAACTGGTCATTAAAATTGCTATACCAAGAAGAACTGCAGATGATAATGGGGTATTCTTTGGGCAAATATATTATACTACAACTGACATATGATTACATTTTCACGGAATTTGGGTGCATAGATCCTGAGAAATCAGTACCCAGAACAACCACCTCTGGCCGTAATAACGGTCTCGTTACGCCTCGGCATTGAGTCAAACAGAGCTCGGATGGCGTGTACAGGTACAGCTGCCCGTGCAGCTTCAACACGATACCACAATTCATCAAGAGCAGTGACTGGCGTATTGTGAAGAGCCAGTTGCTCGGCCACCATTGACCAGACGTTTTCAATTGATGACAGATCTGGAGAATGTGCTGGCCAGGGCAGCAGTCGAACATTTTCTGTATCTAGAAAGGCCCGTACAGGACCTGCAACATGCGGTCGTGCATTATCCTTCTGAAATGTAGGGTTTCGCAGGGATCGAATGAAGGGTAGAGCCACGGGTCGTAACACATCTGAAATGTAACGCCCACTGTTCAATCCGCCGTCAATGCGAACAAGAGGTGACCGAGACGTGTAACCAACGGCACCCCATACCATCACGCCGGGTGATACGCCAGTATGGCGATGACGAATACACGCTCCCACTGTGCTTTCACCGCGATGTCGCCAAACACGGATGCGACCATCATGATGCTCTAATTTGAACCTGGATTCACCCGAAGAAATGACGTTTTGCGATCCGAGCACCCAGGTCCTTCTTTGAGTTCACCATCGCAGGCGCTCCTGTCTGATGCAACGTCAAGGGTAACCGCAGCCACGGTCTCCGAGCTGATAGTCTATGCTGCTGCAAAAGTGGTCGAACTGTTCGTGCAGATGGTTGTTGTCTTTCAAACGTCCCCATCTGTTGATTCAGGGATCGAGACGTGGCTGCAAGATCCGTTACAGCCGTGCGGATAAGATGCCTGTCATCTCGACTGCTAGTGATACGAGGCCATTGGGATCCAGCACGGCGTTCCGTATTACCCTCCTGAACCCACCGATTCCATATTCTGCTAACAGTCATCGGATCTCGACCAACGCGAGCAGCAATGTCGCGATACGATAAACCGCAATCGCGGTAGGCTACAATCTGACCTTTATCAAAGTCGGAAACGTGATGGTACGCATTTCTGCTCCTTACACGAGGCATCACAACAACGTTTCATCAGGCAACGCCGGTCAACTGCTGTCTGTGTATGAGATATCGGTTGGAAACGTCATGTCAGCACATTGTAGGTGTCGCCACCGGCGCCAACCTTATGTGAATGCTCTGAAAAGCTAATCATTTGCATGTCACAGCATCTTCTTCCTGTCGGTTAAATTTCGCGTCTGCAGCAATTTTGATGGCCAGTAGTGTATATTGTGCGAGTAAATGATCTCAGAAGAAGTGGTGGGAGATTTAGGGTCACCGAAACGTCTGGGTTGGGTGAGGGAGGTGGAAAAGGTGGAGGGGGTAGAAGTGTGGACGCAGAACAGTTGGCGGTGGCGGGCAACTTTATGGCGAGGGGAACCTTGCGAGGGGTTTCGTGGTGGTGGAGGGGCGGTGCGTAGCGGCGTTGGAGGCGGGGGCGGCTGCGAGATCGATGTGTGGCGGCGGGCAGTCTGCGAGGTCAAGCAGCGGCGGCGGCGGCGGCGGCGGCGTCTGCGTGGACGGGCCTGCGAGGGCCCCCGAGGGCCGCCAAGAAAAACCGCCGCCTCAGGGCAGAGGGGAGAGGGGAGAGGGCCGCCTCGACAAACAAGTGACGGCGGCGGGGCGGCCTCTGCCGCTGACGCGCCGCTCAAAGTGTGCGAGAGGGGGGGGGGGGGGGAGGGGAGGCGCTGACTGGCACACAAAGGGACACCACACACACTGCGACGCGAACACTGACACGGGCACACCCTGCACACACAGAGGCACACTCGGCCTACACATGCTGACACCACACAGAGTGATAGTCGCGAACACACAGTCAGGCACACACAAAGACAGGCAAACTAAAAAAAAAACAGAAACATTCTGACACACACTGCCGCAAACACGTCTTACACACACAAACACACACACACACAGACACACACATACACAGTCACAGCGACAAACACATACAGGGTGAGTCACCTAACGTTACCGCTGGGTATATTTCGTAAACCACATCAAATACTGACGAACCGATTCCACAGGTCGAACGTGAGGAGAGGGGCTAGTGTAATTGGTTAACAGAAACCATTAAAAATTGCACGAAAGTATGTTTTTTAACACAAACCTACGTTTTTTTAAATGGAACCCCGTTAGTTTTGTTAGCGCATCTGAACACATAAACAAATACGTAATCAGTGCCGTTTGTTGCATTGTAAAATGTTAATTACATCCGGAGATATTGTAACCTAAAGTTGACGCTTGAGTACCACTCCTCCGCTGTTCGATCGTGTGTATCGGAGAGCACCGAATTACGTAGGGATCCAAAGGGAACGGTGATGGACCTTAGGTACAGAAGAGACTGGAACAGCACATTACGTCCACATGCTAACACCTTTTTATTGGTCTTTTTCACTGACGCACATGTACATTACCATGAGGGGTGAGGTACACGTACACACGTGGTTTCCGTTTCCAATTACGGAGTGGAATAGAGTGTTTCCCGACATGTCAGGCCAATAGATGTTGAGTGTGGTGGCCATCATTTGCTGCACACAATTGCAATCTCTGGCGTAATGAATGTCGTACACGCCGCAGTACATCTGGTGTAATGTCGCCGCAGGCTGCCACAATACGTTGTTTCATATCCTCTGGGGTTGTAGGCACATCACGGTACACATTCTCCTTTAACGTACCCCACAGAAACAAGTCCAGAGGTGTAAGATCACGAGAACGGGCTGGCCAATTTATGCGTCCTCCACGTCCTATGAAACGCCCGTCGAACATCCTGTCAAGGGTCAGCCTAGTGTTCATTGCGGAATGTGCAGGTGCACCATCATGCTGATACCACATACGTCGACGCGCTTCCAGTGGGACATTTTCGAGCAACGTTGGCAGATCATTCTGTAGAAACGCGATGTATGTTGCAGCTGTTTGTTACAACACGCAACTGAACGTCGGAGCTTTCAAGCGTCAACTTTAGGTTACAATACCTCCGGATGTAATTAAAATTTTACAATGCAACAAACGGCACTGATTACGTATTTGTTTATATGTTCAGATGTGCTAGCAAAACTAACGTGGTTCCATTTGAAAAAACGTAGGTTTGTGTTAAAAAACATACCTCCGTGCATTTTTGTATGGTTTGTATTAACCAATTACACTAGCCCCTCTCCTCACGTTCGGTCTGTGGAATCCATTCGTCAGTATTTGATGTGGTTTACGAAATATATCCAGCGGTAACATTAGGTGACTCACCCTGTATATGCACACAAACGGAGGCATACTCAGCCATGCAGGATTACCCGAGTGGTGTAAGGGTCATGGGCTGTGCGGCTGGTCCCAGCGGAGGTTCGAGTACTCCCTCGGGCATGGGTGTGTGAGTTTGTCCTCAGCATAATTTAGGTTAAGTAGTGTGTAAGCTTAGGGAGTGATGACCTTAGCAGTTAAGTCCCATAAGATTTCACACACATTTGAACATTTGTTGGAGGCATACTCACAAACTACAAACTACAAACTTTCTGCATTATGGGACACACTGACGCAAACACATCTTACACACACACACACACACACACACACACACACACACATACAGACACACACACACAGACACCGGGCGAGGTGGCGCAGTGGTTAACACACTGGACTCGCATTCGGGAGGACGACGGTTCAGTCCCATCTCCAGCCATCCCGATTTAGGTTTTCCATGATTTCCCTAAATCGTTTCAGGAAAATGCCGGGATGGTTCCTTTGAAAGGGCACGGTCGATTTCCTTCCCAATCCTTCCCTAACCCGAGCTTGCGCTCCGTCTCTAATGACCTCGTTGTCGACGGGACGTTAAACACTAACCACCACCACCACCACCACTATAAACACAGACATACTGATACAAACATGTGCGTTCTGACACACTCAAATTCAAATGGCTCTAAATACTACGCAACTTAACATCTGACGTCAACAGTCCCTTAGACTTAGAACTACTTAAACCTAAATAACCACACATCCATGCCCGATTCGAACCTCCGACCATAGCAGCAGCGCCGTTCCGGACTGAAGCGCCTAGAACCGCTCGGCCACACGGCCGACAGACACACTCAGAAACACACACACACACACACACACACACACACACACACACACACAGACACAAACACATAGACACTTATAACACAGAGGCACCCTCACATCTACATCTACATCTACGTGATTACTCTGCTATTCACAATAAAGTGCCTGGCAGAGGGTTCAATGAACCACCTTCAAGCTGCCTCGCGACCGTTCCAATCTCGAATGGCAGGCGGGAAAAACGAGCACTTACAGTGTTTCTGTGCGAGCCCTGATTTCTCTTATTTTATCGTGATGATCATTTCTCCCTATGTAGGAGGGTGCCAACAGAATGTTTTCGCAATCGGAGGAGAAAACTGGTGATTGAAATTTCATGAGAAGACCCTGTCGCAACGAAAAACGCCTTTCTTTTAATGATTACCACTCCAATTCACGTATCATGTCTGTGACACTATCTCCCCTATTTCGCGAATAATACAAAACGAGCTGCCCTTCTTTGTACTTTTTCGATGTAATCCGTCAGTCCCACCTGATGCAGATCCCACACCGCACAGAAATACTCCAGAATAGGGCGGACAATCGTGGTGTAAGCAGTCTCTTTAGTAGGCCTGCTGCACTTTCTAAGTGTTCTGCCAATGAATTGCAGTCTTTGATTTGCTCTACAAATACTATAAATATCCTGAAATACATGCCCAGTGGTGCAAACACACACACACACACACACACACACACACACACACACACACACACATACAGTCTCAGGCACTAATACACATATGTAGACTTCACAAGTAGACGCGCACTCAGGAAGTACACACATTCTGACACCCCAACAAAGATACACTGACACAAACACACCAAATGCACTCACACACACACACACACTCACACACACACACACACACACACACACACAGTCTCGGACACAAACACACATACTCACCTACGCGGTGGTACACTCTTGAAGTACACTCATTCTCACACATACACAAAGACACACTGACACAAAATGTACTTGTACACAGAAAAGCATAAATACACAGCACACACACTCTGAGACAAACCCACCCATCCACCCACCCACACACACACACACACACACACACACACACACACACAGAGTTATTCACAAATGCACATGTGCATGCATACTAAGACACACCCATTCAGAAACACACATTCTGCCATACACAAACACACACTCACAAGTGCACCTTCACTCACGTGCACTCAGTCACATTCTGGCACAATTACACATTTGGACAGACATGCAACTTGTTGTGTACAGAAACTTTCATGATACCTACGCACAGATCATGCCTGTCACTGCCCTGTTGAGGTGTGAATCCAACATCTGAGTCATGTGAAGTTTCTGTCATTACATTTTGTACCAAGTGGAGACGACGGTTTAAGTCTTATCTCATTTATACCTCAAATCAAGCTATGATTTTAACGATGTGTTGCATTTATATTACAAATGTTGTAGTACAATTAGCCTAATTTCCTGTAAACTCTCTACACTAACGCGACTGTTCTCGTTTTTAGAGTCGACCAAATGAAATGGTAAGAAACAGTTTGAAACACTGTACTGACATATCTGTCTTTTTAAAAATGAGAGTTTTACAGGTTTTCAGTTATTGGTGTTTTTCCTGCACTGTCAGTCGCTTATTTCGCTTCCACAGAAGCAGAAGACCATAAATGGGCCTGACACGAAATATTCATTTTTCTACGACCCTGGAACGATAGCTTTGGATACTTTATTACACGCTCATAAGAAAACTACCTGTTTCTACCCACAGTGTACTCCTTTTACAAAAAACAGCATGATCGACGTTCTCCGGCTTTTGCTTAATCCAGTACAGATACCGAAACAATACCAAGGTAAGATTTTTATTTATTTATTTAGCGTATGGCTAATATAGACATATCATGAAATTAAATTATATATACATATGTACATATTGACACACAAGAAACTTAAGTTTGTCTTTACAACTGAATATCCAGTCCTTCAATCCAGCGCAAGGTAAGAAGTATAATATGTTAGGAAACTTTGGTTGTAGAGAAAACTCTCGTAGTGAGTCAGACATAACTTTGTGTCGTCATTCATCGGGTTTATATTTGAGGGCCAACATACGTTGCAGATAAAATAAAAAAAAACTAATTTGCCATTTTTCCTTTTCTTAAAATAAATCTACCGGCGTACCTAAATATAACCTGCTTTGATATATCTTTCAGTGCAATTAAATGCTGCACAAGATTCCACCACTGTAATAAAGAAACCTTTACTAAAAGTACTACAAAAAAGGCAAAGATAAATTGACCATTATTCCAGGAGTCGCCTTCAAATGGATGGCATAACGAGTCAGCTGATGAAGATATTGCTTTCAATTTTTTTTTTTTTTTTTTTTTTTTTGGTCATCAGTCTACTGACTGGTTTGATGCGGCCCGCCACGAATTCCTTTCCTGTGCTAACCTCTTCATCTCAGAGTAGCACTTGCAACCTACGTCCTCAATTATTTGCTTGACGTATTCCAATCTCTGTCTTCCTCTACAGTTTTTTCCCTCTACAGCTCCCTCTAGTACCATGGGAGTCATTCCCTCATGTCTTAGCAGATGTCCTATCATCCTGTCCCTTCTCCTTATCAGTGTTTTCCACATATTCCTTTCCTCTCCGATTCTGCGTAGAACCTCCTCATTCCTTACCTTATCAGTCCACCTAATTTTCAACATTCGTCTATAGCACCACATCTCAAATGCTTCGATTCTCTTCTGTTCCGGTTTTCCCACAGTCCATGTTTCACTACCATACAATGCTGTACTCCAGACGTACATCCTCAGAAATTTCTTCCTCAAATTAAGGCCAGTATTTGATATTAGTAGACTTCTCTGGGCCAGAAATGCCTTTTTTGCCATAGCGAGTCTGCTTTTGATGTCCTCCTTGCTCCGTCCGTCATTGGTTATTTTACTGCCTAGGTAGCAGAATTCCTTAACTTCATTGACTTCGTGACCATCAATCCTGATGTTAAGTTTCTCGCTGTTCTCATTTCTACTACTTCTCATTACCTTCGTCTTTCTCCGATTTACTCTCAACCCATACTGTGTACTCATTAGACTGTTCATTCCGTTCAGCAGATCATTTAACGCTTCTTCATTTTCACTCAGGATAGCAATGTCATCAGCGAATCGTATCATTGATATCCTTTCACCTTGTATTTTAATTTCACTACTGGACCTTTCTTTTATTTCCATCATTGCTTCCTCGATGTACAGAGTGAAGAGTAGGGGCGAAAGGCTACAGCCTTGTCTTACACCCTTCTTAATACGAGCACTTCGTTCTTGATCGTCCACTCTTATTATTCCCTCTTGGTTGTTGTACATATTGTATATGACCCGTCTCTCCCTATAGCTTACCCCTACTTTTTTCAGAATCTCGAACAGCTTGCACCATTTTATATTGTCGAACGCTTTTTCCAGGTCGACAAACCCTATGAAAGTGTCTTGATTTTTCTGTAGCCTTGCTTCCATTATTAGCCGTAACGTCAGAATTGCCTCTCTCGTCCCTTTACTTTTCCTAAAGCCAAACTGATCGTCACCTAGCGCATTCTCAATTTTCTTTTCCATTCTTCTGTGTATTATTCTTGTAAGCAGCTTCGATGCATTAGCTGTTAAGCTGATTGTGCGATAATTCTCGCACTTGTCAGCTCTCGCCGTCTTCGGAATTGTGTGGATGATGCTTTTCCGAAAGTCAGATGGTATATCGCCAGACTCATATATTCTACACACCAACGTAAATAGTCGTTTTGTTGCCACTTCCCCCAATGATTTTAGAAATTCTGATGGAATGTTATCTATCCCTTCTGCCTTATTTGGCCGTAAGTCCTCCAAAGCTCTTTTAAATTCCGATTCTAATACTGGATTCCCTATCTCTTCTAAATCGACTCCTGTTTCTTCTTCTATCACATCAGACAAATCTTCACCCTCATAGAGGCTTTCAATGTATTCTTTCCACCTATCTGCTCTCTCTCCTCTGCATTTAACAGTGGAATTTCCCGTTGCACTCTTAATGTTACCACCGTTGCTTTCAATGTCACCAAAGGTTGTTTTGACTTTCCTGTATGCTGAGTCTGTCCTTCCGACAACCATATCTTTTTCGATGTCTTCACATTTTTCCTGCAGCCATTTCGTCTTAGCTTCCCTGCACTTCCTATGTATTTCATTCCTCAGCTACTTGTATTTCTGTATTCCTGGTTTTCCCGGAACATTTTTGTACTTCCTCCTTTCATCAATCAACTGAAGTATTTCTTCTGTTACCCATGGTTTCTTCGCAGCTACCTTCTTTGTACCTTTGTTTTCCTTCCCAACTTCTGTAATGGCCCTTTTTAGAGATGTCCATTCCTCTTCAACTGTACTGCCTACTGCGCTATTCCTTATTGCTGTATCTATAGCGTTAGAGAACTTCAATATAATGACGTATTGCCACCCTCGTACACTCTGTGCAACGCACGGAGTTTTCGATTTTCTTCTGCAGTGTTTCTGTTATCGATTGTATCGATATGTATACTTGGGCGTCTGTCGTTATCCTCCTCGCCGTACATACATACATTACGGACGTAGCCTGTCCAGTCTAACAAAGGCCATATCCATTACTTCCTTTTTTCAATCAGTCTCCCGGCTTCCTTTCGGTTGTAGTTCAAGACTTTTTTATTAGGTTTTCTTTCCTGCCTCATTCCATTGATATGATTACTGGAACGCTTATGCATTTATCCCCTTTTCACCAGCATCTACATTCAACTCATTTCGAACATATTCTTCCTTGTAATTGTTCAAGCTTTACCGGCGAGGCTTTGTCATGTTTATTAATCGGGTTTCTGACGGTTATTCGCGTCTATCCTGCGCAATATTGCCAATCTCTTTATGGAAAGATTTGAAGAAGACGCACTTACATCGGTCCCAGATCAACCGAAATGGTTTTTTAGATACATGGATGACACCTTTTACATATGGCCCCACGGGAGGGAAAAGCTGGATGTTTTCTTGGACCACCTAAACTCACACCACCCTAACACTAAATTCACCATGGAACTGTAGAAGTAAGGAGTCCTCCCTTTCCTAGATTTTCTAGTTAGAAGGAAGGGAGACGGTACCTTCAGTCACGGTGTGTGCCGCAAACCCACTCACACCGACTTGTACCTGCAGGCCAGCAGTTGCCACCACCCGGCACAGAAAAAAATAACGTACTCAGATCACTGGTTCACCGGGCACGAAATATTGTCAGATCTGGATAATTTGGCGACGTAGATAGAACGTCTACAATCCGTGTTCTACAAAAATGGGCACTCTTCTCGAGATCTTCAATAGGCGCTGCATCCTGTTTCCCCAAGAGAGGTTCCTGAAGTAATACAAGAAGAAACGCACAAGGTTGCACGTTTGCGATGTGCTGGGCCGATATCTGCCAAAATCAGCAGAATTCTCCGCATACATAATTTTAAAATAGTGTTCCATGCACCCACCAAGATTAAGGCTCTGCTAGGGAGTGTGAAGGATGACCTGTGTCTACAGAAGCCGGCGTTTACCATGGCCCATGTGAATGTGGGATGGCATACATCGGCCAGACGACAAGGACCGTTGACATCAGGCGCAAAGAGCACCAGAGGTACACCAAACTGAGACAGGCGCCCAAGTCAGCGTTGGCCGAACATTGTTTAGAACTCAATCATTCTATGAAGTATAAAGATGCCAAGATTTTAACACAAACATCGAGATACTGGGACAGCGTCATCAAAGAATGTATTGAGATTAAGGTTGCGGAGAATCTCATTAACCGGGACTCCGATAATGTGTGTGAAATCTTATGGGATTTAACTTCTAAGGTCATCAGTCCCTAAGCTTACACACTACTTAACCTAAATGATCCTAAGGACAAACACACACACCCATGCCCGAGGGAGGACTCGAACCTCCGCCGGGACCAGCCGCTCAGTCCACGACTGCAGCGCCTTAGACCGCTCGGCTAGTCCCGCGCGGATAACTGGGACACCAGTTTCCAGCTGAGCTCGGCCTGGAACCCAGTACTCGATCTTCTGAAGACGCAACGTAGACAACATCCAGACCCCAAGGGACATAAGTATAAGGACGGAATTAGATATGACAGCCCAGGACATGTAACTAAGGACATACATGAAATGGCACCTCCGACAACAGACACAGTATCTGAGGACGCTCTTCCGAGTCTCGAGCGACGATTTGAAGACAATAGGCCTGAAAATGACGCTGCAGCCGCTCCTAGGGGTTAAGAACTTGGGACGGAACGCCTAATGCGACACAGCGCGGTAGCAGAACGTCCTAATTTACGGAAGGACTCAAATGACGACAATCGGAAGATAAAACGTCCAGCATAGCTTCGACGCCACTCAGAACTTAATTCAGTCATACTGACAACGGATAATAACCACAGTGTACGCGTTAGTCGGCGATCACGACGGACAGAGCGCGAGGCGTGGCGCGGACGGCAGAGTGAACGCCTAGCACAAAGTAGGCATAAATACCGGACTAGAATCAGTATCAGACAGTGTTGTATTCTCCAACAGTTTATTGAACGTAACTTCTTCTACAATACAATTGCTGGCTGTACAGGGTGTTACAAAAAGGTACGGCCAAACTTTCAGGAATGATGTTGTGTGGACATGTGCCCGGAAAAGCTTAATTTCGATGTTAGAGTTCATTTTAGTTTCGTCAGTATGTACTGTACTTCCTCGATTCACCGCCAGTTGGCCCAATTGAAGGAACGTAATGTTGACTTTGGTGCTTGTGTTGACATGCGACTCATTACTCTACAGTACTAGCATCAAGCACATCAGTACGTAGCGTCAATAGGTTAGTGTTCATCACGAACGTGGTTTTCCAGTCAGTGCAATGTTCACAAATGCGGAGTTGGCAGATGCCCATTTGATGTACGGATTAGTACGGGGCAATAGCCGTAGCGCGGTACGTTTGTATCGAGACAGATTTCCAGAACGAAGGTGTCCCGACATGAAGACGTTCGAAGCAATTGATTGGCATCTTAGGGAGCACGGAACATCCCAACCTATGACTCGCGACTGGGGAAGACCTAGAACGACGAGGACACCTGCAATGGACGAGGCAATTCTTCGTGCAGTTGACGATAACCCTAATGTCACCGTCAGAGAGGTTACTGCTGTACAAGGTAACGTTGACCACGTCTCTGTATGGAGAGTGCTACGGGAGAACCAGTTGTTTCCGTACCGTGTACAGCGTGTGCAGGCACTATCAGCAGCTGATTGGCCTCCACGGGTACACTTCTGTGAATGGTTCATCCGACAATGTGTCAATCCTTATTTCATTTCAAATGTTGTCTTTACGGATGAGGCTTCATTCCGACGTGATCAAATTGTAAATTTTCACAATCGACATGTGTGGGCTGACGAGAATCCGCACACAATTGTGGAATCACGTCATCAACACAGATTTTCTGTGACTGTTTCGGCAGGCATTGTTGGTGATGTCTTGATTGGGCCCCATGTTCTTCCACCTACGCTCAATGGAGCACGTTATCATGATTTCTTACGGGATACTCTACCTGTGCTGCTAGAACATGTGCCTTTACAAGTACGACACAACATGTGCACGATGGAGCTCCTGCACATTTCAGTCGAAGTGTTCGTACGCTTCTCAACAACAGATTCGGTGACTGATGGATTGGTAGAGGCGGACCAATTCCATGGCCTCCACGCTCTCCTGACCTCAACCCTCTTGTCTTTCATTTATGGGAGCATTTGAAAGCTCTTGTCTACGCAACCCCGTACAGTAGAGACTCTTCGTGCTCGTATTGTGGACGGCTGTGATACAATACGCCATTCTCCAGGGCTGCATCAGCGCATCCGGGATTCCATACGACGGAGGGTGGATGCACATATCCTCGCTAGTGGAGGACATTTTGAACATTTACTGTAACAAAGTGTTTGAAGTCACGCTGGTACGTTCTGTTGCTGTGTGTTTCCATTCCATGATTAATATGATTTGAAGAGAAGTAATAAAATGAGCTCTAACATGGAAAGTAAGCGTTTCCGGACACATGTCCACATAACATATTTTCTTTCTTTGTGTGTGAGGAATGTTTCCTGAAAGTTTGGCCGTACCTTTTTGTAACACCCTGTACAATAGACGTAGACGTCCGTCGATCTAGCCGGAGATGTGGTTCCTCTCGGTCGGCTGGTACTTCGATCGGCGGTGCAGTACAGCGACTTCAGTGATGTCTTCTCGGAGACTCTGCTATAGCGGTTGCCACTAGCAGCGGACGAAGACTGGTCTGCCTTCGACCGGCCGGGCCTATATAGTGAGCTGGAGCCAATAGAAACCCGGCGTAGCAATCCGTGACAGGATATGTCGCGGCGACCTCTGCAAGGAAAGGTTCCTATTAATCGACTGGAATCTTCGGCGTGTTTACCTGATGTCTTCGCCTGTTTGGCTGTTGGTTTTTGTTTCCCTCATAGCGTGGCTGTTATGCGGTGCTGCCTGCCATTTAGGGGAACCCGATGGCAGACAGTACAGACAGCATGTGAAGAAGAGTGCGAGTCACACAGTTGAAATATCGTGCAGGAAAGACGCGAATAACCGGCAGAAACCTGATTAATCGACATGATCTTCGTCCATTATTAAATCGCTCCGTGTGCAACTCTTAACTCTCCTCAAGAACCTCATCTCTCCTCTTTGCATTTTACTCTCTGCTTTCTTTCCACTGACGCAACTCTCACTCCCAGACAACAGTACTTGTACCTATATTTAAATGCATTAATCAATATGAGATACGAACACAAATGTTCGGTAAATGTTTTGAATGTCACTTCTTTTCATTGTATCGCATTATACACTCATGTTCAGAAAAAGAAACAGAACATCTTGAACGATAATGATAGGACGTTCTGCTGAAATTATTAGCATTTGAACTATGTCGGCCCACAGGTTCAAGTTCAGCATCTATATCGCGGCACAACATCCCCTACTGGTGAGATGTGCCCGCAGCGCTCGTTGTCGCCACAAACTGAAGGTCACAGATCTGTGAATTGGGCAGACGTGCAGGATGCCTCGCACACATACGCACCAATGGCGCCATCAAATCAGTGAGTTTGAAATAGTTTACACGAGAGAATATGATGCATCCATCCGAGAAATTGCTGGCCGTGTGGGACGAAGTGTTTCGTCAGTAGAATGGGAGTGTGCAGAACGAATCACGGAAGGCCGGAAACACGCAGAAATGGGTTGGGTCGCACCAGCCAGAACGCACCTGGAGAAGGTCGACACCTCAACCGAATGGCACTCCAGTACAGATCTGTGTTCTCCTCGGCTCTGGCGCAACAGTGGAACAGTGTAACACACCGTACAGTATTAGGGATAACAGTCTCTCGCCGTGTATTACGACATGGCTTACGTGTGCGTCATCCACTTCTCTACACAAATGACCAGCCAATTAACTCTTCAACTAAGGCATTCATATACGCTAATGATACAGCACCAGCTGCCCAATGTGAGACCTTTGAGGAAGTAGAGGTGAAACTGACAAC
Organism: Schistocerca americana; assembly: GCF_021461395.2. Lineage (NCBI taxonomy): Eukaryota > Metazoa > Arthropoda > Insecta > Orthoptera > Acrididae > Schistocerca > Schistocerca americana. The sequence continues at coordinate 173,687,118 of NC_060129.1, read as the reverse complement.
AGCTCTTGAAAATCTGGCCAAGTATTACGATGAAAAATACCTGAAACTGCGGTGTGCATACTGTAAGACCTTCGGTACACACACCATCAGATTATCTGACTTGTCGCTCTAACGAAGTAGGCGAGTGTCAGCAATATGTCTCGTCATCTTATCATGGCGTGTTTATCTTCTGCTGTTAGGTCAGACGATAGAAATGCCACTTGCACGCTCAGAGTAGCAGATTGACGGTGACCAACTTTAAACAGAACTTGGTTAATTTTCACACACATTTATTAAAATAATAAATAACATAGACATTACGTAACTTGATTCTGGATGCTGTTTGCAATTGACAATCTGATGTTCCTTTGGTCTTGGTACGTTAATCTTATTCTCACATATCTCTGATACTTGACAAAGTGTCTATACATTTATCTTCATGGCTATGTACAGGAATATGATAATCTAATTAGGCGCAGACTGAAACTTGACTATAGATTGGTACAGACAAATGCAGACTGGTACAGACTAATGCAGACTGACTAATCGGAGGTCTGTACACTCGTTATAATGCCTCGCACGTTCGCGTATCACTGCGCGAGTGTGATCCGTGAGGAGAAAAGGTTCTATGTGATCAGCAATCTCATTGGCTGCATTACATATATTTGGTCCGTCTCTAAGGCAGCGCCATCTCGTAGTGCGGAGACGGACGAGCGCTGCGCCTGCGCTGTTGTGCTTAGCGGGGCGCGCTCTAGTGGGGAAGTTGTGTACGCACTGACTACGCGGAACTGTGTACACAACAGAAACCGAACCCTGGAAAGACCCAAGTCAGTGCATTACATCTTAGAAATAGGGAAGCCAAAAGGAAACTGAACATCACTTGGAGAGGAGAACAACTACTCCACTGCAAAATTCCTAAAAACCTTGGGGTGAAGATCGACCGTTCCCTCACATTCAAAGCCCACTGTGAAGAAACGAGCCTCAATGTAACAGCGCTGAACATCATCATCCGCAAACTTACAGGAACCATCTGGGGTGCCCAGCGAATAGTGCTCGGAACATCTGCCCCGGTGCTATGTTTCTCCGCCGCAGATACGCAGCACCCATCTGGCAAAACTGTGCACATGCTAAAAATGTAGATACACGCCTGAACCAGACAGGACGCCGGCCGGGGTGGCCGAGCTGTTCTTGGCGCTTCCGTCTGGAACCGCGCCACCGCTACGCTCGCAGGTTCGAATCCTGGCTCGGGCATGGATGTGTGTGATGTCCTTAGGTTAGGTAGGTTTAAGTAGTTCTGTGTTCTAGGGGACTGATGACAGAAGTCGTCCCATAGTGCTCAGAGCCATTTGAACCATTTTTTTGAGACAGGACGCATTGTTACAGACTGCTTACGACCCACTCCTGTCAGTAAGCTGTACCAAATTATGGGCATAGCACCGCCACGCATTCACAGAAGTGGAGAAGAAAACACAAGAAATCGACCCTAGACATCCTTTGTTCTGACATGACCCTCGACAGCCAAGACTGAGGTCAAGAAAAAGCTTCCTACAGAAAAGTATGGCAATTCGTTCATCTCCCACAACTCGCAGAGTGGAGCTTTGGCGAAACTCCCTAGCTGAAGACAATCACGTAACGGTCAAGGAGTAAATAGCCGAAGGTTCAAATGGCTCTGAGCACTATGCGACTTAACATCTGAGGTCATCAGTCCCCTAGAACTTAGAACTACTTAAACCTAACTAACCTAAGGACATCACACACATCCATGCCCGAGGCAGGACTCGAAACTGCGACCGTAGCGGTCGCTCGGCTCCAGACTGTAGCGCCTAGAACCGCACGGCCACTCCGGCCGGCAGCCGAAGATTCACACCTGCCACTTGTGACCTGTAAGGCTTTGAACAGACTGCGAGTTGGGGTGTCAGGGCGCAAAGCCGACCTCAGGGAGTGGGGCTTCAGTAATGGGGAGGAAACTTGTCAGAGTGGTGACGTATAGGACGAACAACACCTGCTAGTCTGCAGGAACCTACCGGCTGCATGCACCATCTGTGATCTTGCTGCAACCAGCGAAACTGCTCTGATAACCGCCGAATACTGGGCCCGTCACAAAATATAATCATCTTGCTGCTTGTGTATCTGCTGCTTGTTTGTATACAGGGTGTCCCAGCTATCTTGTCCACCCAAAATATCTCTGGAACAATAACAGCTATTGGAAAACGACTTTCACCGGTATCGATGTAGGGCTGGAGCCCATGAATTTACATATTTGGAAACATTCTAAAACGAAAGCATATGTGTTTTTTTAACACAAACTTATGTTTTTTTAAATGGACCTCCTATATTTTTTCTTCAGCAATCCATAGCATGACAAAGCACATACACAATGGCGTTGATTGCATCGCTATATTCCCATTACATCCCGAGGTATTGAGACGCGAAGTTGACGCTCGAAACACCCGACATGCGCTGCTAGCGCACGTCCTGAGGCTCAGGAGTGAACCCCATGCTGCCCGTAATCGCGATGTGATTGACATGCCTAATCACACCTCCATACTTATCAAGAGGTCCGAAACAACGGTAAAACTTTTAGTCCACCTGCTCGTTTCGCTAAAACCATCAACATGAATTTTACTATTACGAGTGAATGATTAACTGTCACTTGCGCTAGATCTACAGTAAAGTAAAGTTTTAACGTTGAACGGCATTACCTTTTTAGTAACGGATTAACGATAAACGAAGTTAACTTTGTGACTAACGTTGCGGTACACAGATATGCTACAGAACCGCGTCACCCCTAGCCTATGGGACAAATACCTGCTGGAATGTACGACGTTAACGCAGGATGGCAGCAGACCGTATTATTCGTTTCAGACCTCTTGATAAGTACGGAGGTGTGATTACGCATGTCAATCACATCGCGATTACGGGCAGCATGGGGTTCACTCCTGAGCTTCAGGACGTCCGCTAGCAGCGCATGTCGGGTGTTTCGAGCGTCAACTTCGCGTCTCATTATCTCGGGATGGAATGGGAATATTGCGATGCAATCAACGCCATTGTGTATGTGCTTTGTCATGCTATGGATTGCTGGAGAAAAAATATAGGAGGTCCATTTAAAAAAAAACATGTGTTAAAAAACACATATGCTTTCGTTTTAGAATGTTTCCAGATATGTACATTCATGGGCTCCAGCCCTACATTGATACCGATGAAAGTCGTTTTCCAATAGCTGTTACTGTTCCAGAGATATTTTGGGTGGACAAGATAGCTGGGACACCCTGTATATTATTGAATCTGTGGCATAAATACTACTGTACATATTTAATTTTGCAAATTTATGTGAATCAATGTGGCAGGGGTAAAAGACAGGGAGCGAAGGGCTGTAACGCCGGAAATGCATATCCTCCTATTTCCATCTATTGTACTATTATTTTTTTCCTTGTTTTGTTACCTCAAGATATGACATTTCTGTCTCTTTATATACTGTAATTGCTTTACTGTTTGGATATATTTATATTTATGCACTTATGTCGATGTATAATTGGTTTGTTTCGTAAATATTATTTGTATTTTTACGCTGGGTCTTGCCTAGGGAAAACTGCTATCGAACGATTACATCGATAGGTCGTGTGAAGACTCAAAGTGTGTAGGATCTTTGGTAGTGTTAACTCTGCCGCGTGGAGCGCGGGCAGAACAGTAAGTGAGGAGTCTGGCGGGAGTAGCGAGTGGAGCAGGTGTGTTGTGTGACGCTCCCGCGAGTTGCCGCGCTTTCAGGGTTTGGCAGCATGTAATTGCGCTCGACTCGCGATGATAGTTTCTGACATGGTGTCGCGGACGGGAAGCATTAGCTGGCGCACATCAAGAGCCCGTTTCGCCTGGTGACCGTGTCGAGAAGAAGGCGCGCCAACATCCAGCTTCTGCGACAGCGACGGCCGACAATGAGTGACTGTCGCCACCTCCTTGATCGACGGCTTCAAACCTTCAATCAACCAACAAGGAAGACTAAAAGCACGTAAAGTTTCAGAACTGTATGGCAGACCTCAGCTTTTCAAATTGTTCCATTTGTCTCGCAAAATTACAGCAACTTAGCATGAACCTTTGTTGCTCATTGTCCCAATTGCATTGCCAAGCAGGGTCCCTTCCTTTTCCGAAATGAACCCGAGTGTCGTTGAAATTCAAACGCCAGCATTAAAATAATATAATTAGATTTCACTGCTTTAATTTCAAAGTTCAGTAGCTGGCTACAATATTCAGATTACACAAGCACAAATTAAGAGTGCGAGTTTTGTTACCGTATTTTAGCTTACCTGTGACTGCAGCTCAGCTTGGTACGTACTAAATTTTACTATTGTTAATTGTTCAGAATCATTTAATTCAAGTTCAAAGTTAATTCTCTTATTTCTAAATTGCGTAGATTCAAGTAGCTTTTGAAATGATTGTTGAGGTAGTCCAAGACTAACCGTATTTTACTGGATTTCGATGTGCTTCAGAAAGAAAGCTCACTATTAACTTCAGTCACTAAATTAACTTTCGATTTTCCGGTTTTATTAATTCTTTTGCTAAATTAAGTCAGAGTGTAGCGAAATTTATTACTTCTGACAAACTTTCAGTTTTCACACTACACATGTCAACCTTCAGTTGCCACGCTTCTAGTGTTAATTATATGTGTAATAACCTTTCTTTTTCAGTTACTATAGTAATTGTCCTTAGGACTGGCGACCGTGATTTCCCCCAAATCTCAAATACCTAATTACCGCTAGTTAATTGTTAACGTAACGGCTGCACATTTTACCTTCTTTATTAACTTTACCCCTTTTCAAAATTAATTTCCACCAGTTTCATTAGCACTTTTCCTTTCATTTAGATGTAACCCTTTCCTCCCTCTTTACCGACAGGTTAACTTCGGTGACGATGGCTTTTCCAAAACTCCCATTAGGTACACGCGGTTTCATTTTTCACTGTCATTAAGGTCGGTAAGTGAGGGGGAGGTTACACGTGGCGACCGTGACAGGACAATCTTCGGATTTGAGGTTGTTCTGGACACGAATTTTGCATTGTGCAAATCTCGTAACAAAGTACTGGTTACGTACAGGCCGTTACGTCAGCGAGAATAAGTAGTGGGAGTAATCCTAATTACATTTGAGATTTGTCATTTATATTGAAAAATATTAAAATGAGTGAAGGCAACAATTACCAAAATTTGGTAGACTTGGATACGGAACAATCGGTCGAACAGTGGGAAACGCGCACGGCGGTTCCCATTGTTCAGGGGCAGGCGGCTAGCATGAAAGACGCGACCGCCGAAACGCAACAAAGAGCAGAAATGGAATTCCAAACTTTAGAAAATGTTTCGGAATCGGAAGCGAAAATCAAATCTGTACCCCTTGATGATGAATACGGGGGAACATGTATAGAGGAACCAGCTACGGAAGTAAAACCGGTAGTCTCCGGGAATTTAACTGATTTATTGAATGTTTTGATTAATGAAATCAAGAGTCAATCGGCAGAAATTATAGCTCTGTCTGCCAAGCAAGAAGCTCAGTCTGAAAAGATTGAACGGAAGCTAGACAATCAGAACAAAGCTATTAATGTTGTTAACAACAATGTTGGAGTTGTTAATACAAAAGTTGATAAAATCAAAGAAGATATTGTTGTAATTAATACCGAAATCGGTAACCTTAAACAGGAAATGATAGGCGTTCAGGCGGAAATTGCGAGCATAAATACTCGCTTTGATTCCGAAATTAGCGGAATCGAGAAAAGTGTAGGAGAAGCAGTTGCTCCGATCATCGAGAATAAGGTGACAGAACAAATTCAATTAGTGAAAAAAGAGGATCAACAGAAGGTGGAAACTTTAAAGGCTTTAGTGTCCGAAGTAGACACTAAAGTGAGGGAGCAGGCTAGTCCCTGCGAAGAGAAAAAGAGGGAAGTGGAAACGCTTGCGACAACCACTTGCCAAGTAATTACGAGAGTGTCGGAATTAGAAAAGAAATTTGATGAAAAACAGAGCTATGTGCCAATCTGTGCACATAGTTCGGAATTGTTGACGAAAGAGGAGCGGTTCGACCCCTTGAAAAAAGGCGGTATACACGCGACGGATTTCATTAAGAATTGTGAAAGAGTTTTACCCAGATCATGGACTAATGAGAGAAAAATTAATGCGGTTATTGATGTGCTGGCTGGTGATGCCAAGCGTTGGGGCTTAAACCTCGACATTACGAACCTGACTTTTGACGAGTTTAAAAATTTGTTTCTGGCTGAATACTGGTCAGAGCAAAAACAGCAAAGTGTCTGGCGCGAATTTGTCGTATCGAGGCCTTTCGATGCGAATTCGCGCGGTTCGATGAGGGAGTTTTGTGAGGGCTGGATCCGCAAGTTGGAATATTTGCGTGATCGCCGCACGGAATCCGAAATAGTCTGGGAACTCTACAAGAAGCTTCCAGATGATACAAAACGCTACGTAGGAAGCAATTACAGGACAATCAATGATTTCCTGGAAAGAGTTGAGGACGAGGACAATTGGCGCAATAATCGCGACAGTGGTAGAGGCCGTGGTAACAACAACGGGTACCACCCCAACCATAACAACGATAACCATGGGAATAATGCATACCGCAGCAATGACAATAATGGTTCGGACCGTAATAACAATCGGTACAATGCAAATAATAACCGGAATGACGGAAACCAGTATCATACTAGCGTGATACGGGCTGCGCAGAATAGTAATAACGCCAGAGGGTGTGATCAACCGCCTCAGCAGCATCCGGGAAGCGGATCTGCTGGGACGAGACAGGGAAACCATTAGCCGCGCCGGTGAGGGGCCGAGCGGGCGTGGAGAAATTTTGGCGGCCCAATAACAAGAGAAAACCCAGGTGTCGCCGTTATGAAAATTCCGTATGGAATAATCAACGGCGGGAGAGTGTGCCAGTGTTAGGAGAAAGGAGTGCGCCCACAAGTAGTAGATCAGCTGTAGACACGGCAGTAGGTAGTACATTCACTGTCAGTGAGAACAATTTAAGTAGTGTTCCGGAAATCGATTATAAAGTGGCAGCTGTAACACCCACAGTGGAACTGGAGATTGAGTTTAAGAATGATTCGCAATTGTTGAGAGAAGATCAGATGTCGGATAACACGTCCGTCATCGAGCGAGGGGATGCAGAGAGGGATGAGGTCTGGTTAAGGCAGTTCGGTCGCTTACACGACGAACTAAGAGATTATAGGGGTCTGTATGGGAGAAGCGTTTATGGGGAGCGCGTGAAGGATTTTCCGCGTCTCGTCCCGCAGGAAGATAGTGTTTGTGAAATGATAGAAAGTTCTGGCCCTAATCGGCAGACTTTACTAGAAATAGTTGATGTTAAGGGGGAGCACGAGCAAGATTCGTCGTGTTTCGTCCCGCAGGAGTTAGATGTTGAAGTAGTAACGGAAAGTTCTGGCCCTAACCCGCAGACCTTACCGAAAGTTTCAGTGGTAGAAGTAACCGACCCATCCGACGCAAACCTCCAGTTTAAACATTGCGAGAGTATTAAGGAGAAAGATTGCGAAAATTTTAGTGATAGCCGGACACGATTGGTAGAAAAGCACATAGATTACAACGTGTATGAGGTTAGAGCTGACATTATACGGTCAGACGATAGCAGTGTGGGTTGCGCAGATCTAGCGGAAGTAATTGCAGAAACTACTGGACACATTCCTCCAGGTAGATTGGCGGATGAGATTAATCTGACCAAAGTGGAATCAACGAAGGTGACGATTAGTGAATTGATAGCAAAGCAACACTCACTAGTTGACGAGTTACAGGAAAAGGTTTCGGTATTGGAGGCGAAGCTACAGACTAAGCCTCAGGACAAACGTGTTAAAATTAAAACTGTATGTAAACAGAGGCTGAAAAAGCCGCCAGATAAATCGGATTTAGGATCAAAGCCGGATGGTTTTTTCTGGAATGACCTGGATATAGACGAGGATTTACTGTGGGAAAATAAAGAAACAGTCGAGGACAAGTGTAGACAGATAGTAGTGTCCGTTAATATGCACGACCTACAACTAAACGTGTTGATTGACACCGGGGCAGAATTGAGTGCTGTATCTGGGAAAATATTTGAGTTACTGAAAGACAGACCTGGCATCGTAGTTATGCCAGTAACAGGAGTGAAAATTATCGGTGCTACTGGGAAGGCCAGTAAACCGGTCACAAAACAGATTTTTGTCAACTTCGAGATATGTGGGGCACGATTTGAACAAGAGTTTGTCGTCGTGCCAGACTTAACTACGGAAGTAATTATCGGGTTAGATTGGCTATTAAAGTACCGTGCAGTGATTAACTGCGAAAGCAAAACTTTGACATGTATGTCACTAGATAAAACAATGGTAGTTGGTTTTGACGAGGCAGGAGACGGTGTGCATAGGCAATACCAGCCTATACACATTGTTAACTGGCCGGATGACATTGACGTAGGAATGAGTTTGAACTGCCATAACATGAGGAATTTCGGCATTGACAAAAGTGTAGAAAGTGAATTGGAAGAGATAATCAAATTCCCTCCACGGATTAACATTAGTATTGGTGTGAAAAAAGATCGTTTGCGAGAAGTAATGAAGCTAAAAGCCGATGCTCGCATACGTCGTCATGACGCTAAAGCGCGTTTTGCTAAGTTTGCAATCGGAGACTTAGTACTTGTAAAAGCTCATGAGAAATCGAGCGAGATAGACCATGAAAACTCTAAATTTAAGTTTGTTTATAATGGACCATATAAAGTCATTGGTATGCCTCACACAAATGCTTACGGAATATTGTAGACTTGAAATTGTACCAACCTAGGATCGATTAATACCACACAATGGGTAATTTGTACAATATGTAAATATAGAGTGTAAGATTTAAGGTTTGCTAGATTGCCATGCTTTTGACTGACCAAGGTCATTAAAGAAGTTGTAATTAATAAGTAATTAATTTTGATTAATCAATTTAATTTTAATCAATTTAATCATGATCTAATCAACTGAAAAATCCAAGCTGCTAGTTTAAGTTTTCAGCTGAGTCACAGTAGATTAAGCAATGTAAATATGATTTTGTAACTAGCTGTAAGATTTCATGAATATGTGTTTTACTAGTCATTGCCGATGTACTTAGACGCTGTTTTAAGTTTCAGGCTTGTACATGTGTGATAATGGACAGTGTTGAGTTATCCACTGTGATAGTGCTTATGGACTCCTTGAGATTACTCGGGAGTGAGTTTTTCCGAAAGAATTCAGTGGAACGGACGTTCTGGAAATGCCGTTACACAGGCGAGTGAGATCAAGCGTGCCGCACAGGCGGGCGCAACAATACTGGCGAGGCGGTGCCGCTGTTGGCTCTTGGGCCGCTGTCGGCATTCTTTGTACTTCCGAGTACGGAAGGCGGAATTGTTTTTCTTCCTGGACAGCTGAAAGAATTCTACTGTCAATATTTATGTTTTTTTCGATCTGATGTGTGTTATTTTCTTGTTTAGCGTTTAATGGACTCCCATGACGAGAATATTAATTATGAAAGGGTTATGTAAAAATGTGTATTCTATGTAATTAATTATTAGTTTGCGTATTTTGATATACCTGTTTTTTATGACCATGCACTCTGATCAATTTTGCAAATAGTATTCCATTTCTTATAGTGTTACGAATTTTGACAATTTTAGAATAGCTAAACCATTTTCTACGTTTTCTATGAATTTTAATATGTTGTCAACCTGTTTTATTTTGTGCAAGATGACAGAGTGGAATAAGATTAGGAGTGTCTCCACTCAATTATTATGGTCTAAAAATTGATTTATGCTTAATTAGACGAATGCTAAATTTTGTTGATGTTTTGAGCATATGCATTTCCGCTGTTTCTTTTTTGGGACATTTTCTGAGTCTGTTTACGTTACACGAACATCCTCAGACAATGTGGGGCACGTGTAACGCCGGAAATGCATATCCTCCTATTTCCATCTATTGTACTATTATTTTTTTCCTTGTTTTGTTACCTCAAGATATGACATTTCTGTCTCTTTATATACTGTAATTGCTTTACTGTTTGGATATATTTATATTTATGCACTTATGTCGATGTATAATTGGTTTGTTTCGTAAATATTATTTGTATTTTTACGCTGGGTCTTGCCTAGGGAAAACTGCTATCGAACGATTACATCGATAGGTCGTGTGAAGACTCAAAGTGTGTAGGATCTTTGGTAGTGTTAACTCTGCCGCGTGGAGCGCGGGCAGAACAGTAAGTGAGGAGTCTGGCGGGAGTAGCGAGTGGAGCAGGTGTGTTGTGTGACGCTCCCGCGAGTTGCCGCGCTTTCAGGGTTTGGCAGCATGTAATTGCGCTCGACTCGCGATGATAGTTTCTGACATGGTGTCGCGGACGGGAAGCATTAGCTGGCGCACATCAAGAGCCCGTTTCGCCTGGTGACCGTGTCGAGAAGAAGGCGCGCCAACATCCAGCTTCTGCAACAGCGACGGCCGACAATGAGTGACTGTCGCCACCTCCTTGATCGACGGCTTCAAACCTTCAATCAACCAACAAGGAAGACTAAAAGCACGTAAAGTTTCAGAACTGTATGGCAGACCTCAGCTTTTCAAATTGTTCCATTTGTCTCGCAAAATTACAGCAACTTAGCATGAACCTTTGTTGCTCATTGTCCCAATTGCATTGCCAAGCAGGGTCCCTTCCTTTTCCGAAATGAACCCGAGTGTCGTTGAAATTCAAACGCCAGCATTAAAATAATATAATTAGATTTCACTGCTTTAATTTCAAAGTTCAGTAGCTGGCTACAATATTCAGATTACACAAGCACAAATTAAGAGTGCGAGTTTTGTTACCGTATTTTAGCTTACCTGTGACTGCAGCTCAGCTTGGTACGTACTAAATTTTACTATTGTTAATTGTTCAGAATCATTTAATTCAAGTTCAAAGTTAATTCTCTTATTTCTAAATTGCGTAGATTCAAGTAGCTTTTGAAATGATTGTTGAGGTAGTCCAAGACTAACCGTATTTTACTGGATTTCGATGTGCTTCAGAAAGAAAGCTCACTATTAACTTCAGTCACTAAATTAACTTTCGATTTTCCGGTTTTATTAATTCTTTTGCTAAATTAAGTCAGAGTGTAGCGAAATTTATTACTTCTGACAAACTTTCAGTTTTCACACTACACATGTCAACCTTCAGTTGCCACGCTTCTAGTGTTAATTATATGTGTAATAACCTTTCTTTTTCAGTTACTATAGTAATTGTCCTTAGGACTGGCGACCGTGATTTCCCCCAAATCTCAAATACCTAATTACTGCTAGTTAATTGTTAACGTAACGGCTGCACATTTTACCTTCTTTATTAACTTTACCCCTTTTCAAAATTAATTTCCACCAGTTTCATTAGCACTTTTCCTTTCATTTAGATGTAACCCTTTCCTCCCTCTTTACCGACAGGTTAACTTCGGTGACGATGGCTTTTCCAAAACTCCCATTAGGTACACGCGGTTTCATTTTTCACTGTCATTAAGGTCGGTAAGTGAGGGGGAGGTTACAGGGCTATTTACAATTTGTGCAGAAACCAGATGGCGGTTATAAGAGTCGAGGGACATGACAGGGAAGAAATGGTTGGGAAGGGAGTAACACAGGGTTGTAGCCTCTCCCCGATGTTATTCAATCTGTATATTGAGCAAGCAGTAAAGGAAACAAAAGAAAAATTCGGAGTAGGTATTAAAATCCATGGAGAAGAAATAAAAACTTTGAGGTTGGCCGATGACATTGTAATTCTGTCAGAGACAGCAAAGGACTTGGAAGAGCAGTTGAATGGAATGGACAGTATCTTGAAAGGAGGATATAAGATGAACATCAACAAAAACAAAACGAGCATAACGGAATGAAGTCGAATTAAGTAGGGTGATGCTGAGGGAATTAGATTAGGAAAAGAGACACTTAAAGTAGTAAAGGAGTAGTAAAGGAGTTCTGCTATTTGTGGAACAAAACTACTGATGATGGTCGAAGTAGAGAGGATATAAAATGTAGACTGGCAATGGAAAGGAAAGCGTTTCTGAAGAAGAGAAATTTGTTAACATCGAGTATAGATCTAAGTGTCGGGAAGTCGTTTCTGAAGGTATTTGTATGGAGTGTAGCCATGTATGGAAGTGAAACACGGACGATAAATAGTTTGGGCAAGAAGAGAATATAAGCTTTCGAAATGTGGTGCTACAGAAGAATGCTGAAGATTAGATGGGTAGATCACATAGCTAATGAGGAGGTATTGAATAGAATTGGGGAGAAGAGGAGTTTGTGACACAACTTGACTAGAAGAAGGGATCGGTTGGTAGGACATGTTCTGAGACATCAAGGGATCACCAATTTAGTACTGGAGGGCAGCGTGGAGGGTAAAAATCGTAGAGGGAGACCGAGAGATGAATACACTAAGCAGATTCAGAAGGATGTAGGTTGCAGTAGGTACTGGGAGATGAAGAAGCTTGCACAGGATAGAGTAGCATGGAGAGCTGCATCAAACCAGTCTCAGGACTGAAGACCACAACAACAACAACAACAATGTGAATCAATACTTATTAGTTTTTGTAATTATTTTATGTCCTGGACTCGAAAAATGAAAATAAAATCCACTTCTCCGCCTACCTTTGACGAATGTGAAGAAACGTTCTAGACGGCAGTGGCGATCGGACGATGTCACTGGGGACAGGAATGGCACCAGATGGCGTTTTCGGACGAATTCAGGTACTGCTTGTTTGAAAATGATGGCCGCATTTTGGTTCGCCGCAGACAGGGGGAGTGGCATCACAGTGACAGCACTCGCACAAGGCGCGCACTGTGCAACTCAAGGTCCTACGTGCGAATCACAGCTGGTGTGTGTCTAGGGCAAGGCGACCAGTGCGACCTACGTGAATGTTATGTCCGAAAGAACAGATACCATATACAGTCTTCATATATACTCCTGGAAATTGAAATACGAACACCGTGAATTCATTGTCCCAGGAAGGGGAAACTTTATTGACACATTCCTGGGGTCAGATACATCACATGATCACACTGACAGAACCACAGGCACATAGACACAGGCAACAGAGCATGCACAATGTCGGCACTAGTACAGTGTATATCCACCTTTCGCAGCAATGCAGGCTGCTATTCTCCCATGGAGACGATCGTAGAGATGCTGGATGTAGTCCTGTGGAACGGCTTGCCATGCCATTTCCACCTGGCGCCTCAGTTGGACCAGCGTTCGTGCTGGACGTGCAGACCGCGTGAGACGACGCTTCATCCAGTCCCAAACATGCTCAATGGGGGACAGATCCGGAGATCTTGCTGGCCAGGGTAGTTGAATTACACCTTCTAGAGCACGTTGGGTGGCACGGGATACATGCGGACGTGCATTGTCCTGTTGGAACAGCAAGTTCCCTTGCCGGTCTAGGAATGGTAGAACGATGGGTTCGATGACGGTTTGGATGTACCGTGCACTATTCAGTGTCCCCTCGACGATCACCAGTGGTGTACGGCCAGTGTAGGAGATCGCTCCCCACACCATGATGCCGGGTGTTGGCCCTGTGTGCCTCGGTCGTATGCAGTCCTGATTGTGGCGCTCACCTGCACGGCTCCAAACACGCATACGACCATCATTGGCACCAAGGCAGAAGCGACTCTCATCGCTGAAGACGACACGTCTCCATTCGTCCCTCCATTCACGCCTGTCGCGACACCACTGGAGGCGGGCTGCACGATGTTGGGGCGTGGGCGGAAGACGGCCTAACGGTGTGCGGGACCGTAGCCCAGCTTCATGGAGACGGTTGCGAATGGTCCTCGCCGATACCCCAAGAGCAACAGTGTCCCTAATTTGCTGGCAAGTGGCGGTGCGGTCCCCTACGGCACTGCGTAGGATCCTACGGTCTTGGCGTGCATCCGTGCGTCGCTGCGGTCCGGTCCCAGGTCGACGGGCACGTGCACCTTCCGCCGACCACTGGCGACAACATCGATGTACTGTGGAGACCTCACGCCCCACGTGTTGAGCAATTCGGCGGTACGTCCACCCGGCCTCCCGCATGCCCACTATACGCCCTCGCTCAAAGTCCGTCAACTGCACATACGGTTCACGTCCACGCTGTCGCGGCATGCTACCAGTGTTAAAGACTGCGATGGAGCTCCGTATGCCACGACAAACTGGCTGACACTGACGGCGGCGGTGCACAAATGCTGCGCAGCTAGCGCCATTCGACGGCCAACACCGCGGTTCCTGGTGTGTCCGCTGTGCCGTGCGTGTGATCATTGCTTGTACAGCCCTCTCGCAGTGTCCGGAGCAAGTATGGTGGGTCTGACACACCGGTGTCAATGTGTTCTTTTTTCCATTTCCAGGAGTGTAGTTAAGGCGAACCGGCCACTGAACTTCTTCTGTGCTACGACGCACACGCATTGCCCGAACTCTTACGGGACTCGGCGAGTAATGAGTGTAGTGGGCAGACCTGTACGAATGTAGTGTGTGGACATTAAGTTGGGAATGTCTGTCACACGGGGAGCGTGCAAGGGATAAATCCCTGCAGACGCACTATCCTCTGGGGCCTCGTTGGCTCAGATGGATGGAGCGTCTGCCATGTAAGCAGGAGATCCCGGGTTCGAGTCCTGGTTTGAGCACATTTTCAACTGTCCCCGTTGATGTACACTACTACTGCCTATCAAAACTGCTACACCAAGATGAAATGCAGATGATAAACGGGTATTCATTGGACCAATATATTATACTAGAAGTGACATGTCATTACATTTTCACGCAATTTGGGTGCATAGATCCTGAGAAGTCAGTACCCAGAACAACCACCTCTGGCCGTAATAACGGCCTTGATACGCCTGGGCATTGAGTCAAACAGAGCGTGGATGGCGTGTGCAGGTACAGCTGCCCATGCAGCTTCAACACGATACCACAGTTCATCAAGAGTAGTGACTGCCGTATTGTGACGAGCCAGTTGCTCGGCCACCATTGACCAGACGTTTTCAGTTGGTGAGAGATCTGGAGAATGTGCTGGCCAGGACAGCAGTAAAACAGTTTCTGTATCCAGAAAGCCCCGTACACGACCTGCAACATGCGGTCGTGCATTATCCTGCTGAAATGTAGGGTTTCGCAGGGATGGAATGAAGGGTAGAGCCACAGGTCGTAACACATCTGAAATGTAACGTCCACTGTTCAAAGTGCCGTCACTGCGAACAAGAGGTGACCGATACGTCTAACCGATGGTACCCCATACCATCACGCCGGGTGATACGCCAGTATGGCGATGACGAATGTGGTGTCAGCGCCAGACACCACACTTGCTAGGTGGTAGCCTTTAAATCGGCCGCGGTCCGTTAGTATACGTCGTACCCGCGTGTCGCCACTATCAGTGATTGCAGACCGAGCGACGCCACACGGCAGGACTAGAGAGACTTCCTAGCACTCGCCCCAGTTGTACAGCCGACTTTGCTAGCGATGGTTCACTGACAAAATACGCTCTCATTTGCCGAGACGATAGTTAGCATAGCCTTCAGCTACGTCATTTGCTACGACCTAGCAAGGCGCCATTACCAGTTACTATTGATATTGTAAATAATGTACCGTCAAGAGCGACGTTCACCATTAACGGATTAAAGTTAAGTATTCCACCAGCTACGTCCGTTTTTTCTAAAGTCTAATTTCCTTGCCCTGTTCCAGACCTCACGCCAGCCTGCGTGAGCTAAAACGCATGCCTTTCGGCTTCCTCTAGTATTAAGGTGTTGGCTCTCCTGCCAACCCGTAACAACGAATACACGCTTCGAATGTGCGTTCACCGGGATGTCGCCAAACACGGATGCCACCATCACGATGCTGTAAACAGAAACTCGATTCTTCCGAAAAATTGACGTTTTGCCATTCGTGCACCCAGGTTCGTAGTCGAGTACACCATCGCGGGCGCTCCTGTCTGTGATGCAGCGTCAAGGGTAACCGCAGCCATGGTCTCCGAGCTGATAGTCCGTGCTGCTGCAAACGTCGTTGAACTGTTCGTGCAGCTGGTCGTTGTCTTGCAAACGTCCCCATCTGTTGACTCAGGGATAGGGCCGTGGCTACACGATCCGTTACAGCCATGCGAATAATATGCCTGTCATCTCGACTGCTAGTGATACGAGGCCGTTGGGATGCAGCACGGCGTTCCGTATTACCCTCCTGAACCCACCCATTCCATATTCTACTAACAGTCATGGGATCTCAACCAACGCGAGCAGCAATGTCGCGATACGATAAACCGCAATCGCGATAGGCTAGAATCCGACCTTAATAAAAGCCGGAAACGTAATGGCACGAATTTCTCCTCCTTACACGAGACATCACAACAACGTTTCACTAGGCAACGCCGGTGAACTGCTGTTTGTGTATGAGAAATCGGCTGGAAACTTTCCTCATTTCAGCACGTTGTAGGTGTCGCCACCGGCGCCAGTCTTGTGTGAATGCTCTGAAAGGCTAATCATTTGCATATCACAGCATCTTCTTCCTGTCGGTTAAATTTCACGTTTGTGGCACGTCATCTTCGTGGTGTAGCAATTTTAATGGCCAGTAGCGTATATCAACGCCTGTCGACAGCTTAGGGTCTTGATTTAATTATCATTACATGAATGACATTCTGCCATTCGCAGTCGTAACCTTTCTGCATAACACCTCAGACACCACTTTTCAGCAAGACACTGCACGACCACATGCTGCCGCACGAAGACGTGCATTTCTGGTGTCACAGGATGTCATCCTTTTGCCCTGGTGCGCCAGATCACCGGACTTGTCACCAATGGAAGATGTGTGGTATATGGTGAAATTAGGGTGTTGTGGTGTGACCCAATGCCGACCACCACAGACGAACTTTGGAAGCAGGTGAATGCAGCATGCA
The DNA here is from genome assembly GCF_021461395.2 of Schistocerca americana. Lineage (NCBI taxonomy): Eukaryota > Metazoa > Arthropoda > Insecta > Orthoptera > Acrididae > Schistocerca > Schistocerca americana. Next base: position 173,670,256 of record NC_060129.1, on the reverse strand, counting down.
CTGCTGTAGCACAGGACACCATTCGCACCTTTACATGCCCATATAATTAATTTTTCATTGCATGTGGTAACTGTCAGTCCAGGGGCCTTCAACTGTGTCCTGAATTGTTGCGAAGATAGCTGCACGTGATGCCTGTCTAGTGTTCTGTAGAGGAAATGTACGTAGGATGATGTGTGTGCAGAGACTAGGCTTCCATCCAGTGCATTTGTGCTGAAGATACTCAGAAGCATCGATGAAGTGCGACTGGACAAAGTTCAGGCAGCAGAAGGAAAAATGGAAAAGTTAGCTAGGAAAAGGAGGCAGGAGAAGAGATTACTGCAGGAAGATGAGGCAGGGAGTAAAGGTTATGGATATCGACAGCATTAGTGACTAGAGTTATAGCAATATTGTCATAAATTGAAATAAAAACTTTAAATACGAATAGCCCGCATCTCGTGGTCGTGCGGTAGCGTTCTCGCTTCCCACGTCCGGGTTCCCGGGTTGCGGGATCAGGGATTTTCTCTGCCTCGTGATGGCTGGGTGTTGTGTGCTGTCCTTAGGTTAGTTAGGTTTAAGTAGTTCTAAGTTCTAGGGCACTGATGACCACAGCAGTTGAGTCCCATAGTGCTCAGAGCCATTTGAACCATTTTTTTAAAATACGAATAGCAATTAACTGACTTTTTTGGGCTATAATGTACCTTTTCTCAGGGTCTATAAAACCTAACGTCCTGAAAGTTCGTGCAGTTATTAAAAGTTACTTTAAAGTTAGTACCGCCATTAGACTGTTTTTTTATTTTCAGTGTTACATTTACACGATCATGATTTCGGCTTGAAATACCATTATCAAGTGTTTTAATGATATACAGTGCCTAAGATGGCATACTGTAGTATTTAAAATACACTGTTAGACACATTGTGTAAAGGTCAATTTTTGTGGTAAAATCCTACTGCTTTGTTTTGTTACTGACAAGGGAAGCTCCCCATCGCACCCCCCTCAGATTTAGTTATAAGTTGGCACAGTGGATAGGCCTTGAAAAACTGAACACATACCACTCGAGAAAATAGGAAGAAGTTGTGTGGAACAGTGAAAGAAATTAGTAAAGTATACAAACAGAGTAGTCCATGCACTAGATAGGCAACATCAGGGAGAATGTGAGCTCAGGAGCGCCGTGGTCCCATGGTTGGCGTGAGTAGCTGTGGAACGAGAAGTCATTGGTTCAAGTCTTCCCTCGAGTGAAACTTTTACTTTCTTTATTTCCGCAAAGGTATGATCTGTCCGTTTGTTCATTGGGGTCTCTGTTCACTGTAATAAGTTTAGCGTCTGTGTTTTGCGACCGCATTGCAAAACCGTGCGATTAGTAGACGAAAGGACGTGTCTCTCCAATGGGAACCTAAAACATTTGATCGCAACGTCATAGGTCAACCGATTCCTCCACAGGTAAGCACGTCTGATATATTCTATACGACACTGGTGATGGCATGTGCGTCACACGACAGGAATATGTTGTCGACCCACCTAACTTGTACACTTGGCGAATGGGTAAAAAGATTCTTCTACCTTGCCCGATTTAGGTTTTCTTGTGGATGTGATAATAACTCCCAAAAAAGTGATGAAAACATAAGAGTTTGTCACATAAACTGAAAATAAAAAATTAAACTTTTCACTCGAGGGAAGACTTGAGCCTAGGACCTCTCGTTCCGTAGCTACTCTCGCTAACCACGGGACCACTGCGCTCCTCGACTTGCAATCTCCTTGACGTTGCATATCTTCGCATGGACTACTCAGTTTGTATGTTTTACTAATTTTTTTCATAGTTCCACACAACTTCTTCCTGTTTTCTCGATTGATCTGTGTTCAGTTTTTCAAGGTCTATCCACTGTGCCAACTTATAACTAAGTCTGAGGGGGCCGCGATGGGGAGGTTCCCTTGTGAGTATACCATCTTGACTGAATGACCAGAAGTATTGACCCTTAGACAATGTGTCCAACAGCGTATTTTAAATACGACAGTATGCCATCATACGCTCTGTATAACATTAGAACACTTGATAATGGCATTTCAAGCCGAAATCATGATCGTGTAATTGTAACACTGCAAATAAAAAAACAGTCTAATGGCGATACTGACTTTAAAGAAATATACAGGGCTATTACAAATGATTGAAGCGATTTCATAAATTCACTGTAGCTCCATTCATTGACATATGGTCACGATACACTACAGATACGTAGAAAAACTCATAAAGTTTTGTTCGGCTGAAGCCGCAATTCAGGTTTCTGCTGCCAGAGCACTCGAGAGCGCAGTGAGACAAAATGGCACCAGGAGCGGAGAAAGCGTATGTCGTGCTTGAAATGTACTCACATCAGTCAGTCATAACAGTGCAACGACACTTCAGGACGAAGTTCAACAAAGATCCACCAACTGCTAACTCCATTCGGCGATGGTATGCGCAGTTTAAAGCTTCTGGATGCCTCTGTAAGGGGAAATCAACGGGTCGGCCTGCAGTGAGCGAAGAAACGGTTGAACGCGTGCGGGCAAGTTTCACGCGTAGCCCGCGGAAGTCGACGAATAAAGCGAGCAGGGAGCTAAACGTACCACAGCCGACGGCTTGGAAAATCTTACGGAAAAGGCTAAAGCAGAAGCCTTACCGTTTACAATTGCTACAAGCCCTGACACCCGATGACAAAGTCAAACGCTTTGAATTTTCGGCGCGTTTGCAACAGCTCACGGAAGAGGATGCGTTCAGTGCGAAACTTGTTTTCAGTGATGAAGCAACATTTTTTCTTAATGGTGAAGTGAACAGACACAATGTGCGAATCTGGGCAGTAGAGAATCCTCACGCATTCGTGCAGCAAATTCGCAATTCACCAAAAGTTAACGTGTTTTGTGCAATCTCACGGTTTAAAGTTTACGGCCCCTTTTTCTTCTGCGAAAAAAGCGTTACAGGACACGTGTATCTGGCCATGCTGGAAAATTGGTTCATGCCACAACTGGAGACCGACAGCGCCGACTTCATCTTTCAACAGGATGGTGCTCCACCGCACTTCCATCGTGATGTTCTTAAACAGGAGATTGGAAAACCGATGGATCGGTCGTGGTGGAGATCACGATTAGCAATTCGTGTCATGGCCTCCACGCTCTCCCGACTTAACCCCATGCGATTGCTTTCTGTGGGGTTATGTGAAAGATTCAGTGTTTAAACCTCCTCTACCAAGAAACGTGCCAGAACTGCGAGCTCGCATTAACGATGCTTTCGAACTCATTGATGGGGACATGCTGCGCCGAGTGTGGGAGGAACTTGATTATCGGCTTGATGTCTGCCGAATCACTAAAGGGGCACATACTGAACATTTGTGAATGCCTAAAAAAACTTTCTGAGTTTTTGTATGTGTGTGCAAAGCATTGTGAAAATATCTGAAATTATAAAGTTATTGTAGAGCTGTGAAATCGCTTCAATCTTTTGTAATAACCCTGTACAGTGCCTAAGATGGCATACTGTAGTATTTAAAATACACTTTGGACACATTGTGTAAAGGTCAATATTTCTGGTAAAATCCTACTGCTTTGTTTTATTACTTAGTATACCATCTTGACTGAATGACCAGAAATATTGAGCCTTAGACAATGTGTCCAACAGCGTATTTTAAATACGACAGTATGCCATCGTAGGCTCTGTATAACATTAGAACACTTGATAATGGCATTTCAAGCCGAAATCATGATCGTGTAAATGTAACACTGCAAATAAAAAAAAAAAACAGTCTAATGGCGGTACTCACTTTAAAGAAATATATTATGACTGTGGCCCCACAATACGAAAAAATTATTAAGAGTTACTTACTGAATAAACTTGTGCACTACTTTTCCGTTATCCATTCTCTGACAAACTTGAACTTTGTGTTCCGCTTTACGGCAGGTCTTGCGATGGGGGAAGCCTCATCAGAGGGGTCCACCGCTTGGGCGTCTAGGGAAGTGATTCCAGTGGTGGTTTACCGTTGCCTTCCACTGATGATGACGAAATGATAATGAGGACAACACAACACCCAGTCCCTGAGCGGAGAAAATCTCCCACCCAGCCGGGAATCAAACCCGGGCCCCTTGGCGTGACAGACCGCCGCGCTGCCCACTGAGCTAATGGGGCGGACTCCCTGAGAAAAATTCCCTGCCCGCATCTCGTGGTCGTGCGGTAGCGTTCTCGCTTCCCACGCCCGGGTTCCCGGGTTCGATTCCCGGCGGGGTCAGGGATTTTCTCTGCCTCGTGATGGCTGGGTGTTGTGTGCTGTCCTTAGGTTTAAGTAGTTCTAAGTTCTAGGGGACTGATGACCATAGCTGTTAAGTCCCATAGTGCTCAGAGCCATTTGAACCATACAACACTGCTGGGTAACACAAAACTGAAAAATTTAATTCAGGGCAACTGTCACCTTAAGCAAAAACCGGTTGCACATGTTTCATTAGCCTCTTATGCAGATGTAAACTGTGAAATTCGAGTTTCATTGCTTGATTAGTTTACGAGAAAAGGCACGTAACAGAAACAAGGTTAATCAAAAATTCAAATCGTTCTACAATGTATGTCGATAAGCATTTCCAAAATATAATTGCACAGAATATCATGCATTATATTGTACACAGCACTCTTAAGATTTACTATTTTAGCTGTGATAGTTTTGGAGGTATATACAGCGTGATTTTTTTCCACGGTGTCCATACTGCAGGGATTGATCGATGAAAGGATATGGAACAAAAAAGGTCTAATGAACTTACGTCCGGAAATGCGTGGTTTCCATGCCAGAGGCCATTTATTCAGCCTTACATTGTTACAGAGACTGCGGTCTAATGTGCGCTGTACCGTGCGGCCACAGTTACAGTATACAGGGTGATTCAAAAAGAATACCACAACTTTAGGAATTTAAAACTCTGCAGCGACAAAAGGCAGAGCTAAGCACTATCTGTCGGCGAATTAAGGGAGCTATAAAGTTTCATTTAGTTGTACAATTGTTCGCTTGAGGCGCTGTTGACTAGGCGTCAGCGTCAGTTGATGCTAAGATGGCGACCGCTCAACAGAAAGCTTTTTGTGTTATTGAGTACGGCAGAAGTGAATCGACGACAGTTGTTCAGCGTGCATTTCGAACGAAGTATGGTGTTAAACCTCCTGATAGATGGTGTATTAAACGTTGGTATAAACAGTTTACAGAACGTTTTCTGTGCCATTTCAGCCAATAAAGTTTTTGGTCCCTTTTTCTTCGAAGGTGCTACTGTAACTGGACTACAGTATCTGGAGATGTTAGAGAATTGGCTGTTCCCTCAGCTCTAACAAGAAGCACAACAATTCATATTTCAGCAGGATGGAGCGCCACCACATTGGCACTTATCTGTCCGTAACTACCTGAACGTCAAGTACCCGAGGCGATGGATCAGCCGCCAGGCAGCCCGTGACAGAGCACTTCATCACTGGCCTCCAAGAAGCCCTGATCTTACCCCCTGCGATTTTTTCTTATGGGGGTATGTTAAGGATATGGTGTTTCGGCCACCTCTCCCAGCCACCATTGATGATTTGAAACGAGAAATAACAGCAGCTATCCAAACTGTTACGCCTGATATACTACAGAGAGTGTGGAACGAGTTGGAGTATCGGGTTGATATTGCTCGTGTCTGGAGGGGGCCATATTGAACATCTCTGAACTTGTTTTTGAGTGAAAAAAAAACCTTTTTAAATACTCTTTGTAATGATGTATAACAGAAGGTTATATTATGTTTCTTTCATTAAATACACATTTTTAAAGTTGTGGTATTCTTTTTGAATCACCCTGTATTTAGAAAACGGTTTCCATGCGTCTCGACGCATGGGTATACGCACCGTACTATGTTCTGTCTCGCGCGTTTACATCGGCCAGCCTGCATCCAAACAATCTCAAAGGCAGCATTAATACTCTGGTCTACTGTCTCCAGATCTGAAATGGGCTCTGCATAGACGATACTTTTGAGATGTCTCCATAGCCATAAATCGCACGGTTTGAGATCAGGTCAAGAAACAGGCCACGTAGCTGGACCCCCTCGTCAGATCCACTGACCAGGGGAGGACACGACTGAGATGCGTCCAGACATTAAAAGGCGAAGTGGACAGGAGCACCATCGTGTAGCAGCCACATAAGCCTTCGAATCATCGACAGCACCTCTCCCAGCAGGGGAGGCAAAAATCACCCGCAAGAAACGCCGAGAGTTCCGGCCCGTTAGGCGACGTGCAAGCAAGACTGGTCCCAAAATACGGTCGCCAATTATGCCGGCCAACACAGTCCAGCTACACCGATGCCGATGATTCGCTGTCGCCATACGGTGGGGGTTCTGCATACGATCCCACAGATGACCATTATGAAAGCTGACGATTCCACTCGGCATAAAGGTGGCCCCATTTGTGCATAGGATGGCATCGTGTTTGCCTGCTGATGAAACCAGTGACAGAATTAGTCCCGATGTGGAAACTTTGCTGCTAAGAAACCCTGCACACTCTATACGTGATGAGGGTAGTAACAGTCGTCATAGAGAGTCATTTTTGAATACAGGGTTATTACAAATGATTGAAGCGATTTCACAGCTCTACAATAACTTTATTATTTGAGATATTTTCACAATGCTTTGGACACACATACAAAAACTCAAAAAGTTTTTTTAGGCATTCACAAATGTTCGATATGTGCCCCTTTAGTGATTCGGCAGACATCAAGCCGATAATCAAGTTCCTCCCACACTCGGCGCAGCATGTCCCCATCAATGAGTTCGAAAGCATCGTTGATGCGAGCTCGCAGTTCTGGCACGTTTCTTGGTAGAGGAGGTTTAAACACTGAATCTTTCACATAACCCCACAAAAAGAAATCCCATGGGGTTAAGTCGGCAGAGCGTGGAGGCCATGACATGAATTGCTGATCATGATGCCAACCACGACCGATCCATCGGTTTTCCAATCTCCTGCTTAAGAAATGCCGAACATCGTGATGGAAGTGCAGTGGAGCACCATCCTGTTGAAAGATGAAGTCGGTGCTGTCGGTCTCCAGTTGTGGCATGAGCCAATTTTCCAGCATGTCCAGATACACGTGTCCTGTAACCGCCCAGATTCGCACATTGTGTCTGTTCACTTCACCGTTACGAAAAAATGTTGCTTCATCACTGAAAACAAGTTTCGCACTGAACGCATCCTCTTCCGTGAGCTGTTGCAAACGCGCCGAAAATTCAAAGCGTTTGACTTTGTCATCGGGTGTCAGGGCTTGTAGCAATTGTAAACGGTAAGGCTTCTGCTTTAGCCTTTTCCGTAAGATTTTCCAATCCGTCGGCTGTGGTACGTTTAGCTCCCTGCTCGCTTTATTCGTCGACTTCCGCGGGCTACGCGTGAAACTTGCCCGCACGCGTTCAACCGTTTCTTCGCTCACTGCAGGCCGACCCGTTGATTTCCCCTTACAGAGGCATCCAGAAGCTTTAAACTGCGCATACCATCGCCGAATGGAGTTAGCAGTTGGTGGATCTTTGTTGAACTTCGTCCTGAAGTGTCGTTGCACTGTTATGACTGACCGATGTGAGTACATTTCAAGCACGACATACGCTTTCTCGGCTCCTGTCGCCATTTTGTCTCACTGCGCTCTCGAGCGCTCTGGCGGCAGAAACCTGAAGTCCGGCTTCAACCGAATAAAACTTTACTAGTTTTTCTACGTATCTGTAGTGTGTCGTGACCATATGTCAATGAATGGAGCTACAGTGAATTTATGAAATCGCTTCAATCATTTATAATAGCTCTGTACATCGTTGGAGCACACAGTGATCAATGTTATTACTAACAGCTACTAATGAAAACAGTCTTGATCACAAATTTATTTATTCTGGTAACCGGTTTCGACCGCGCCTGTGGTCGTCTTCAGACCTACAAGTCAAATACACAATCTGATCAGACAGCTACATACATTAAATAAAACTATATAAACCTAGAACCGGCCGCTGTGGGCGAGCGGTTCTAGGTGCTTCAGTCTGGAACCGCGCAGGTTCGAATCCTGCCTCGGGCATGAAAGTGTGTGATGTCCTTAGGTTAGTTAGGTTTAAGTAGTTCTAAGTTCTAGGGGACTGATGACCTCAGATGTTGAGTCCCGTAGTGCTCAGAGTCATTTGAACCATATTGAAGAAATAAAAACTTTGAGCTTTGCCGACGACATTGCAGTTTTGTCAGAGACAGGAAAGGATCTGACGAGTAGTTGAACGGAATGTACAATGTCTTGAAAGGAGGATATAAGATGTACATCAACAAAAGCAAAACGAGGATAATGGAATGTAGTAAAATTAAATGAGGTGATGGTGAGGGAATTGACGCTTAAAGTAGTAGATGAGTTTTGCTCTTTGGGGAGCAAAATAACTGATGACGGTCGAAGTAGAGAGGATATAGAATGTAGACTGGCAGTGGCAAGGAAAGCGTTTCTGAAAAAGGAAAATTTGTTAACATCGGGTATAGATTTAACTGTCAGGAAGTCTGAAAGAATTTGTTTGGAGTGTAGCCTCGGATGGAAGTGAAGCACGGGCGATAAATAGTTTAGATAAAAAGAGAATATAAGCTTTCGTAATGTGGTGCTACAGAAGAATGCTGAAGATTAGATGGGTAGATCACATAACTAATGAGGAGGTATGGAACAGAACTGTGGAGTCTGGGGCACAACTTGACTAGAAGAAGGGATCGGTTTGTAGGACATGTTCTGAGGCATCAAGGGATCACCAATTTAGCATTGGAAGGCAACGTGGAGGGTAAAAATCGTAAAGGGAGACCAAGAGATGAATACACTAAGCAGATTCAGAAGGATGTAGGCTGCAGTAGGTACTGGGAGATGAAGAAGCTTGCACAGGATGGAGTAGCATGGAGAGCTGCATCAAACCAGTCTCAGGACTGAAGACCACAACAACAGGAACAACAACAACAAGTGTGGCTACATGATACAGAGCGCATTAGACTGCTGTCTCTGTAACAAAGTATGGTCTCTAGCATGGAAACCATGCACTTCTGGAAGTAAGTTCAAGAGACCGTTTTTGTACCGTGTCCTCTCATCGATCAATAGAGTTTGTACACAGTGGAAAAAGTCACTATGCAAGAACTCATTTTGCCCTAAGTCTGTCCTAGTGCTGGTAAAGATGAGCGTTTGTTACAGTAACTGTTTGTTATCAGCAACAGATTATTTCTGTCTGTTACTTTATTTTTTGCCACTCACAGTTTAGGGCGACCTGGGTGGGGTCAGAGACCTGGCCGCTTCCTTTTCCTCCTGTCTGGCTCATCGCATTGATCCGGCCGCCACCCCCCGCCCCTGTTTGCGCCTGTGAGCGCGGTATTAAATCCCGCCCCCCGCCCCCTCGTGTCCCAGGGCCACAGTCTCCGGCGCGCAGCCAGGAATTAATTTCGCCGGCCGCGGCGGTCGCGGTCCCATTGTTCCTCGCATCATCCCTGCGCCACCGCCGACCCACCGCCGCCGATCGATATCAAAATTTACGAGTTTCGGCGGCAGGGCTGGACAGAAAAAAAAGGAGTGGAAGAAGTTACGACGAGCACGAGGTGATTTGCTTCACGATCGATACCCTGGCGCTACCTACAGCTTACCGCCGAGGCACTGAAGTGGCTTGTGGCTTCACATATGTGCATGTTACACTACTGGCCATTAAATTAGCTACACCACGAAGATGACGTGCTACAGACGCGCAATTTAACGCAAAGCAAGAAGATGCCGTGATAGGCAAATGATTAGCTTTTCAGAGCATTCACACAAGGTTGGCGCCGGTGGCGACACCTACAACGTGCTGACATGAGGAAAGTTTCCGACCGATTTCTCATACACAAACGGCAGTTGACCGGCGATGCCTGGTGAAACGTTGTTGTGATGCCTCGTGTAAGGAGGAGAAATGCGTACCATCACGTCTCCGACTTTGATAAAGGTCGGATTGTAGCCTTTCGCGATTGCGGTTTATCGTATCGCCACATTGCTGCTCGCGTTGGTCGAGATCCAATGACTGTTAGCAGAATATGGAATCGGTGGGTTCAGGAGGGTAATACGGGACGCCGTGCTGGATCCCAACGGCCTCGTACCACTAGCAGTCGATATGACAGGCATCTTATCCGCACGGCTGTAACGGATCGTGCAGCCACGTCTCGATCCTTGAGTCTACAGATGGGGACTTTTGCAAGACAACACCATCTGCACGAACAGTTCGACGACGTTTGCAGCAGCACGGACTATCAGCTCGGAGACAATACCTGCGGTTACTCTTGACGCTGCATCACAGACAAGAGCGCCTGCGATGGTGTACTCGACGACGAATCTGGGTGCACGAATTGCAAAACGTCATTTGTTCGGATGAATCCAGTTCTGTTTCAGCATCATGACCGTCGCATCCGTGTTTGGCGACATCGCGGTGAATTCACATTGGAAGCGTGTATTCGTCATGGCCATACTGGCGTATCACCCTGCGTGATGGTATGGTGTGCCATTGGTTACACGTCTCGGTCACCTCTTGTTCGCATTGACGGCACTTTGAACAGTGGACGTTACATTTCAGATGTGTTACGACCCGTGGCTCTACCCCTCATTCGATCCCTGCGAAACTCTACATTTCAGCAGGATAATGCACGATCGCATGTTGCAGGTCCTGTACGGGCCTTTCCGGATAGAGAAAATGTTCGACTGCTGCCCTGGCCAGCACATTCTCCAGATCTCTCACCAGTTGAAAACGTCTGGTCAATGGTGGCCGAGCAAGTGGCTCGTCACAATACGCCAGTCACTACTCTTGATGAACTGTGGTATCGTGTTGAAGCTGCATGGGCAGCTGTACATGTATACGCACATCCCAGCTCACTTTGACTCAATGCCCAGTCGTATCAAGGTCGTTATTACGGCCAGAGGTGGTCCTGGGTACTTATTTCTCAGATCTATGCACCCAAATTGCGTGAAAATATAATCACATGTCACTTCTAGTATATCTGTCCAATGAATACCCATTTATCATCTGCATTTCTTCTTTGTGTGGCAAATTTAATTTCCAGTATTGTATAAAAATGGATGGACATATACACACTCTGGGGAAAAATGTCGTAACACCAAAAAATAATTAATGTAATGTAGTAAGTTTGTCAAGGTAACATATTTAAGTGATCAGCACAGTGAAGATGTCAGGTTAAGGGGCTCCGGAACGCCCTATACTTGCAATGTTAAAATAACGCTTATAAATTACATCTTTCCTCACAAAGTATTTGAGGTAGGAAGTTGAACTTTTTACAGATTATTTATTGGAATATGGGCTACAGCTTAACACAGGGATTTTACAAAATTTTAGTTCAGTTATTAAAGATGATTTTTTTTCAATTGTAATGAAAATTCACAACATTTTTTTGCAATTTTTTATTTATATATTCAAAAATATACAGTTTTTTGGAAAAAGGCTGTGTTAAATTAAGCAGAAGGTACTGTGTAACATTTACTGAAAGTTTGAAACAAATATGTTTGGAAGATCCTTAGAAAACATGTAATTAGTATGAGAAAATAAAAGTTTTGGGTATCGAGCGACAAAGATTGGATTAACTTTTTAGTGCATTCCAGGTCCATAGGATGGATTATCTTCATCCTCTGCAAACTCCTCCTCCAGCTTCCTCTTGTTCCTCCTCCTGTTTACTCTTGCTTGTATTTCTAGACTCTTTACAGCCCTGTCTGCAGCCCGAAGGCGTTCCTTGTCTAAAGCAAGCATCGCTCGTTGTTGTGTTTGTAGATTTTGCTACCATTTTCTTCAGTTGCAGTTACTGCAACACTGTTCCAAAAGGTGGTCATGTATGAACACTTATCACATTTCAGTTGTATTTCGCTAGTAAGTCCTACGTGCTTTATTATGGAGAGTTCCAGACCAACTTCACTACAATGAATACATCTTACACAGTTTGAAAAAATTCCTTTGAGAACCGACATATCAAATATTTCATTCACATCCGATTCGCCCATAAAACATTCATAGTTTTCTCTCATTGAACCAAGCTTCTTCTGTGAAGGATTTTCTTTCCCACTTTGACTGCTATGGGCAGGTGTACTTGAGAGGTTAGGTTCACTCACTTGGTTATCGTCTTTATTGTTTACAGTAATAAACACATACCTTTGGCTTTCCAACATTTCTCCTTTTCTTAAAAGCCTTCAGAGGATTTCTAATAACTTTACTTTTACTCATTATTATACTTCAACAAAACAGAGACTCAAGAAACAGAATTAATTACGAATATTTTCGAGATAACGACAGAGTAAATAAACATGAAACAATCGACAATCACACCAGCGATATATATTGAACCATCACAGGTTAGCCACAACACATACTTTATCTCACATCACTAAAATGTACCTGATGAACACGGACGTTAATAATAACACCATTTGACAGCAGTTTAACAGCGCCACAGTGGGTCACGCCCATGTAGAACACATTTCAAAAAAAAAAATTTAAAAATAGTTGTTGTCTTCGGAATTGAATAAATTATATATCTATTAAAAGGTAATAGTCTGCAGATTCAGAAAACGCAAAAAAGTAAAAATTGAACTTTTCATGATTTTGAGCCTTTCCGGAGCCCCTTAATCGAAGCACGAGATAAGCCACTGCAAATGTGGTGATGATGATGTTTGGTTTGTCGGGCTCCCAACTGCGCGGTCATCAGCGCCCGTACAAAGTCCCAAGTTTTGGGCAGTCCAATTTTTTCACAATCCAACCTAGCTACTGTCACGATTGATGATGAGAATGACATGATGAGGACAACACAACCAAACAAACACACACACACACACACACACGCACACACACCCATGCCCGAGGGAGGACTCGAACATCAGGCGGTAGGGGTCGCACAATCCGTGACATGGCGCCTCAAACCGCGCGGCCTGGTGTGTTTCGAAACACATCACAGGCAGCTACAACTCAGGCAACTCCGTATCCACTGGGGTTTCATACACAACTGACTTCAGGTATCCCCACAGGAAATAATCGAGGGGACTCGGGTCAGGTGACCTCGCAGGCCGTGGAATAGGACCTGTCCTTCATAACCAGCGACCAGGAAATACAGCACTGAGATGGTTGTGAACATCCACACTGAAGTGAGGCGGCGCACCTTCGTGTTGTTGATTCGTGGTACGTTCTGTCAGATTTCCTTTCTTTCTTTTGCTGACACCTTTATCCCGCAGTGTGCATAGGGTCGGCAGGGCTAAGTACGGATTTGGCATAGTTAATTGTATCGGGTGGCCGGATCCCCTTCCTGCCGCCACCCCGTACCCCCCAGGGCGGAATTAGTGTACCCTAGCTGTCTGCGTCTAGCGTAAATTGTGAAATAGTGCGAATGTGTTTCATATGTCTGCGAGTCGTGTAGCTGAGGTCAGACGTGGGGACCAGCCCGGTATGTGGATGTGGAAAACCGCCTAAAAACCACATCCAGGCAGGCACGCGCACTGGGGGCTAGATCGGTGGGCAGGCCAGAAAAAGTAGGTTTGTAGTACAACTGGCGCACCTGTAACGCTGCAGAATGGACTAGGATTTAGAGTAGATTAGTAGGCAGACACCAATTAAAGTATAAGCTGCATTTGACATTGTAATAATTAAAGTCCCACTAATTAGTTTAAAAAAAATGGCTCTGAGCACTATGGGACTCAACATCTATGGTCATCAGTCCCCTAGAACTTAGAACTACTTAAACCTAACTAACCTAAGGACAGCACACAACACCCTGACCCCGCCGGGAATCGAAACCGGGAACCCGGGCGCGGGAAGCGAGAACGCTACCGCACGACCACGAGCTGCAGACTAATTAGTTTAGGTGGTGGGTTGTTTTGTATAATCATCATTGTATTGTATTGTATCAATAATTTAAAAAAAATACCTTGTTGTGCGAGGCGAAGGGTACGTTACTTTGTTATCACTACCACTTTCCCGTTCCAGAAGCCTCCGTGTGCGTTCGAAGCTGTCTAATTTTATCATCATGGTGTTTTAGCGAGATGTACGTAGGAGGAACGAATATGTTGGTTAATTCTTCTGGGAATGTCTGTCACTGGTATTTTAACATCAAACCATACTGTGATGCAGAGTAGCTTTCTTTTAGCGTCTGTCACTGCAGTTCTTATACTTTCTAAAGCTAACCTGAAACGAAATCCGCTCCTCTTCTCTGGATGTTCTCTATTTCCTCTACCAGTCCTACCTGGTACATGTTCTACACTGGTGAGCAATGTCGATCGAATGAGTGCTTTGTAAGCCGCCTCCTTCTTCAGTGGACAACGTCTCCTCATCATTCTTGCATCCAGTGTTACACTTCACAAATAACTCTGCTAACAAACCTACATTACTGCACAGGTGACCATGAAAGGAAAATACTTATTACCTCAGACACAGACAATTTCCTTCAGACAACACAATCTTACCTGTAGCAACCGGTAATTATTTGTTGAAGTGGTAGAAAATCCTTCACATACTTGTAATTCATCAATACCGCTTCTGTTTGTATAAGTGACTTTCCATTTGAACAACACAACTCTCTCTCTCTCTTTTCAAGCATTAATCCCGACTTGCGGGGTCCCCTATTATGGTGAATTGGATGTGGCATGTTAATTTTAAAGGGGGGCCAGATGCCCTTCCGGACAGAATGTGTGTACCCCAACTGTCTACGTCTAGTGTAATCCATGGAATGGTGCGAATGTGTTCAGATGTCTGCGAGACATGTAACTGAGGTGGAATGTGGGATCAGCCCAGTATTCACCTAGTAGGGTGTGGAAAACCGCCTAAAAACCACATCCAGGCTGGCCGGCACAACGGCCCTCGTCGTTAATCCGCTAGGCGGATTCGATCCGAGGCCGGTGCGCCTACCCGAGTCCAGGAAGCAGCGTGTTAGCGCTCTTGGCTACCCTGGCAGGTTGGTCCGTTGTGTCATGGGACAATGTAAATACTACACATCAGAGCCACCTTATGGACAAGTTAACTGGCTTCCTAGTAATCAGGGTTGTCCTTGGTTCAAATGGCTTTGAGCACTATGGGACTTAACATCTACGATCATCAGTCCCCTAGAACTTAGAACTACTTAAACCTAACTAACTTAAGGACAGCACACAACACCCAGTCATCACGAGGCAGAGAAAATCCCTGACCCCGCCGGGAATCGAACCCGGGAACCCGGGCGTGGGAAGCGAGAACGCTACCGCACGACCACGTGCTGCAGGGTTGTCTTTCTTGTTTCCTTGCAGGAAATAAGGAATTTGCATGTAAATAAACAGCACAATACGTGCAAACTTGTACGCTTGTTGGTTGTAAGTACGCTGGAAAACAGAATGCTAGGCAAAGCGGTAGACAAGTTTACTCCCACATCTCCTTAGGATGGCTGTTCCGACCTGAGGTTCCCTACCTCAAATTGTTCAGTGGAGCGTTCTCTATGTCCTACTACGTTTTTGCACGCTCTTACAGAAACATCCTGTGTATGAAATGCATACGCAAATAAAGCCAGGGGTAAAAAGCTTGTCCTAAACCTCTAGATCGATTTCAGCCAAAATTGGTACAGGTACTAGTTACTATCTCGAAAGAAATACTGTGGCAGTAAGAACCATCAACGTCCTATTGGGGTAGGGGTGATTATGAGAAGGGGGCAGGTAGAGATGAATAAGGGGTAGGACATGTACACACATACAAGGGAGGAGGAGATAGAAACAGGGTAATGGGAAAGGGACAGAAGAAGAAAAGACGAAGAGATGAACAGGGAGGGGGGAGGAAGTTATGGACTAAGAGAGGTTGTAGAAGGAGACGGGAAGGACGAAATGGATAGAGAAAAGACAGAGCGATAGAGAGACAGAGTGCAGTGGGAGATGGACTGAGAGAGGGGAGATAAAGGCTGCCAGGAGGAGATAAGCTGCAGGCCGAGTTGGACACGGGGGGGGGGGGGGGGGGGAAGAAGGAGCAGATGCACAGAGAGAGTGACGGGGAGCTGGTGGGCGGAGAGCGGGGCAGGAGGAGATAAAGATTGTGGACAGAGGTGGATAGAAAAAGACACAGAAGGAGAAGGACAAAGAGGAGGGCAGAGAAGACGGACAGACTACGAAGGGGGAGATGGACTGACAGAATTGGAAGAAATACGAAGGTAACTGCAAAAGAAATGCACACTATTTTTCTAAAAATACAGTTTTCATTCTGCATGTGCGAAAGTTTTACAGTGTGTAGATACATCCTTCCCGCTTGTTTTCAAACTTAGTTCAACCTGTTCTCGTGAGTGACGCCGTCACAACATGTCTTCAAGATGGCTGCTACACTTGACGTTCGTCAGAAACAATGTGCTGTCATAGAATTCCTGTGCTGTGAAAACGAGACAGTGGGAAACATCCACAAGAGGTTGAAAAAGGTGTACAGAGATGCTGCTGTCGATCGCAGTACATTTAGTCGGTGGGCAAGCAGGTTACGTGATGAAAGCGGGCACGGCAATATTGAGGATTGCCCTCGCAGCGGCAGGCCTCGTACTGCACACACTCCAGACAATGTGCGGAGAGTTGACGAATTGGTGACTGCTGACAGACGCATCACAGTGAACGAATTGTCACGCTACGCTGGGATAGGGGAGGGAAGTGTTTTCAGAATACTGAAAGTGTTGGCGTTAAAAAAGGTTTGCGCCAGGTGGGTTCCCAGGATGTTGACAGTGGCTCACAAAGAAACAAAAAAAAAAAAAAAAACAGCATGCAGCGAACATTTGGAACAGTACGAGAATGGTGGAGATGAATTTCTTGGAAGAATTGTGACGGGTGATGGATGAAACATCATTTTTCACCAGAGACGAAGAGGCATCATGCAAATCCACTCAAGAAAAAAAAAAATTCAAAACCATTCCTTCTGATGGAAAAGTTACGGCTACGGTGTTTTTCGATTCCGAAGGACTCTTGCTTGTGGACATCATGCCAAGTGGAACCACCATAAATTTTGATGCATATGTGACGACACTGAAGAAACTTCGAGCTCGACTGAGTCGTGTCCGACCACATCGGCAAAAGCAAGATGTTTTGCTGTTGCACGACAATGCACGGCCACATGTCAGTCAAAAAACCGTGGAAGCGATCACAAAACTCGGATGGACAACACTGAAACACCCGCCTTACAGTCCTGACCTGGCTCCATGTGACTATCATCTCTTTGGGAAACTGAAAGACTCTGTTCGTGGAACAAGGTTTGAAGACGATGACTCCCTTGTGCACGCTGCCAAACAGTGGCTCCAACAGGTTGGTCCAGAATTTTACCGCGCGGGTATACAGGAGCTGGTTCCGAGATGGCGTAAGGCAGTTGAGAGGGATGGAAATTATGTCGAGAAATGAAAATATTGTTCTTAAAAGATGTATCTACACACTCTAAAGCTTTCAAACATGTAGAACATTAGGTTCGCAGGAGAGCTTCTGTAAAGTTTGAAAGGTGGGAGACGAGGTACTGGCAGAAGTCAAGCTGTACGGACGGGGCTTGAGTCGTGCATGGCACCTGCCCGCGAAAGGCAAAGGTCCCGAGTTCGAGTCTCTGTCCAGCACAAAGTTTTAGTCTGCCAGGAAGTTTCATGTAGAATGAACGATGGATTTAAAAAAAATAGTGTGCATTTCTTTTCGAGTGACCCTTGTACATACCTGGGCAACGCCAGGTAGTCAGCTAGTGCATTAATAATCCTCATATGATATGTTGCTGCTGCCGGCTGCTGTGGCCGAGCGGATCTAGGCGCTTCAGTCCGGAACCACGCTGCTGCTACGGTCGCGGGTTCGAATCCTGCGTCAGGCATGGATGTGTGTGATGTGCTTAGGTTAGTTAGGTTTAAGTAGTTGTAAGTCTAGGGGACTGATGACCTCAGATATAAATCCCAGAGTGCTTGAATCCATTTGCACCATTTATGTTGTTGCTGTTGTTGCCTGTTAGGTAACGGCTCTCTCAGATTCTGTTTTCATCTGTATGCGCTGTATCTCTTGTTTCCATTCGCTCACAGTACCTGCCATTGGCAACAAGACTTTCTGTGCAAATTAAGTTGGCACTCGGAGCGGTGGCTGATGGGAGCAATGGGAGCAACGTAAACAGGAAATGCCTTTGCGTCGCTCCCGTAAGCCACCGAGCCGAGTGTCAACTGCCGGCCGGAGTGGCCGTGCGGTTCTAGGCGCTGCAGTCTGGAACCGCGTGACCGCTACGGTCGCAGGTTCGAATCCTGCCTCGGGCATGGATGTGTGTGATGTCCTTAGGTTAGTTAGGTTTAAGTAGTTCTAGGGGACTGATGACCACAGCAGTTAAGTCCCATAATACTCAGAGCCGTTTGAACCATTTTCGAGTGTCAACTTAACTTGCACAGACAGTATTGCTCTCGCTGACTTGTTATTATCAAGTGTTTACTCACATGGGAACCGCGCCCCTTAATCGTCAACGATTTCGTCCACATTTATGGTATATGCAGGGCTTGGCCGGAAGGCAAAATGACGGAAATGGGACTTCCAATGGTCAATCGTCCAGGAAAAGTGACATTTTTTATGCGCTAGGGGTGAGGCGGGAGCCAATTATGCTAACCTAACAGCTACGGAGTAATTAGTGCAGCGGTCGCTGTGCAGAACGGAGAACTTCTGTGGAATCTTTTTTTAATTTTTAGTTTTTACTTTATCTGCAGCGCAAATGAACAGAAATAATGCTCAATATATTTTATGTTTTAATATTTTTATAAACTTCAGTCAAAAGAAAATTTGGAATAAATGATAATTAATTGAAACCCTCAGCTGCCGACGGTGTTGTTGACATACCTCGATGGGGACAGATGAAAATGTGTGCCCCGACCGGGGCTCGAACGCGGGATTTCCTGCTTACATGGCAGACGCTCTGTCCATCTGAGCCACCAAGGACACAGATGAATAGTGCGATTTATCCCTTGCACGCTTCCCGTGAGACCCACATTTCCAGCTGTCCACAATCTCCATACGTAATGTTCCTAATAGATACTTTGCCCATCCATCATACTATCTTCATATATAAATTTAGAATAGCAACTAAATTTCCAAGAAATGGTTTTAGCTACCAGCGTCCTTGTTGACTCTGCAAACTCCGAGGAGGAATTGCAATTGAAGCGTACAAGACTTGGTATTCCGTTAATTTCATTTTTGACATTCCAGCAGCCCATCGAAAGCTCCATGCAAACAATACGTTCCCAGTACAGATTAAATCAGCCCAACAACAAATACACTGAAGAGCCAAAGGAACTGGTACACCTGGCTAATATCGTGAAGTGCCCCAGAGAGCACGGAGATGTGCCGCAGCACGACGTAGCGTGGACTCGACTAGTGTATAAGTACCTCTGGAGGGAACTGACACCATACACACTGCTGGGCTGTTCGTAAATCCGTTAAGAGCATCAGGGGGTGGAGATCTCTTCTGAGCAGCACATTGCAAAGCATCCCAAAAAAAAAAAAAAAAAAAAAAATGGCTCTGAGCACTAAGGGACTTTACATCAGTGGTCATCAGTCCCCTAGAACTTAGAACTACTTAAACCTAACTAATCTAAGGACATCACACACATGCATGTCCGAGGCAGGATTCGAACCTGCAACAGTAGCGGTCACGCGGTTCCAGACTGCAGCGCCTAGAACCGCACGCCCACACCGGCCGGCAAAGCATCTCAGATATGCTCAATAATGTTCAGGTGTAGGGAGTTTAGTGGCCAGCGGAAGTGTTTAAAGTGATTGTGTCACGGTAAGGAAAGGAAATCAACCATGGACTTGCAAAGGAACCATTCCGGGATTTGCCTGGACCGATTCGGGGAGATCACGGAAAACCTAATTCTGCGTGCCAGAATGAGATTTTCACTCTGCAGCGGAGTGTGCACTGATATGAAACTTCCTGTCAGATTAAAACTGTGTGCCGGACCGAGACTCGAACTCGGGAACCTTGCCTTTCGCGGGCAAGTGCTCTACCAACTGAGCTACCCAAGCACGACTCACGACCCGTTCTCATTGCCTTAATTCCGCCAGTACCTCGTCTCCTACCTTCCGAACTTCACAGAAGCTCTCCTGCGAACCTAGCAGAACTAGCACTCCTGAAAGAAAGGATACTGCGGAGACATGGCTTAGCCACAGCCTGGGGGATGTTTCCAGAATGAGATTTCCACTCTGAAGCGGAGTGTACGCTGATATGAAAATTCCTGGTAGATTAAAACTGTGTGCCGGACCGAAATTACAAATCGGAAACTTTGCCTTTGATGGGCAAGTGCTCTACCAACTGAGAGGGCAGAGTGAAAATCTCATTCTGGAAACATCCCCCAGGCTGTGGCTAAGCCATGTCTCCGCAATATCCTTTCTTCCAGGAGTGCTAGTTCTGCAAGGTTCGCAGAAGAACTTCTGTGAAGTTTGGAAGGTAGGAGAGGAGGTACTGCCAGAAGTAAAGCTGTGAGGACAGGGCGTGAGTCATGCTTGGGTTGCTCAGTTGATAGAGCACTTCCCCGCAAAAGGCAAAGGTCCTGAGTTCGAGTCTCGGTCTGGCACACAGTTTTAATCTGCCAGGAAGTTCCTAATTCTGCGTGGCTCGACGCAAGTTTGAAGCATCGTCCTCCCGAATGAGAGTCCAATTTGCGAACCACTGCGCGATCTCACTCGGCACGTACATCCATTTTTATACTAAGTACGGATAAGTATGGATTACCTGTTACAGGTAATTTCTAGAGAAGACATTCAAAATTGGCTCAAATGGCTCTGAGCACTATGGCACTTAACATCTGAGGTCACCATTCCCCTAGAACTTTGTTGTTGTTGTGGTCTTCAGTCCTGAGACTGGTTTGATGCAGCTCTCCATGCTACTCTATTCTGTGCAAGCTTCTTCATCTCCCAGTACCTACTGCAACCTACATCCTTCTGAATCAGTTTAGTGTATTCATCTCTTGGTCTCCCTCTACGATTTTTACCCTCCACGCTGCCCTCCAATACTAAATTGGTGATCCCTTGATGCCTCAGAACATGTCCTACCAACTGATCCCTTCTTCTAGGCAAGTTGTGCCACAAACTCCTCCCCAGTTCTATTCACTACCTCCTCATTAGTTGTGTGATCTACCCATCTAATCTTTAGGATTCTTCTGTAGCACCACATTTCGAAAGCTTCTATTCTCTTCTTGTCTAAACTATTTATCGTCCACGTTTCACTTCCATACATGGCTACACTCCATACACATACTTTCAGAAACGGCTTCCTGACACTTAAATCTATACTCGATGTTAACAAATTTCTCTTCTTCGGAAACGCTTTCCTTGCCATTGCCAGTCTACATTTTATATCCACTCTACTTCGACCATCATCAGTTATTTTGCTCCCCAAATAGCAAAACTCCTTTACTACTTTAAGTGTCTCATATCCTAATCTAATTCCCTCAGCATCACCCGACTTAATTCGACTACATTCCATTATCCTCTTTTTGCTTTTGTTCATGTTCATTTTATGCTCTCCTTTCAAGACACTGTCCATTCCGTTCAACTGCTCTTCCAAGGCCTTTGCTGTCTCTGAGAGAATTACAATGTCATCGGCGAACCTCAAAGTTTTTATTTCTTCTCCATGGATTTTAATACCTACTCCGACCTTTTCTTTTGCTTCATTTATTGCTTGCTCATTATACAGATAGCATCGGGGAGAGGCTACAACCCTGTCTCACTCCCTTCCCAACCACTGCTTCCCTTTCATGTCCCTCGACTCTGTACTGCCATCTGCTTTCTGTACAAATTGTAAATAGCCTTTCGCTCCCTGTATTTTATCCCTTAGAACTACTTAAACCTAACTAACCTAAGGACATCGCACACATCCATGCCAGAGGCAGCATTCGAACCTGCCACCGTAGCGGTCGGGCAGTTCCAGGCTGTAGCACCTAGAACCGCTCGTCCAGAAGACATTCAGTGATGTCTCGCAGGGCGTCTTGTTGTTGGGTTTCGCACGACTTTAGAGCCACGCAGTATGAATGAACTCTGATGCCGTTTCAAACCCTGTTCACACCGTAGAGTACTGTTTTTACTGTCGCTGCTACTGACTCTCTCTTTTTCCCTTAACGGGTGCATTCCCACACGCAGACGTAACCGCTCTTCTGCGCCTGTTATAGAAGCCATCGCGTGCCCAGCTGGCCGGAATGAATTTTTACTGCGCCCGACCCTAGCTTTCCCTCAGAGTGGAGTGGTCACCTTCCCTCCTCCCTCCCCCCTCCCCCCCTCCCCCCATCCCTTCGGCCAGTGAAAATTTACGGCACCGATTGAGTGAGGAGAGAAACGTAAATAACTTCCCCGCTATGCAGACGTAGTGTTGCCCTGTGAATACATCCGTCCATATCTCTTCGTATGTTTATTTATGACGTCGTTTCGGCTATTGCCATGGTCAGTTGAAGACTTAGAACAGTTCAAACAACACTTACAAGGGAACCTCCCCATCGCACCCCCCTCAGATTTAGTTACAAGTTGGCACAGTGGATAGGCCTTGAAAAACTGAACACAGATCAATTGAGAAAACAGGAAGAAGTTATGTGGAACTGTGAAAAATTAAGCAAAATATACAAACTGAGTAGTTCATGGGAACATATGCAACATCAAAGACAATAGGATCGCAGGAGCGCCATGGTCTCGTGGTAACGTGAGCAGCTGCGGAACGGAAGGTCGTTGGTTGAAATCTTCCATTGAGTGAAAATTTTTATTTTCAGTTTATGTGACAAACTCTTATGTTTTCATCACTTTTTTGGGAGTGATTATCACATCCACAAGAAAATCTAAATCGGGCAAGGTAGAAGAATCGCCAAGTGTACAAGTTAGGTGGGTCGACAACATATTCCTGTCATGTGACGCACATGCCGTCACCAGTGTCGTATAGAATACATCAGACGTGTTTTCCCGTGGAGGAATCGGTTGACCTATGGCCTTGCGATCAAATGTTTTCTGTTCCCATTGGAGAGGCACGTCCTTACATCTACTAATCGCACGGTTTTGCGATGCGGTCGCAAAACACAGACACTAACTTATTACAGTGAACAGAGACGTCAATGAACGAATGGACAGATAATAACTATGCAAAAATAAATAAAGTAAAATTTTCACTCCAGAGAAGACTTGAATCAAGGACCACTCGTTCTGCAGCTGCTCACGCTACCACGGGACCACGGTGCTCCTGAGCTCACATTGTGCATGATGTTGCCTATGTCGCCCATGGACTACTCAGTTTGTATATTTTGCTTATATTTTTCACAGTTCCACACAACTTCTTCCTGTTTTCTCAATTGATCTGTGTTCAGTTTATCAAGGCCTGTCCACTGTGCCAATTTGTAACTAAATCTGAGGGGGGTGAGATGGGGAGGTTCCCTTGTTAGTTTCGGTATCAATAAAACCTGGTTCTAAGCCCCTGGCCCGCTCAGACCTAGGTTTTATTGTTACCGAAACTAAGAGTCACAGCTAAAGCGATACCAGACAGATCTCATCTACTGACGGAAATGAACTGTCAACCATTGCGGAGGGTGGCTGTGAAAAAATCGCATGGAACCGGACAAAGGAATCACTGATGGGTCCCAAAGTGCTACCTGCAGCCATCATTCACAGTGACTGTGCATATGGAGTTAAAATAGATGGCATACAGTGATCGAGCAAATCCTCATAAGCAAGTCGTTCCTGCAGTCAGTGGTAAGCGACACTTGAGGTGGTGTAAAGACTGGACGTAGGGTGACGGGAAACGTGTGAATTGGAGTGATGACTCACGCTAGATCTTGTGCCAATTCGGTAGAAAGGTTTGCCTAACACCTGGAGAATGTTACCTGCCATCATGTGTGGTGCCGACAAATGAAGTACAGGGAAGGTGATGCTGTGGTGGTGGTGGGGGGGGTGCTTTTCGTGATTAGGGTGTGACGTAGGACTGCTGATATTTGTACAAACATCGGCAATTCGATATACCGATAAAAATATATCACTATTGTCCCTGATATACAGGGTGATTCAAAAAGAATACCACAACTTTAAAAATGTGTATTTAATGAAAGAAACATAATATAACCTTCTGTTATACATCATTGCAAAGAGTATTTAAAAAGGTTTTTTCACTCAAAAACAAGTTCAGAGATGTTCAATATGGCCCACTCCAGACACACGAGCAATATCAACCCGATACTCCAACTCGTTCCACACTCTCTGTAGCATATCAGGCGTTACAGTTTGGATAGCTGCTGTTATTTCTCGTTTCAAATCATCAATGGTGGCTGGGAGAGGTGGCCGAAACACCATATCCTTAACATACCCCCATAAGGAAAAATCGCAGGGGGTAAGATCAGGGCTTCTTGGAGGCCAGTGATGAAGTGCTCTGTCACGGGCTGCCTGGCGGCCGATCCGTCGCCTCGGGTAGTTGACGTTCAGGTAGTTACGGACAGATAAGTGCCAATGTGGTGGCGCTCCATCCTGCTGAAATATGAATTGTTGTGCTTCTTGTTCGAGCTGAGGGAACAGCCAATTCTCTAACATCTCCAGATACTGTAGTCCAGTTACAGTAGCACCTTGGAAGAAAAAGGGACCAAAAACTTTATTGGCTGAAATGGCACAGAAAACGTTCACCTTGGGCGAGTCACGTTCATACTGAGTTGTTTCCCGCGGATTCTCAGTGCCCCATATACACACATTGTGACGGTTGACTTTCCCGTTAGTGTGGAAAGTTGCTTCATCACTAAACACATTGAAATGAAAGATTCATCTGTTTCCATTTGAGCAAGGATAAAATCACAGAAATCGATTCTTTTAATCTTATCAGCTGCAGACAGTGCTTGAACCAATTTCAGACGATAAAGTTTCATAACTAACCTTTTTCGTAGGACTCTCCATACAGTTGATTGTGGAATTTGCAGCTCTCTGCTAGCTCTGCGAGTCGATTTTCCTGGGCTGCGAACAAATGCTTGCTGGATGCGTGCTACATTTTCATCACTCGTTCTCGGCCGTCCAGAACTTTTCCCTTTGCACAAACACCCACTCTCTGTAAACTGTTTATACCAACGTTTAATACACCACCTATCAGGAGGTTTAACACCATACTTCGCTCGAAATGCACGCTGAACAACTGTCGTCGATTCACTTCTGCCGTACTCAAAAACACAAAAAGCTTTCTGTTGAGCGGTTGCCATCTTAGCATCAACTGACGCTGTCGCCTAGTCAACAGCGCCTCAAGCGAACAAATGTACAACTAAATGAAACTTTATAGCTCCCTTAATTCGCCGACAGATAGTGCTTAGCTCTGCCTTTTGTCGTTGCAGAGTTTTAAATTCCTAAAGTTGTGGTATTCTTTTTGAATCACCCTGTATCTAAAAAATAGGAGTGCATCGATACATCGGTAGAAAAAATATCGATTCACCAGACAAAAGCAAATCAGCCACATGTTGTAAATATGGTGTCAGTATTTGATATGTATATTTAGTTCTCTCTCTTTCTCTCTGCCTTGTCCAGCGCCAATGCCGGGTCGCCGCTGTTATTACAGATTAGGCAGTGTTAGTTGCAGAGGGTGGCCAGATGCCATTCCTGCCGCCCACCAGGACTTAAGCAGTGTACACCAGCTGTCTGCATGTTGTGTAATCCACGAGATAATGCGAACGTGTTCAAATGTCTGTGAGTCGCGTAACTGAGGCGGAACGTGGGGACCAGACCAGTATTCACCTAGCGGGATGTGGAAAACCGCCTAAAAACCACATCCAACTGCTGTTTGTGTATGAGAAATCGGTTGTAATCTTTCCTCGTGTCAGCACGGTGTAGGTGTCGCCACCGGCGCCAACCTTGTGTGAATGCTCTGAAAAGCTAATCATCATTTGCATATCACAGCATTTTCTTCCTGTCGGTTAAATTTCGCGTCTGAAGCACGTCATCTTCGTGGTGTAGCAATTTTCATGGCGAGTAGTGTATAAAGAATTGGGTGTTCTAGCAGACTCTGGGCAGGGGTTACCGTGGAGTAGGATCGCTTCACGCAGTCTTCCTGTTCGTTGTTCCCGGATTGCGTCTGCAAGACACCTCAGTTGCTGACAGCAAACGTTAGCAGTGATGGTTACACCTCTGGGAAACGATTCGTAGTACACCATACCGCCCCTGTTCCACCAGATGCATAATACTATCTTCTATTGATACTCGGAGGTACGGCGAGCTGCTGCTTTGTTTGGGCTCAATCTTTTCCTTGTATTACCATGAAGACACCGTTTCTCGTCACCAATTGCGATACAGGACAGGAATAGTCGGTTTGTTGATGGATCAGTGGGCGCCAATTGTTGTTTTTTGTGATTTTTAGCTTATAGCTTGCGGTCCTCATACGCTCGACTTTTGAAGCTTCTGCACTGCTTGAAAATGTCGCACCATGGTGGAATGATCACAGTTCATCATATTTGCCAGTTCTCGAGAACACTTACGTGAATCATTGTGGTTTAATGCGTTTAAACGATCTTCATCAAACGCCGAACGACTTCCTGAAAGTGGAGACTGACTTAAGTCAAACCTTTCCTCCTTAAGGGGAGACGGAAGGCAACTGGGCTTCGTAAATTCCATTTTTACTTTTCAGCATACTTGAAATGCCTCGTCTTTCCTGCGTGAAGCAGTTTTTGTTTTATATAAATACGACCATTTTTTCGTGAGACATGATTGTTTTCCTGACGCTCCGTACAATCTGGGACCTGTAACAGCAAAGCTTATGACCGCGTATGAGCAGAACAACCCTACAGTCCTAATGTCACAACTTCTAAATTAGAGTGCATTGGGCATGTCCAGAAGAGAATGGGGTCCAAGTGGAGAAGTTTCTTGAAAGAAAAGTCAAGAATAGTATTGGAAGATGGTAAGAAGATAGGTGGTAAAGGTCGCCTGACAAATGTTGAGATTACTGAATTATTATGGCTTGGTGTGGTGTGCATACTGTAAGACCTTCGGTACACACACCATCAGATTATTTGACTTGTCGCTCTAACGAAGTAGGCGAGTGTCAGCAATATGTCTCGTGGTCTTGTCATGGCGTGTTTATCTTCTGCCGTTAGGTCAGACGATAGAAATGCCACTTGCACGCTTAGAGTAGCAGATTGACGGTGACCAACTTTAAACAGAACTTGATTAATTTTCACACACATTTATTAAAATAATAAATAACATAGACATTACGTAACTTGATTCTGGATGCTGTTTACAATTGACAATCTGAAGTTCCTTTGGTCTTGGTACATTAATCTTATTCTCACATATCTCTGATACTTGACAAAGTGTCTATACATTTCTCTTCATGGCTATGTACAGGAATATGATATTCTTATTAGGTTCAGACTAACGCAGACTAATGCAGACTGACAGATCGGAGGTCTGTACACTCGTTATAATACCTTGTGCGTTCATGTATCACTGCACGAGTCTGATGCGCGAGGAGAAAAGGTTCTACGTTAGCAGCAATCTCATTGGCTGCGCTACATATTAATACTCGGATCGGCAGAAGCAGAATTTGGTCCGTCTCTAAGGCAGCGCCATCTCGTAGTGCGGAGACGGACGAGCGCTGCGCCTGCGCTGTTGTGCTTAGCGGGGCGCGCTCTGGTGGGGAAGTTGTGTACGCGCTGACTACCCTGAACTATGTACACAACACTTGGTCATAAGAAGAAATGTAAGGAATTTAGAAAATATGAAAAAAGCTGTATGGGCTATCTTTTTCCATAAACTTTCCACAAATGAAAATCCAATGCACGGTCTTTGCCCAAATGATCCTGACATTTGGTGCAGGTACAGGAGAAGTGCCCCAGATATGACCACAAATATTCTTTAGCTGCATTAGTAGTGAATCAAATAAAACCCATATTTAGAGACGTTTGTAAAGACACCTTGTTGAAGAAATGTCTTCATGGGAAAACCCAAAATTTAAATGAATGTGTGAATCCTGTCATCTGGAACTGGTTACCGAAAACTGTATTTGTTCAGCTTACAACCCACAAATTTGGTGTCTATGATGCTATTTTATGCTTCCGTGATGGTGTAATTAGAAAACTGGATGTTTTGCAATTATTGGGCATAAAATCTAGTGGAAATACTGCAAAATCCTTGGTGCAAATAGATAAAGAGAGAATGCGCAAAGCAGATATTGCTAATTTAAAATGCACAAAAGAAGCCAGACAGGAAAGAAGAGAGACCAAGAGAAGAAAATAAGATCAGGATGATGCGCAGTATGGTACAGGAAAATATTAGTGGTAAGTAATTCGCATCAGTAACTGTACTAGAATTGCAATATTAAACTTTAAATGGATTTTTCTCGAAACTACGCTTTTTTACTTTCAGGTACCATTATTTGATAAACAAATGGGTTACAAACATGAAACTTGGTCAATTTGTACTGCAGATGGTAATAAGTTATTACAAGTAAATTGAGAACCACCAAACAATCAGAAACTGTTTTGTAATAATTAACGTACAAAAAGAGTTATATTTAACTAGTGAAAGAAAAAAAAATTTTTCTTGGAAACCATAAGGGGTATTATGTTCATTTTAGTTGAAAATTGAGGCAAATATGTTATATACAGGGTGTTACAAAAAGGCACGGCCAAACTTTCAGGAAACATTCCTCACACACAAAGAAAGAAAATATGTTATGTGGACATGTGTCCGGAAACGCTTACTTTCCATGTTAGACCTCATTTTATTACTTATCTTCGAATCACATTAATCATGGAATGGAAACGTACAACAACAGAACGTACCAGCGTGACTTCAAACACTTTGTTACAGGAAATGTTCAAAATGTCCTCCGTTAGCGAGGATACGTGGATCCACCATCCGTCGCAGCGAATCCCTGATGCGCTGATACAGCCCTGGAGAATGGCGTATTGTATCACAGCCGTCCACAATACGAGCACGAAGAGTCCCTACATTTGGTACCAGGGTAGCGTAGACGAGAGCTTTCAAATGCCCCCATAAATGAAAGTCAAGAGGGTTGAGGTCAGGAGAGCGTTGAGGCCACGGAATTGGTCCGCCTCTACCAATCCGTCGGTCATCGAGTCTGTTGTTGAGAAGCGTACTTCGACTGAAATGTGCAGGAGCTCCATCGTGCATGAACCACATGTTGTGTCGTACTTGTAAAGGCACATGTTCTAGCAGCACAGGTAGAGTATCCCGTATGAAATCATGATAACGTGCTCCATCGAGCGTAGGTGGAAGAACATGGGGCCCAATCAAGACATCACCAACAATGCTTGCCCAAACGTTCACAGAAAATCTGTGTTGATGACGTGATTGCACAATTGCGTGCGGATTCTCGTGAGCCCACACATGTTGATTGTGAAAATTTTCAATTTGATCACGTCGGAATGAAGCCTCATCCGTAAAGACAACATTTGAAATGAAATAAGGATTGACACATTGTCGGATGAACCATTCACAGAAGTGTACCCGTGGAGGCCAATCAGCTGCTGATAGTGCCTGCACACGCTGTACACGGTACGGAAACAACTGGTTCTCCCGTAGCACTCTCCATACAGTGACGTGGACAACGTAACCTTGTACAGCAGCAACTTCTCTGACGCTGACATTAGGGTTATCGTCAACTGCACGAAGAATTGCCTCGTCCATTGCAGGTGTCCTAGTCGTTCTAGGTCTTCCCCAGTCGCGAGTCATAGGCCGGAATGTTCCGTGCTCACTCAGACGCCGATCAATTGCTTCGAACGTGTTCCTGTCGGGACACCTTCGTTCTGGAAATCTGTCTCGATGCAAACGCACCGCGCCACGGCTATTGCCCCGTGCCAATCCATACATCAAATACGCATCTGCCAACTCCGCATTTGTAAACATTGCACTGACTGCAAAACCACGTTCATGATGAACACTAACCTGTTGATGCTACGTACTGATGTGCTTGATGCTAGTACTGTAGAGCAATGAGTCGCATGTCAACACAAGCACCGAAATCAACATTACCTTCCTTCAATTCGGCCAACTGGCGGTGAATCGAAGAAGTACAGTACAAACTAACGAAACTAAAATGAGCTCTAACATGGAAATTAAGCATTTCCGGACACATGTCCACATAACATCTTTTCTTTATTTGTGTGTGAGGAATGTTTTCTGAACGTTTGGCCGTACCTTTTTGTAACACCCTGTACATGCAGTAAATATTTCATTGTTTTATCACATATAGTTGTTCTGAAAAGTGTACCTATTCAAAGGGTAAAATAGTATTGGCAGAACAGGGATAAAAATTGCCTTCCGCCTCCCCTTAAAGCGAGAAAACCGTGCTCTGTTCAACAACTCTGTTCCCAGACACGGCGCAAATGTTTCTCCGCTGCTGTCACTCTTCTACTGAGCTTAAACAGAAGAAAATGTCGGAAATGCGCACATTTCTCTATTTGGCACTGCATTTTCTAACATCCACAGCTGTACTCTCTATCTCCAAATGATAACGTATAACATTAAAACTCGTATAGCAATCGATAAATAAGTCCATAGCAACCAGAATCCCAACATGCAAAACAAAAACGGCACAGACACGCACAAACCTAATATTATAGATATACTAAGATGGTATACCATCAGTGACCAAGCAGCTCGTTAGAATGAAATTACAATGAAATGACAACCCTTAGCTGCTTACAGGCGTTGACATACGTCAACGGGGACAGATGAAAATGTGTGCCCCGACCGGGACTCGAACCCGTGATCTCCTGCTACGAATGTAGTGCGGGACAATACGTTGAGAATCTGGGTTTCGCATGAGGCGTTTCAGAGATAAATCCCTGCAGTCGCGCTATCCTGTGTGTCCTCGGTGGCTCAGATGGATAGAGCGTCTGCCATACAAGCAGGAGGTCCTGGGTTCGAGTCCCGATCGGGGCACGTGTTTTCATCTGTCCCCGTTGACGTATGTCAACGCCTGTAAGCAGGTAAGGGTGTTCATTTCATTGTAATTTCATTCTAATATTATAGATTTGTCCTTACAGCGTATCGACACAACGAATTTGATTTGACTGTAATACAATCCCACTGGTACATTCGAAAATGCGATACGTCTCTTTAGTTGTTTATGCATTAAAATTTCACAAACGCTTTTAATTGTCTCTTACTAGTTAATAAAATTTGGATACAGACAAATGATGTGATAATTGGACACGGGGGGGGGGGGGGGGGAGGGCAATTAGAACAGCTTTTCCGAAGAGAAAAAAAACATATAAATGTGCAATACATGGTTGAAATGGCTCTGTGCACTATGGAACTTAATATCTGAGGTCATCAGTCCCCTAGAACTTAGAACTACTTAAACCTAATTAACCTAAGGACATTACACACATCCATGCCCGAGGCAGGATTCGAACCTGCGACCGTAGCTGCTGAGCGATTCCGGACAGAAGAGCCTAGAACTGCTCGGCCACAGCGACCGGCAAAATTGAGCAGTATTTTGAACATTTATTCGCTTTCGTTACTTTCAGAGGTTATGCAGTGCACCCATACTAGCAGCAATGTTAACTATGGCACTGCGTCTCTCACATTAGTCTTAACTCCAAATAAATTTTCCGGCTTCGCGGCGCGTTTTTCCTTACTGGGACGCCGCCTGGGCACTTTACCTCGCTGTTTACTTGTTACCGTGGGTACGGGCGCAAAGTTGCCCGGCAGAAATGGGGTCGGGCGTCCCACGCCTCTGCAGAAGAGCTTACGGCTGCAAATGGAAAAAAATACAAAAAGATAAAAAGAAAACGGACAAACACGGCACTTCGTTTCCAGGTCCGGGCAGCGATCGATGACCCAGTTTTCGGC